>NW_023603184.1:67243473-67888214 GCF_014898055.3 Talpa occidentalis
TAAGTGAAGTATCATGTGTTAAAAATTAAACTTTCCAAATGATAAGGGAAAAAATGGTCTGCCTGAAATCAAAGACAGAACTTTAAAGCTGTGTTTATTGCTTAAGCTCTGAAGTGAGAAGTTATTTTTCATTCTGAATTGACTTAAGGCCAATGAATTGAATTCTCTAAATTCCCATTTCAGTATTAAATGTGAAATTGTGCATACATGCAGTCTAATTAAAATCAGTAACATTTGTTTTACAAAACTACTTTCCAGAGAATAACTTTATAGGCTACTGTGATTAGCCTTTACTTCAAATGTAAAATTAAATGGTATAGTTTTCTTTCATTGTTTTTCTGATGGAGAAAAACATAATGGCATCAATTGTTTTTATGCAGCAACTCTTAAATTTCCAATAGTCATAGTAAAATGTGAAATCATATACATTTTTCAAAATTATATTTAACAATTTCTTGCAGAAATGTTAATGCATATCACTCCTTCCACACTATTGTACAAAATAGCAAAGAGAGTTGAGAGATCAAATCCTAGAAATATTCTTTACAGAGAGCTGAGTTTTTAGTTCCATGAAATTAAAAAAGATACTTCACTTCTTTCAGTCACATGTAAAGTGGGGGAATAAAACATACTTCTAAGTGGGTTATAAGAGCAAAATAATAATGTTAATATGAGCTTAACATCAAATCTAGAATATACTAAGAATTAATATTTTTACTTTTGGCCCATGTAAGATAAATATCTCTCAACTTTGCTTACTTTTGGTTCTTTTTTTTTTAAATGAACATTCTTTTTTTTTTTTTAATTATTTATTTATATAAGAACTGGGGTACAGGTCAGAGGCACGGGAGGATGAGAGACTTCACCAGAGAGAGCGGGGAGCAAAACAGGCAGACGGACCAAAGACACTGCTGAGGGGAGCAGTGGGTGAGGCAGGAGAGGTCTGCCACGCCATGTGGGTTTCTCCCTGGCAGGCCGGGAAATGAACTGGCGCTGCTGAGGCTGCAGACAGCTTCACAGCGCAGCGCTCAACCCTCTGCGCCACAGGGGAGGCCCCCTTGATTTGATTCTTAATGGAATTGAACAATTTTTGTTAGCTTTTAATGAAGTGTAAAAAAAAATACATCTTCATTTATAAAGAGAGTAACAGAGTTCTACTGAAATTTCTAGTTGTTCCTGAAGCTTAAGGACAGGTTTCCATTTTGTGAAGACCCTGACCCTCACCCATCCCCCACCTCAACCAATTAATAAATGTTATTTCCTTTCAAGGAAGTTGTGATGGTAACAGATGCATTCTAGCTCTGTTTCACATATTTTCAGAACACAATTTTTTTTTTAAGATTTATTTATTCAACAGAACAGGCAGATTGACCAAGTACACTGCTGAGGGGAGCAGCGGGTGAGTCAGTAGAGGTCTGCTAAGCTATGTGGGTTGTTCCCTGGCCTGCTGGGGATTGAACTTGTGCTGCAGAGGCTGCAGACAGCTTCATAGGTTGCATCCTCATAGGTTACATCTTAACCCCTTGTGCCACCAGGGAGGTCCCAGAACCCAATGTTTTTTTATAAGGCTTGAAAATAGATAAGTGATATCTATGTGAAGGATCACTGAGGTACCCCCTTTGAGATAGAAAGTGTGAACACATTGTGAACATTCAGTAACATTCCTCCACCTAACCTCAGTCTACTAGGCAGGATTGCCAAACCATCTACATGGCCTGAAAATCAGAACCCGTTATGTCCTGCTCTGTGAAGCAGCCATGCAGGAATCTGACGCCTGAAATAAACACACCCTCCTATTACTCAGTAATCAAAAAAGATAAACTCATGCCATTTGCAGAAATGTGGATGGAGCTAGTAGGAATTATGCTCAGTGAAATAAGTCAGAAGGAAAAAAGAAAAATATTGATGGTTTTACTTAGAGCAGGTATATAGGGGAACCTAAGAAGACATCAATGTAAAAAATAATAACAGTACAAAACACAACAAAACAAAAACAGACAATTATAAACCAGAGACAGCCTGCAGGGGAGGAGGAGGGAGAGGGATCAGAGGGAAGGAGGGAGGAGCACAGGGGACTGAGGTGATGGTGCACGGGTGCCTTGGGGAAGGAAACTATGGGGACTACACCTGAGGAGGGGAGCAAATATTGTTTAAAAATGAGCAATGGAGCCTGCCCAGTGGCGCAGCAGGTTGAGCACAGCGCTGTGAAGCTGTCCGCAGCTGCAGACCTCTCCTGTCTCGCCCTCTGCTCTCCTCAGCAGGGGTTTCGGTCTGTCTGCCTATTCTGCTCCCCACTCTGTCTCTGGTGAATCCTCTCATCCTCCCATGCCTCTGGCCTGTACCCCAGCTATTGTATAAAAATAAATCTTAAAAAAATAAAAAAAATGAACAATGATGTAAAAAATAAATAAGATGAAGAAGAAAAAGAAAAAAGAAACACAATCCGCTAATGACCAAAGAAGTCCATGAAAGAAGATATAGACAAAGGGCACCTAGGTTTTGAATCTCCAGATACAGTCTTTAGAAGTTAGGTTAATGGGGCCTCCCTGGTGGCGCAACGGGGTAAGCACCGCATTATGAAGCTGTCCGCAGCATGAGTTCGATCCCCAGCCGATCAGAGAGAAACACACATGGTGCAGCAGACCTCTCCTGCCTTGCCCACTGCTTCCCTCAGCAGTGTGTTTCAGTCAGTCTGCCTGTTCTGTTTCCCATTCTGTCTCTGGTGAATCCTCTCATCCCCGTCGCATCTCTGGCCTGTACCCCAGCTCTTGTATGCATAAATAAATAAATTTTTAAAAAAATAAGTTAGGTTAATGATTAAATCCTGGCATTTGAAGAAGGGAGAGGCAAGGAGACAGACAAAGAAATGGAAGAGAGAAGATGAGGTAAGAGGAGTTTCTTTTCTTTGTTCCTGGGAGATTAATCTATAAGTAGTCCAAAGGGGCACTGGATCCAAGGGTCCTATGACTTAGGGGTGAAAGCAGAGCAATTCTTGGACTTCAGAGACTAGCACTTACTGTGCCAAAAGGAACATTGAGGCAATTCAACTCCATATACTAAAAGGTGGATGAGGAGAAACACTTAGGAATAAAGTTCAGGGCAGGAGCATACCTTGGCAATTCTCAGAGTTGTGCTCCTGTGTTTGGCTGGTGGTCCTGAAAGAGCTGAGTGGGATGGAAGCACATCTTTAACTCAGGGGATAAACCACCAGGGGGGCTGGGATGTGCTAAGTGGGCTTGCTCTCCAGTGAAGAAGAAAGAGCAATAGACTAATCTCCCTTCTAGCACCTCCTCAGAAGTGGTGCTGACCTTGCAAAGCACACTGACTGCATACAGACTGCAGAGAATCGGGCAGAAACCCAGGAAAGATGACTATCAGTGGTGTCACAAACGCTAGTCAGCCCCAAAACAGGAATTTCAATAGTTACTTAAACCCTGGAGCACCCTCCCCTATGCACTGACTAAGCATCTGTAATTCAGTTCTCCCCAACATACAACGTAGAAAAATGCCAATTTAGGAAAAGCTAAAAACAAAGCAAAACGATAACAGCTACATTTGCTGGAAAAGTGGAAACTCTTCAGCATCCAAGTTAAGGAAACTTTAGAAAAAATAGCTAGTTGGAAGGCTACCAAATGGGCAAATACAAACATGACAATGACACCTTGAACACTAAAGGGACTATGTCATCACAAAGGACAATTTTCCAGAATCCAGCCACGAAGACATGGAAGATCTTTTTTTCTTACCAGATATAGAGTTCCAAATCACCATGATAAAAAAATTAAAAGAAATGGAAGAAAACACAGAAAAACTGGTCAAATACATACAAGTAAACTCAGAAAAAAAATGAATATCCTGAGAAATAAATTCAATGACTAGAAGAGAGAACTTGAGCTTTAAATAAAAGGGATTAGGGGAAAAAAAGTAGCTAAAGTAAAAATCAAAATTAACAGGCAACTATAAACCAGAGACATTTTACAGGGGGGAGGAGGGAGTTGGATCAAAACAGGGGTGGGGATGTTAGGGGGAAAAGGCAGTCCCAAAGCAAATTCCATACAGGCTTTGTGGACTCCACCCCCACCCCAGGTCAAAGCCAAAGACACTGGGAACTCCAAATCCCATCACCACCAAAGGGAAGGTGGCTGGGACCTGAGGGTGGGGTTAAGCAGCCAGGTGGATACAAAAGGCAGACACGTGGGCTTTGGGGGCTCTCTCCATTTTGGGGCCCTCGGCCAGCTTGCGGCGTCCGTCTAGCTCTGAGAGTGACTTTGGGGTTTCCAGGTCGTCGGATCGGGTAGGACGCATTAAAGACTTTATTTCCCTATTTTCTCCCTGAGTTGTACATTTTCCTTATTTCTTTTTCTCTTGTAAATAAACCTTTTATTAACCCTTTTGCGTGTGTCTGTAGTAGAGTATTCATAAGTCCCTTTAAAGCGCGCGGGTGAGGACCCACAGCCAGGAACCCGTTTAATATCGGGGTTGCTCTATAACAGGGAGAGTACAAGGGACTATAGGGATGGTACACAGGTGAATTAGTGGTGGGAATTTCACAGGGACTACACCCAAGATGATCAAGCATACATTGTATAAAAATGAAGAATGGTGTAAAAATATATATAAAATAAAAAATAAAATAAATAAACATAAACCTTAACAATAAATAAGAAAATAACAGACATGCAGGAAGCAAAAAGCTCATAGAGGAGATAATAAAGTTGAGAAAGAGAATACTTCCACAGACATTTTATGAGGCCAACTTTCACATGATATCAAAACCAGACAAAGATATCCACCGCCACTTCCCCCCACAATAAACAAGAAGAATATGGGACCAATTACCTGATAACCCCATAGAGCATAGATTTACACAATGGAAAGCTACTCAGCTATACAAACAAGATCAGCTTTCATGATCTGTGACATGGATGGAACTGGCGTGGATAAGCTAAGCAGTAAAAGTCTGAAGGAGAAAGCAAAAAATGGATGATGTCAATTGTATGTGGAATATAAAGAAACAACAAAGGCTCAGATAAAACGAAACCAATAACAGACCCTAGAAATCTGACTGTAGAATTGAGGTAAATGGGGGAAAGATAAGGAAGAGGGGCACAGTGGACCATGGTGGAGGTCTATGGGTGCTTTGGTGCTATGTGTGGTGTCATAATCTACATCTGAACGCTGTTAATTTATACCTTAAATTATGTACTGTGTTGTAAATAAGTTACCACAATTAAAAATAAATTCATGAAAAGAGATGTAAATCTTAGCTTTTTTGCACATATATTGTATCGACCTAACTTGGGAAACCGAAAGATCTAATCTTATAGGCAAAAAATAGAAGCCCTTTTCAAGAACAGTTGCAATTTTGAAGTAAATGACTTATTGTTCCTTTCCTTCTTTTTAAGGTATTCAACTGTGTAAGAAGGTATAGAAATTGAAGTAAACAGGAGTAGTTCTTACTCCAGGCAAATTCTGTTGAACTGTTTCCATGGTTCAACTCCACACTTTTATTATCTAATAAATTATTTGTTTAACTATCTTTGAGCATTTTACTTCATACAAAAAATCATCCTTGGCTCTGTCTAAATTTTGAATTTGCCTATAATGGTACATAGAATAATGGGTTAATAAAATAAAAATGATTGGTCAATAAAAAACTGGGAAATTAAATTAACTGAACTTGAGGGAGTAAGTATGCGTCTTTGTATTAGGCAACTACCACTCTGCTATGGACACATGAAAGAACTATCACAGAATCTCTTCCCACAGAGAGCTTATAGCCATGTCAGGGATGTATTTCACAAACATGAAATTATTAGACAGCCAGGCTGTACATGTCCTGACCTTCTTTACACAAGTACTGCTGCTGTTTAGAGAAAAGGTGTTCTCTCTACTGTCTCTGACCATCACAAAGACTTCTTAAAGAGGCAGATCTTGAACACTAATGCTTAGAAAGGATAACAAAAGACAGAGCATATCTGAGGCACAGCACCTATATAAACTTTTCTAAAACTTTCGGTCAATCTCTATTCCAGATAGCTGATAGATACTCTATGTCACTTCCAACAAGCCCTCCTATCTGTTCTTTATTTTCTCATTCATTCATTTTTAAAGTAAAGAGTCATTACTTCCAAGTAATCCTGGATTGCTTTATCTTAAATTCACCTCTTATCCCCAGAGGAAGGAGACTCTGCAGGCACCATGGGCTTTAGAGTCATTCCAAACACACTAAATGTGCTTCTTGTAACCTACAATTTTCCTGCTTTTTTCTACCAGCTGTGTTTTCAACTAAACCATCACACATTGGCATATATTTTCCCAAATCTTGACATATTATAGTTTCATGTCTTGACAAAAAAAATCTTTGAGATGTATTGCAATGATATCAAGTCTACAATTAACACGGCTCAACTAATTACCAGTGTGTATAAATTCCCAGGCTCAATTTGAACTGTATCTCCTTACAAAATGGAATAACACAGGCTGCTAGACAGCCTCCTATATAATTCTAATTTGGTATGTTACTTTTAAAAAATAATTTAAACTCATAATAAATAAGAAATTGTATGAACAAAAGAAGTATGACTCTCATCAGAATGCAAAGCTAGCCTTGTGGCACATTTTTTAAAATTTGTTTTTATAAAAATGGCAGAACTAAGCAGAGTAAATGGCAACCAGCAAGCAGATCTGTAGGAGGGATTAGTGGATGGAAAGGTCCTTAGAGAAATGGAAATGATAGAGTCCATATCATTCAGTTAGTCTAATCCTTGAATTTAATGGATGGAAACAGTAAGCCTCAGAACTACTAAGGGATTTGTCACACAGCTAGAAGTGACTGAGGGTGCTTATAATCCATTTATGTTTATAGCTAAACATTTTCAGAATTTGTTTAATTGTGAAAATATAAAAAATCAAAATTTTCTTTGTCCCTAAAATTTAAGTAGTTACAAAAACCTCAAATACGTGGAACTTTAAAAATAGACTAAAAATAAATGATTTACATTTTCATATATAACTCATTTATATATTTGTGTAAAGAATACAATTTTCAAATATTAAGAAAACCAAATAAATTGATACGTATTTTACTCTTTATACAAAAAACCCTTTACACTTAAGACTAACATTGTCATGTTATTTTATCAATCATTCATTTGAAAAACAATGTTTTGAATTCCATATGTGTCACAAAGAATAAAAATTTTTCACATAAGGGTCTGGAGTAAGTTTTTTGAGAGGATCTGTTGAAAGATGAAACTTCAACATAGGAAACAAGAGGCATTTATTAATAATGATTTTTGGTAAATATTTTAAATGCTGACTATGTGCCAGATGCTCTTAGTGGTGGATAAACATACTTTCCTCTCTCACAGGGTTTATACCCAAGTGGGGGAAGCAACAGAAGTTAAATAAGTAAACAGGCCATTTATTTCAATTGCGAATGAAACATGAAGATTATGAACTAAGAAAACTGGTAGAAGAAATGGAATGAGCGAGCACAGGAGGCACATCTTGGGACTCCTTGCATGTGGAGAGGGGGAGTTTGTCTACAGAGAAAAAATTTACCTTCAAACTTAAATGATGACAGGGATTCTGTGCTGTGGGGATAATAAGAGGCTATTTCAGGTAAAGGGAATTGCAAGGACTGGGGTCCAAGCTAAGGAAAATACAGTATGTTACAGAAAACAAAAGGAGATAAAAATAGCTGGAGGTTATTTAATGAAAAGAGATAACTTTACATAAGAACAACAGATCAAAAGGAGTTAAGTTATCAAGGATGAGAGATTGGAATTTAGTTGAAGTAAAATAGAATTTATATGAAGATTTTTTTAAACCTCATTGAGATGGAATTAAGACACTATAATATTCACACATTTAAAATGTACAGTTGTTGGGCCTCCCCAGTGGTGCAGCGGTTGAGTGCTGGGTTGTGAAGCTGCCCGCAGCCTCTGCAGCGCCGGTTCGATCCCTGGCTGCTCCCCGGCCACCGGAGGAGGGTCCCACATGGCCCGCAGACCTCTCCTGCCGCCCGCTGCTCCCCTCAGCAGTGTACTTCGGTCCTTCTGCCTGCTCTGCTCCCCGCTCTGGCTCTGGTGAATTCTCTCACCCTCCCGTGCTTCTGACTATACCCAGTGCTTGTATAAATAAATCTTAAAAAAAAAAATAAAAATAAAGTGTACAATTGTTTTTTAGCGTATTTACAGAGCTGTGTAGCCATCACTATAATCAAAATATTTTTATTGTGGTAAAATAGATGTAACTTGAACTCTTATTTAAACTATTTATAAGTGCATTATTCAGTAGTTATGTACATTTACAATATTATACAACTATTGTTACTGCCTAGCTCCACGACTTTTTCTTCACAACTAATGGAACACTCATATCCAATAAGCAGTCAATTGCCATTCCTCTTCCTCCCAATTCCTGGAAATCATGAATCTACTTTTTGTCCTAAGAATTTGCCAACTCTGGATATTGAATATAAAACAGAATTATGTGTCTTTTAGTATCTGGTTTCATTCTTTTAACATAACTTAAAACATAGATTTTCATAGAAACTCAGCTCATAATAGCTCAAAGATATAAATAATCCAAATTTCCATCAACCAATGAATGACTAATAGATGTGGCATAATAAATGAAATGAAGTATTACTCAGTCACAAAAAGGAATGAAGTTCTGAAGAGTGACCCATGAATTCATTATAATTATAGAATATTTTGTATAAAAACTTTTTGAACCATGATGTAAAATAATCCAATTTACTTTTGACAATATCTCATTGATTGCTATATTAAAAATGAATCGGAGAAAGTGAAGTAGGAAGATTAATTAGGGAACTACCACAGTAGACCAGTGAGAAATGACGTTTGTTTAGACTCAGGAGCTGGCAATAGACAGAAAGGGAAGCTAACACATTAAAAAGATGTTTAGAAATAGAATTATCAGATACTGTGGTTTATTGGATTTAAGGAGTGAAATGGAGAAAGAAATCAATGCAGACACATGGGTGTGTAATGAAACTATGCCATTTACTACAATGCACATGGCCCTGAAAGAGATTTTTAGGGAGAAAATCAATATCATGTATTCATGAATACACAGACCAACTCAACTTCAGTATAGTGGAGATGAGGTAGAAGAATTTATATATCTACTCTGAAAGATTAATAAGCAGCATTTTTAAAAACAAATATGCACAAAAATATACACCAATAATTCCACTCCCAATGCAGATAAATGCATATATTTACCAAAAATGATATATGCAAATTTTATTGCATCACTATTCATGGTATTCCAAAACTGCAATCTAACAGCCTGTCATTGACAGACAAATGGATAAATTAATTGTGGCAGATTACAATTTCTGACTGACACAGAGACTGGGACTTTTTCTGTATTACAAAGAAATTTCTGTATTACAAAGAAACTTCTATATTACACAGCAGGTGAATAGTAGACCTGACTTTAAACCTATCACTAAGCCAAAGTATTTTATTTATTCATGACCTATCACAGAATGCTCTCTCCTCTTTTTATGTTTCTTACAGACTTACAGGCAGATAGAGGGGTAATCAGAGGTCTGTGGTTAAAACCTGATATGAATAGGGCAGAGGTTTTAGGATCACTAGGAAATTATCATATTAGGAAGATCTAAATGATGCCAATACATTAACATGACTTCCCCCTTGGCACCTTCACCATAAAATGGCAATGAAATTGTCATTATCAAATGAAAGAATATTTCACACAGCATAATCTTCCTGCTATATCAGAGTGGCTGTCAACAGTTAAACCATTCTGAACACTGTGGAAAGAATTTTAAACACTTGGTTTTACAGTTTACCTCTGTCAGCTGAACAGTCGAAACGAACACACAAATAATTAGGGAAGTAGACACTATTGTGCTTTCTAGTGGATATTTGCATTTTTCTGAAAATAAGAAACAAGCAAAAAAAAAAAAAAAAAAAAAAAAAAACAGGGTTCCAAAGTGATCATTAAGATTTCTCAAAGAGGCTACATTAAGAAACAGAAAGTGGCGCATTTTGTTCATTTTTTCAGTTCATTTCAAACCACTTAAACTGTTTTCTTTATTCTATTACTTCTTAGTTGGGAACACTAGGCTGCTAAGCCTACATGATGACTAAATTGACAGCTATTAGTTCAGCCAATAGATCTCTGGTCTTCCTAGCAATTCATGTTTTTCTGCAAAGAGACCTTTTCTTCCATTTAAGCCTGTCTAGCCTTCTACTCCTTTACATGTCATCTCACCAGATTGGGGTTTCTATAATCAAAACTTTTTATGAACCAAAGCAGGTTTGGCTTTCTTGTTAAATGTCCTTGGTTGGTGCGAGGAAGAAACTCTCTCAACCTAGGTCACTCCCATTTGGAGCTTCTCCCTTGCCCTGCCAAATGTAGGTTTTCTGCCTTCTCTTAGCCAAGATTCTGAGATCAAGACAAGTTTACCAACAGTTTTGACTGTTTATAGAAGAAGGAATACCCTTCTTTGTTTTTCCCCTTGGCATATTTTTATTTAATATTCAATAATATTCATTTAATATTTTCTTTGGGAAAGATACAGTGTTCTTTCCTATAGCAAATTGCCAAATTACCAAAAACTGGATGGTTTATAGCAACATAAATGTATTCATCTGCAACTCTAGAATCAAGGAGTGGACAGAATTGTACACCCTCCTGAGATTCTGGGAAGATTGCTTTCCTTGCCTTTCTTTTGTTTACCATTCCTTAACTTGTGCTGCATCACTTTAATCTCTGCTTCTTTCTCCACATTATCACCTCCTCTTCTCCTTTATTATAATGACATTCGCTAATACCTAAGGTCCACCAGGTAATTCAAGATAATCACATTTCCAGATTTTTAACTTAGTTACACATGTGAAAACTTTTTCCCCAAACAACTGAATATTCAGTTTCCAGGTATTTGGATATAGACATATTACTTTAGAAGCTACCATTCAACCTAGTCCATATAAGATCTATATGGGGCATGGACAGAGTATATATACTACTACCTGGCTCTGTTAGTCCTGATTCCCTAGCTAGTGTCTAATTTCCTGTGCCCAGGAATTGTGCCGTATTTTCCATTCTTATCAGCAGAAGTCCCAGTTTATCTATGGCTAAAGAGGGTCCTGAAACATGCTGATTTCCTCCAAGACTGAATTATACAAGACACATATAATCAAAGAGCATTATTTTTTAAAGATTTATTTATTTTGTGCATGCAGGAACTGGGGTAGAGGCCAGAGGTGTGGGGGTATGAGCAGATTTACCAGAGACAGAGTGGGGAGCAGAACAGGCAGACTGAAATACACTGCTGAGAGGAGCAGTGGGTGAGACAGGAGAGGTCTGTCGCACCATGTGGGTAGCTCTCTGTTAGGCCAGATATCTAACCCATGCTGCAGAGGCTGCAGAAAACTTCACAGTGCTGGGCTCAACCCGCTGCACCACTGGAGAGGCCCAAGAAAATTATTGTTTTGTTTTAATACATGAATTTTCTTTTATTTATTTTTTTTAGAGATTTATTTATTTTTATACAAGAACCGGGGTACAGGCCAGATGTGCAGGAGGGTGAGAAGATTCACCAGAGACAGAGTGGGGAACAGAACAGGCCGGCTGACGAAATACACTGCTGAGAGGAGCAGCGGGAGAGACAGGAGAGGTCTGCTGCACCATGTGGGATTCTCGCTGACCTGCCGGGATCTAACCTGCACTGCAGAGTCTGTGGACAGCTTCACAGTGAGGTGCTCAACCTCCTGCGCCACCAGGGAGGCCCCAAGAAAATTATTTTTAAAGAACTTTTTTTTTTCTGCATTTTTTAAAAGATTTATTTATTTATTTATACAAGCACTGGGTACAGTCAGAAGTGCAGGAGGGTGAGAGAATTCACCAGAGCCAGAGCGGGGAACAGAGCAGGCAGACTGACGAGATACACTGCTGAGGGGAGTAGTGGGTGAGGCAGGAGAGGTCTGTAGCACCATGTGGGACCCTCGCCAGCAGCCAGGGATAGAACCGGTGCTGCAGAGGCTGCAGGCAGCTTCGCAGCCCAGCGCTCAACCGCTGCTCCACCAGGGGAGGCCCTTAAAGAACTTTTTAATCGAAAGGTAAATATAGAGTACTTATATATCTGTTTTAATTGTCCTAGATTTTTCATCTAGACTCATTGCCCAATAGCACGCATAATGGCAGATCAGATCCCAAGCCTTCTCTGGCTATGTAGGTAATATGATTTTACATGACACAAGAAATTTACTATTAATCTGATGACAAGGGTAGAAGAAATATAAATGTAAAAAAGTTTGAGGGAATTCCTGTCCTCCAACTACATCACAAATCTTGATCTTTGTTTATCCTGTTCACTAATAAATATTAACAGAGTTCATTTTGGTTTTAGTTTTGCGTAGAAAATTTAGTGACATCTAGAAATATTTTGTTCCCTTTCTGTAGAAATTTGATGTGTTAAGAACACTCTGGTTTATAATTTTAGTCACATTGATAATGATACTTTATCAGAAACAGTGATTTTAATTTCCTTGTGAAGGCAGGTGACTGCTGAGCACAGCCCCATAAAGCGATTAATTATGGTAATTGTATCATATGGTGCTTGAAAAATGGGTGTTTACAGAATTGCTGAGAGAAATGCTTCTATATGTGGTTTGGCAGGGTATATTTGTACTTTCAATTTGTATTCTTCCATATTCTACCAGATGAATAATTTTCCTCCTGGAGAGAGAAACTGATATCGGATATGACATTCTCTGAGTCCCATGATAGTCCAACCCAAGGCTGTCAAACAAATAGATTAATGGTCCACAATTTTCTGTGCATTGAAATATCTGTCACAAGAATAAATGTATACTCTCTTCCTCTCCATTTTATGCTCTCATTATAGTCCTTGTCAAAGGAAATGATTATCTATTATTATTTTTTGGAAATGCTCTGTTCTTGGTATAATCTCTGCCATTAGAGAGATAAAGAAAAATATAACAACAATATTTTTATATATAATTCCATGAAAAACTGTTCTCATGACAGAAAATAAAGGAGCACACAATAATAAAAAATAGTCCTATTACCTTGGTACAAGTTAGAATGTGGTTGCTTTTTTTTAAGGTGGTTCACTGTCACAAATACATAGGGTTTTCATTTTTCTTTAGATTTTGACTTTATTTTTCTTTTGATTCTTTAGCTTTAGACAGAGTAAGCCTGTCACACATCACATCTATTGTAGTAATGATATCAGGGAGGGTTCAGATAAAAATATTCTGCATTTATATGACTTCAGGAGACACCTTAAGCGACCTGCATCTTTCATGGCAACATACAAGGAAAAGCGTGGGCCATTTACTTCCTTTCTTCCCTGCAGTACCTGAGAAGTTGTGCTGCAACTGTGGGTGTCCAGACACTGCTAACATTGAATCTGAGAACAGAATAAACCTACCTAAATAAAAGAGAATTAGAATTGGATCTTGCCTGAGATTTCTGTTGCATTTGTATGTAACTTTAAGCATGTGGCATTATTTAACAATCCAAGCTGATGATATGATCTTAAGAAAATGAATCTTGGGCATCCCTGGTGGTGTAAGGGGTTGAGTCTCAGCACTATCAAGCTATCAGCAGCCACTGCAGCACGTTCAATCCCGAGCCAGGGAGCTCACCCACATGGCACAGCAGACCTCTCCTATCTGGCCCGCTGCAGTGTATTTCATTCTCCACTTTGCTCCCCACTCTGTCTCTGGTGAATACTCTCACCCCCAGCACCTTTGTTTATTTATTTGTTTGTTTGTTTGTTTGTTTTTTGTTTGTACATGCACTGGGTACAGCCAGAAGTGCGGGAGGGTGAGAGAATTCACCAGAGCCAGAGCGGGGAGCAGAGCAGGCAGAAGGACCGAAGTACACTGCTGAGGGGAGTGTAGGAGCAGCGGGCGGCAGGAGAGGTCTGCGCGCCATGTGGGACCCTCCTCCGGTGGCCGGGGAGCAGCCAGGGATCGAACCAGCCGCAGAGGCCGCGGGCGGCTTCGCAACCCAGCGCTCAACCGCTGCGCCACTGGGGAGGCCCATGCACCTTTGGCTTATACTCCAGCTCTTGTAGGCATAAACAAATAAATCTTTTAAAAAAAAAATGAGTCTTATGTCCCCAAATTGAAATGGAACCTGCATGCATCTCCATTTCTGGCACTAAAAGAACAATGTAGAAACTATTTTTTTTTCCCCTCAGCATAATAAACTATTAAAAATTTCAGTATCAGAAGTGTTATTTAAATATCATTAAAGTGATTTTCATTATCTACAAGAGTAAGGACAGATCCATTCCCTCTACTTATATAAAACTAACCAGCTGGTTCAAATATGAAATGCTTATTCTAAACTTTATCCCAATTTTCAACTAGATTTTAAGTCCTCAATGAGGACAGGAATTATGCCTTCTTTCTTTTGTTTCTTTTCAACATATTGCAATGATGGATTCCATACCCACAAGTTGGCTGCCCCCTTAGGCAGCATCTGTTATAGTAATCCTTCCTGGCAGCAGGACTTGGCATTTCTCCACATGCTTCAATTAAAAAAAAAAAAAAAAAATCTTTTCAAAAAACATTACAGCACATTTGAAGATATACTGAAGATTTACTTAAGATAATGCACAGAAAGGATATCCACACCACCACAAACTCCAGGCCTCCTTTGTACTTTCCTCAAAGGCCCTGTTCAGTCCTTCTATCAATCAGGGTTTTTCCCTCTCACCCCCCAGGTCCCTGGGCATTGCTCAGCTTTCTGATTTTCTCTCTTTTTTTATTGAGCTGGAAAACTTTCTCCCTTTACCTTAAAGTGCTTGCTGGTTTCAATCCTCAACAAAGTTTTCAAAGTCGTTTTCTGTACAAAGTAACTTTCAGACCAATTACTTGGAAAACATTTTCTCCAAGCATTACAAATACATATGGGATATTTTAATCAAAGAGGGAGAAACATGATGTTGTAGTGGGTGTCCTAAGTACCAGTTATATTACAGTATAATATAGGTACATTACAGTATAATACAGTATAATATAATATATATAATATAGTATAATTTAAATGCTATTAATCATTTATTAGTATAATGAGTAAATAATTTATCCTCCAAATTTTAATTTACTCATTTTTAAATTGATGGATTATACACACCTTATCATATCTGTTTTGGGATTTAACAAAGGTACTAGGAAAGCACTAGGGATATATCTTCTGTTGTCTGAAATAAGACCAAAGATCAAAGCTTTTTTTTAAGTTCCTTGTTCTTTATAAGAACAATGTATCAGAAAGGGAGTAGCTAGTTGTCAGTAGCATTCATATTCCTTAATACAGCAAACTTTTAATTTCTACACTGGAAAACTTAAGATCCTCTCAAAAAATTGTCTGATAGAGAAAAGGGACAGAGGGACTTTGGGGCACCAGGAGACCATGAGGTAATTAACAGAGAGGAAGATGCATCTTGCAGACAAAGATGGGAAAAAAAGACTATTAAGAGAAAGACTGATACCAGACATTTGAAAGAATTATTGGTGTTATTGTGAGAGATTTAACATCTGGGAAGGAGTCTCAGAATTTTTATGTTGAGCAGAGTACAGCACTGACTGTAGAGTTTTGACTGTGTTGGTTCTGGGTAGTCAAATGTTAAGTACTTCTTTGTTCACTGAAATTTTAACTTTTCAACATGACAAACTTCTATTTATTGTGGAGCCTGATTTCTTTTTCACAGCACAGTGTAAGCTTTCAAGAAATTGAATAAATGTGCATTCTGCATTGAATTTTAATTTGCGTAACAAATGGTTGCTTTGTCCAAGTGTTTAATTGATTTGATGCCTTGTTTTCATTTTGCACAAAAGCCTTTATCCTCTGCTCAAATAAATATCTTTATTAATAAAAGAGAAAATAAAGAAGGTTAATTTCAATTCAAGAAATACCTACTTACACCTGACAAAAATGAGAAAACAAGAGGCTTCTTATTAAAATGAATTTATTGACATCAGATAGACATCTTCGCACATGTTTTTCTCATTCTTACACTGCATGGTAGGAGAAAAGAGAAGCTCAAGGGAGTGTCTCATGACTACAGGGGAATGAACTGAGATCATTGTAATGAGATATTGGTTAAAAGAAAACTATGTTTAACAAGTAATTTAATTAGTCTTAGATGTTGTCAGCTTTCTGGCTGTGATGGGACTGAAAGTGTGTGTTTATTTTCTTCTGAGCCTGGTTTTCTTCAGGGAAAAAAGAAATATTGTCACTGATAATGCCACCCACATTTAATTTTAAAAAGTGATTACATTTGACTGTGTGATAATACGTGCACTTACATAATTTGAGCAAATGGGAAACTTGTATACTTCAAAATTCTATTCTAAATGGTGATCAACATAGAGCAGTAAAATCTGAAAATTCCTTTCAGTTACTACTGGGGAAGGTGAATAGGTCTAGGAGTTGGTATATGAAATCAGAGCTAGCTAAAACTATAAGCTTTTGTTTTTCTTTTTGCTTTATGATTAAAACTGTGATTTTTAACTTCCATTGATTGAGCAGAAATCTTATGTTACATTTTGTATATATAGATATGTAGATATACATACAGTATGTTACACATAGTATTTCAATAATAACTTCATTAAACAATGCATATCTTAGTATTATTCTACAGTTGCTGAAATTGAGTCTCAAAGAGGTTAGGAAATGTGTCCAAAATTTATTAAATAATCAATATAATTAGATCAGACTCATTTCAGCTAAAGCTAAACTATCTTATCTCTCCTCTTGTTGAAGAGGACAGAGTTCACAGAAATGGAACCTGTCACTTATTTGAAGTTTCCTCATTTAAACACTACTACTTTTTGTAAATCATATCTAACTGAGTCCTACTTGCCTAGATAACTTAGACTCCTACATTTACATCTATTATATAAAGTTCCAGGAGATTATTTTATTGTTGGCCCCTCTATCTTATTTTTTATAGCCCCTTCAACAATCTGGCAATCAGTTAGTATCTGTTGCTTTTCTTAGTGTTTTTTTTTTTTTTTTAAGATTTATTTGTTTATGCAGTGTACAGGTCAGAAGTGCAGGGGTTGAGAGGATTCACCAGAGACAGAGTAGGCAACAGAATAAGTGGATCTACTGAAATACACTGCTGAGGGGAGCTGCGGACAAGATAGGAAAGATCTGCTGTGCCACGTGGGTAACTCCCTGGCCTGCTGGGGATCAAACTCGTTCCACAGAGACTGCGGACAGCTTCATAGTGCCGCACTTAACCCCTTGCACCACCAGGGAGGCCCTGTTTTTCTTAGTGTTTTATTCTGCTTTCACTTTTCTAAACTTCTCTAGGTTAGGGAACTAGTAGGTTAAGTTAGACTACAGGATCAGATATCAATATACAGGGTCTGAGTGTGATCCCATAAAAACCTCAGCAAAAGTGCTGCAAGATATATTTAATAAGTATTAGTTAATTCAGATTCTTAAAATCCATTAAAATATTCAGATTATATATATATATAGTCTGTCAAATTTTATATATATATATAATATATAATATTTGTGCCTCTTCATAAATTTATAACTGCAGCATCTTTTAAGTCTTTACTCCTATTCACAACTTTGAGGTCACATATTTTAAAGTGAAACTCAAGTTTCTCACTATTGGTTGGTTTAAATTTACATTTCCTTTTGAGCCACCCATCACTAGAGAGTGAATAAAGCTAGAAATAAAGCTAGAAAACAGCTTGATTTGGGGTATAAGTGACATGCAAAGAAATGCACATATTTAACATGTACAATCTGATGGGCTGACATTTATACCAATCCCCAAGATATCATCTCCAGACTGCAGATATTGGATAAGAACATCCAATACCTCCCAAGATTTTCTCATGTCCCTTTGTTTTTTTTTGTTTTTGTTTTTGTGCTAAGAATGCCATGTGATTAATTTTTCACTAAGTTTCTGTTCTCATCTTATCCACTCAGTTCAACAAAGTCTCATTGTCAAAAGCCTTGGCATATACCTTCATCACAATTCTTACCACCTTTTAAAATTAATTAATATATTTTCTTACATCATTGTTAATTTATAAACAGTAATTGATTTTTCCCTTCAAATGTTTCCCCCATAGTCTTCCCACCATCACACCACCTGCGATCTAGCTGCACAGCCCTTGTGCTCTTTTGTCCCCTATTTTAAACCCTCTTCCTCTCCCTCCCCTGCTGTATGCCTCAGAGCTATAGTCAGTTAGCAAGTTGTGTCTTTTTTTCCTGACCCTTTGTTTGGTTTCTCTATATTCCACATATAAATGAAACCATCCCATATTTACCATTTTCCTTCTGACTTATTTCACTTAGCATAATCCCTTCCAGCTCCATCCATAATGCTGCAAACGGTGACCCATTGGGGATACCAATCCTCCAAAAGTGGAACTAGAAGAAAAGGATACCCCACTCCATTTTCCACCCACTTCTGACCTCAGCAAGATGCTACCTTTGTCGCAAATCCCTGTTCTAGACATATAAATCTAATCCTCAACTGCATAAGGTGACAGTTTTTTCACTATCTCAATTCAGGTACTTCATAATTTCTATGAAATATATTTGTCACTTATTTAATCATAATCTCAGTACAATTTCTGTGTGTGTGCTTAATAACATTTCATTCTCGATAGAATTTTTTATTTTGGAGTAATTTACCTAAATTCACTGAGATTTGATTTTCTTATCTGTAAAATTTGGGCAACAATAGCAAATTTAACTTTCTTTGGTAGATTAAAATGTATATGTAAAACTCATTTGTCATAATAAGTGTAGTATTAGTGAAATATAAATTGAGTAAGTCTTTTACAGATATTTTTAACTGTTCCTATATACTTTTTTTTAAAACTAAAATTTCTTTATTTCCTCATCCAGCGTGAGAGTGAGAGATGACCATCCACTCCTCTAACCAAATTTTTCAGGTATTTGTCAGTAGGTGGAAAACCTTAGACTCATCTATGCATTAGTCCCTCAAGTTTTATTAATATGAAAGTTTACTTCATGCTTCACTACTTCATCTACCTGTTAAGTTCAGGTCATTTTCAAGAATGAAATAAATGGACACACAAATACATACTCCCTGATACATAGCCAACAGAAATACATTTGCATGTGTCAAAAAACATGGACAACACATATACAGCAGTGATAGTGCAGAGCCAAACTGAAAACAACTGAAATGTCCATATAAACAATGTGATAGGTAAATACATTGTGGAATATTCAAACAATAGAATTTTCTGCAGAAATGATAATGAACAAACTTTTCAATATGCAACCCACTGTATGACTGAATCCCACCAGGGGGGAAACAAGATAAAAGAGTATATGATGTATAATCCCATGCCTACAATTTGTAAATAAGGAAAGATACAAAATTCTACATGAGTATAAACCATATCTAATAATTGAAAAAAATAGAAAAAATATAATCTAAGATGTCAGGCATCAGAAAAAGGGGTAGAGGTTAGGGAGAATCCCAAGGAGTACTGATAACTTTCTATGTATTGACAAGAGTACATTTTGGAAGATGTGGGGGTATTTGTGATTATGGTTTGTATATACTACTTAACTGTATTTTTTTACTTCATTAAAATGAAAGTTGATCTCATTTTGTCTGTTTGATCATATGAAGTTGAATTGTTGTAATTTAAACTCACCAATAAAGTGTATTTTATAAATGATAATATATCCTGTGAGATGAATAGCAGATTCCCAGAAGTTAAAGTTTCCTAATATTGCAACAACTTTAGCTGAGAGTAGAACATAATATGGAAGGATTGTCATCAGAAATTGACAATATACACCCACATATAAAGGACTTCAGGTTATTAAAGCAATTCCATGATATAAACCTAAGAGAGTGATTTTTTTCAAAGTATAAATAAAACAAAAATGCAATTTCAGCTAAAATAAATAATAATGAAGTTGAAACTTAAATGTAAGTGAACTTTCTAAGAATCAAATCATATTTGATGTTAAATTAAATATAAACAAACATGCAACTTTTTAATTTTTTTCCTTGCATTTTGTGACGTACATATATTTTCTTTCAAGCTTTGAGTTAAATTAAAGTTTTATTCATTTATTTATCCCTTTAGTCAGCAATTACTTTTTGAGTCTCTACTATTTCCCACATTTTACACTAAGAGTGAAGAAGTAAAATTTAAAGACATAGCCACCACCTTTAAGGAGTGCCTTATGTAGAATGACATGGGGAACTAAAACAATTATTGCAATACAGTGCAATCTATTTGCTATGATAGACTCAATCTTATGGTGCTCTTGAAGTAAGGAAGAGTAGTTTCTAACCCAGAAGATAGGGGGTGGGGTGGGTCATTCTACATAAGGAACCCCTTAAAGGTAGTGGCTATGTCTTTAAATTTTACTTCTTCACTCTTAGTGTAAAATGTGGGAAATAGTAGAGACTCAAAAAGTAATTGCTGACTAAAGGGATAAATAAATGAATAAAACCTTAATTTAACTCTTGAAGCTTGAAAGAAAATATATGTAAGTCACAAAATGCAAGAAAAAATAATAAGAAAAGTAGGGGGTGGCTTGGAGGTTACAAATTGTAGTTGGATAGTGAAAGAAAAGGACATGCTTAAAGCACTTTGATCATTGATTTTATTCTCCTAATTATTACTTTTATAGTAACCGTCCTTTAGTAAAAGATTTGAAGGGATGGACTTGGACCAATCTTTTATCACTGAAACCTGTCATTTTTGAAAGATAAAATGTGACAGATCTTTAAATAATGGGAAGATCAAATTTAATGTAGCCATTAACTTAGAGCTCTCCTAACAAACAAGGTCTCCATGAAGCCAGCAAATCATTATTAAAATGATTTCAAGACAAAAACACTATCTAGATAGGAAACCAACTTAACTCCTGTAGAAAAGGTTTGACGTTATTTTGATCTCATCTACCTCTAAATCTTTATTGTTAACAGAACCCATGTCATACTTAGTGGAGTCCTTAAATAATTTTTTAAGAGATCAAGTAATTCAAAAGTTATAAATCAGTACACCAAGAGAAAGACATTTAAAATATAGTGCACAGGAGCATGAAAAGTGAGAGTTATTACTTTACAACAGAACATATTGTTGGTTATGACCTTTTAGATCATGGGGAATTTTCATATCCTGAATTTTCATCCTAATCTGAAAAGTTAAGATTTTTATCTTTATTCTTTCATTTATTTATTGAGAAGTTATATTTTTGTGAACTCTGTAGTCACTACAATTGTTCTACATACATTTGACAACTAACTAATGTCCATAACATAATTAAAAGCCAAAATATCCATATTTGATTTGTCTTAGGGAATATTCTCAATCACATTCAAGTTTGTAAAAAAAAAAAAAGGAAAATTTCTAAAAATAATAACGTAACATTCTAACTAAAAATATCCAATAAAATTGGTCCAAATGGAAAGACTGAGGTATCAGAGAATGGCTATCAATAGTGCAGGTAGTAACCAGGAAGTAAGCAGAAATTAAGAGGACAGGTACATCAAATAAGAGTAAAAGAGCAACAAGATGGTAGCAGAGCGAAGATGCTGGATTCATTTCTCCATATACTCATAGCTAGATTGCAGCAGAACAAAACCAGTAATTGCTGAAGGACAGATGGAAAAACACACAAACAGGCAAACACATGCTAGGAGCAATGCCTCCAGGAAGGGGGCTCTAGTGATCAATGGAACAGGTGAAGCGAGTATCCCATGTGGGCAAAGTAGGTCTCAGGGACTTGAAGGGCCTTTCAAACAGCAGAGTGGAGTGGGCTATCAGTCCTGACATGGTAAGCCCCAGTACACCCCAGGAAACCCCAGTGTGGGACCTGGAAGCAGCTGCACTAGTGTTAGAGTACTGCAGACAAGAGCAAGCCTCAGGGTGGGACCCAGAAGCAGCGTAGACACAGTAGGCTCTGGCAAGCAGTGAAGCAGGAACTATAAGGGACACAACGACTACAGGCCCCAACAGAGAGAACAGTAAGTCCTTATCTCCACTGGCCATGGCTCTTGGACCAGTGAGTCAGAGGGACACTAATTGGAGAGGAGTGGGAATGCTTCTCATTGGGGCGGTTGAGATTAGTTCAGACTCAACAGAACTGACTCAGGAGAATCATGTTACACTGAACAGGAGGTAGGTTAGAGGGAAGAGCCTGAGGGTTGTGATGTAGAATTGGAGAGGCCAGTCTCCAATTCAGCCAGGGGCCTTGGGGAGGAAGGGGTGTGGAATGGAGACACACTCCCTTGAAATAGAAGGAAACCTCTGGAGGAGCTGGGATGTGCCACACAGGCTGGGCCCCTGGTAAAGGCAATAGCAGAATAGGCATGTTGGCATGCCCCTTTCCATCCCTTGGGGCTGGAGCTTACATGTGAGGCACTGAGAGCACAGCACTGAGTCTGTGAAGTCTCTCATTCCAAAACCTAGAGTGGAAGGCTATGGGGGTTGTTGCAAACATGAGCAAGCCCTATCCCAATTCACTCACACTAGTACCTGGATCCCTCCAGGTCCCTCCCTCACCTCCACTCAGCAACTAGAAAACAGTTATAAATAAATACAGAAGTCAGAAAAGGCAAAAATAAGTATATAAATTAAAAAAAAAGCATCATATGCAGGATAAGTAAGATAGTATAAAAAGAAACTCAAAGGATGGAAGAAAACTAAGAAGTCAAAGTGATGAAGAGAACTCAGAAAGACAAGTCAAAGAAATATAAGAGGACTCAGAAAAGCTATCAAAGAGATATAAAAATTCAGAAAAACATTTGAGTTCAGAAATAAAATCAATGAACAGAAGGTAGAAATTGAAGCTTGAAATGAGAAAATAACAGAAATTCATGAGATAAAGAGCTCAATAAATGAGATTGAGAACTCTATAGAAAGGTATGGAAGTAGAATAGATTAAATGGAGAAATGACTCAGTGACCTGAGGATAGCAATGCACTTAGGAGCCAGGTGGAAAAGAGAGAAAGGACATATAAAAAATAAATAAATGATGAGGCAATTTGACAATTATCCAACACCATTAAGAAAGGCAGCATAAGACTAATGTGTATCTAGGAAGTGAAAGAGAAAGACAAGGAAACAAAGAATCTACTCAGGGACTAATAGAAAGCATTCCAAGCCCAGGAAAGAATTAAATATATCAGTCTAGGATATGAAGTATAAATTTCATGAAATATAAATTTACTAAATTCCTGCCATTTTGAACTTCCTATTCCTCTTATTGATCAGTCTAGCTCAAAGCAATTTTATTGTATTTATGTCCATAACACATAAACACAATAATTGGAATACAATAAATACAATAATAGGAAGTTAAGGTTTATTTTCTATTAAGACTAGTTACTGCTGTTATTTTTCTGAAATAACTTTGGTGTTTGTTTCCATATGTATGCTTTCCAAAGAACTAACAAAGCACTAGATCTAGAGTCCTTGCCTCAAAGGATGTGAAGAAAACTATTGGTGTTGTTACTTGGATCATACCAAATTTAAAATAAAGTAAATGGGCATCTTTATATTAGTCAGCCTTTCTCTCCAAGAACATTTGTTCAAAGTCTTTCTTAGCAAAATTTAAATGGATTTTCAAGCTTTCTTTATATAGCTATTGTACCTTTCTACTTAAATTTATTTCTAGGTATTTTGTCTCTATAAAGTAGCATTAATTTTGCCAGAGGCACTTGAAAAGCCCTCCTGGATTTGGTCTTTTCTAAGAAAGAAATTTTAGGCATGTCTCAAGCTTCTCTGTCCCTTGCTGTCCCAAATCTGTTCTTAAGTCAGAGATTAATGCCTGTCCATTATAATAATTTCTCTGAGCTTCAATTAATTTTTCATATTTTCTGTCTTTCACAGGTTCAAAGTATTCCAGTCTTCAATGGCCCAAGTGTGGCTGAGTGCGAGGTCTGGGCTAATCCCATGGCTCAGCTCTGGGCTTCCTCCTCCTCCTCACCCCAGCACCGGGGTTAGAGCACACACAGTTATGTGTGGTGATGTCTGAATTACAGCAGTTCCCCCTGCACAAGGTGGAAACACTAGATTTCCACATCTTTCTCTCCTTTGCTTTTATTGTTACTTTTTAATTTTTTTTTCATCTATTCCAGAGATTATCCCTATACTGCTGCTTCTCTGGCTGTGCATTCACCCTTCTTACCCTAAAACAGTCTCTAGGCTGCCAGCAATTACCCCTTACCTGCACCATCTTCTCTCAATGTAAATCCATTCTTCTTTCCTGACCTTTTTTTTTTTTTTTTTTTGACAGAATCTTTTTATTTTTAGCAAATCCTGCTGGCCTTCTCCCACCAATAATGGAGATCTCTGGCGTAGCCGACTCTACCTCATTTTTTCCCAAGGTTAGTTTCCTCTCAGTGCAGCCTTCTCTCTCTACAATGTCAGGGACAGGCTCCAGATAGATTTTCACTTTCAGACAGTCTCCCTGGTGAGAGTTAAGAACTGATTGTTAGAACTCGGGGAGGTGGCCAGATCTCCAAGCTGTTTTAGTCGATGGGAGAAACGTGTTCTCTTTTCCCATGGAGAATCTGAGCAGTGAGGTGAATACTTAGAATTCCAGTAATGCTATCTGAGATTGTTCTGAATTCGGGAGCAACTATTTTATAGGTGAGAGAAGTGATCACTAATGCAGGAAACAGCAATTTCTATCACCTTAACTTACACTGTGTATGTCATCCAGAGACTTACTGCAGGATGTGGGGGTTCTAAGAATTTATTTTATTTCTCTTTTGCCTTGAAGTTCCAGCTCCACCGAGAAAGAACAAGTCCCATTCTAACATTCAAAGACACAAAATATATTGCATTGTAGAAACTTGAGATGAGAATACATGAGATCATTGAAGTAAACCTCTCTTCACTGTAAACACTGCTCCTCTTATTTTCCAGAATACACTGATGTTTCTCAGAGGAATACATTTCCTATAAATCTTCATTTAGTGTCATTTAAACTTGATCTAAACAGCTATAAATACAAGTGAATAAAATCTAGCAGGATGACTTTATATTATATGCAATATGATTATCTGCATGATAAAATTCTGTCATCTTTTCTCTGGAGCACTGACCAGTTTCTATCAGAGTTTGCATTTTTTTCTCTTCCATCACTAGGCATATTCCTCTCATTTGAATGGAACTATCTCCAATCATTCATGGATATTTCAGAGTTGACTTTTCTAAATATTTGTTTGAAAAGAGAGTGAAAATACTGCTACTCAGAACTAAGAGCCTGAAATCGTAGATGGATAAATCACTCTCCATTTCATCACTTTGTGGTACAAAATGGGTGAGGGCTATCCCTTGCTTGCTTATGTTTTACTCACACTGCTACCATTGCATAGTCTGCTTTTTTTCTCACCTCCCTGTCCCTAATAACATCTTTATACACTTCAGGAAACAACTTAGGCAGATAATGAAAAATATGCTTAAAATCAGAACTAAAGTAAGAATTTCACTGTCAAAGGAAATAAACAGAGCTAATTTTAAATGTGCTATTTATCTCCATCCTAGATGTAGAATATTATATTTAATGATTCAGCATTACTTATATATTATGTCCCTTACTTTTAGTGACTTCATATTTGAAGAAACTCTAAAGCTTATTCAGATGAAACTTCTCCTGAATTTGAGAATCTACTCCAATATATTACTATAAATACATACACTGACATTTTGTCACTAGCTATCTGCTTGAAGAGTTCAGGTGAAGAGTGTAGATTTTCAAAGCAGAGCTCTTTGGAGTAGTTTCAATGTTATAAAATAATTTGTTTTACAGAATTAATGTCTGTCTCCCTGTACTATGCCACATTTTCTCCGGGAAGCCTAAAGTCTACCTGATCTGTTAACAGTTAGGAATTGAATGATGTTTGGAGATAAGTATACAGGGATAAACAAAAATAAATAAGAGTAGGGTCACACCTTAAAGGAGGTTACAACTTTTCATGTCTTTGGAAACAATTCTTAAATTATGCTCTCGTGTTAGGTAATTTTTTAAAAGATTTATTATATTTATTTATGCATCCAAGAGCTGGGGTGCAGGCCAGATGTGCAGGGAGTGAGAAAATTCACCACAGACAGAGTAGGAAGCAGAACAGGTGGATGTAATGAAATACACTGCTGAGGGGAGCAGTGGGTGAGATAGTAGAGGTCTATTGCACCATGTGTGATATCTCCCTGGCCAGGGATCAAACTCAGGCCACAGTGGCTGGCGATAGCTTGAGACTTAACCTCTTGGGCAAACAGTGAGGCCCTTATTAGGTAATATTTTTAAGTTTGAATATCTAAACAAGTATATTACAATTGTTATAATTTCCTAATCAGAGTTTTCTTTAATCGTTTATTCAGTGCAACCAATTTGACTTGAATATGTTTTTAACTTACAGGAATTTGGCAGGGTTTAAATTGGTAAAGTAAAATTTCTGTGAATCATTGACTATTGACAGTATATCAGAACAAATGTATCATGTGTATCCTTAATAATTTCATAAAAATTATCTGATAATTCAATTCAGTGGAGAGCAAATGTGAGTTTCTCTATATGAAGTGGTTCAATGGTTTCAACCCTAACACAATCTTTATGAACTATTGGATCACAGAAAACAAAAGTCATGAATTTTATTCTATGCAAATAACATTTCCTTTATATCTTCCACTTTGTAATCCACATTACAAGGGGGCTACTAAAAAGTTTGAATTTGAAAACAATAACAAATAACCAAGAAGATGGGATTTTAGGAAAAATTTTTTTTATCCCAGAAAGCACCATTAAAGGAAATGAGAGAGACATGTAACTGTCTTAACACTGTGTACTGGCTGTCACCTAGAAGTGGAATAAGAGCTATTATTTCATAGCTCTCAGTGGGAAAAACTAAAACCAGTGTCTACCTGTCACTGGGTAACATGTTTCAATTTATAATAGCAAGAATCTTTTTTATCGAATCTTCACCAACATGGAAAAGATAGTTTCACTGAAATAAGGCATACACAGCAAAGAATGACTGCATATTTCATTGATATCTACAGAAGAAATTCTCAGAACATGTGTGATCTAAAAAAGAGAGGTAGAAAGGATGAAAGGGAGAAAAATGATGAGATTTTTTAAAATTCTATATACATATTTTCTCTAGGGAAATGGAGAAATTATATCTTCCAAAACTGTAATGAACAAAGCAACAAAAAACAATTACTTTAAGAAAAAGACTGACTTGTACACACTTGCTAAAAGAGTAATGTGCATAGCCTTATACAGGAATGACCTTTTGAAATAAAACAACATTTATTGCAATGAGTGATTTTTGTTAGGTCATGTGGAGTAATAGAGATAGACAATTTACCCTCTTTCATCAAACAAGTTAAAAGTTCTTACAAATATACCAGAAAATGGCTTTTAAGATATTGGTCATCAGAATGTGAAAGATAGTGATCTCTACAAGATGGAAAACAAATGAAGTGAGACCTGATTGCCCAACTTATCCAACTGAGAAAGCTAATAGACTGACAAAGTGACAGAGAACTCAAGTGAAGCCTGAAAGTTATCATGATTTGACGAGATATTTCTGAGACCCCAGGAAGACCAACATGACAAAAGCACACTGGAAAGAGTAACAGAGAGGAGAGAACAACACATGGATGATTGGAGATATGCAGAAAGCTCCACTGATGTCTTATGTTAAATGTTTACCACAGTAGGCATGTGAACTATTCACAGGGCATTGGGTAAAGTCATCAAAAGGATTTTTCCTCAGGAATGGGGGGAAGAGCATTAGTTAACATACTGGTCTAGTTCCATCTAATGAAGTTTAATAGCAAGACAAAAAAGATCAAACGGTTTCTCAATAATCAATTGCAGCATAAAACAAGTTTCAAATATTAACGATAATTTAAAAATACCCAAAACCGAAAGAGTTAAAAATCAAAATGCCTGGAATTCAATAAAAAAATTCCGTGGGTGCAAAGAAGCAAGAAAATGCAAAGCATATGGGAAGATAAATCAATCAAATCAGAGGAAGAATGACACTTATGACAGAACTAGCAAAGACATCGAATAAGAAATACAAAGTGTTTGAATAGTTACAGGAAAAATTAAGCATGAAGTATACAAATAAATAAATAAAATTCTTGAGTAAGAAATGTGACGAAAATGAAAAATATATGAATCAGTATTAAGAGTATTAAGAAATTGCAGAAGAATTTAGTGAATCTGAAGGCATAACAATAGAAAATATCCAAAATAAAACACAGAGAAAAAAGACTGAACATGGAGGGCCTCCCCTGGTGGCACAGCTGTTGAGCAGTGGGCTGCGAAGCTGCCCACAACCTCTGCAGTGCTGGTTCATTCCCAGGCTGCCTGTGAGGGTGCCACATGGTGCGCAAACCTCTCCTGCTGCGCCTGCTGCTCCCCTCAGCAGTGTATTTCATCAGTCTGCCTGTTCTGCTCCCCACTCTGTCTCTGGTGAATTTTCTTGCCCTCCCACGCTTCTGACTGTACCCAGTGCTTGAATAAATAAATCTTTTTTTAAAAAAAAAAAAAAGTAAACATGGAGTCAGATGCCAATTTTTTTTTTTTTCTCACCCAGCAGTTATTTAACATTCTTTTACCAGCATGAGTCTTTATACCACTTTGGCCCTTTAGCCTCTCCTTAACCTTAGAAACCTCAATTCATTTATGATTTTGTTAGTGAGCTAATACTGGTAGCACTAAATGTATTAAGAAGCATTCTGTGTTCTTGGATTTTTTTTCTGGCCAGGAGGGTGTGTATTATTTTATGCACAGAAAACACAATAGCATCTGTTCCAACCAGTTCAGTGGCAAGTTCTTTGGCTTTTACCTTTTCCAGCTTGGCATTGCGAGTCATGGATTTGGACTCAGGGCATTGCCTTCCCAGTGACTATAGATCTCATTGCATCTGTCACTATAATTGGTCCTGATAGCTTCCACCAGGGCTTCTTGTTTTCCCTAGGAAGCAAGGGGAGAAATGTGGGCCTCTGCATATTCTTGGATTTTAGGAATAATTTGAGAAAGATGGGCATAAATTCTTTAACCATTTGATAAAATTTGCTGGTAATGTAATCTTGTTCTGGATTTTTGTTTTGGGGCAGATGTTTCGTTACTGTTTCAATTTCTATAATGGTGAGCAGCTTATTCAATTTTTCTGTTCCTTCCTGTTCTAGTCTTGGTAAGCTATATTGTTGAAATTTTTCCATTTCTTCAAGGTTATGGGGTTTGTCAGCATATAGTTGTTCATAGCAATCTTTTATGATCTTTTGTATTTCTCTGCCATCCTGTTGTAATTTCTCCTCTTTCAGTTCTAATTTTATTAACATTTCTCTTCTTTATTAGCCTAGCTAAAGTTTTATTGATTCTGTTTATATTCTTGAAGAACCAACTCTTAGTTTGACTAGTCTTTTGTATGATCTTTTTTATTTCTGTATTTTTATTTCTGCTGTATTTTTTATCATTTGCCCCTTTCTACTAACTGTAGGTTTAGTTTATAACTCCTTTCAAGTTGATTTTACAATATTATCTTGTTTAGTTGATATTTTTCTTGCAATGAGCAATAGTAGCAATAATAAGAAAAATTCACACATTTCAAATTGCAATAGACCCAGAAAAAATGTGGTCTAATTACATATATAAGATTGAATAAAAACCTTAATGAATAAAAACTCAGAGCATATATTAGACATTCACAAGTGTTAAATATAGGGAACTATATATTTGTATATACTGCCATTAACTTGGATTACAGACTAGCAGGTATTCAATAGAATGAATGAAAATTCATTTGCATTTTAATATAATTTATAAAGGATTTCCAGATTATTCAAATATGAAAATTCTGAAGCTCTGCACTAAAGCACTTGTGAAAGGATCCAAACCTTAGAAATAATTAGGCTGAGGTCCTTAAGACTATTTAAATATAGAATTTTCCCTAAATTCATTTTTTACCTAATTCTAAAATTCTGTCATTTTTGTTGGATATTTAATGTTGAATGGTACTTACATGTTTGTTTTGTTATCCATGTCCAGGATAGTATCTTAAGGAATAATGTTAGCTTCATGGTAACAGAAACAAATAAATGAATCCAGTTTGTTTTTTCCATTATGGTTATTCATTTATTCTCTTCTGATCAAGTGTACCCAAATTTAACAATCTTACAGAAATAAGAAATCAAGTAATTAAGAGAATAAATTAATACCAGTTTAATTAATAAACTTGATGAATCCCAAATTTCAGACCAACATCAATGATCCAAATATAGGTAAAATAAGAGATCCATGGCAACCATGGAACATAGTATGGATGTTCTTTAAAAAATTACTGTATGACTCACACCAGCAGCGCAGGAGAGTTCCTTTTTCTCTGCATCCTCGCCAACATTTGTTGTTGCTAGTTTTATTTTTTAACATGTGCCATTCTCACTGGTGTAAGATGGTATCTCATTGTAGTTTTGATTTGCATTTCCCTGATTATAAGTGATGTTGAACATTTTTTTCATATGCCTGTTGTCCATTTGCATTTCCTCTTTGGAGAAGTTCCTTTTTAGCTCTTCTGTCCATTTTTTGATTGGATTATTTTCTTTGGTTTTTTTTTTTTTTTTTTTTGAGTCTCTTCAGCTCTTTGTAGATGTTTGTGATCAGTCCTTTATCATTAGTGTGTGTGAAAAAATTTTCTCCCAGTTGGTGGGTTGTCAGTTTATTTTGGATACTGTCTTTTTTTTGCTGTACAGAAGCTCTTTGATTTGATGTAGTACCAGCTGTTTATCTTTGCCTTTGCTATCACTGCTTTGGGTGATGAGTCTTCAAAGATGTTACTGAGGTGGGGGCCTCCCCTGGTGGTGCAGGTGGATAAGCACAGTGCTGTGAGGCTGTCAACAGCCTCTGCAGCGCGGGTTCAATCCCGGCCGGCCAGTGAGGGTCCCAAATTGCTGCTCCCCTCAGCAGTGTATTTTGTCAGTCTGCCTGTTCTGTTCCCTGCTCTGTCTCTGGTGAATCCTCTCACCCTCCTGCAAATCTGGCTGTACCCCAGTTCTTGTATAAAATAAATAAATAAATCTTTAAAAAAAGATTTTACTGAGGTGTATGTCATGTAATGTTTTGCCTAAATTTCTGTCTATATATTTTATGATTTCAGGTCTTATGTCTAGATCTTTAATCCTGGTTCAACCACTATGGAAAGCTGTGTGGAGATTCCTCAACCTGCTAAAGATGGAGCTTCCATATGATCCAGCAATTCTACTCCTAGGTATTTACCCAAAGGACAGAGAATCATTAATTCAAAAGGGCACCTGCATCCCTATATTTATAGCAGCACTATTTACAATAGCTAAACTATGGGAACAACCCAAATGCCCAAAAATAGATGACTGAATCAAGAAGATGTGACATATATATGCAATGGAATATTATTTAGCAATCAAAAAGGTAAACTCATGCAATTTGCAGCAACATGGATGGAGCTGGAAGGGATCATGCTCAGCAAAATAAGCCAGAAAGAAAAAGAAAAATACCAGATGGTCTCACTCATAGCAGGAATCTAGAAAACCTAAATAAGGGACCAGGAAAAAGACTAATTATAATAAAATCAAAATCAAAATCAACAAGCAACTATAAACCAGAGACACACTATGGGGGTGGGGGGGGAGCGGGGGAAAGGGATTAGGGTCAAAATAAGGGGGGTGGGAATTGTAGGGGGACTATAACCAAGATGAAAATGCACACACTGTGCAAAAATGAAAAATAATGTAAAAAATATATAAAATAAAAAAAATTACCAAATGATCTAGAAAGTCTACATCTAAGATGAAAAAAACATACAAATATGCCATGTGGTTAAAAAGATCTGAAAAGCACTCAGAATTTAATGAGATTCAGATAGAAATGTAGTCACATTCATAACTTAAGCCAGAAGCAAGATACAAGAAAGGGTAAACTCCAAATGTTCATATTCAAATGAGATTTTGAGGAAAGAGTACCTGTAGAAAATGTCGTTGTGCCCAGGAATCATGCAAATGAATGTAATTTATCCACTTTTGTATATCCAAGATCATACTTTTCCCCAAAACTCTGCCTTTATCATAAGGTCTATTTTCATAATTACTAGAAAATATAGGAAGCCGTTCCTAGAAATAAAATTGGGTTTTGTGTGTTCAAGAGATTATGTTATCATACTAAAGTTAAAACTAGAAAATTTTTAATTATATTCGATCCTGCTTAGGCACTGTCAACACAATAGGACTTTGCTTCAAATAAAATAATATATTATAGTAATATTATTATATATAATATATTAATATATTTACATTAAATAAAATAATATCTCTACTGTAATCTATATTATATATAGGCAACTCACAAAGAACTCATCAACCATTTTGGATAGAATATTAAAATATGCCCATGTACTTCAGCAAGCTAGCAAAAAGCAATTAACATGGCCTGAACCCCTGCCAAAATTAAATCTTTATGTATTTAGAATTTTTATCAATCCTTCTGCATATTCATTTAATATACAAGCATGACCAGTAAAATTTGGATTGGCTTTATGTGCATGCTATGCATTTTGCTTAAATGAAAATACATGATTTCATTTCAGTTTAGTGGCAAACTAAGCAGAGTACGTCTTGCTTATTTCACAAATATTTAAACCACTAATTCAGGTGATACAACTTTTATTTTTATCACCATTTTATTAATCCTGGTTCAAAATAGATTGGACTCCGGGCCTCCCCGGTGGTGCAGCGGTTGAGCGCTGGGCTGAGAAGTTGCCCGCAGCCTCTGCAGCACCAGTTCGATCCCCAGCCGCTGGGTGAGGGTCCTACATGGCACGCAGACCTCTCCTGCGCCCGCTGCTCCCCTCAGCAGTGTATCATCAGTCTGCAAGTACTGTTTCCCTCTCTGGCTCTGGTGAATTCTCTCACCCTCCCTCGCTTCAGACTGTACCCAGTGCTTGTATAAATAAATAAATAAATCTTAAAAAAAAAAAGAATAAAGAAATGTCCTCTGTTTTCTTTAAAAAAAAAAATAGATTGGATTCCAATGCAACAGGTTTGTTTTAGGAAAATCCAATAGAGAGGGTCAGGCATTAGTCTTATGTATGTTTAGTTACAAGTGAATCACATAATCTCATTTTGAAACAAGGATTCATTTGTTATGAACTTCCCAAAATAACCCCAGGTTAATTATTTCTCCTATCTTAGTGCTGCCACTTAGGTTTAATCTCTCACTCTATCCTAGCACATATTTCAATTTAGATTAGTTGTTTACAATCTTATTTTCCCATTAAACTGAGATTTTTTTCTCAAGAGCATGGCTGTCATATTGCTTATTTTGTATCCCCTGTATATTTCTCATATTGCTTGGAACCAAGTAATCATTCAGGTTTGTTTTCTTAAATTGAATTGATGAATGATTATGACACTCGAGAACAGACCACATGAAATATCTCTATTTTCCTAGGTGCTCATTGGCCTTTTGACCCTTAGTCCTCTATGTCCATTTCCTGTTTGGAAGTGTAGCGGCAAAATCTGTATCTTCTATGATCATCATTACACTGTTCTTGAAACACTGTACAAGTAGAGAGAAATAACCTTATTGACATATTGCTCTGTGAGCAATTATGCTTCCTTTCCAGTTCCCAGTGGTTGCAGTGAGATGACAATGAGTAAAAAGCAGATGGTGTTTTAGAGTTTGAACATTAATTGTCTTGTTAATAAACAAACTAGCTCTTGTGGAATTATAGCAATTTGTAACCTCGTTGCCGTTCATTTGAAGTTAATACAGAGGTTTTGATCTTATAATGTGAAACACTGGTCTGAAATGGGGAAATGTTATTCTCCCTTCTGAATGAAAGACCTCAAGTTTAAGTTAGAGAATATCACAAATCATTCATTGTATATGGAAAATCATTTAGTGATTTTATGATAATTTCTACCCTTTCTGGTTAAAAATAATATGCTTGGTCCATCTCTCAACATATTTTGATAAATTTTCCATTTTATCCAATTACAAGGTAGATGGTCCACATTTAAATAAATATTTTCTTTATTATGTAGATAAGCTATTATATATATGATACAGATATCTCATGAGCTTTGCATATACTATCTGTAACATCAGTAATAAATCTGAAAATTTATATCACTGTCTTCACTTAGATGTAGAAACTGAAATGAAAGATTTAAGTAATTCAAGACCACATATTTCATTACAAGTCTGGGATACAGATAAAGATTAGTTGGACTCCGTTTCTTTTTCCTCTAAACTATATTCTCTCTTAAGAGATCAGGTACACCACAGTATTATAAATGTGATTATGAAATTGAGGAAGCAAATCTCTAACTGGTTATATCTTGTTCTTTTTTCTTAGCACTCACAAAAAGAAAGATCCTGAAACGGGGCCAGGACACCCAACAGACTAGGGCAGGAGAGTATGGGTGTTTTGGTGGTGGGTATCATTTGGTAATGATTACCTGAAGAGGTGTGAATCTATACCTCTACACCATATACAGTGTTGTAAACTGTTACTTCAATAAAAATTAATACAAAAGAAACACAAAGAAAAAAGAAACACAAAAAGAAAATTATATACAAAATAATACAAAAATAATACAAAAGAAACACAAAAAAAAAAGAAACACAAAAAGAAAATTCTAATAAATACTAACTATGCTTGTTAGTATTTATTAAAGCTCAGGCCATACTAAAGTCATTAAGTTTACCCAAGATAGTACGCTACAGTCTACAATCTCTTGATAGGTTTACAAGGTAGATATATACACATATAGATATATACATACACACACACACACTATATGCATATAGATAGATATTTATTAGTTAGTTTCTATAATTAGAGCAATGAATAGTACAAACACACATAACTCTGCTTTTTCATCTGAATAAAAGACTGTGGAAATGAGAAAGGAAGAAAGACCACCCATTTAATTAATTGCAAATCATTCAGTTAATCAATCAGATATTGCCAAAAGTTTGCATTTTAAATGTTATTGTGAAAAAATATATTGCCTTTCTCTTTCAACTCAAATTTTGGACATTATCCTTTGGGTTGTCATGCCAAAACAGAATAGTCTCTGTAGGATAATATTTAAACTTTTTTACTATTAAAGATTTTTATTTCCATTTGCATTGAAAAGTATTAGATGTCTTTCTTTCCCAATAAAAGGGATATTATTTTCACTTGAAAGATACATATTCAATAAATTTAAATTTAAAATCATGGCACATACTATAAGTAAATTTTATGAATTAGACAAACAAAATACTAACTAGAGTACACATATTTGTTGGCTTTCCATTCATCTTTTAAAAAGGAAGAAGTCTGTGCTTATTTAGTAGTCTCTTCACCTTCTTTCTAATGGGAGGACTGAAGAAAGGCAGGGGTTGAGAAGACCAGTTTATTCCATGTGAGAACAAATGTTGGCTGCTTATGATGTGGCAACAAATAGCAAATGAAGGAAGAAAAGCAGGACTTGGGTTCAAGAAGAGATTGTATGAGGAATTATGTGAAGATAATAACCTTAAGAAGAAATATTTATGGGCCTCCCTGGTGGTGCAAGGGGTTAAGCACTGCAACTTTGAAGCAATCGGTAGCCTGGGCAGCAAGAGATGGATCCCTGGCCAGCCAGGGAGCATCCCACATGGCGAAGCAGACCTCTCCTGTCTTGCCCACTGCTCCCCTCAGCAGTGTACTTCAGTCTGCCTGTTCTGTTCACAGCTCTGTCTCTGGTGAATCCTCTCACCACCCCCACCCCCCACATCTCTGGCCTGTACCCCAGCTCTTGAATGCATAAATAAATAAAATCTTTTTTTTAAAAAAAGAAGAAACATTTATGATGAAAAAATGTTAAAAAAAATCTTTCAGTGTTTCTGTTACCTTTTACATCGTTTTTTTTTTAATGACTTTACATTGTTTATGTATTTTTTTCAAGATGTATTTATCAAGTTTGATTAATATATCTCTTGGATGCACACTAAATTACTAAATATCCTAACATTCACCACTTTTAACTTTGAAGTTCTGACAAGTGAGATTTTGGATTTGACATGGTTTTAAGTTAGCTATCTTGCAATGATAATGGTTTTCCAATTTAACCCAAAGTTACTGAGTTTAACCTACAAGGGAAATATGTAGTTCAAAACAACACATAATGTTTCTTTTACTCTGCCTCAAAATAGGTAGAAATTTGCAAAGTGTTCTAACAATTAGAATTTAAAAATTGGAATAAATGAGCCAAGTAGTTGGACATGTAGAGTATGTACCAGATGCATACCATATGTGGTTAGGATCCTGACTGAGAAAAGGTAAAGCACTTCAGAAATTTTAGCATTTATTCCAGATTTCAAAAAAAAAGATAATTACTGAATACATTGAAATCAATGAAAGAAGATGAGAGTGCAGCTGTGGCAGACCTATTAGAGCTACACCTGATTTGTTTCAGAATCATTACAGTAAGTTTCAGCCGATATAAGTGACTCTCTATATTGGATTTTATCTGCATTGGAGGCTAAGCATCTGTGGTAAGTAAAGTCAAGTCAGCTCTACAGTTATGGGTAGTGGACACCCATGCAATATTTGGAGAAAATCATGGGGTTTTTCTCTAATTTAGACAAGAAACAAAGGAATTCTAGTCTAAATGAATATGTGGGAAAACAGTAGTATTTGAGGCAGAGTCTACAGAGAAACACAGAGATGAGAGAGAAGGAGTGGGCCACAAATTCTCATTGACTTTTGAGTTGGAAAGAAGTATAAATTTGACAACATCAAGCTAGATAGGATATGCAGAGATAGACACCACTTTTAGTTAGTGCTTCCAGAAGTAGTGTAAGTAGGATTAGTGGATTTTGTTTTATATATAAGGCATTTTTTAAGATGTATTTATTTATGCACACAAAAACTGGGGTACAGGCCAGAGGTGCGGGGATGGGGTAAGAGGATTCACCAGAGACAGAGGGGGGACAGAACAGGCAGATTGGCTGAAATAACTGCTGAGGGGAGCAGCAGATGAGACAGGAGAGGTCTGCTGCGCCATGTGGTTTGTGCCCTGGCTAGCTGGGGATCAAACTCATGCTGCAGAGGCTGCGGATAGCTTCATAGTGTTGTGCTTAATCACTTGTGCCACCAGGGAGGCCCTATATATAAGGTATTTGATGACTCTAAGAAATTTGTAAGCATCTTCCATTAACCACAGCACTGTTTTGAGTCTGAAATCTTATAACTGGTGGCATGGAAAAAACATGAGACTATGAACAATCTGCTAAGGAGGATAAAGGGGTACAGTGAAAAATTAAAGAAGCTAGCCAGATTTAATGACTTTTCTCAGTTCTATTTGGAAAAAGCTTTTTGAGAAAATATTACAAATAAAATCCCTTAATTTACATCTATATCATTGCAGGAATCACAATATAAATATATTTGAATCTTTTATAGTTGCTCATATTTTTACTGAGGTTAAATCTTAATTCAGCAAACCACTGTGTGATCTTTTATAAGGAACATAACCTCTAAACTATAATTTTTTCACTCACAAAAATTAGTGACAATAGACCAGGCTATAGGGCTATAGTTAGATCCTTTCAACCTGTTGGTTAAACAAAACTTGCTCTTCATTTTTTATCTACAGTGTGATGTGATTACCATTGTGGGTCACACTATCCTGTGTATGAGTTCCATTTCTTTTTTTTTAAAGGTTCTTTTAAATTTATTTATGCATACAAGAACTGGGGTACAGGCCAAAAGTGTAGGGGTGGTGGAAGTGAGAGGATCCACCAGAGACAGATTGGGGAACAGAATAGGCAGAATGACTGAAGTACACTACTGAGGGTAGCAGCGGGCGAGATAGGAGAGGTCTGGCTGTGCCCTGTGTGTTAGCTCCCGGACCTGCCAGGGATTGAACTCGTGCTGCAAAGGCTGTGGATAGCTTCACAGATCTGTGCTTAACCCCTTGAGCCACCAGGAAGGCCCTGAGTTCCATTTCTGAGCAGTGACTATCTGATCTTTAAGTCATTTTTTTTTTTAGTTTTAATTTCTACAATGCAGTGCTATTACTCCTATGACAGGAAAAAATAGTTGGTAAGATGGAGTCATACTAAATGGATCCATAGGTATATTGCTTCATGTGTTGTGATGTCCTTGGAATATTTGAAATGAGTTTAGTCAGAAAAGACTCCCATATCTGCACTGATCACTGCACTGGAATAGGGAATGTGGTCCTTAAAATATAATCCTGCTAGAGCATAGCAAACCCAAATAGTGCCTCTAACTTTTTCTTAATTGGTAATCATATATCAACCAACATCAGTCAACAGATTTATTTTAATGAGGTGCTGTGAGAGTAGACTCCACTATTGACATATAGAAGATATTTTTCAGTAATTGCTAGCAAATTTTTGTGCTATTGCTATTTACATTATTTTACAAGGAGAAATAGAGTATACAACTTGGAGTACATGTGTCCATGGTTTGGAAAAAAGTAAGTTTTAATATGTTCTTTATTTATATATAAAGGGAAGATGCTTTTACAACTGATATAAAAGATCAAGGACTAAACTGCTATTCACAACAGTAAAATTTTCTTCATTGGGTTTTGAAATTATATTCTTGGCAATAAATTTTTGAGAAGGAAATTGGACTAAAATAAGTGAAAAAAGGGAGAAATATTTTCTGATAGCCTCAAAGGAAGTTAGCCAGTTTATGCCCTCTGAATGGGGACAGAATGATTAAGAGTACTTCTGTTGTGGGGGAATAAACCGAGTTCTGGAGAATATAAGACCATGATGTTATAAGAAGCAACAAAATGGTTATCCATAGCTTGACAGAGAGCACAGACACTAGGAATGATAGTATCAGCTACTAATAAATACTGACTATAGTCAGACAAGCAGGTGAAATGCAGTTCCAGAAGAATAATGGTAGAGAAGATAAGTGACAACCAGATAGGTTTATAGATTATTTGAGAATTATCTGGAAAAAGGAATATATTTCACTACCTAATTTGTTCAAGTTATCAAATAGCTTGTGATAATATTATTTAATCATAAGAAGTTACAGGTGGTTACACTAAAATATAATATGAAAATCTATTTCTAAAACAGTGGCAAATTTTAGCATCTTTAAACATTCCCTGAGTGATTTGTACAAACATCATCATCCTCATCCTCTTCAACTTCCAGTTCTAACCAGAGTAATTCATTTCACCCACTCTCACTGTATCAGACTTTTCCATTTGAAAACACTTACTCTTCTTCCTCCGTGTGTTAAGAAGGACAGTCTATAATTTTCCAGGTATTATACATTAGTAAGAAGATATTTTTATGGTTTTGGAGCAAAGCAATAGCGAAAACACTCAATATAGATTTATTTTTACTCATTCTTAATATGAGATGAATTAGAAAACAAAAGCTGTGTGCATATTATGTGGTTGGAAAAAATGTCAGTTTTCATTATTTTTGCATAAGGATTTCTCCTCTGCATGTGTGAGCATGTGTACCACATACTTACAATAAAATTATAAAGTCATATTTGGACTGGTAAGATTATGTGAAACATAACCCTATGATGAATAAGTTAATATTGAGATTAAATACTTATATGGTTGAAACCATTCTTCTTGTAGAAAATAAATGAGTGGGGATATTACTCTTTTGGCTATATGTCATAAGAAATTCTAATAAGAAAAATAGAAATTCCTATATTTCAGTTTGTCAACTTAGATATTCCAGTATCTATTAAGACATGTGTTTGTCTTGGAACAAATCATTGTATAAAAATAGTTTATAGGGGGCCTCCCCGGTGGCTCAGCAGTTGAGCGTTGGGTTGCGAAGCTGCCCGCAGCCTCTGCAGCACTGGTTCGATCCCCAGCCGCCGGCGAGGGTCCCACATGGCGTGCAGACCTCTCCTGCCGTCCACTGCTCCCCTCAGTATTTCGTTAGTCTGCCTGTTCTGCTTTCCACTCTGGCTCTGGTGAATTTTCTCACCCTCCCGACTTCTGACTGTATAAATAAATAAATAAATAAATCCTTAAAAAAAAAATAGTTTATAGGGTCTCCCTAGTGGCACAGGCGGTTGAGCACAGTGCTGTGAGGCTGTCCGCGGCCTCTGCAGTGCCGGTTCCATCCCTGCCAGCCTCAATCTCGGAGCAACCCACATGGCATGGCAGACCTCTCCTGTCTCACCCACTGCTCCCCTCAGCAGTGTATTTCATCAGTCTGCCTGTTCTGCTCCCCACTCTGTCTCTGGTGAATCCTCTCACCCTCCCATGCCTCTGGCCTGTACCCCAGCTCTTGTATAAATAAAATAAATCTTAAAAAAAAAAGTTTAGGGCCTCCACTGTTGGTGTAGTGGTTGAACGACAGGTTGCGAAGCTGCCTGCAGCCTCTGCAGCACCTGCTGGATCCATGACCTCCAGCAAGGGTCCCACATGGCACGCAGACCTCTCCTGCTGCGCCCACTGCTCCCCACAGCAGTGTATTTCGTCAATTTGCCTGTTCTGTTCCCTGCTCTGGCTCTGGTGAATTATCTCACCCTCCTGTGCTTCTGACTGTATCCAGTGGTTGTATAAATAAATAAATAAATCTTTAAAAAATATAGTTTATATGATATTTGAATCCACTGGTTTAAGATCTTGACAAGATACTGACTAATCTAATAACCATAATCCATGAATGAATGCCCATGGATTATAACTCAAGAAAGCATCTCTTCTCAAACCACATTATTGTTTTTTTTTTACCCCCAAAAAGGGCCATCCTCATGTATTATATAGCAAACAAATCTAAATATGTGAATTTCAGGTCAAAATAAAAATAAATTGTTGGTAGGGAATGACTTTTCTTCTGGAGTATGAGACTAACCAAAAGTTATACAAAGTCTTAACTTCCCCCCCAAATATCACAGCATGAAGTAAAAAGAAAGGGATGGCGAGAAGGGAATTGAACAGATAGAAAGTGGAAGGGAGTTAGTGCTGTGTACATTCAGATAAGTATTCTGACTTCATGTAGTTTCTATGAATCAGAAAAATTATGTAGATCTTCAGAGACTGAAACATCTTTATTATGTAGTCCCATATCTGAAGGAGTACAAACACAACATTTTACATGTCAGAATGTTATTGTTATCTTTTTATTGCAGGAGAAAAAAGTCTACATGAATAGGTATTGATTTTCTGACTGTGTGTTGCTTAGCATTTTACCTGGTGTTAGAAACTGATAAGTCTTCCATGGGATTTCATTATTGAGATTCCGTTTCCCTCAGTCTTATACAGACTCTGATGCCAGATCTTTCTATTGGTGCATGTAATCTGATGGACTTCAAATTAAAAGCAATGAAAACCACATTAGTCTGTCTACTAGATGAGATGTTATTAAGAGTAATGGAATAATGCTATTGGAACTTCATTTCTTAATGTTTGGTTCTCAGAAACCAAGCTTTCAGACAAATAAAGACTGTCATGAGTTATTACTCATTGTAGTACACCAATGCTGATATATTTATCACTATCAACAAAAAGGTTGTCAAACCTAAGGTGATTTTTTTCTCCAGATTATAAATTAGAAAAAAAGGAGGAAAAATAATACAAACATGAAGGTGACACAAGGGCAAAATGTGTACAGCCATGTTGTAGAAAAGTGTGTTACTTTTATTGGATGCACTTACGTAATGTGTCAACTTAAATATATTTGATCATATTTGCTAACATATAATTCCAGTTTGTTATTATATCATATATGTGCTGTGGCACAAGAAATATAAAATGAGGTTTTTATAAGACCATAAAAGTAAGTCACATATTCAAGAGTATCCTTACATTTAACGTACTGCAACAGAGAAGAAAAACTAATATATAATATTATTGTTCCAAGGTTGATATTGGCAAAACCCAGATAAGATTTATATGTGCTGATTTCTTATATGGTGTTATTTCCACTGAAGCATCCTGAATTTTCATGGAATTTCCCCTCACTTTGAACTCTACAGCATTTTCTTATTGCTTTTATTGTATATGTCAACATATTTTAATTTATTTACCTATTATCATTAAGCTACCACGAAATATTAATAATTTGCAATGAACAGGCTGAGATGCACATATCCCTTTGCAAGAGCTTCTCAGGTGCATGGACCTAAGCAAATTTATTTATCTATTTATTTATTTATTTATTTAAATGATTTATTTATTTATTTATTTATACAAGCACTGGGTACAGTCAGAAGCAAGGGAGGGTGAGAGAATTCACCAGAGCCAGAGCAGGGAACAGAACAGGCAGAAGGACCGAAGTACACTGCTGAGGGGAGCAGCGGGCGGCAGGAGAGGTCTGCGCGCCATGTGGGACCTTCACCTGGTGGCCGGGGATCGAACTGGAGCTGCAGGGGCTGCGGGCAGCCTCGCAGCCCAGCGCTCAACTGCTGCCCCACCAGGGGAGGCCCGACCTAAGCAAATTTAGTCATGAAAACCAAAGAAAATAATGAAAGGGTGTATTTCAAACTTCTTGAGTCAGATTAGGCCTAGGTACATACATAGTTCACAGTTTTTATCACCTAATTTTTGGTCAGTAACATTTTTTCTTATGTCATTCAAAACCTGTGATATATATTTAGTGTATTTTTGAAAAAAAATTACAGTCAACATTTTTATACATTATTTAGTCTTATTGCATAAAGATTTCTTTATAGGCTAATGGAATGTGGTGTGTGTCTGTGTGTGTGTAAGGTGACTGGGAATTCAGCATAAAATTTGTTTTAGCTCAGGAATGATCTGGTAAAATCTTAGATATAGAGATAGATGTAAATATACATATAGATGATATAGATATACAGTTATACATAGATATATATGATTTATCTCTTAGATAATTAGTTGACCGATAGATGATAATGATGAAGAAGATAGACAGACAGAAAGACAGCTAGTTAAAAAAATAGAATAGAATGATAGATTTTATATTTTCCATGATTAGAGTAAGAAAGACCAAAGAACAAACACTGGAGCAACTGACTAAGTTTCCTTCAATAGAAGTTGCACATTCTCAAATCTGGTTTCCTTCTTTACTTTTCTGATAATGAATTTGACTTAAATCATTTGCTGCACTCTGCACTTACCTTGCTAATTTTATTTTCTTCTAACGACCTATATCATACACACTCACTGACAGTACCTTTATATAAGGTTCTACCATGCATGTATTCCTTTGTCATATTTTCCATAGATCAAAGAATAATTTACCAAAGCAGTTGATATTGAAAAGAGGCCTGGAAACTAAGTTTAAAAAAAGTGAGAAAAATATCAACTGGAATTTATGAAAGACAACAACCGAATAAAACACGGCATAAAAATAGGAACACAAAACACACACACACACACACACACACACACATCTCAAAAGTAGGCGAGCACCAGCTAAGAAATAAGTGTTCTCCAGTGTACTCAACACAGATTTCTGAGTTATGACTCAGTAGGTCTGGAATGGGGCCCCAAAATTTCATTTTTAACAAATTCCCTGGTTATGCTGAGGTTTCTGGTCCATGGACCACATTATTAGTAGTAACAGTACATAAACATTGAGACCCCCCCCCAAGTCGAAAAACTGGTACAAAGGTATAAAATAAATGATTTTATTAAGATGAAAAACAATAATGACCGTGAGATAATTGTTGTAAAGTAAATAGCTTCAAGAGGCAAAGGTTATCTCCAAAAACCCTGTACACATGGTCACTATAACAATATTGTGATGCTGGGCAACAAGGCATACATACACAACCACAACTAGCTTTTCTTATTTGTCATTGGAGTGTTTTTTATTTGAGCAAACACACAATAAGCATTATCCTGTGCCTGGGATTGTGTTATATGGAAGTACAGACAAAAGTCTGTGCCTCCTTTGTCCTGTCCTGTGCCTCCAGGAGCCGTCAGTGTATAGAAGGGACAGAGCTGTCACCAGATAAATGCAAACGTAAATGATTTTATGTAACAATGTGTCCTACTTCTTCAGCATGAGGTTTTAAATCTCATCTCCTGTCACAATTCTGCTGAAAAAACGAGACTTGCCTTTAATTCTCCCGCCTTTTGTTAAATCCAAGAACCTGAAAGTTTTATTTGCTACAATATTGTTTGGCAATAGGTGGGGCATTTCAATGGGTCCAGCAGAGGGCCCCCTTCACAGGCTCTGGGTGAGAGAAAGGAGTTCTCTCCATTCCAAGAGAGACTTGGGCATGTTTTCTTCACTGATGATCCAACAGTTATTTCCAAAAATTAAAGGCAAAGAAAAAAAAATCATCTCAAATTTTTACTGTTCAACAATGTAGCTACAAACTGTGAATGCTATAATAGTTTAAATATTTTAGATACCTAGTTCTTTGATTTCTTAAGGAATAACACATGCAGTAAATTTGATGGTTACTGATGTTGGTTTGGAGAGGTATTGGGTTCAGAGAGCAAGTGGGGTCCTAGTTACCTCTAAGAAAAAAATTCATCAGAGCTCCCCTTTTGGCGGCATACAACGAGTTTCCCCATGAGGCAGAGATGTTTAATTATATCCAAAAGGGCAGGTTTATTATAAAAATGAAAAGGAAGTAAAGGATACTTGCACAGACAAGAGCAGGCAGAAAGAACTGACCCAAAAGGGACAGTTTTGTTAAAAAACATGACTGCACTGACACAGGCAGGCAGGTTTGGGAGGGGAGCTGCCTATGCTGCTTTGCAAAGGGAGGTCAGTGAAGAGAGCAAACACACAATAAGCATTATCTTGTGCCTGGGATAATAGTCACAGATGGGCAAGAGGGTTGCTTCTTGCCAGTGCTGAGATGTCATTCAGATAGGTTCTCTTCTTTGGGAGGGGTCTGTGCCTTTGTGGGATTGTTCACTGCTGTTAAATTAATTTTGTCTAGGATTGGCACCTAAGGTTTTTTTCTATATCTGATTTGATTAAGTGGATTTCAAAGGACCAGGGATTGTTTTCACAATGACCCGCAATCTCCATATCTCCACTTCAGGTCTGATCCTCAGTCTGTGGTTCTGAATGTTTTACTTTTCTATCATTTGTTTAAAGACTATATTACTGGTCCAACCACTATGGAGAGCTGTGTGGAGATTTCTGGACCTACTAAACATAGAGCTTCCATATGATCCAGCAATTCCACTCCTAGGTATTTACCCAAAGGACACAGAAACATCCATTCCAAAGAGCACCTGCACCCCTATGTTTATAGCAGCACTATTTACAATAGCTAAGCTATGGAAACAGCCCAAATGCCCAAAAATAGATGACTGGATCAAGAAGATGTGGTACATATACACCATGGAATATTACTCAGCATTCAAAAAAGATAAACACATGCAATTTGCAGCAACATGGATGGCGCTGGAAGGGATCATGCTCAGCGAAATAAGCCAGAAAGAAAAAGAAAAATACCGGATGGTCTCACTCATAGCAGGAATCTAGAAAACTTAAATAAGGGACCAGGAAAATGAATAACTATAAGAAAGTGAAAATCAAAATCAACAAACAACTATGAACCAGAGACACTCCATGAGGGGTGGGGGGGGCGGGGAGGGGAGGGATTGGGGTCAAAATAAGGGGATTGCAATTGTACGGGGAATATAAAAATAAAATCTATTTTAAAAAAATAAAGACTATATTAATCATTTCTACCCCTACCTCCAGGTTCTGGACCTGTGATGCCTCCTTTCCACATTTCCTATATTTAGCCTCCATTAGTTACACCATTCTTTGCCCCCACAATTTCTTATTCCACAAGGACCATTTAATCTTGAACCTTTATAGGAGACTTAGTTAGGATAGGGAGGATCTCATTGTGTATATACCTGTGCTAGTCAAAAATGTGGTCCATGGACCAATGACATCAGCATCATCTGTGACTGACTTGTACATAACTGACTAGAACAATCTGCAATCATTCGTGGTACGCTTTCTACTCTCATTTTAATGTTAACTTTCTAACGGTGCCCTAAACAATGTGTCTCCTATTCTGAGTTTCATGTTCATGTGCTTCTTATTATTTCTACTCCCTCCCTAGTGACGTCTTGTTGTTTCTCGAACACATGGCCACCCTTCTGCTGATCTTTAAACTTTCTGTCTGTTTGTCTGGAATGTCATTCTCCCAGATAATCAGCTGTTGTTATCATTGCCTCAATTTATTTAGGTCTTCATTCATTACCTCACTATTCTACTTAAGATTATGTCCATATTAAAGAAGATGGGGAAATACGAGGCAAATCACAGCAGCATCACTACTCAAAAAGGAAATGAAGTCATAGCATATTTTTATGCTATAAAGAAGGAAAAAGTTTTGCTGCAAATTCAAATTCCTCAAAAAAAGACTCTCCATAAATAAACCCACAAAGATAGTTTTTAGTAATTCATCCTCCAAAACACACATACATGCAAACACACACTCCCATTCAAATTATGCGGGTAGAACAAATGCTTGATTTCCAGAAGTAAAGGGGGCAACAGGGTAGATAAATCAGATGAATAAATGTTTGAAAAATTACCCCCATTACCATCTTTTTAGTAAATTACAGTTATCAGTTCTTCTTGGCTCATTTCCAATAGTATCTTACTTAGGTATATGAATGACTCCAGATTCTCTGCTGAAGAGAACCACATTGAAATCATTTGCTGAGGACATCAAGTAGTACAAACTTGGCTTACTTTTCAGTAGCAATGACAGGATAACAAACTACTTGAATTTTAATTTTCAGTTAATAGTGTAAGATTATGACTATTAAGAAATTTATCAGGCAATTAATAGAAGTAGTAAATGTTAGCATTAGAAGAAAATATAATGTTCATTGAAATGCTGCATATCAGACAGGGTAGGGCATGTAGAGTCAGGGGATTTAAATTAGTCCCTGGCTTCAGCCCCATTTTAATTAGGTGTCTGTGGACAAGTCATTTAACAATGACTAAATCATCAGTAGAAAGTAATGATAATTTCAGATCTAGCTCACTCGAAGAGGTGTTTTAGGCATTGAAATAGTTGCTCTGCATAAAAATGTTGATGTAAAATATTAAACAAGACCCCAAATCTATATAGACTCTGTGTGTGTAATTTGTAACATGTTTCTTGATTCTCAATCTAGAATGTTCTTCATGACACTGTATATAACATTTAAATATTGGTTTAGTAAAATCACGTAGAAGCAGTTCTCAAATGTGATTCCTGGAATATAGTTGTAAATGTAAATTTGGGGGTCCTCGGCCCATAACTTAGAATCAAATTCTGTGTATGGCACCCCTAAATTTACATTTTAGCAAGTACTACAGATGACTATGATTTAAACTGTTTAAGAACTACTGCTTTTTTAATATTAAATGATTAATGTCTTTATCTCTGGAAAGAGATGTTCAGCAATTCACTTGTATTGCTGAGAGCTTGATCCAAGCAAAAGCCAGACAGTGGGCCTCCCCTGGTGGCACAGGCGGTTGAGCGCCATGCTGTGAAGCTGCCCGCAGCCTCTGCAGCGCCAGTTCGATCCCCGGCCACCAGTGAGGGTCCCACATGGCGCAACAGACCTCTCCTGTCTCGCCCGCTGCTCCCCTCAGCAGTGTATTTCGCCAGTCTGCCTGTTCTGTTCCCCGCTCTGTCTCTGGTGAATCCTCTCACCCTCCTGCGACTCTGGCCTGTACCCCAGTTCTTGTATAAATAAACAAGTAAATCTTTAAAAAAAAAAAAAAAAAAAAAAAAAAGGAAGCTAGATAGCCCTTGAGCATTTGGAGACACTGCTTACTTCCCAGCCTGACCTCACATCTACTCTCGTAGGTTCTTGTGAGTTCTGTCACATTGTCTGACCACAAGTCCTAAGTTCTCTTGGGAATGTACCCCCCTTGCCTGAAGCTCTCATCTTCCTTTTTTTACACATTTTCCAACTCTCAGATTAAGCATTGTTTCCAAATTAAAATCTGTTCTAAGCACAGATTAGATCATATCCCTGTCTTCTGACTCTAAATCTCTTTGCAAACACTTATTACAATTTGAAAGATATAATTTTGGTGATTATTTAATACATGTCTTCCTCACCTATTCGAATGCATGCTGTGTGTAATCAAATCCCCTACCTGCTTTACACCCTTAAATCCCAGGAAGCATGATCAGCTCTTGCACATGAATTTGATTAAAAATATTGTGGCACAAATGAGTAAGAGGACACATAACTACTCTTTCAATGCACTGATCTATAGATGATGTCTCAAAAATGGAAGACTCTCGTGTATGGTATGGGTCTCAATACACCCCTACGTAGGTGGAGAGGTTTCACAGCTCATGTCAATCACCTATTATTATAATATGATTTATTGGAGAAAATTCAAATTACAAAAATATAAGTATGCAATTCAATTGGCACTAAGGGGGTGGGGAAAGTTTATGAGCCACTGAGAATAAGTTCAAGATACCAGCACGAGAGTGGTGATATTTATTCCAGGTCCAGAATATTCTTTGTGGAATTGCCTCCTCAGGGTAGGGAAGGGCTGCTTCTCTTGGAAAAGCCTCTCACAGCAGATGGCAAATCTGGAGAAAGCTTCAGAGGCCCCACAGACATGGAACCCAAAGTGTATTAGAGAGGCTCATTCCATCCCCTATCCTACACTGCTTCAGAAGAGTATTTTCATAGACACCTGCTAGTTTTAGGGACTTGGTCTCTTGGCATATCTAGCTTTTATCTCTCTCTGCTTCACATATCTATTTAGAAATGTACCTATAAACAAGTGGTTGCTTTTATTTTAAAATATAACCATTAAGTCACTCCATTAAAATCACACCTATTTCCTGATCAGTCAGAATCATTATAGCATCAATACATGTATTAAGGATCATAATAATGAAATAAAATAATTGCATCTGACCCCAAGAGGATCAAACTTATATATTAACTCAGTTAGCATAAAACACTCAGTTAACATTATACTGAATTTCCACAAATGACCTGTGTATTAAGGTCTGATTTGCTGAGGTTTGATGTTTTGTTATTTATCTTGTTGAAGGGAATTAACTCATTCAGGATGGATAAAGCTGCAAGTAACAACAAAAACAAAACAATTGCAAATGACCAATGGAAGAAGAAAGGGATGACCTTACATAACAATAACAAAAATCAGGAGGCAGGGTGCCACTAGGTTTAGTTAATTGACCAGATTATTGAAGAGAAGTGGGTTGTTTATAACTTCTTCACATTAAAAATTATATATGTATTCTTTTTAATGTTTAAAGACATCTAAGCAGAATGTGTAAATACAATGTTTAGATACATTTAGACATTATATTTAAATATATATTTATATTTATTCAATCCATTTTATAGTATTACCATTTTCTTTTATTTTTTTTAAAGATTTATTTATTTATGCATACAAGTGCTGGGGTACAGGCCAGAGATACGGGGAGTGAAAAGATTCACCAGAGACAGAGTGGGGAACAGAACAAGCAGACTGGCTGAAATACACTGATGAGGGTATCAGCAGGAGAGAAAAGAGAGGTCTGCTGCACCATGTGGGTTGCTCCCTGGATGGCCGGGAATAGAACTTGTGCTGCAGAGGCTGCAAATTGCTTCATAATGCGGTGCTTAACCCCTTGCGCCACCAGGGAGGCCCCTTACTTTTCTTTTAGTACTGTCTCCTCACTCCTTTACAAATTGTCTATAGCTGTTTTCACACTGCAACAAGAGTTAAATTACAAAAGAGACCTCATATTCCTCATATTACAGACTTGCAAAGTCTAAAATATTTACTGACTCTTTACCAAGAGATTTGTCAAGTCTAACTTAAGCTATTGAAAAAAATGAGAGGGCCTATCTTTTCATTCCGACAGATGCTCTAGCTTTTATCATTGTCACTTTGTAAATGAGGACAGAACGGGTTTGTACACTTTTGCAATTAAGTGACAAGTCCTAAGGCAGTTTTGATTTATGTGTCATCAATAGGGCTTCACACTGATGTTCCACAACTCTCCACATATGATCAAGTCACATGAGCATGAGGAAAGATTGAACCAGAAAGAAACAGAACTTGCATCCCAACATATCTTCCAGCCAAAGTTTCCCCTATAGTATATTCCCCTATATATTTGCAAATAACCTTTGCACGTGAGATGAGTACTTCCCATTTCCATATTAATCGAAAGGTCATGACATGAGAGGGAAATGTTGTATGTGTTTGACATGTGTGCACCTGCTATATTTGAGAATGGAGAGTACACACAGGCAAGTGCAATGGTCATTACATAGGTATGTGTTTGATGTCATTATAAGTGATGTCATTATAAGTCCATGAGAACAGTTTTGTTCATGATTCATGTGCTAGCTTCTCCTTTTAAAAATTGGATGATGAGCTAGAAGAAGGATTATATTGCACACAGAGATCTTATAAGAAGTTAGAAGATTTAACTATGTCTATATAGTTTGTTTCTTCAGCCCCTAAAATTCATTATTAGTGGTTTAGATCTTGGGAAAAAGCTGAAGTATCAATGAGTCAAACAGTGTTTTAAGACAGATTATGAGGGCCTCTCCGGTAACCCAGCGGTTGAGCGCTGGGTTGCGAAGCTGCCCGCAGCCTCTGCAGGGCCAGTTCAATCCCCGGCCACCGGGCGAGGGTCCCACATGGCGCGAAGACCTCTCCTGCCGCCCGCTGCTCTCCTCAGCAGTGTACTTCGACTGTCTGCCTGTTCTGCTCTCCACTCTGGCTCTGGTGAATTCTCTCACCCTCCCGACTTCTGACTGTACCTAGTGCTTGTATAAATAAAATAAATCTTTTAAAAAAAAAAGACAGGTTATGAAAATTAGTACATGTTTTTGGATTTGTTTATCATCACTATATGAAACTCCAACAACCAATATCAAGTATCCTATTACTAGGAATAATGGACAAATTAAATATGGGCAGAATGCATGCTTATTAAGTGCAGTTAAATATTGCCTTGACATGAAACTGAAATCTACATGAAAACTAGAACAAATATTTGGTTGTATAGTCTAACCCATTGCAGGATATTTATAAAATTTAGAAGACTGAGTTATCTAAAGGTTACTTGTGGACTTGACACTCATAATCACAGATACTTTTAGGTCACCTCTATACCTAGAATATTAGTTCTATATAAAAAAGATTATATGCACTTTTCTAATTTCATTTTCCCTACAACAGTGTACTGATGAAGAGACTGAGGCTGTAATCTTACAGACAGTGAGATATAATGAGTCCAAGAAAAAAAAAATCTAGATGCAAAATGTGTATGATTTTACTAGTTATGTTCAGTTGCCTATGAGTAATTGGGTATCTAGTTGAATTCTGCATTTCTGGTCTTGCAGCCTTTGAGTCTTCATTATCAGTTGCTTAGTGGTGTCACTTAGACAATTATTTGTTGCTTAAAAGGAAACTTGAATCATGTTATTCCCTTGTAAAATACACCATTGTCTTTTAATCCTCTCATGCCTGCCTTTTCAGGCCCTACCCCCTCTACCCTGCATGGCAATAACCTTCAATTATTACAGTTCTTGTGCTTCCAGTTACCTGTACCTTTGCTTAAGCTTTTCTTTGCTGTCCTCTTTTTCCATCTTTCTTTCCTTATATTTACTATCTAATATTTCTTTAGAGTTGACTCAAATGCCATCTTCTCTAAGGTCAGTTTCCTGATCTTTTAGGATATATTACATGATCCTCCATGCCATAAGGGTACTGAATACTGGATTGTATTTACCAATTCAGCCACCCTGAACTTCCTATTTTAAATGTTTTACTGCATTGCAAGGGAGAAGCCAGAAACGTGGGTTCCATTTTACCCTAATTAAGCTTTCTAATTTGCCCTTGCTTTCTTCCACTTCACATTCTTCTTTGCTTCTTGATTACCTGATGTGTTGATAACAGCCCAGCACTCAATACAAGCAATAGGCAGAAATAAACTGGTTAACCAGCTCCCACATGGCCTAAGTGCAAATCCCTACAAAACAGTCCTTATTCTATATCACCGCTTCTATTTCTGCTTCTCTGACCCAACCCTGATTGATAAATTCCCTGATCTTCAATGTTGCCGTCTCTCATCCTCATCATCACCTCTGCTCTTTTAACTGTCTCCTCTGTCCATGATCCCTATACTGAAACCTTTCCACCTGAAATTTACGGGGTCATTTCTATTTGGTAAAATAATGTACTACATTAGTGTTCACATTATTAAGTGAAATGTTGAGTGTCACCTGGAATTTTGTTCACATGTGATTAAAAAGGATGTAGCAAAGCAAATATGTTATTTATCATTCTGTTGTCAAAATTAGAGCCTATAACTTGTTTGTAAGTGTAACTTTGGTGTCTACCTACAGCTTCTAACATGTAGAATGCAGTAAACAATATTTCAAAATGAAATAAACTAACCTATCAAGAAAATAAATTGGTCACTTATAATGAGTTAAAAAAATGAAGGGTTGTAAAACAGTCTTGTCACAAAAAAATCTAGATCTGAAAGGATAAATTTCACATATTGAAGAGTACACCATGACTACAATACAATTAAACATACACAACCAAATGGCAAATTATGCAATAGCACTTAGCAAACTTGCTATTATAGAATTATATAATTGCTTTATAGAACTGATTATAGGGGATTATAGAATTATAAGATCAGTGAATTAAACATCATAAAATATCACTTCAGTTTGGTGGACCTCCTATAATAATTTTACTCATGCCCATGTTGAATTCTGAAAGTTCACCTCACTGAATTTTAAAATAAATTAAAAATCAAAGAACATTATTTGGTAGATGATAGATAAAAGGAAACCATGCTACTGTGCACTAGGAAGTATTATAGAAATTCTCTGAAGGTTTGTTTCGGTGACATGGGAGATGTACAGACCAGATCCCGAATTTATCTTAAATCGATAAGTTTATTTGATTTTCCATTAGGATCCAAATCCCTCTATATCTCTCAGTGTCCTCATTTATTTTCTGTCTATCTCCATTGCCTCTAATATTTCCTATATTGACTGTGGCTACCCGAGTCTCTTCCAGGCCATGAATATAGAAGTCAGCACTCCAAAACCTAAAGTTATTAGAAAGCAGCGCTGTGAGTAAATATGGAGTAAATTTGCCCTCAGAGCTTTCTTTCACTTCAAATTGGATATTGAATTAATCCCTGCAGCAAAGTAGTTATTTCCTACATATGATATTTATATATCTGTAGAATTGCATGAATTAAGGAAAGATTAGAATAGATAGGATTAGAATATATTCTTCTTGAGTAAATGAAGTCCATCAATATCACTCATTATCAATCTACAATTTTAACTGAATAGGTCAAATGGGTGGGGAAGAATAACCTCTTCTGTGGTCCTCACCTATGTAATGACCATTGCACTTGCCTGTGTGTACTCTCCATTCTCAAATATCATATCATAGCAGGTGCACACATGTCAAACACATACAACATTTCCCTCTCATGTCATGACCTTTTGATTAATATGGAAATGGGAAGTACTCATCTTACATGCAAAGGTTATTTGCAAATATATAGTTATATGAATGAGTTAATTAAAAACTAATAAAATAATACACTTATTTCCTTGAGGTTTTTTTTGAGCAAACATATACAGTATGTTATACTGTAATTGATAGAGTATAGAATAGTGCTAATAACTAGAATGAAGAATGATTTTTAAATAAGTATAATGGCAACGATTTCTATAGGAATCATTCAGTTATAATTGTTTTTCTAAAGTTTTTAACTATTAACCTGCCACTGCAGCAGCCTGAAAGTAAAACTAAAATTTTTAAACATATTTCCAATTATTTAGCATCCTGAGCCTTCAAGATTAATACGGAAATACACACAAATCTAATATAATTTTTATAATTCTACTGAGCTATTTGATGCATAATGACATACATTATCTTAGATGTCTACAGAAAATACCATCTAAAAAGTTCAGTAAGTTCAGTTGCAGAGAAACTATTCCTTAGATTTTAATGGCAGTTATTTAAAAATATAGACACCTTATCACTTGAACTTTAACAATAATTTGCACACTCCATTCCCTATAACATATTCCATAAACCTCATTGTTTAGTTACCCAATTTTTCTCCCCAATGTACACATTTTCTACTTTGAGGAATAAGGCTCTTTTAGTTTTTGCAGTCAACATATTTTATCTTACTATTTTTCTAAATGGTTGTGGTTATTGTTCTCAAACCATTCTGAAACATGACTATTTCATAGTTTATTTTCATCCTGATATGATAAAATCAATATAAATGGAATTGAATGCTATCTCATTTCAAAGAGCTCTTTAGATCTTTATGACTTAAATAAGGGACAATATGTCCATCACTCATGGCTTAACATTTTAAAGTTTAAGCATGCAAAATATAAAAGCAAATTTCCTGGGACTTTTGGTATAAGTTCAATGAATTTGACAAGTGGTAGTTCATGATCTCAAAACAACATTCTGCTTACAGAGAGGAAAACGGCACCTTGATTCACAAGTCTATCGTACTGTCAGCAAAAAAGCTCTTTAAAGCTGCCTGACTTGATTTCTCTTCTTCCTCCAAACCCAATACCACTCTGTTCTAGTATTTTTTGAGTACTAACATCCTCTTTGTCCTATTCATCCTTAATTTCTCTCTCAGTTCCTATTCACTAGTATTTCATACCATTGTTCATGCCACTCTGTCTTAGAATATATTTCCTTCTCTTTTCTCAAGCTCAGCATCTCTTTCAAATCTCAGTTCAAAAATCATTTGTGTTAAGATTGCAACTCTGATAAAGAGAGACATATCAGCTCTATTACCTTAGGAAGTAGAGAGAAGCAGTTTCCCCATTAGTTTTCATACTTGCTTCCATATTTGGCTACAGTGAGGCACATAAGACTATAGTTAATAATGGAAAGCAGCTTGCAGTGAGCATTATTTATAGGGCTGCTGACAATTGAGATTTGTCTTTTTACTCAATTATATCGATTTCTTCTTGGATTGCCTTTTTATGTACAACATTGCAGGGGTGGTTCAAACTAGTTTTTAAAATATTATTTTCACTGGCATTTTATTTAAACAATAACATAATCAATTACCTTGCTCTCTTCAAGAAACTGAATGCAATATAATCAAGTGTAGCTGGACCTATAAATATGGAACGTGTTGGCCTAGCCTGCATATTTTTAAAGAACATTACATGTCAATTTTTGGTGGCTTTGCCTTCTTTTCTAAAGGACTATGGATATAAAATTCAGCAAACATCAGAAGGATGATGGTCATGGATGTATATACAAAACTGTTGCTAAATGTTAAATTTTAAAATATACAGGTAAATTAACTAAAGATGGTACTGAATACCTTAAATATTGTAAATGTGGACATTTAGTCATCTTTATCAAACTATTTTCTTTAAGAATTTTTTTTTTTTAAATAGAGGCATGTTTTATTTATTTATTTGTTTGTTTGTTTGTTTTGTTTATACATGCACTGGGTACAGTCAGAAGCGCGGGAGGGTGAGAGAATTCACCAGAGCCAGAGCGGGGAGCAGAGCAGGCAGAAGGACCGAAGTACACTGCTGAGGGGAGCAGCGGGCGGCAGGAGAGGTCTGCGCGCCATGTGGGACCCTCCTCTGGTGGCCAGGGAGCAGCCAGGGATCGAACCGGCGCCGCAGAGGGCGCGGGCAGATTCGCAACCCAGCGCTCAACCGCTGCGCCACCAGGGAGGCCCTCAAACTATTTTCTTTACCTGAAAACATTAAGAATAATACCACAAGAGAGTTACTCATGTGCAATAATTTTACTTCATTCATATTTTTACCTACCTTATCCTTAAAGTTCCAAATGAGTTTCAGTGACTGGATCAAAGATAATGGGAAAGGAGTGAAGGACTCTAAACTCTCCTACATTTTTATCATGACAGCGTTATCTACTTTTATCAGTACTTACTTAAATATACTCTTTTATGTTCTGTCCACACAAATCAACTTTGCTCTTTTTACCTAGTGTGCAATTCTGTGAATGCCATCTTTGCAAATCCACATTGTGTTCTGGGGTTCCATTGCAAGGTAAGTTTGTGAAGGCTTTCCCATACCAAAAGCTATTCTGAAACACCAACAGGATGTATGTGTATTCAACTCAATTGTGATTCTTACAAATCACAATATTGAAATAGCTAATCTCTAGAAAATTTCTCTCCCCCACTCAATTTCTCTCCTTTTCTCATTTTTTTTATCTTTCTTTTTCACATAATATGTAGAAATCAAACCTGAACACAGCCCTTGTGGTATTGCTCTCCTCAAAAAGGGTCAGATAGGCTTTATCCAAGATTTCCAGAGTAAGTCTTTTGTAATTAATAGATGACACCTCGGTATGATGTGGAACCATAGTTATTTGTGGCCCCTTGGGCCTCATAGAAAAGTTACTATTACTTAAGGAATATAGATTAACTAGATATCACCAGAATCACATTTGTTTTGTTTTATTTTTAATGAGAGGTAAGGATTTATCATATGAAGACACATCCTTCTCATCATATGAAATAGCCTACTCTCTCCTTAACAACACAGGTCCCTTAACACAAAATATAAATCTCTCATATGCCCCATTTTACTTTAAAATTTACAATCATGTAAATTCTGCATATGTATGCTCTGAAATATGGTCTTTTTCTTCTGCTAGTTTGTATGATAATAATTTATTTTTCATCCAGTCTCAAAAGACCCCAGAGGCATGGGAAAATATGTCTTGGCACACCAATAACATTTTATTAAATAAGGTGAAAGATATGAGATAGTGGTTAATAATATTAATGGATTAATAAGGAGATAAGTGGGGCTTTGTAAGTCATTTCTAGTGAAAAATCAAAGAGAAAAAAAGCAGTATATCCACAGATTTTATTTATTTACACAATAGTGATTTTGAACAATTGTGTTTGAGTTGTGATTATGGTATGAGAATCTATGAAGAATTAAGAGGAAAGTAATCAAATTTGATGTGCGCCATTTATTTGTCAAGTATTTATAAGACAGCAAGGGTAGAGAGATACATGACATAAAATTATATCACTCAAAATCTAAGCCCACTTTTGTTCTTTCACCAATACTATCCATCCAGACTCATTCTATTGAAGTTACCCACTCTAAGAGAATAAACTAAATATTTTTTCTCTCTCTCTCACCCTGAATACATAATTGAATAATGACATTTACACACACATATAAATGTGACATTTACATACTTAAAGAAATACTAAAATACTACATACACATGCACACCATTCATCATAAACTATTTTAACCTCTTGTTATAATATTATGATATAGAGTTGGCCATTCTCTTATCTATGAACAATGTTTCCATGTGATTTGGTTACTATCGCCTCTCAACTATCGCCTCTCAACTTTCAGAAAAATTACATCCTCAATTATGCTTTCTTCTTTCTTTATATTTAGCGTTTCCTTTTATTAAAAATGTCCTAATCTTAAACATGTATGTAAATTGTATGATATTAATAAGCAATAAAATTTAAAGCCTAAATATCCCTTGATTCTAGATATACTTCTAGAATTCTCTCTTCCCCACTTCATACCTTAACTTGAATAAAGTATTTACCTCAGCTATAGCTAGCTGTCTCTTCATTCTAAGCCTCTAACTCCAGCCCAGTCTGATTTCTGCCCATATCTCACTTTTAAAAGTCAGAGCTCAATACTTTCACTGTCATTGAAGCTGGTGATTATTGTTCATCTCCCATAGGCCCTCTAGCCTGAATCTCTTCTTTGAGATGTGGAAGCATAATCTCAATGGCCTACTTGACATTCTCTTTTGAATAGCTTAAAGGCAACTCATTCTAAGTATGTCCAAAATAATTCATAATTTTCCTGCTCTAAATCTGGCATTTTTCTGCTTTTCCTAACCTTAGTGGTCAATAAAGTAGTGTGTCTTCATGAGTAAGAGAAAAACACAAAACATTGCTATACTTGGGTCAATGTAAAGGATTCTGGGTAAAACTACATGAGGACTGTACTCCTGAGCATTAGGGATTTCTGAGGTTTTCACAAAGGGACTAAAAGTAGGTTATCAGTAGAAAATATGGCAGAATGTATGCATATTTTTTCCATCTGATGTACAAGTTGCTAAGTGTCTTTTTACCTTGATTTTCTTCTCTAAAGTTTGGAGGATATTTGTAAAGATAAAAAAAATTAAGTGCTCAGTCTTATCAATCATAACCATGATTTTGGTGATGTATTATCATTACTTGACTATGTATAACATTTTATAAAGTTTTAAAAAATAGTGTTTGTTGTTTTAATTTTATAATTGCAAGGTAAAAAATTCACAGGATGAAGGAAAATAGATGAGAAGAGATTTAAGAATTTTTCTGTATTTATAACTCTAGTTGATTATGTTCTGTCCTTTAATTGCAAAATTAATTGGTTTATATAACTGTACTTTGTATAATTTTTCAAATTTTTTAGGATACACATTTTTATAGAATGTTGAAAACATTGAAAGGAAATATTAATGTATATTTTAATAACATAAATACATGATTTTGTTAATTCATGTTAAAACTGAAGGAATAAAATTGGTTTTTATTGGCTGATACTTTGGAAACTATGTCCTTTTTGAAAACTAACCAATATAGGCTAAAAATCAGATTCAATCAGACATTGCATACTTCATGATGGAAATTTTTTTTTTCAAAGAAAAAAATTATAGCTACTTATAATAAAGTTTTAGAAAAAAATTAAATTTGGCAATGACCACCAGATTTTAGGAAATCAAAGAGAGTAATATATTAAACTACACTATACAAACGTGAAGCATTGGACAAAATCTAGACTGTGGGAATGTCTATAGGAATGTTTAAATATTTTAAAAGTCACATTAGTCATTTCAAATAAAGAAAATTAAAAATTGTCACTATGGGGCCTCCCTGGTGGCACAAGGGGTTAAGAGGCAACCTATGAAGCTGTCCGCAGCCACTGCAGCATGAGTTCGATCCCTGGCCAGGAAGCTACCCACATGGTGCAGCAGACCTCCCCTCTCTCGGCTGCTGCTCCCTTCAGCAGCGTATTTTAGTACATCTGTCTGTTCTGCTCCCCACTCTAGTCTCTGGTGACTCCTCTCACCTCCCGCACCTCTGACCTACACACAGTTCTTTTATGCATAAATAAATCTTTTTAAAAAATTGTCACTATGACATTTATAAGATATTTGGAAATTTGAGCACAAACTTATTTGATTTTATTCATAAATGATTAAATTATTTAGTTATGTTACATTCATTGTGGCTATTATATTCGTAAATTAAATAAAGTAGAGGAATTTGTTTCAAAAAAATATTATAAGGGGAGGTGTTTGAGTATAAAAATGAAGCCAAATTAGCAATGAATTGATAGTGGTTGCATATGGTTTCATTGCATTATACTGTCTTTGGAAGTTTGATATTCACCAGAGTAAAATATTAAAGAAAATAGTCATAACTTAGGCTGTAGAATCAAAGAACTCATTTTGATGCCCACTTTTTGTCATTTAACTCTTTTAAAGTGTGACTCTTTAATTTGTGCATTCCATGTCTCTAATGCATATGTATCATTGAAGTTTCATTTCCAGAAGACCGCTCAGGTGTCACCATAACTGCTTAGCTAGCTCCAATGTTGGCATCCGTTACTTTAGAGAAATTATCACAGTCCTGAGCCTGATCTTCAGGCTTGAAGCTGGAGAAATCTAGTCTTGTTTTCCCTATAAAAATGCTTTGTCTCTCAGAGAAGAGCCCCAAATCAAAACTTCTAAGTTGATAACTAAATTCTTCCTCTTCTTTTCCCATAACTTTTTCCCCCTTTCCTTCCCTTCTTCCTTTGTGTCCTCCTCCTTCTCCTGTCTTATTATTACTTTATTTATTTTTTCAAACACTTATAGAACCCTTATTTATGTCAGGCACTGTTTTTGGCACTTTGTCTATATTATCCCATTTTGTCCTTATAACAAACTATTCTTTTGCAGAAAAGGAACAGCAGACACAGAGGCATTTGATTACTTTCCAAAAATCAAATAGCTCATAAGTTGCAGAGCTTGGGGTTAAATCCATACAATCTAGGTTTAAATCTGTATAAATCATAAACATGTTAAATCAGTCAAACATGTTTTAAAACTTTAAGTCTTAAACATGCTACAACTGATAATCATGAAGAAACAACTGTGTCAACCTACTTAGAATAAGAGATTCTGAGCTCTTTTAAGATATAGAGAACCTTAATACTCAAAATCAAATGACTACAGATTCTATCCTGCCTGCTATAGGCAGTATGGATACTGATGAAATAAGCCTCCTGATTTTCTTTTTTCTATTTTTCAAAAGCTGCCCAACTCTTTATGTCACCTCTGTGTTATAAGATACTTTAAATACCTTTATCCCAATCTTTCATGTTATAAGTAATATTTTACTATTTGAAGGTAAGTTTATATACCTATATTTTTGTCTCTAAGTTTTCATTTTTTATGAAATATCCTGTTGCTATGATTCCAACATTTAGCTAAAAATACTGAGGCACAAAAAAATAAAAATTCATTTTTTATGGCAAGAATGGAGATTTCATGATTCCCAATAGAGCTGTAGGTACTTTATTGCAACATTCCTAAATTAAATAGTGTATGAATTTCAACTAGTTTGCAGAAGCTTTTTAAAACATGACACTCCACCAACTTTTAAACTACACTTGACAAATACGAAGTTCTTTCCTGTCACCAGTATTGAATAAAGAATCATTTCCATTTCTCTTTTTCTTTACTATTCAATTGGTCTAATAGAATTTTATTAAGAAATGGAAATTTATCAAACTTCTATAGTTTACTTAATATTTCGCTTGATGATAAATTACTTATCTTTGAATTTTTCAACCAATGTCCAGTCATATTTTTCTATAAGACAGGGTATGCTCCTGACTTATTTCAATTTCTCTTGAGTTTATATGTTAATTCAAAATTCAGGATAATTTGAACCCAATATGAACGACCTGTAAGAATAAGACAAAATAGGGCCTCCCCAGTGGTGCAGCAGTTGAGTGCTGGGTTGCGCTGCGAAGCTGCCCGCAGCCTCTGCAGGACCAGTTTGATACCCGGCTGCCATGTGAGGGTCCCACTTGGCACGCAGACCTCTCCTGCCGCCCGCTGCTCCCCTCAGCAGTGTACTTCCTCAGTCTGCCTATTCTGCCCTCTGCTCTGGCTCTGGTGAATTCTTTCACCCTCCCGCGCTTCTCACTGTACCCGGTACTTATAAATAAATAAATAAATCTTTAAAAAAAAAGAATAAGATAAAATAATTATTCTAACTCCCCACTAACAAAGTTATTAATATGATCAAATACAAATAGTTCATATAGTCAGTATGTTCTTATATTAAAATGTAAAGTCATTAAATCTTTGTTGTCCATTAAATTGAAGTCACCTCTATAGTAACAGTTGGTATTTTAGATTTAAGGAGCAAGAAGTAATTTTCAGAGACAGGAAAGAGAGAGAGACTCAGACTCTATCATTTTGTCACTATTGAAATATATTAGTTCTGCTGATGATTAAATTGTTAGGAAAGACAACCTTTCTATTTAAAAAAAAGTATTTATTTTATTTATACAAGAGCTGGAGTATAGGCCAGATGTGCGGGAGGGTGAGAGAATTCAGCAGAGACAAAGTGGGGAGCAGAACAGGCAAATGGACTGAAATACACTGCTGAGGGGAGCTGTGGGTGAGACAGGAGAGGTCTGCTGCACCATGTGTGTATCTTCCTGGCTGGCTGGGAATCGAACCTGTGCTGCAGATGTTGCAGACAGCTTCATAGTGCTGAGCTCAAACCACTGCACCACTGGGGAGGCCTAAGACACCTTTCTTTTCAGATTCTATATTGGGATTCTAATATTTTTTCCTCTAAATAATTGTGTATTGAAGTAGGTAGGGTGATATATATAGTATTTTTTTAACTTTTTAAAAAATATTTATTCATTTATATAAGAACCGGGGTACAAGCCAGAGGAGCAGGAGGGTGAGAGGATTCATCAGAGACAGAGCAGGGAACAGAACAGGCAGACTGACGAAATACACTGCTGAGAGGAGCAGCGGCCGGCAGGAGAGGTCTGTGCGCCATGTGGGACCCTCGCCGGCTGGCCAGCATTGAACTGGTTCTGCAGAGTCTGCAGATAGCCTCACAGTGCAGCGCTCAACCGCCTGTACCACCAGGGGAGGCCCTATAGTATTTTTAAATTATTTAGTTTTATTTATCTTAGTAAAATCAATATAAGAATTTATTTCTTGAACAACTTTCAAGAAAATCTAGCAAAATATTACTTTTGTTTGTTTGTTTATTTGTTTATATGATAATGTTTTTTTATAGTTATTCTTAATGTGGTTTTCATATTAATACTAATTGTTTCCTAAATATGATTATTATAGGGATAAAAACAATTTAGGTAAATATACAACACATAACTGAAAAAATGTTAGAATATTAGTGATGAGTAAAAATATGCTAAATAATATTCATACAAAATAGCTATGATTGACAGAAAACAAATAATTCAGATTGACACAAATAGCATGGAATATTTTCGAATGAGTAAGCACTTGTTTAATTGTCAAATTTGTATTTGTATTCTGAGGAGAATCTTATGAAATAATACAGGAATGCATCTTTTTGCTGGAATTTTGAGAGGATACTCAATCGTTTGAGTGACCCTCTCCTTTTAGCTCTGCTTTCTCCATCTGCTATTTTTTAGTTATAAACATTAAAATGAGCATATTTTACAATAACAAGACAAAAGAAGATACAAATTCTTATTATGCATAAATATTTTCTTGAAATGTTATATGACACAAAGGAAACATGGACACCAGGGCTAACAAGAAGCAGGTTTAATGCACCAGTACTGACAGTGGATTCGCATCCCAAGACTGAGTCCCATCAGTAAGAATTCAGGGACTTACATACACTTTCAGTTACTACAAGATTCAGGGTCAGTTTGCATTGGCAGCTGTACATGGTCAGATATCACTTGGCTACATACCAAGAGTTGAGTCGTATAGTTGCATACCAAGGAATGAGTAAAGGGTCAGTAGTCATGAGAACCCTCAGGTCCATCCTACCTCATGGTGGTACATGGTCTAACATGAAGCAAGATTCATATCAGGGACTAATCTGCCTACCAGGAACTGAGCAAAAGGTTGTTACTAAGATCTCCAGGCCACTTATCTCAGGTCACTATGCTTTAATAAGCCTTGTATGCATGGGGTTTTATCCATAAATATCTTTCTCACCTTCAAAATTGTTTATTTTGGGCCTTCCCTGGTGGTGCAGGCAGTTGAGCACCCCACTGTGAAGCCTCTGCAGTGCGGGTTTGATCCCGGCTGGCCAGCGAGGCTCCCACATGGTGCAGCACACCTCGCCTGTCTTGCCCGCTGCTCCCCTCAGCAGTGTATTTCATCAGTCTGCCTGTTCTGTTCCCCACTCTGTCTCGGGTGAATTCTCTCACCCTTCTGCGCATCTGACCTGTATCCTAGTTCTTGTATACATGAATAAATAAATCTTTAAAAAAAAAAGTTTATCTTTACTTTCTGGCTTGATTTATTATATTCCCACCCATTTGAGTGAAGATGATCGAGGATAAGGATAGAAAAACTGGAAAGGAGGTGCCACAAGAACAGAAAGCTGGCTCACACAATGCCCAGACCTGGAAGTGCGGGTAGAATGGATTAACAGCCATTAACCCAGCTATAGGAATGAAGATCCTTAAGTGCCAATGCCTAGATCACAAAGCACAAGACCAAAGCAGATATCAGACTGCTGTAGGTGTCAGGAGCACAGACCTTAAGGTGAAGATATGGAGATTGAGGGCCATTGTAGAAATCTAACCCTTTTCAAGTTCTACATATTTATTCAAAGTCAACAACAAACAAACCACTCCACCAAGGAGTGAGTCCTTCCCAAAGAGCAGTCTGTATTGGTACAAACTCTACACTGACAGGGGACAGCAGTCCTTCTGCCCACCTGTGCCTATGCAGGTGCTCCTTTTCACCAACTCTCTGTCCCTCTGCAGGGCAGCAGCTTCCTGCCTGCCCATGACCTGTACCATGCCCGGGGTTTCTCTTCACTGACCTCCCTCTGAGGAGGCAGCTCTCCCCAAGGCTGCCCACCTGCGACCATGCAGGCCTCTCTCAGCAAACCTGTCCCTTTTGGGCAGTCCTTTCTGCCTGTGTGTGTCTATGCAAGTGTCCTTTATTCTTCTCTCCCTTTTATAATAAACCTGCCCTTTTGGATATAACTATCATCTATGTCATGAGAAAACTTGCCAGGGAACTTGCCAGTGTTGATGAAAGGGGAGCTCTGGTGAAACCTTTCCAAGAGTAAACCCAAGGACCTCACTCTGAACACAACAACTCCAAAAACGACATCAAAGACACTAAAATCTGAAACTGTAGGTCATATCAATAAAATATATATTATTTAAAATATCATAGGTATTTTTATTATCAGGCATATGGAAGATTCAAAATAATGTTCTTAATTTAGCATTTCAAAAGGAACTATTTCATTCTTCTAAGAGTGTGTGTGTGTGTGTGTGTGTGGACATGTGTGTAGAAAGAGTGGATCCTACTTGAGATCCTACTGTGCTTACCTCTAAAGAGTATTGATTCACAGATATTTTAAACAATTATTGTAGAATATAAAAGCGCATTTCTATACTGAAATTGGTTCAATAGAAAGGAACAAAAGGATGTTTAATAGTCATCTAATGGATGAAGGAAAGAATTTTAAGGTGGGGCCTCCCTGGTCACGCAAGGGGTTAAGCACCAGCACTATGAAGCTATCCACAACTACTGTACCACAAGTTTGATCCTGGGCCAGGGAGGTGACCCACATGGTGCAGGAGACCTCTTGTCTTGCCCGTTGCACCCCTCAGCAGTGTATTTCAGTAAATCTGCCTGTTCTATTCACCACTCTGTCTTTGATGAATCCTCTCACCCCCTGCAGCTCTGACTTATACCCAAGTTCTTGTATGCATAAATAAAATATTAAAAAAAAAGAATTTTAACCTGAGGTTAAGGACTCATATAAAACTAGATGACAGTAAGAATCTGAAGCAAGGGGAAGAAGGTGAAAAAAATGAAAAGAAACATAATTAGGAGACCCATAAATTTTCAACTTAAAAAGAAAATAAAAAAATCTGTTTCATGTCTACTTCCTTGTCAGTGAGTCAAGATTCATTTCCCCACAACATTTCACAATTTTGATGTGACACATACTTTTCAGATATTATGATCCATCTGCTGAAGCATCTGTGACACTAACACCTAACCACCTTTGACACAATAGTTCTTCCAAGTAAATCTGTGATTTCAGAGTGAATTACTCATCTCGTCTAATGTTGTACTACAGATATACAAAATTCAGTCTTATATGTTGATGCAAGCGTCCTTTATTCTCTCCCTTTCATAATAAACTTGCCCTTTTGGATACAACTAACATTTCTGTGTCGTGGAAAAACTTGCCTGGGAACTTGAGTTGGCATTATCCTTGAGTATGGCACAATCCTGCCATGCTGCCTTCCATGCCAAGTTTTTAATCTGCAAAACTTTGTTCAACCAAGGTCCTGTCAGGTACATATAGTTCTTCTGATTTTGCAGATCAGAGGGGTTAAGTGATTGAATTCATGCAGTGAACAAGTAGCTGAAACAAGTGCAAAAATCTGTCTGTCTGTTCTCAAAATATCAGGCTTAACAAGCAGAAGTGTCTGTAGAGAGAATTTTAGACCCCATAGTATTCATTAAATGCTTATAGATTGACACCCACGGGTTCTAAGCTTGACTGTTCATTCTCATCATGGAAGTTATGGCAGACATTGTCAAGTGATTCCTGTGTGTATTGAGCTGGATATATGACAGTCACTGGAAATGTGCTTGAGACAAGGAGAAATAGAAGATAGATAAATCAATGATTGATAGATGTTAACAGACAGATGACAGAGATAGATAATGGACAGATAGATATACATACATGTGTTATATCTCAAAATAACTCCTCTTTTCTTTGTTTCTATATCCAAATAAAACACTACAATACATAGCTGCACCAATGGAATATAGAATAGAAATTGCATTTTTTTTACATTTTTATATTTTCTCTTCTGTTTAATTATACCCTCACAATCAGAGAGAGCTAAGTTCAATTTTCAATGTACTAGTTCCAAGGCAAAAACACTTTTTCCCCCCAAAAAAATGTTTTTCTGAGAAGAAATTGGATATAAATACAAATTTGTAAGCCTCAGTGACATGTGTGACAGGAACTCTTCTTATAGTCTATGGCAAATTCTTCCACAAACAGAAGTTTTAACAATTATTCTTGTTCTTGGATTTGTTTGACGAGATTTTCATAAAAATAGTGCACACCTGTGTTTGGTTTGCTATAAAAAATGTTCTTTGGAAAGAGTGACTATTTGGTGATTACAAAACTAAATGAGAACACAAATGTGCTTCTTTTTCCTTCCATTATACATTTGGTCTCTCAGGCAAGTCTTTCGTGTCCCTTTTCATAGAGCCGAGGTGTAAGGGTTTGTGGCTAATATTAACAAATGTCAAACTTAGACCACAGCTATGCACAAAACCATACAAAATTCTCCTATTTCCATTTCAAAGTCCACTGGAGGAAATTTTATCCAAAGAAAGTGATATGATTAGTATTTACTTGTCATTGAATCTTTTACAAATTATTAAACTTATTGAATTTAAATATTCAAATCTCAAGTTATGAGTCATTAACTCAATCAGTAAAATTTCCCTTAACCTCATTCTGAGTATTAAGCCCATAACATATGATATCATCATGCTATTAATCTTTCCTTTATAAATCATTATTTGCATGTGTATATGAATATATACATATATATTTAGAATATTTGATCCACATCTTGATTAATTTAGTGACAATTTTGTCTGATGTGGTTCACCATTGAAATCCCCAAGGCCTAGCATGAAATATATTAGGTGGTTAATTATGCTTAAATAATTTTAAAAAGAAATGCTAACGTGTGTGAATGTAGGAAGAAATTCACCAAAAAGTTAATATTAGACACTTCATTGTATGCAGTGAGATCATAAATTATTTGATGCACTCTATTTTTTTTTTTTAAGATTTTTTTTTTTAAGATTTATTTATTTATTTATACAAGCACTGGGTACAGTCAGAAGCAAGGGAGGGTGAGAGAATTCACCAGAGCCAGAGCAGGGAGCAGAGCAGACAGAAGGACCGAAGCACACTGCTGAGTTGAGCAGCAGGTGGCAGAAGAGGTCTGCACGCCATGTGGGACCCTCACCGGTGGCTGGGGATTGAACCGGAGCTGCAGAGGCTGCGGGCAGCTTCGCAACCCAGCGCTCAACTGCTACGCCACCGGGGGAGACCCTATTTGGTGTACTCTTAACCAAACAATTTTCATATCATATGTTTTAAAATATACATCTTATCAGTTTTCTAATAAAAAAATATTACTTTGAAAGTCAAAGAATCTATTATAAAATATCCATATAAATTATTTAGCACCACATGAAAAAGCTCAAAGGAATAGTCCTTCTTTTGAATATTGATTTCTGCTGCCATCATTTATAGGGTACCATTCCACTCTTTTGGCAAGTGCTCCATCTATATATGGAGCACTTTCTAATCAAACTTTTTTTCAGAAAACATTAAAGTTATAATTGCTCTTCCATATTGATGATTGGATAATAAGAATTTCACCTGAGCTGCCTCAATCCATACTTTCTAACTTATTTAGGGCCTTATTATATATGATTATCCAACTAGGTGCTAGAGGCATAAATATGTGAAAGATATGTTTCAGAAATTGAGGCCACACCTGAGGGGAGAAATCCTATGCTGTCAAAATATTAACAAGGATATAAAACAATGGCGTGCCATTAAAATAAACAAATACATAAAAATGAAAGTCACATTGGAGTAACTGATTATACAGCATAGTACCTGATGTAATCTGAAGCCTGAGGCAGAAGTTATGAACAATTTTAGTGAGTACATAAGATGTGGTATTAGTCTAATCAGCTTCTAGAGGAGTTTAAATTTGAGCATATTGGAGGAAGAGTAAGGATTCATCAAGAACGAAGTAGGAAGAGAATGCATTTTTGGCAAAGGAAACAGCAGATGCAGTGAAGCCGAAACATGAAGTGCATGCTGTCTTCGGGGAATAATAACAAGAAGGGCATGGCCAGTCCATATGGCACCCAAGGGAAGAGTTAGGAGGCACCAGTAGGAAAGGAGTTAGGAGCCAGGCAATGAAGCAAGTCTTATGCCTTGCTAAGAAACTGGCTGGCTTAATATACAAGAAATTTTACAATAGTACAAAGCAGATTGTATTCCAAATATTGAAGTTGTGCATTTCTGCAGATTGTTGCCTCAAGAAAAGATGGAATCATAAAGCTGTAAGGTACATCCCTGTGTCTTCTAGTCCATATTGTCTCTAACAGAGTCAAATATTTCAATGTAAAAGTAGCAATTCACTAGTAAAAATGTCTTGGCAATATTGACAATATGAATTAACAGTTTCCGTATCATACCAGTCCTGTTAAATTGCCCCTTTGTTAATAACGTCATATCTTAAACGGTTAATGCAGGCCGGTCTATTTTGCCCTTCAAAAACAAATTCTTGTGTTTCTTAAATAAAAACCTCTGACAAGAAATTTCAGTTACAATAGGTAATGTTTTATCATTTGTATTCAATTTTAAATATTTTTTACAAGAGACTTTGAAACCAGGGCAAAATGATTTTGATTTTCATCATAATGAATCCCTCTGTCTCTATTTCCATATGAATAAAAAGTGGTAGCAATAGTATGTTTTTCAATATTGCTTATCACTTCATGAGATATGTATCATGTTATAGACGTCATCCTCTCAATCTGTTCTTAATTGTGTCTTACTTAGAAAAAGCCTAATTATTGCTTGTATCTTTCTAAGTGAGAAGCCTATGGGTTCACCAGAAATTGAGCCATAACCTGGTAGCATCACGAACGCTATCAATTTTTCTCAGATTTATGAAATTTCAGAATATATTTAAGGGAGAGAAAATAATTATTGCCTTGAATCATTTTTATTTCAGTATTGCTAGAATATATACATCTAAACTCATTATAATCTTTAAAACTCTATACAACAACAAATTACAAGTAAAATTACAAAGGTTTAAGCTTAAATCACTAAGAATAATTCAATATAGCTCATGCTATTATTTTGCTGAAATGAAACTTCTGACTAACAGAAGTGTAATAATAGTTCAGGAACGCATACATGAACATCAAGAACCTGACTGACAATAGGTTAGAATGAATGTCTGACATGTCAGTATCATTATTGGTCACCAGATTATGGTCAGTTATTTAGCCATTTTTCTCTGCTTCATCTACAGTTATTAATTGTATTCCAGCAACTCAAACACGACCTGGGTTGGACTTGATATGTAGACTATCTGGGGTATTTTCTTTCTTCTTGCTACAGGCTTCTTCACAGATAACGAAAATTGTTTCTCTGACTCCATCGTGAACAGCAATCCTTCAGTGGCCTCAGAAACCTGTTATACAAACCCTTACCTTCCTCACATCCCCAGTACTTCATTTCCTACTCCCACCCCAAATTCCTAAGTCTTGTTAATTCTTCAGAAGCATTGGTTCTCTGGTTAAAAGGTCTAAAACTTCTCTGTTCTAGTATTTTGTTTGGGTCTTCATTGTCTTGTGAAGGCACACATGGATATGCAAAAAATCAATAAAACTTGTATGCTTTCATCCTGGTACTGTATTTTGTCAGTTTAATTTTCAGACTCAACCAAAATTGCTTAGAGAGTTGCGGAAACATTTTTTGTCTCTCCTACATTTACTTAAATCATTTAAAGCCATTCCACCTTCTTTTCAGTTGTGCTTTTCTAATTCTATTTTTAGTTAATTTACCACTCCTGTCGTCCTTAATTTTCAAATAATGAGCTGGATATTGAACTCTTTCTTATTTAGTAAGTTACAACTCTGAAATTTATTGTAAGTGTAGTTTTAGGCACCACCCTATGGTTTTATTTACAGTGCTGAATTGTTTTCATGTGTTCTAAGAAAGATAAATCAGCCCCAGCTCAGTTAGGAAAAAATTTATCAATTATGTTAATTTGGTGCTGATTTTTATTTTAATTTCTGTAGTTCTGTTATTTGAATTATATAAATACTTCCTTTTAAGTTTCATTAAGAATTTTTTTGTCTTCATCATGTCAACAAGCAGAGAAGACCACGTAAACATTTCATTTGCCTTTTGCAGTAAGTCAATCCACATTTTTTCCCAAATCATGTCATGAGTGATTTATCTTTAATATTTATTTATTTGTTGGCTTATTTATCTTGATAAGTGAGTTTGGTGAGATGGGAATGATTTAGTGGTTGTGAAGGGCTACATATAGGAGCAAGGAGTAATTAGAGAAACAAGACCACAGAGCAGTCATGAATCCAATAAGTGAATTACTTGGGCTATGGTTAGGACATATCTTATTGCAAAAAAAAATTAAATTGCACACAATGGCATTGGATATAGCTACTTGTTTTTTGTTGGCAGGAAATTAGCAGTTTCCTTGAGTAATCGCTCCTGGTTTTAGACAGAATAGAAATTAAATACCAAAATTAAAGTATACATCTCTGTAATATTGTCATCAGGTTGTGTTAATTCCAAATTTCTTAGAGTAGTTTTAATAAGTCTATAATATTTTGCCCATCATTCCTATTTTGACTCCCATTAACTAATTAATAAGTATATACTCTGTGCTCCAGCTACAATATATTCATTTTACGTTGTCTGGCATATCTTCTTTGTACATGTTTTTCCTTCAGCCTTGAAACACCTCCTGAAATTTTCAGAAGGTTAACTAACACTGTTCTCTCCTCAAGTCTCAACTCAATTGTCCTATTGCAGAAAACCTTTTGTAATATTCCTGGGAGATTTTTAGATTTCTATTTCCTAATCACAAAGTGTAGCAGTAGTTACTGTATAGTCCATATCTTATATTTTGTTGTTTTTTTTTTTTTTAGTTTAGTATTCATTTAGGTGACAATTATAAATTGTAACTCAGTTTATGGAAAATTTTGCAATAATCAAAATTTTAGCAGGCCTCCCCAGTGGCGCAGCGGTTGAGAGCTGGGTTACGAAGCTGCCCGCAACCTCTGCAGCACCGGTTCAATCCCCACCACCAGGTGAGGGTCCCACATGGCGCGCAGACCTCTCCTGCTGCCTGCTGCTCCCCTCAGCAGTGTACTTCATCAGTCTGCCTGTTCTGCTCTCCCCTCTGGCTCTGGTGTATTCTCTCACCGTCCCGCACTTCTGACTGTACCCAGTGCTTGTATGAATAAATAAATAAATCTTTAAAAAAAAAGAATTAAAAAAATTAAAGAGGATGTTCTAAATTTAGATTTACTATAAGCCACAATATCATTGATTCACAATCTAGAAGTCTGTATGAAAAGCACACTATCTTCAATCTGTACCACATTAAATTCCACATCAAATGAAATTACTAGTTTAACCATCATAACATTTGGCACCAAATTTGATTTTAACTTTGTAATATAATTATTAAATTTCAAATTATATCCTGTTTCCTGATTATAATATAATATGAATAATACAATATGATATAATATTATATGAATTTCTGGAAGGAAATAAATTGAAAAATTCCCAAACTCTTAAAAAATAAAACACAAAATGCTTGTTGAGTGACAGGACCCTCAGGATAAAATCCCAGTTACTCCCCAGCCTGCTGTTCTTGGTGTCTCTAACCTGTCTATACACATTTTCAATCAATTCTATGAACTTTTGTCTTGATAACTTACCGTCACACAAAATTAAACTTTTGTGTGTTACCTAAATCACATCTAAAACACTATCAACAGGGTGGAGATACAACAGTGAACACAATTGTTCAAATCCCTTACCATAGACTTAGTTATAGGTATTGTATTTCATTCAGAGAAGCAAACTTGGATGATAATGAAGTTGTAGACTGATTTTACTTTTATGGCAATTTTGATAGAAATTTCCCTGAGTTTTGTTTACTAAAGATCTTAGCCATATATGAATTATACTCAGAGTAATTTTCTTAGAGCAACCCATTTGCATAATATACTATTGACAGTCTTTCAAAGCAATGAACATTTCATCATGGAAGAGTATATTGATCACCTTTACTATTACTGAGACCTGGAGAAGAGTGAATCTATGGAATTACACCTCCACCCCCTTACTTTTCCTTCTCAGTTATGTCTTCATTCCTTGGCAAGCACTCACTCTGTGAACTTTCATTCTGAGAACTTCCTTTCGCTATTGTACTTAGTAGTTATCTCTACCATTAGTTTTATAATTCATTCTTAAAAGCTATTGTTAGGGCCTCCCCAGTGGCACAGCGGGTTGAGTGCCACACTGTGAAGCACTGTGAAGTTGTCCACAGCCTCTGCAGCGCCGGTTCGATCCCGGCCAGCTGGCGAGAATCCCACCTGCTGCTCCCCTCAGCAGTGTATTTCTGTCGTCTGCCTGTTCTGTTCCCTGCTCTGTCTCTGGTGGATCCTCTCACCGTCCCTCACCTCTGGCCTATACCCCAGCACTTGTATAAAATAAATAAATCTTTAAAAAAAGAAGGAAAAAAAAAAGCTATCGTTATAGTTGCACAGCCTTCAAAATCAAGTTGACTTGGATTTAAATCTTGGTTCTTCATTTCTAACACCAGTGGCAGAATCTGAGTCTCAGTTTCTCATTTGGAAAATAGCCATAAATATTTAATCACAGGCTTGTCATGAGTCTTAATACAAAACCTTTTTATGTTGCTTAATACATATTTTACCTATCTTATCTAAGTACTTAATAAATAGTGACTCATAGAAAATATTGCACTTCTAAATTTTCTCTAGTTTTTTGCAATATTCAGCCTATTACTAATAGAGACTTATTTCATGTTTTCTTTTAGTTCATATTTATGCTTTCTGTGGGTATGATTTTCAAGTAAAATCACTTTACTCTCCTACTTTCCCATGAACCTGATAAGATGAGCTAGGCAAGAATTTTTTTCACTTAACAATAACAATAGGTACATTATAAAAAGCCTTCTTAATCGTAGGCAGCACAGTTTATAGCATGTACTATGTCAATAAATAAATAGAATTGAAGGAAAAAGAAAAAAAATAGGACGTGTAAAGGTAAGTTACAAAGCATACCTATTGTTTTGTCTCATAGTTCATTTTAAATATAGATTAAACTATAATGGGAATTAAGATTATTTTTTCAGGGCCTCTCTGGTGGCACAGGTGTTAAAGACACAGCGTTATCAAGCTATCACCAGCCACTACAACATGGGTTTGATCCCCAGCAAAAGAGCTGACTTACATATGGCACAGGAAACCTCTCCTGTCTTGCCTGTTGCTCCCCTCAGCAGTATATTTCAGTAGATCTGCCTGTTTTGCTCCCCGTTCTGTCTCTGGTGAATTCTCTCATGCCTGACACCTCAGTCCTATACCACAGTTCCTGTATACATAAATAAATAAGTCTTAAAAAAAGATTCACCCTCCCTGGTGGAACAGGGGTTACAGTCTCAGCACTATCAAGGGGTCTAACTACTGTGGTATGAGTTCAATACCCAGCCAGGGAGCTAACACGCATGGTACAGCAGACCTCTCTTGTCTCTCTCATTGCTCCCATCAGCAGTGTATTTCAGTAGATCCACCTGTTCTGCTCTGTCTCTGGTGAATCTCTCACACTGCCCCCACACCTCTGTACTACACCCCAGTTCTTGTATGCATAAATATATAAATATAAATCTTAAAAAATTAATATAAAAAAGATTATTTTTCAGTGGTTATTTAAAATTGTTTGGTAGAAGGTTCTAGTATGCAATTTTTTTAAATTAATGTTTAAAGTTTTATTTATTTATGCATATAAGAGATGGGGTATAGGCCAGAGATGTGGGGGTGGGGGGGTGAGATGATTCACCAGAAACAGAGTGGGGAACAGAACAGGCAGACTGACTGAAATACACTGCTGAGGGGAGCAGCGGGAGAGACAGGAGAGGTCTGCTGTGCCATGTGGGTTGCTCCTTGGCCAGCCAGGGATCGAACTTGTGCTGCAGAGGCTGTGGATTGCTTCATAGTGTGGTGCTTAACCCCTTGCACCACCAGGGAAGCCCTGGTATGCAAATTAAAATATTTTACTTAAATATTTACTTTATTTTCATTTATTTGATCTCAAAATCAACTTTCAAAGAAAAGAATGAGACATTTTCACTTTATTTTATAAGGGAATTGGGAATAAGCCAGTTTAAATATCTGGCCCATGTTTTAACAGCTGGTAAAGAGTCTTGGTTCAAATTTTTGTGTCTAAAAGTCAGTGCTTTATCCAAATACCACATCACTTTATGTACAAAATTAATATACTGATACTTTTATATAAAGAAAATAAAAAAGTAAACTAGACACCAAAGCTGAAAAAGTAATTCCATGAAAATGTAAGTTTAAATCACATAACATATTTCAGCACAATGCAAGTTAAAAATGAGAATTTTGTGTTCCATCTCCAGTGGATCTATCTTGAGGGGTGAAAACCTACCATCTTATGGTACATTGTAAGCACAACTATGCTTTTTTCTAATTAGATGAGGCAGAGTTGAAGGTCACTAACCTGGGATTATTTTTTAAATAATTTTTAGAAGAAAAGGGATGCATCAAGAAACCCATGATATGTGAAGGCAAGTCTTTGGGACAAGAATGGATTTAAGATGGTTAATTTGAGAAGACTGGAATAGAAGAGAGGATATTCAATGAGATTTAACTGAGATATAAAGATATTTCAGTAAAATATGAGAATATAACAAATTCAGAACTCAAATATTCACTTTCATTCCTAGTTTTCTGTGTGAAAAAATATGATGCTCATTATAAGTAGAATAACAGTCCCCAAGGATACCCATGTTTTAATTCCTGGAACCTCTGAATTAATATGCTACCTAATTTATACTGGATTATCCAGATAGATCCAATTTAATGACATGATTTCTTAGAAGCAGATATCATTCCAGGCTAGGTCTGAGAGCACAGTGTGACTAGGAAAGAAAAATCGGATTGCAAAATTGTTGGACTTAGCCAGTGGATGTGAGTGATTTCTATAGGCTGAAGAGGCAAGAAGAGCTTTTCCCCTGAGCCTCCAGAAGTGAATGCATCCCTACTAACACCTTGATTTTATACCAATATGTCAGATTGTCAGATTTCATTCAGAACATTCAGAAATTTAAGATGTTAAATTTGTATTGTTTAAACCATCAAGTTTGTGTTTATTTTATACAGCAACAATAGAAAACTAATATATTCTGTCTATATTTTTCAAATTGCATTGCAGTTTGTATGACTGGTAACAATGGTTCTTAGCAGCCACTGTGGGAGTGTTCTTTTGAGAATATGTGGAAAGTTCCTGACTCAAAGTGAAGTATACTGTTGTAGGGAAAATAATGAATGCCAGCACAAGAATTTTGCCTATCATGGAAGCAAGCATTGCTGGAATATATTCAAATGAAGGTCCAAGAAAACATAGAAATAAATAATGTCAGTGAGAAATATATGGATGATAAAAGAAAATACATGTTTACGAATTATCATATAGAAAGTGTTGTCAAAAGACCATAGGCATGAATTATATTGTGGAAGACTTCCATAGAGAAATACATCTCTTCTTTAAAGATAAAATATTTTTTGTAGTTGAACTCATACAGTACATATAATAAACTTAAAAAGCAAGGTATGATCACTAAAATTAGAATCAGCCTTTGAGATGTCAATTTCCCCAAGAAATGTAGATTTCAATTTATATGTCAATAACCATTCTATTTATTAAAAATTCTATAATAAAATAGAAGACAAAGGAGTCTAAATTGTCAGTACAGATGTTCCTGGATTTTTGATGGAATTGTGTCCTGAAAAACCAGTGTAAATTGAAAATACATTTAATACACCAAGGCTACTTAAAGTTTAGCCTGACTTACCTTAAACACACTCAGTACACTCACATAAGTCTACAGTCAGAAATTATCTTGAGCTTCAGCTCAAGGGATATTGCCTTCTTTTATTTTCTCACCAGAAGTAGGAAACACAGAATGGCATTTTGTAGAGACGAGATGCAAAAGGGCTACACACAATATCCAAAATCATTGGCAACACAACGCAGTAAATTTTCACTTCAAGTCATCTATAGGTTGTTGTAATCTGCTACTCTAAACGAAATTACGTATAACAAAAGCAGATCCTTCATAATAACTGGCATTTTTTTCTCTCATGAACATTATAACAAAAGGATATTATTCAAGGACCTGCCGTAAAATGTTGCTTGTTAACCCCCATGGTCACGTGACTGCCTGGGAGCTATCTACTACCCAGCACCAGGTAACAGTCACTGCATATGACTGGCCTGGGAAAAGATCAAAACTCAAAGTATAGTTTAGACAGAATTCATATCTCTTTTGTACCACTATAAAGAAAATGCTAAGTTGAACCATTCTAAGTGAGTGACTATCTGTGTATTTGTTTTATTTCTCCCAAAGTCCAGAACAGATGGACTTCAATTATTGGACTTGTTATCAAGTCCTAGGTCATAAAATAACAATGACAAAAAGTTGTATTTATCAATGGGAAAACAAACTTCACTGACATTGCAAACATCATTATTTATTAATCAAAATCTCTCTAGACTTCTTACCACCATTTGCGAATGTATACACATTTGCATTTATGTGGTCTTAACTTATTATACAAGCTCATTTAGCTTATAAAAAAGTAAAAAATGAATAACATTTGTCCAGTTTTTAAATATAAATAACCTCCATAAGCATTCTGGTATCAATTATGATATATATCTTCCATAAATTAGTAGCTTACAGTATTATATTTTGTAATCATTTACCATAAGCTTACTTTTACAAATAAAAATATGCTCCTTGCTGAGTCATTCATTCTTATTTCCTAACTTTATTATAAATCTTTCTAAGATAATGATCCCACTAAAGTAACAAGTGATTTCTCATGAGAATTATGAAATGGGGGAAGAGATAGTAACACATTAGACATTTTCTTAATGAATCAATTTGCAATTAGTGTACTTGGATGTTATTTCAGAGGATGATACCTTATAATTTATTTTATTTTATAAAATAGATTGTGAGTATACATTAGGGATATGACAAAGTAAGTTTCTCATACAGGCAATATGTTGCTTGTTTAATATATAAGTCACTGAACCTATAATAATAGGAAAACTGGATATAAGAAATATCAGAGGTGATAATATAATATTGGGACAAAAACATTTTCTGATTAGATTTTCAGAGATTAGAAGATGAAGAAAGACTTAAATGGCACATACTAATTTGGTTTAGAAAGCCTAGAGGAATCAATGTCCTTCATGTGTAAATTCTGATTTTAAATTAGAAAAACGTTTCACATGAGATTAAAGTAATTGGAGAAATGCCTGCACACTTGAAACTCAGATATTATCTCTATTGTTATTTGATGATAATTTTATTTTTACAATTTTGATTTTATATAATTTTACCAAGTTTGTGGCTTCTGTTGCAGTTTTTTAATAGGTCTGACGTTGAGGGAAAAGTTAAAAGGTAAAATAAATAAGAATAATTGGTAATTTTATACTATTTTAAAATAATTTTACTAAATTTAGAGTAATAGCCTAATTTTTTTACTAATTCTTTTTTTTATTTGCTTGCTTCAATCTTCAAGGATGTGTTAGACATAAGGCTTATGATGACAGGAACTGTTTTTTTAAAGTACTTTTGTTATAATTTTTACCTCCCCAAATTTTGCATGTTGTCATGTTCTAAGTAAATAAATATTGACTAATACTGATAGACAAATGTGATATAATGAAATTAATGTTTTCCTTTGTATAGTAGATCCAGTGCAATAAAATTATATGACAAATATTGTTTGGCAAATCCCATGGTAAGTAGGCGACTTTGACATTTATATGACTAGTTACTTGTGAACCATAACTACCACAGAGATAGTCCCTGGAAACATACTCTAATTATACTTTAGTAACCATTTATCATTAGGTACATTCATGCAATTATTCACTCAGCGAATATTCGAGGAGACAGCCACTAAACACAATGGAATACATAATGTTGAATTTATTGAATTAATTTAAGGACATTCATTCATTCAACAAACAACCCCAGCCTGCTGAAATTATCATCTCAGCACTTTGAAAGAAGAAAATAAACTGTTGGACAAGTCACTAGGCTTTTGTCCTCAAAACTAGTTTGCTATGCAATAATAAAGAAAGCATACATTTTAATCTATTTTATGATGACTCTAATGGGAAATAATTAAATATCTATTTTTTTTTGTTTTGTGAGTAGATAGGTAACTCTGTTGCTGTAACTTGAATAAATAGTTAGTACTATTATTTGTGAAAAATAAGCTCTAAACAATGAACTGTAGATAAATGTTATCTTTGTTTACTTCTTCAGGAAGATAGGAAATACTGGGATGAATTAGCTTTGGTGTTCATACTCCTTATTGCCTTCTCAGACAGACAGGATCTCATGTTCAGAGTTAAAAAAAAAAAAGAGTCATCTGGTTTCTTGCCCCACATGTTGCAGGCTGCCATTCCATCTTAACAAGAGCCAAAAGCCTGAACAGACTGAAAAAAGCAATAGCTTTTCTTAGAGGAAAGATATGGGGAACATCACTGCCAAAGTTAGAGTGATGGGTGAATGCAGGAAGTTTTGGCTTACCAGAACAGAGATTCCCAAGCAGAAACCACATTCCAATCAGAGGTAGGCTAGGAAAACTTGAATTCTGACTCATTACTTGCTGGAATTTCACTGTGGACAACTCTGGTAATTAAAAAACCCAAGAGGACCTAGTAATAGGGGATGGAGGAGTGACCCTCATCTTGTAAAATTTATTCCAGTAGATCTACCAGGTTCTCATGGGAAATGTAGGAGGAAAATCTCCTCAGACTTCTGGCAAACAGAAAGGAGGAAAGGACAGAACCATTAAAAAATACACCAAAGCACTTTGTTATTCTTAACAAGTCCTGCTCTCAGGGAATCTAGTTAAACAACACATAACCTGCTGGGTATTTATCAGCGTCTAACTCACCAGGGGAGGTAATTACCTAAATCCAGTTCACTCTAACCATTCTGTTTCACCTAAGAAGGGAGAATACTGGCAAACACTGTGAAGTTCACCTTACAAAGGCTTAAGTGTACTAAAATAATGAAATGCAACTGTCGGACTACAGAACTCCCCTGCCCCCCCACCTCACCATTCCATTACTAAGTTCCTTTTACCCACTACAGCATGTCTGGCTACCAAGACACAGTGATGAAGCTTCCTAAATAAAAGGCAAAGTACACATCTGTAGTGGCAGTGCAAGTATCAGAATCACACATAGAATGATTTTGGGATTATCAGATTCAGAAATTAAAACAACTGGGCCTCCCCTGGTGGCGCAGCGGTTGAGCGCTGGGCTGCAGAGGCTGCTCACAGCCTTTGCAGCACAGGTTCGTTCCCCAGCCACCGGCGAGGGTCCCACACACAAAAAAATAATAAAAAAAATAAAGTTAATGGTAACAGTGTTGGAAAAAACACTTAAAAAAATTGAAACAACTATGATTAAAATGTTAAAGGTGTTAATGGATACAGCAGAAATCATGTAAACTCAGATGGATAATGAAAGCAGAGAAATGGAAAGAAAAACGAAAGCTAGACATAATAAACTCTAACAGAAATGAAGACTGATTTTAACAGGGATTGGACATGATTGAGGAAAGAATAGTGTTTCAGAATACATCGATAAAACTTTTAAAAAGCAAAGACAAAAAACCAAAGACTTGAAAAAGAGAATATCTAAAGACTATGGAAAAATTCCAAAAGTGTAACATTTACATAATGCAAATATCCAAAGAAGAAAGAAAAAGAGGAACACATGAGGTATTTTGACGAATGAATGAGAATTTCCAGGAATTAATGTCAAATACCAAACCATACATGCAGGAAATCCAGAGAATACTAAAATGGATAAAAGCCCAAAATGTACTAATTTTAAAACTATAGAAAATTAAAAATAAAGAAAAAAATCCTTAAAGTCACAGGAAATGAACAATTTACTGATAGAGAAATAAAGAATTACATCTGACATCTCTTTAAAAAACGGAGCTAGAAGGGATCATGCTCAGCGAAATAAGCCAGAAAGAAAAAGAAAAATACCGGATGGTCTCACTCATAGCAGGAATCTAGAAAACCTAAATAAGGGACCAGGAAAAAGAATAACTATAAGAAAGAAAAAATCAAAATCAACAAACAACTAAGAACCAGAGACACACTATGGGGGGTGGGGCGGGGAAAGGAGGGATTCGGGTCAAAATAAGGGGGTTGCAATTGTATGGGGAATATAAAAATAAAATTAAAATAAAATAAAATAAAATAAAATAAAATAAAAAATGTGTAAGAAAGAAAAATGTTGAATAAAATATTTAAAATATTGAAGGAAAAAATAAATTGCAGAATTCTGTACCCTGAGAAATTATTATTCAAAACTGAAGGATAAATATTTTTCAGAAAAATTTAAAATTGAGGGAATTTGCAATAAACTTGAAATTCTTTAGAGAGAAGGGAACTAGTATACAGTAATTCAGAAACATGAATCTACATTTAAAAATGGAAAGACATCAAGAAATATAAGCAGAGGTAAAACAAAAAGTGTAGAATCAAAACTTCTCCTATTCTTAATTGATCTTGCAGATGACAAGTTTGTTCAAAATAATAACAACACACTCCATTATATATGCTTAAAAACATAATGTGAATATATATGCTTATTCTGAGTACCTGTATATAAGTGAAATTAATAGCAACAAAAATGCAAGAGTCAAATTAGAAAATTTATGATTATGTTTCTAATTATATGGTACTCACACTGCCTGTGAAGAAATGTGGTGTTATTTCAGAGTTAACTTGGATTAACCCTGACTGTATTTTGCAAGTTCTAGGGCAAACATTTTTTTTTTTTTTTAAGATTTATTTATTTATTTATACAAGCACTGGGTACAGTCAGAAGCGCAGGAGGGTGAGAGAATTCACCAGAGCCAGAGTGAGGAGCAGAACAGGCAGACTAGACTGATGAAGTACATACACTGCTGAGGGGAGCAGCAGGCGGCAGGAGAGGTCTACGCGCCATGTGGGACCCTTGCCCGGCAGCTGGGGATCGAACTGGTGCTGCAGAGGCTGCGGGCATCTTTGCAACCCAGCGCTCAACTGCTGCGCCACCGGGGAGGTCCCATTTTTTTTTTAAACCTAGTATAACTGATATAATAAGAAAGGCGAGAAAGTGAAATCTTTTAAAATGTTCAATTAAACTACAAAAGACAGTAAAAGAGTAGATAAAAAATCAAAACAAAGAACATGGTCAACAAATAGAAAACAACAATGAATATGGTGGATATTTATGCAACTATACCAATAATCACAATAATTCACAGTCAATGGTTTAAATATACCTATTAAAAAACATATTGTCAGAGTAAACCCAAACCACCAATAAACTATATATTGTCTTTAAGAAATCCACTTTCAACATAAGCAAACACTGTATAAAGAACTGCTTTATACAAATGGTTAAACCAAGAAAATATTTTTAACACCAATCAAAAGAAAGCAGGCATAACTATATTAATTTCAGACATAGCAGACTTCAAAATAAGGAAAGCTATTAGTGGTAAGAAAGGCATTAAATGATAAAGCAGTGAATTCTCCAACAAGGTTGTTATTTTTCTCTCCTCCTGGCCTCCCATGGCCAGGCTTCATTATTTCTCTGTGAATACACTTGAGGTTGATTGTTGGCACAAGGAAGTTGATTTTTCCTGGGCATATTTCTCTTTTTTCAACTGCTATATATACATTTTATAAAAAGAACATACTTTCCCCGCCAACACACCTTATATACATGTCATGTAAATTAAAGTATAATATGAAAAACTATGAACAATTATATGGCCGCAAAACTGATAACCTAAATGAAATGGATAATTCTTTGAAAACCACATTCTGTCAAAACTGTCACAAGAGAAAGTAGAAAATCTGAATAGGTCTATATCTATTAAATGAGTTGAATCTTGGTAATTTATAGCTTAACAAAAGAGAAAACACCATGTCCAAATGGGCTCACAGGTGAATTCCTATTAACATTATGCCAATTTTTCATAATCTCTTTCACAAGAGAGAAACAGGTAGAATATTTCCTTATTCATCACATGAGTCCAATATTATACAAATACCAAAATCAGACAACAGCATTACCAGAAAACATTTCTAGTACAATTGTATGGTATACAACTGTGTTTGACAAAGGAAAGAATCATAATACAATTGAGTAAGCACAATCTCTTTAGCAAAATGGTGTTGAAACAGCTGGATAGGTGTGATATGTCAAGAAATAAAAATTAATCTATACATAGAACTTACAACCTTCACAAAAATTAACTCAAAATTGGCATAGACTGTCCTAACCTGCGGGATTCGTAGACACGAAAAGAGAAGGGCTAAGGATTGAAATGAGGGGCTTGAGACAACTTGACGCTAGCGGTTGCTTCTTTATTTTTTCTTTTCCTTCTCTTACTTTTTCCTGTCTTTCTACCTTTCCTGACCTTCTCTCTGCTCCTCTTGAGGTAACCTCTTGCAATGACCTCCTGACCTTCTCGTGGTTCTCTTCTTATATCCTGGTAGCTCCTCCCATCGGACCTCCCAGTCTCATTTGATTAACAGGAAACACCTGTGGTTTCTCAGCAGGCCAAACGGTAAAGCGAAACTTAATTGATGGCACGTTTTGTGCAACATGGCGCATGCTCCGGACAACTAAAAAGCGCCTGGAAGGCAACATAAGAGGAAACCTAGACAACCTCAGGGATAGTGACTTCTTTTAAGATTCAACACGAAAGACATAATACATGAAATAAATAATTGATAAGTTGTACTTCATCAAAATTAGTAACACCAGCTCTGTGAAAGACAAGGGTAAGCAAGTTAAAGAACCAGCCGCAGACTAGAAGAAAATATTTACAAAAGATAGACAGGATTAAGGACTGTAATCCAAAATACATAAGAACTTTTAAAATACACAAAAAGAAAAAAAAAACAATTAAAACTCTTAATAAACAGCTCAGGAAAGAAGGTATAAAGATGGAAATAAACATATGAAAACATGCTCCCCATCACATATCATCCTGGAAGTGCAGATTAAAATTAACATGAGCTACTACTACATAACTATGAGGTTGATCAAAATTCAGAACAGAGGGGGCCTCCCTGGTGATGCAAGGAGTTAAGTCTTGGTATTATCAAGCAATCAGCAGCCACTGCAGCACAAGTCCAATCCCCAGCCAGGGAGCTAACCCACATGGCACAGCAGACCTCTCCTCTTTTGCTCACTGACACCATCAGCAGTGTATTTCAGTAGATCTGCCTGTTCTGCTCCCCACTCTGTCTCTGGTGAATCCTCTCACCCCCGCACCTCTGGACTACACCTCAGTTCTTGTATGCATAAATAAATAAAATAAATCTTAAAAAAAATTTAGAAATAACACCAGGAAATGCTGGTCAGCAAATGAAGCAACAGGACCCTTCCACTGCTGGTGGTGACCCACTTTGAAAGATAGTTTGGCAGAAAAATGGAATATTATCTAAGATTGAACTGCTAGGCACAGACAAATTATGACTATAAAATATTGTTGATAAGGTTGAGTGACTAACTCATTTAATACTCACAAATAAACTGCAAATTGTAGAGAAGGAAATCAACGCACAAAGATAAGAAACTTGCTTAGGCCTTCCCGGTGGTGCAGCAAGTTGAGTACAGCACTGTGAAGCTGTCTGCAGCCTCTACAGTGCGGGTTCTATTCCTGGCCAGCCAGGGAACTACCCACATGGCAAGGCAGACCACTCTTGTCTCACCCACTGCTCCCCTCAGCAGTGTATTTCAGTCAGTCTGCCTGTTCTACTCCCTGCTCTATCTATGGTGAATCCTCTCAACCTCCCACACCTCTGGCATGTACCCAGCTCTTGTATAAAAATAAATAAATCTTTAAAAGAAAAAAAGAAACTTGCTTATCTCACATGGGGATCATGCATCTATTCCTCTAAATTGCTCTTCTGACAATCTACCTTGAATCCCTTTGTGAAAAATTCAGAAATCCCTGATGCTCAGGATTATAGTCCTCAGGCAATTATACCCATAATACTTTTCATTGATCAAGTTCATATTTTTATTCCTACTTGTGAAAACATTGTTTTATTTTCCATGGAAACTAAAGTGAAGTAGTATTAATGACTTTCGATGCACAAATGATGATTTCTTGCAACTGGATCATCTGCTGCTGACTTCAGCATGCTCTACACCTCTAAGTGTGGATCTTCACGCAGCCTGGCAATGCTGCTTCCTGCTTGTTACTCAAACATATTTTTTCAGACCAGGAGAGGTCAGTGTTCACAGGATCCAAGCCTTGGGGCAAGCTTTGGCTCTAACAATGTGACCTCCTGTACGTCTTTGAATCTTTCTGTGCCTTATTTTGATCTCTGCCAAAATAAGTTAAATTACTACTAAGGCACTATTTAGAATTAAGGCTTATGAGATCTTTGGGGATTAGGCGATTTCCGAGAATGCATGCACTTTAAAAAGGTAACTTAAATTTAAGAGCTTTGGATGAACAAAGTTGGAGGCAATTTGCCTCCTTGCTATGCTTCAGTGGCCGTGATTTCCTATTTGGCATTACACACAAAGGAATGTGATTCTGCATAACTAGAGAACAGTATAATTTTTCTGACAATCAATCAAATTATGCCTTTTGTACCAGAGCCAAAATAGTAATTTGGAGAGACAGGGGCAATCTGAACATTTAAATATTTGTTTTAAAATATTACAGTGATTTTTCCCCTTAGTCCCTCCATGCTTTTAAAGATTAAATTGCATATAAAGGAGGCATTTACTGTAAAAAATAAACCTCCTTTCCATGCAAAGGATAATAGTAAAGTAAAATCACACTTCAAAGAAACACTTCATGTTAGAATAAAGTTTAAATTATCATCCAGCAAAAACGAAAGCCGATGTTCCTTATAGTTATATGGTTAAAAAGAAACAGCCATCATGGGATCCAACCTCTTTATTTCACAGGTGATGAACTAAGGTCAGTGGAGATGAATAATTCAAGGTCATGGAGATAAAAATGCTGATACTTTCTTGTCAAGTTCATGACAATTCTAGTAATCTGAACTTCCTGTTACAACTAATCATAAGGTTCCAAAGTCAAGATTTCAGGATAAATATACTAAGTCCTCTTTTGAGTAGCATGATATAAAATACAATAATGACTATCTCTCAAATTGTTCCTTACCCAGATGGCACTTTTTCTTGAAATAAAAATATTAAATTTCATTTTCATAAATAATCTCTTTATTTCTGTAACTTACTTCTAAAATTCTTACATCTTCCTAGTAAATCTTCATTTCATTGAGACTTGCTAATTCATTAACAGAATGTATGTTTCATAAGGAATTCTTAAAGTCTTCTTTACATCTATGTCATTTTTAATATTATGTATTTTTGCTATCTCCTATTTTTCTTAGCATATAATGCTGATCCATTGTTTTGTACTTTTCAAAACTGTAATATTTGGTATTCTTATTAAATCAATGGTTCTTCTATATTTTAATTAATGTTTTTGTTTCATTTATAGAGATCTTGTAAATTTCCTTAGATTTAAATTTTTTTCCTAAATACTGTTGAGCAATAACTCCACTCATTTTCATACATTCTTAAATAATATACCACATACTAAATTATGAAGACACTCTGAATGTAGCTTCCGTCATGGCTCATATGTTTACAGAGATAGTAATGTAATTGTCATATTGCTTACAATTCAAGATTGGTCAAGAATATGAATTTTGGTGACAGACAGATCTGGGCTAAATCCCAGCTCAGCTCTTACTTCTAATTTGTTCTTTAGAGAGTTCTTTAAAATTCAGCCTTTACTATGTCATTTGCAATGTTTTCATCTTGATGGTAGATATGAAGAAACAGGCTATTTAAAAATGTGAGTTCTCGAAACAGACTGTCAGAGTTTGAGTCTGAAACTTTAAGTTAGTAGTGGTGACCCAGTTTTATATAACTGCTGTGCTCTACAATTTGTTTATCTGAAAAACAGAGCCGATAGCACTCCTTACCTCCTTATTGTTTCAAGTGTGTCAGTGCACATGAACTATTACAGAACATAATGAGTACACAATAAATAGCTGCATTTACAATTGGATAGATTGTCCATTGACAACTTTAAATCACCTTGGCCTTTTTTTTTTCTTTATTCTGTTAGTGATCATTATGTTGATTCTTTTGAATGCTAAACACATACTTTATCATGCAGTACAGTTATTTATATCTCAATGCATTTGATTTGATAATACTTTTAAGGATTTTTTGCATCTAGGTTGATGAAATATAGCCATTATTATTATTTTTTTTTCTCATAACATACTTGACAGTTTTGGGGCAGTCATATTGGCCTCATAAAACAATACAGGAAATGTTGAATTTTTCTCTATTTTCTGAAACTATGGCATTCTGTATTCTTTAATGTGGCCCCTCTTCCAGTTGTTTCTATCTTTCCAAACCTTGCCCCTGGACTTTGAATACATAATACCATAACAGAAACACTCTTTAACTCCACTGAAAGTTCTCTGAATTTTCTATGTGTTTCTGACGGTGAGAACACTCTCCAACTGCAATCCTTGCAAGTAGTGATGATTCTTACACACACTTCTAGTGTATCAATGATGCTAAAACATCTTGTCTTTTTTTTTTTGAATTGGTTGTTTCAAAGCATTGTCTTTTAACACCTTCCATTAAGCAAAAATAACTACACTGCAACAAATGCTAAAAGGTATTAAAGTTCAGGTTGTCAGATTAAACACCTGTTGTCTCTCCTTGCTTCTGTCGTCATTGTAAAAGACATAAATATAACAACATTTCTTGTGTCACAACTTTGCTCATAAATCTTCTATGACGCACAATTGCCCTCAGAATATTTTACAAAACTTTTTGTCAGAAGATCCATCTTCTCTATAATTTGACCCCAAGTGAACTTGATAATGTTCTCTCAGTAATAACCTGAAGCAAGTTTATTTCTCTAAATGCATGTAATTATAGTTATTTTTTTCTCATTTCTCTGGAATACACTCTGCTCAGTCTATCCAAGTTATGCCCATCCTTCTATATCCAATTTCAATTTGAACTTTTACACATTATAAATTTATAACAAAATATTCCACTTGCACTTTTGGACACATGTCAGTGACATCACTCAGTTATCACTGCTTACTCTTGTATATCAAGTTTTTCAACCAAACAATATATTCAGAGTAGGAAGGTCTTTCCTTTCTCTTGCTTAAAAGGGTGCCAGAATATATCAAATAGGGGCCTCCCTTGTGGCGCTGGGGTTAAAGACAGCGCTATCAAGCTATCGCCAGGAACTGCAGCAGAGTTTGAACTGGCCAGGGAGCAACCCATATGGCACAGCAGCCCTCTCCTGCCTCACCTGCTACTCCCCTCAGCTGTGTATTTCAGTACATCCACCTGTTGTGCTCCCCACTCTCTCTGGTGAATCCTCTCATCCCCTGCACCTCTGGCCTGTACCCCAGCTCTTGTATGCATAAAATAAATAAATATTTTTTAGAAAAGAATATATCAAATATATTGTTAGAGAAATGGAAGTGATTATGTTTACTTTCAGGTTTAAAATCAATTTAAAAAATCCTTAATAAAGCCCATTAATCATTCCAAGTAGAAGAACAAGGATTTAACATTGGTTGTGCAACTTGCTCCATAATGTTAAGTAAAATATTTTCTTCTCCGTTTCTCCTCTATGAAATAAAGTCTGTTAAGTCTGTGTCTATGTTTTCCATAACCCAACCAGACACAATCTTAGAAAATTTTAAAACACAGTTTGAAAAAAGACAAGCTCTTATATAAAAAGAATTATTATTTAGCTTCAAGTTTGACCAAGGGAAGTTTCAAGTATATATATGACCTTTATAAATTTTAAGGAAGCCCAGAATAATTACATGAAGGAACACAATATATTTTGATACTAAATGTTAATAAGAACATTTGTATTCATCCAAATTGAGAAGTTTTGTCTGAAAATATTAATGCATTCCTATTGTTTTTCATTTATTTCTGACTTCTTTACTGGAAATCTCAGAGGTATATAATTGAAGATGAGTATTGGGAAGGCTATATTTTCTTTTTATCCAATTCCTAGTGAATAACATTTTTAGGAAAGATGGGAAAGACATTTCTCATTAATAATAATACAAAATAAAAGGTGAGCTTTTCTTCAAAAGTTTTTTGATATTTCTTGAGAATATTTCATTCCTTAAACAAAGATAAATTATGAAATATCCCAAAGAGAATCTACTCAGTAAAAATATGGCACTTCTATGGAAAACTTATTTTAATACAGTGAGGACATTGTAGTTTACCAAATAAACATTAATGGGAGAAAACTATTTATTTATAGATGGAAGACTTAGTGGTGTTAGCAATTTTAATGAGAAATCATCATAATTGACTATGAAGAAGTCAAAGTGAGAATGGAAATATTTGGAAATCTTTGCTATATAGACATTTACTGAATGGTCTCCTTTAAACATTCATGATTTTGAGTAAAGAAAAACCTGTTTGATGGGGAAAAAAGACAACCTTTAAATAGAATTTAACTACTCATTCAATAGTTACCAAAGGGGTGTGAATTAATATAGTATGCACTGCAACCTGTCTGTCTTCATTTGTTCTGTTTTTATTATCCTAAATGAAAGTATTTCTAATGTGCTAATTCTTCAATTCTCTTTTTGTTTTATAAATTATTTTTGTTGTAATTTAACAAAACTCTAGATATTTACTTCTCTTTTTATACTTTCATGCATTGCTAGACTATTTTATCTTCTCAGCAGAATTAGAAGAATCTTCTAATGACCCATTTGTCTGCCTGCAATTGTAACAGGGGAGTATCAGTCTCCTGGCAGACTTTTGCTTATGTTGAATTGTTGAGTATCAAAGGAGTTCATGACAAGGAGAGTATACAAACTCAAACTCAAAAAACCTGGGCCGACTTTACTATTTTATGTTCAATAATGGCACAGCACTTCTGTTCTTTAGGCTGTTCTCTGAACTTATAAAACCTGTCTATTCATTGCTCTAAGCTGACTTTGCTGAAATCAGTATTTTCCTCTTTAAACCAACTAAAATAATAAGAGATTGATGTAATCCTCAATCTCGTTAGTCTGATTTCTGAATCTGCCCTAGATAAATATGATTGCCGACTATTATTTAAATCAATTATAGCTACAACTTCTACTATAATTTCACAAAAGTATCATTTTTATCTCAAGCACCACACTTAATAATTCAATTAATCTACATATGAACCTTAAAATACAAGTAGAACTATGTCATAAAAATTAAATCACTTGCAAAATCGGGCTTGCAATTGTATGGGGAATATAAAAATAAAAAAAAAAATGCATGAGACATGAAAAAATCATCCTAGCAATTCTGCATCTTCAATATTTATCCTATATGTTCCCTACCCTTCATTACTTCTTTGATGATACTAATCCAGAGTCATTGTCACTAACCCTGATTCTTTAAATATTTCCCTAAATATTTTATTCCCCCATTATTCTCCAGTGTGCTTTTGTATATATATATATATCTATATATGTGTGCATACTGCATACAAATATATAGGCACACATATATGTAAACCCCACTGGACATCTGTATATGTGTGTGCTTTAGAGCTGTTACATGATTTTTGTGACAATAAAATTGAATGCAAAATTAAAAAAAAAATTAAATCACTTGCTTTAAGACATATGTAAATGATGAAAGCAAAAGCCTTGTCCATGTCAACTGATTTGAATACTATTGCCCATTTACCACATTTATAGACAGACTAAGTGGGAAATCTTAAACTCTTTGTCCATGGGCCTAAGAGTGATAATACATCTTGTCATTTAGTGCAGGCCTCAAATTTTCAGGTTTCAACTAGAACAAGTCAAAATAATTAAAGCTATGAGCAAATTTGAAAGAAAAATTAAGATTTTACGTTAAGTACTAAGTATTTTCATATATGAGCCAAAGAAAGTCTTTAAAAATGCCTACATGTATATAATACACGTTTGTTTAAATACATATATAAATATATGAGTATGTGTGTATACAATTTATAGTTTAGACTCAATATAGGAACATCATTCATAGACTTATAACTTAATGGCCTGTCTTAATATAAAAGTTAATAATATTCAACTATCTTATGAAGCAAAGCAAGAAAATTCAGACAAAGGCAATAGGAAGAAAGCCTGGAAGAAAAACCTTTAGTTTTTTCATGATTTCCAGTTTACATCTTATTAAAATGTTACATGTATGCATCTGATTAAAGGAACTTAGAAACTAAAATATAATGTCACAAATATTAATAAAATTATTTTTACCTTATATCTTTGTGTGTATATATAATTTTTGCAGAGTATAGTATGTTCTTTATATTAAACAAATGTTATATGCTCAAATAAAATTGTTACTCTCTTATTAGAATATATTAGTATTAGAATGTATTTTACCATTAGTTTTTATATAGTTTTGTCACTCCCTACATAGGCAAACACATTTTTAAGAACTAATTACCCGGTTGGTCAATTCACTAAATTAGTTAACACTTCTTTCTTGAATATTCTTTTCTTTCTTAAGAATTGTTCATATTTTATTCTTAAAAATTAAACTGTTTGTTATACTGGGACAAAATCTCAGCCATTAAATAGGTTTTCGTGTGTGTGTGTGTGTTTGTGTGTGTGTGTTTATTTTAAAATGACAGGTTTATTGGGAAAAGGAAGGGAGATTATACTTGCACAAACACAAGCTGTTAGAAAGAGTTGCCCAGAGTATTAAAATTGTATGAGGTTATAGAAAATGTCAAGTATATATTAAAATTATTTATACCAGTAACTATTTTTTAAATTTTCTGAAATTTCTGTGATGCTTTGCTTTTTTCTGATTTTATTACTTTGCAATTATTATTTTGAAAATAACCTATATTTCTTTTTGGAGATTAGATACTGAGCTTAAATTTGAAATTAGCTTTTACAGTTATATCCCACTTCATGGACAAATGGAGTAATGGGGGAAAAAATACCCAAATTGATTTCAGGATTAGACTTTCCCAAACTGTTTGCTTTGGAGAGTGATACTTATCCTCACTAGTACTCAGTTTCTGTATCTGCAAAATGAAGTCACAACAGACATGACTGTTATCAAAAATAATGAGGTAATGGACATGCACATTACTCAAATGTTGCTTAGCTTAAAAAAGAATATAACTAATAGCTATTATTACTTAGTAGTAATAATACAAAGAAAATTATTCTTTTTAATAACCAGTATGATTTAATTATACTTATTTCATTTTTACCATTTATTTCACATTAATTCATTTTGCTTGTTGCCTCAAATCTAATGTGGATTAGATGCGGAGGCAAGATATAAGATAAATTAACTGATTCAAATATCTAGCAGATACTTGAAACATACTTTATCATTATCAACACCCTGCAAAAATGAACAAATTTCACTAAAAATCTGTTTTTTAACAGCGTGTCAATATGTTCTGGCTCTTTAATTTATTCCAGAAAAGACTGTGTAAATGACATATAACATTACAAGTTATGTTGACCTTTTCACCTTGTTATATACCTCTGCTGTGAATCTTAAATGGCTAAATATGAAATACACTCAGAACTGTTATAATTTTTTTTGTTCTTTGCACTCCCATTGTCTCCAGTGACAGAATATGGGAGTTGGCCACTTTATGACCATTTATCTGATTCTATTATCACTTTAATTCAGAATATCTAACTGAATATCATTTGGTTGGTAACAGAAATATCTGAGAGGGTATCCTTTCCTATAGATTTTATATCTCTATTTTTCAGTTTCTATCCTGGCAAAACTGAATTGTATAATTGTCCCTGCCTCCCAATAACCTGAGAATTATTATTAATGATTTTGATATTCACAATATTTTTATCTACTACATCATAGGACACAAAGATGGATAAATTAATCACATCATGAATTTCTGAAGGAGGTTTCCATCTGATTATAGTAATTCAGATAATTTTAGAAAACAGTCTTTGCTCTTTTGAAATTAAATAGAATTCCAACCCTACTTTCCTAATGCAAAACTACAGGTATGGCATTGAGGAAAGGTTTCATCTGCCACTATATTAAAACATTTCTTGCTTCTTAGAACAATATCTGCTTGCTAAAATGTTTAGCCACAATGCAAAAATGTTAGTTTATACCCATGTGAGTTTTCCCAATCTTATCTTCAGCTCTCTACTTAAAATCTTTGACCCCATGTATTCTTGACTCCCAAGTGATGGAATGATCATGAAATTTGCTCTGGAATTATAAAAGCTAGCAATACCACATGTACATTTTCTATTTCAGATTTCTTTAATAGTGAAATAAAACTGGTTTGCAATTTATTTTCCTTCACCACTATTGTCAAAGGTTTGACCAACACCATCCCACCCTTTACCATGAAACCTTCACTCCAATTACTCTACCTCACTTTTGAATATGCCTGCAAGAGCTTTGAGACTTGGGTCAGAACTTGCCTTTTACTGCATGTTCATATTTATTTGACATTTTCCTAACCCCTTGTCTATTAGTGGTCTCTCCAATTTCACACTCTGCAATCTGTATAAATGCAGATTATTTGTCACATAATAAATAGTCATTAGATATTTGCTAAGTGAATAAATATTATGAAAGATTATGCTATTGAAAAAGCATTATGCTATTGATAGCCATTTAGGGCAAGAAGGGCAATGTCAAAAGAAAATTAAATGGCCAAATATACCCAGGACACCAGGAAGCAATTGCTAGAGCCCATAAAGCCTAAGGAGAGCAAAGAAACACCCAGAGGGGAAGAAGAGGCAGTCCCCCAATCCAACTTATAAGCAGATTGATAAAGCCCAAGAAGGAATAATGGAAGACAGACTCAACTAGGCTTTAGCATTAATAAAGTTGTACCTGGAGCACAGTGGAAGGAGGAATGATTCCGAAACAAACTCCTGCCTAGACCCACGAGCCAACTGAGTGCCTGCTAAATACGCCCTAGAGAGGGACAGAGTAAGTGACCCCCTGGACCTCACTTTAAGCCAGGGGTCCCCTGTCTTTCCTCTAAGTTGCTTTTCTCTGGACTCTGCCCACCAAGACCTCTTCCAGGTATACTTTCACTCTGTATCTAACATAGTTTTGCTTAGGCTTGGCTTTAAATTCTTTCATGGCCATAGTCAGGGACTGAGGAACCCCAAAATCCAGAAATATTATTATGTTATATGTATTTCTTTCCTGTATCAGTTTATATACTGTCAGAGAAAACATATGAAATTCATTTTTGTATTCTTTTTTTTTTTTTTTTATAGAGGCATGTTTTTTTATTTATTTATTTTATTTGTTTGTTTGTTTGTTTTTGTTTTTACATGCACTGGGTACAGTCAGAAGCGCGGGACGGTGAGAGAATTCACCAGAGCCAGAGCGGGGAGCAGAGCAGGCAGAAGGACCGAGGTACACTGCTGAGGGGAGCAGCGGGCGGCAGGAGAGGTCTGCGCGCCATGTGGGACCCTCCTCCGGTGGCCGGGGAGCAGCCGGGGATCGAACCGGCGCCGCAGAGGCCGCGGGCAGCTTCGCAACCCAGCGCTCAACCGCTGCGCCACCGGGGAGGCCCTCATTTTTGTATTCTTAATTGTATTCCTAATACAGTTCCTAATACAGAAGATAAATTATCTTACCTTCATAAATATTTTTATTAAATTAAAATTATTATTATGTTGTTCTATACTTTCAAGACTATGGAAACTTTGTGGCTTCTATTTACCTGAGTTTCCTTCTTGGCCAGGACATGGGCTAGTGTAGTGATATATAGAGATTTTAGAAACAGACTGCCTGATTCAAACCCTGACTGTGTCTTTTACTTGGTGTTTGGTTATCTAAATTATTCACTTTCTCAGTTATTCAATTTCCTCTTCTGCAAATGGTAATGATGGTAGCAATATGTACTTCAACATAGTCATTTTGAGGATAAATGGGTAGCATACATGTTTATAATGTCATAACTGGTGAAAGGTAAAAACCATCTTTAAGAAACTCATTCTTTCATTTCTCCAGCACCTATTGAAGCAGAAAAACAATATAACCATCCCCCCCAAAAAAAAACAAAAAAAAAAACCTACTACTGGAATATAAGTGAAGGAAAGACACACATTAATAAGTGTGAAAAAACACAAAGTCATGATTAAAGAACAAAATAGAATATTCTAGAATAGTAAATCACCACCTGTCAAGACTATTGCTCCTATTTCTTTCCCTCCAAAAGTTAGACCGGTCCCCAAACCAGTCTTTTCACTAATAGCACAATCTTTTGGGCAAGGCATTTTCATTATTTCCTATGATAAGATAGAAGTGAAATAGGCTGGAAAGGAAAAACATTTTCAGCAGAAAGAGCATTTTCATCCTCTCCCTATGAATAGCACTACTGCATCTCCAGCATATCTGCAATTAGGCATAGTTGTGTGACTAAGTTCTACCCAAGGGAATATAAGTGCAACTGATTTGGTCCACTGTAGTCCAGGTTCTTAGCAACATCACACGTGTCCCCTTCAGGTTATTGGAGAGGAGACATCCCCAAGGAAAACCTTAAGAAACTACAGGTTGAGGTCAAGAGAGCCCAGCTCCAAGAAAGATTGCATAGAGCAGAGACCTCCTCTAGACACCTTTATTTAGTACTGTGAAATGAGGAAGAGACAACTTAATAAAAAACTGTTGTATTTGAGAAATTTACAATTTTTATAATTTTCAGAATATTTGTCATGGAAGTAAGGTTATATTCAGCATCATTCATATAGAATGGGAAAAATGGTGTCTCAGTGTCTCTGAATCCAATGAGTTTCCAGGAGTACACATTGCTTTGGAGCTGATCTGAAGTCTGGAACTGTAGCCCATTGGGCAGACCTCTTAAACTCTGTGTGGTCAACCCTAACTTGTCATTCACAGAACCTCAAGAGTTGAGGAAGGAGCTCAGATATTCTAATAATATCTTCCCATCACTTCAGTTAAATTTCTTCCCCCCCCCATCATTACTTTAGACTATAGAAACACTAGAAGAAATTGCCATCCCTACCCATGAAAGGACAAATATCTGAGAAGGAAAAGATCTTGGGATTTAAGGAATGACAGACATGTCAAGTTACAGGGAATCATGAACAAGCAGAAGAGTTATGTCCACATCAAAAATGATACTGATAAAGTTGGGGTGCAGATATAGTCATGTGGATTTTATTTCTTATTTTATTGTAGATTTTGTTTCAGATTTTACATTGAAAGCTATAGAAAACACTGACACATGTCAAGGAGAGAGTAGCAAAATGTAATTAACATTAACAAAAAATATATTCCAGGTGCAGGCAAACTTGCATGCAGGGAAATCAGGAAATCATTACACATGATAATGAAATCATCACCCACTATTAGAAAATGACCTTCAATTAAATAACTACAGTAACTAATAAAGAGCAGAATCAGTTTTAAATTTAACATCAATAACATTTCACTTCAGTGAGCATGGTTCTAAAATCCATCCAACTAGTCATGGTTCCACACAGACTAACTTCAATAAAAACACTTCGAAAACTGACATCAATCTCCTGCTACCTCTATAAGCAACACAAGGAGTTCAACCCACGATTGAACTCATTAATATTGTGCAGTGATAAAAGGAATGCTTGGAGAGACCCGAAAAACCCATCAAAGTAGCTTGGCTCTTTCAAATGGCTGATTTTTTAAATAACATTTCTATCGTACCATGAATTGTTTTAGCTAAAAGTAATAAATCTTTTGTGAAAATTATGTTTGTTTGGAATTTTTATTTTTACATTAATCAAATTAACAGTGGGAACTATGAACCATGTGAGGTGGAAAGGTGAGCGGTAGGCAGAGGTCAGTATGAAGAAAACAAGGGACCTAACCTCTGAGAAGTGGTGAAGTACACTATTCTTAGAAACGAGGAGTGTTTATTACTTAGAACCTTTAAAAATAGTGGACCTAGCGCCTCCAGTGGTGCAGCAGGTTAAGTGCAGTGCTGTGAAGCTGTTCACAGCCTCTGCAGCGTAGGTTCAAGTCCCGGCCAGCCAGGGAGATATCCACATGGCGCGGCAGACCTCTCCTGTCTCACCCGCTGCTCCCCTCAGCACTTTCAGCCTGTCGGCCTGTTCTGCTCCCCACTCAGTCTCTGGTGAATCCTCTCACCCTCCCTCCTCCCCTGTGTCCTGTACCCCAGCTCTTGTATAAATAAATAAATCTTTTTTTAAAAAATAGTGGACCTAAAAAAAAAGTAACAAATTTTCACAAGTAGTAAAACACACAGAGAAAGTGATGTGCTTAAGGCAATTCCCATATCTCATCTTCACCTACAAATTAACTATATTACTTGTTAGCAAGTGTATACACCTCTCCTATCCCACTTTATTCAGCACCTCCATGGTTCCTATCTATCTTGTAAATGCTCTTCATAGCTCAGCTCTTCATACCATAGTAGATGTATTGTTGGTATGTGATGAATGAAGATTTCAATATTTAATTAATAACTTAGGATACTTTGGAATTGTCAACATTTTATTTTAGTTTTTTAAAGATTTATTTATTTATGCATATAAGAACTGGGGTGCAAGCCAGAGGTGCGGGGGATAAAAGGATTCACCAGAGACAGAGTGGGGAGCAGACCAGGCAGATCTTAAGACATACACTGCTGAGGGGAGCGGCAGGCTAGACAGGAGAGGTCTGCTGCTCTATGTGGGTTAGCGCCCTGGCCGACAGGGGATAGAAGTCATGCTGCAGTGGCTGGAGATAGCTTGATAGTGCTGTGCGGAGGCCCATGCAATTGTCAACATTTTAAATACCACTCCCAGACTCTGAACAGAAATCTCTTGGAAATTGGATCTGGGTGTGCTTTTCAAAAGTTCCCTAATAATTAAGTTCAGGTAAAATCTAACTCTCATGTGCATCATTAGTAAATAGTAGCTGCACTTTATCTCCTTATAACTTGTCTTTAATCAGCTTTTTCAATCTTCTTGGAGAACTCTACATAATATATATCTCTTTTCTTCTTGAGCTCTCTCTTCCTTTGACTGAGTCTCTGGCATCATGTTTGCTTAGCTTTTCACCTTCACTAGCTTTCCATTTCAATCATATCTGCTCAACTCTAAAGGTTGAAGAACCCCAGGGATTTTGGCAATCTATAACCCTGTATTTATACTCTCCCTTGGGTTAGTTTGTCTAGTTTCAAGTATAATTTTTATGCCAAATATTGAAACATGTAAATCTCTAGCATTTAGCTTTGCTGTATACTACAAACTCAGATAGCTGACTAGACGCCATAACTTAATTTAAAACCATCTGAAATTTAACTTGGAGGAAGAAGTACTCTTCATATCCACCTCTTTTAATGGAAAACTGTTCAATCTCTGCATTTACCTCATTTCCAAATAAAATCATTGCAATTCCTTTTGACTCCGCAATGAGCATATATAGCTAGATACCACCACCCTCAACGGCACCTCCCTGGTTCAAGCCTCCAAATATCAAAACTATGCTACTGCATTTTCACGGAAATAGTCTCCAACTTTTAGACTTGTTCTACTTCCATTCATTTCCACACAATGAGTGATAATTTTTGCAAGTAAATGAGGTCACATTTATCCCTATATTAAACCATGTGAGATTTTTTCCATTATTGTTATTACAAAGTTCAAAGAACTTCATTAGCCTACAGGGCCCTACCTAATCTGGATTCTATTTATCTCTTTGATTTTTCCCTTTTTTTTCCCTCATCAACACCAAGATCATTGACTTTCTTTTCAAGTGTCTTTGGTCTTTGCAGTTTGTTTCCTGAGGCTATAATAATTCTATTCCACAGTACATATGCAAGCTTGTTAGGTTTCAGAGTAAATATTTCCTCTAAAAAGCCCCTCCCTTAAAATCCAGTCAAAAGAACTGTATCTGCAATTTCTTTATTATAAACCTCTATTTTATTTAAGGTAGTTACATCTGTGAGAATATTCATTCATGTATATATTTATTTTGTTTCCTTTTTGTCCTGTTCCAATAGGACAGAAACATAATGACAGCAGGGACATAGCTGTCTTTTATTACTACATTTTAATCCTTGGCAAATAATAATAATTTTAATCTGTTGAATAAGCAAATTAATAACATATACTTCATATAAAGAAGATAAAAGTGATCAAACAGGGAGAAATAGCTATAACCCAACCACGCCATGACTGGTACCTGAATATATCTGTGACTATATAGAATGATAGATAAAGGCACAGTATTGAGATTGTTTATGCATTCCATTGATTTAGTTTCTCTAGTGTTGTCTAAGCTATTTGTTATAGCAACCCAAACTGACTAAGATAAACAACAGGTCAAAACACATTGCCACCTCTTCTGCCGCCTGCTGCTCCCCTCAGCAGTGTACTTCGGTCCTTCTGCCTGTTCTGCTGCCCGCTCTGGCTCTGGTGAATTCTCTCACCCTCCTGTGCTTCTGACTGTACCCAGTGCTTGCATAAATAAATAAATAAATCTTAAAAACAAAAAACAAAAAACACACATTGCCATAGTACTTTTAAAATATGGTCACCATTAGCACCCACACCAACAAGATACACCAGGAATGTGGACCATCATCCCCAGGGATGTCATTTCTGCTCTGTTGGCCAGGGGAGGAAGGTGATTAGGTGAGTGCAATTTCCCAATGCTCTCATGCCAAAACTCAGTTGCCCTTATATTCATTAAACTGCTCTTTGGTGGTCATAAATATTGGATTTGATTAAGTTTCAGAGTTCTAGAAGAGTTGAAACTGTCAGTGGATGGCAGTACATGGTTGATTCAGTAGAAGGATGAATTACTTAAAAATTACTTCCCAAGACATCTCTCTCTGACCCATTATCTGTTGGTCTCAGGACTATAGCTTAGCTCTCTTTCTTTGATGTACTGGCTAAACTTCTGGAAAAGAGAGATTGTACTTGGCTTAGTGCAATTCATCATCACAGCAAGATAAAACAATTTGAGATAATGGCCAATTCATAGATCTGCAGTAGCATTTCCATATACTAAAATAAATTAATATATCACCTAGTAATATTATTCACATTTCTGCTTAGAGCAATTTCTTTGCACTACTCTATTTAGTTTCATTTGTCAATTGTGGTGTCTGGAAATGTTTTTGATAACTGAGATAGTTATATCTTTATTATGATGCTTAATTCCATTTAATAGAAATCTATAAACTCATTATGCATTGCATGTTTTTTTTTGAAAGCCACAAAATGGATTAGAAATAATTTATCTGTTTCCAAATACAATATTTCCAAGTACATTGTATCTAGATTTATTCCATCCATCTAAAATCTTGTTTTTCTGTATCTTTATTTTTTTTTCGAGTGTAACTCCTTTGCTTTCCAAAGCAGAGTTAAACAATTCATATTAAAATAAAAAAAAATAAATTTAAAGAAATAAACAGGCAAATTTAAAAGCTAAATTAAAACCAACCTGCCAAGTCAGTTTTATCCATTCATAGATATGAATAAACCTGAAAAGGGTCATACATCCACTTCATCATGGGTATAAACAAAAAAATCTTCAGGAAAAAAACTGTCATCTACAGCCACCCTGGAAATTATGAGATAATACTACTGGCTATGTAATGTCTCCATTAAGGACACCCTCAACTCATCCAGCACAGGCAGTTAATCAGTTAATGAGAAAAATAATAAATAAGCCCACCATATAATAGCTATTTTATTTGTTTTTTGTTCTTTGTTTTTTGTTTTTGTGGGACCCTCGCTGGTGGCCAGGGAAAGAACCGGCGCTGCAGACAGGCAGCCTCGCAACCCAGCGCTCAACCGCTGCGCCACCAGGAGAGGCCCAATAGCTATTTTATTTGTTGATTAAATGTGGCATATACAAAAAAGAATTCATCTAATGAAGATTAATTATTAATGAAGATTAATAAATGCCTGCCAAAGAACTAAAAAATTACAGTAAATCACATCTTTAAATTGAGGATATTTAATGAAAGGAGTCTATGGATAAATTTCTAAGATTTTTACACTTGGATGGAGAAAAGAGTGAATCTCATTTGTTATTAACCTGTAGCCAAAATTTAGCATTTACTTCTATTATGAATTTAGACAACAGACAAAAATAAAGAAAATAACTATTAGTAGTTCCTAAAATTCAGTCACCAATAGAAATTGAGGAAATTTTCATAGTTTTCACAGTTGTTGTTACAGAAAGATAAAAAGTCAGCTATATTCATGACTTCTTCAAAATTTTGGGACTTATTAGCTTGTATACCAGAAGTCACATCAGCTGTCATCCTGTCTTCAGACATTGCCATCATGAAAATTGCTTTATATTAGCAAATCAGCACCCATGAGTCATTTAGCCATCAGCCATTAGACTGGGTTAGAGGTAACCCAGATAGCTCGATGTAGTTGAGAGTTCCCTATTTACAGATGCACATTGGTAAATATTTGGGAAAAAATGAATTGCATGTTTTTCATTGTTTTTAAAGTATTAAATTTTATAAAATGTAGCAGCTAAAGTGGGAATTTTAAACTTTCCAGTATGAAATTTCAAGATAACAGTCTTCACTTCTTAAAAACCTTCTCATAAAATATCCCAAAGAATTACTTAGATTGCCAAAGTCTCACAATAATGCAGATAATTTAATAAAGCCATGCATCCCACACACACAGAGAAAAAGAAATTCAAATTGATTGGTGGACTGGAAAAGACTGGGAAGTGATTTTCTTTTCAAATGCTCCTCTGTTACAACTGATATACTTCTACAACTGATACACAACTGATACTTCTACATATATTCTATCATCTATATATGTATCTAAAAATCTATATATGTCCATATTTTATCTATATAGTCATACATGTGTTCTGCACCTAGCAATATATAGTTTTAACTATAGTAAATAGTAAAATAAAAAGAGATAAAGTTAATATATGTTATTAAATTGAAATTTCACACAACGGTTTGAAGAATGCTTGCCTATGATAATAGTCTTTGCCTTACAGAACATACGACAGTAGACTTAAACCCACTTGCAGCAATATGTTGTGAATCTGGACATCTTTTTGTTGTACAAAGAAATCCAAATATGCATTCTTCTAGAAATAGTATGGCATAATTTCTGTATTGAGATTGATTGTTGATTTGAAGGTTTTTCTTGTATATGGTGTATATATCAATAGAATGTGTGAATTAGATGCTTTTCTTGCTCTTATTGCATATATATAGAAATGCATTTAAATTTTAAATCTTATGTTGAGATAATTAATATATATTTTAGCTTTCTGAATTGCTCACGAAGGTATTAAAAACCTATTTCAATCAGAAACTGGGCAAAATTTCCATGGTAGTCATCTCTTTTTAAAATAATATTATTCTTTAGGTGAATTTGGATGTCATAAAATAAATTCACTTTTTATGTGTCCATTTTGGAAACCACAAAAGCAATCAGCATTTTGAAAACTCTGAAAATGGCCCCAAGATATTGCTTTCTTTTTATTTCAGACCATAACTTTCTATGGAAATAAGAGCTTCATTTTCATGCCACAGATGAACTTCCTAAAATGTTTGAAAAAATTGTTGTTTTTTTTTTTTTTACTTAAGCAGAAAATTAGTTCCTCATTCTGTTGCCATGTGTTGCTTTTTATAAAAACATGCACTGGCATTAAGGAGTCTCCTGATAACCCCGAAAGCTGTATCTACAGCTGTATCTACAGCCATCCAAGTTATCAGCTTTACCATTTTTAAGATATTGTTAAGAAACAAAGGTGAGGGCCTTCCTGGTGGCTCAAGGGTAAGTGCAACATGATAAAGCTATTCATAGCCTCTGCAATCCCTGGCTGGCAGGGAGCTACCCACATGGGGTTGCAGACCTCTCGTCTGGCCCGCCGCTCCCCTCAGCAGTGTATCTGAGTCAGTCTGCCTGTTCTGCTCCCCACTCTGTCTCTGGTGAATCCTCTTGCCCCCGCACTCCACACCTCTGACCTGTACCCCAGTGCTTGTATGCATAAATAAATGTAAAAAAAAAAAAAAAAAGGAAGAAAGAAAGAAAGGTGAGGGTCCTCCCTGGTGGCTCCAGAGCCACGACAGCCCGTGTTCGATCCCCAGCCAGGGAGTTGCCCCACATGGTGCAGCAGACCTATCCTGTCTCGCCTGCTGATCCCCTCAGCAGTATATTTTAGTCAATCTGCCTTTTCTGCTCCCTGCTCTATCTCTGGTGAATCCTCTCCCCCCACACCTCTGGCCTTTACCCCACTTCTTGTATGCATAAATAAATAAATCTTAAAAAAAAAAAGAAAGGTGAATAAAAAAGTGCTTTGTCATCACGTGGAAGTTTGCTGGTTTTCAGGAAGACAAGTCTTACTTGAACCAAAGTTTAATTCTAAATCTTATTTGGACTATAATCAAATGTGTCTCTTTTTATTTTCTTTTTCTCTATTTTTTTAAGGATTTATTTATTTATGCATACAAAAGCTGGGGCACAGGCCAGAGATGTGGGGGGTGAAAGGGGACAGAGACAGAGACAGAGACAGAGTGGGGAAAAAGAACAGACAGACTGACTGAAATACACTGCTGAGGGGATCAGCGGGCAAGACAGGAGAGGTCTGCTGCCCCATGTGGGTTGCTCCCTGGCCGGTCGGGGATTGAACTTGTGTTACAGAGGCTGCGGATTGCTTCATAGTGAGGTGCTTAACCCCCTTGTGCCACCAGGGAGGCCCCCTTTTTGTCTCTTTAGTAAAAACACACTCTTGAAACTCTCTTATTTTTTAAAAAGGAATTTATCCATAGGTTGACTTACCTAATAGATATTTTTAGCACTGCGAATGAGGTTTAACTTTCAATACAAGGTTGATGGTGAAATCATCATTGTTAATGCTACACAAATGTACTCCTTTGGATACATAATATGGGAGAAGATAGTCACTCCAAAGTCCTTGTACTACATATATTGCAATCCCAAGAGTCTTTATAAATACAAAAAGTACAGTACCCCTGCAGCTTAAAATTAATTAAAATAAAAGTGCAGGTGCTGTGTTTATAACACAGCATGATTGGTTTGGGAATTTATGATGATTCCTTTTTGTTTGTATTTTGCAAGGAATTTTTGGTATTTTAATTTTACTTATTAGTTCATATGAAGTATTATAATTTGAACAATGCTATCCCAGTATTCCAGATGACAAATATTTCTTCAGGGAAGTTTTTTATAAAATTAAGTTTTGAAATAAGATTTAAACATGTCTATAATTACAAACCCCATGCAGTTTGGGGAGTATTAACTACTGGTATCGTTTGGTAAAACAGTAGAAAACTGTCAAAACCTACAACTGATCCTAAACTCCTAAACACAAAGGACAGAATCACTACCCTTATGCCTTATTATAGAATATGTGCAAGAAATCTGATTATACTCTTAAAAAATCAGATAACTATGCAAAGCACCTTTGATAGAATTCTAAATTGCCCTGTTGCAATAGTTTGCTCACTTAAAGGAACTTAATTTCAGGTATTATCCACTTACCATTCAAGTTCAGACCATTGAGAGTAAGTGCTGTAGATGTGAACATAAATTATGTATTTTTTAAATAAGGTGGATATGTGGTGTACAGACCTGAGAGTTAAAGGTCCAGATGACCATGTTTACAAATAATTAGGGATGCAGCCATTTTCCCTACCCTTGCTTGCAATCCAGCATCAGTATGAAATCAGAAGAGGTTTGGTTTGGGGAGCATTAACACACAACATCCTGTTATAAATACTATCACTCAGGGTTAACGCCACAGGTGACCAACTGAACAGCCATATGTCAGGCATAACTGGTTAATAAGTACATATGATGCTCCTGTGAGGAGTCTTGATAACACCCCCAGGGTGTTTAGGCATTTAAAAGACTTTTAAATGCTGAGGAAGGAAAGTTCAGCTTATTGCTACTAAAATGGTATCATTTGAACTGTAGACTGGTAGGGGAAGGCAGGGGAAACTTCAGTTTTTAATTATTTAGGTTAATTTGTTCCAGAGGACTTGCTCTTGATGCTCATATTTCTCTGCAGACTCTCAAATCCTTGGAGGGATACTGATAAGCAAAACTGCAAATCTGAAATGGTCATTGGTGCTTACAGATGCTCTTTTCTCTGACCTTTACTCTCTTTCAAGTTCAGATTCTAATTAAACTTCCATAAATGAGAATCAATGAATTACATCTGACTCTGAATAAATGTAATCTCTAATCATAAATAAGACAATTCATTCCTATGAATTCCAGATGCAAGGCTTCCAGGAAAGTAGGAGACATTTTTCCCATGGTTCCTCAGTTGTGGACAAATAAATTGCTAATTCCTGAGGCTGGTATGACACCCGGAACTTATGCATTTCTTTGTTTTTACTGTTTCCTTTCTTGGTAGGAATCAATACAATGTTACCCCTGAATGTTAAGCCTTCCCTGGTGAAGGAACATTTTTGTCTGTTTGTTTTGGATTGTTTTTCATTTTCACTTGTTTATTTTTAAAATTGAAGGAATATTGGTTTACAGTACTGTGTATGACTTAGAGATGTAGGATCATACCGTTGTTACCACACCAGCCCCTCCACCAAGGCACGAGCACTTTCAAGCTTGATACCCCTTTCCATGAGCATCCCAACCCAGCGTTTATATATCGTCCATTCTTTTCTTTCACTCTAGTGCCCCGAGTACAAAGTATGATTTAAACAAACAAAACCTTCCTCTTACTTGTTATATTACTAAACGAAGCATCAATTTTGTCTCTCATATACTAGTATCAGTCCCACTCTGTAGGTTTTCTTTCTCCACACAGTCAAGTATTTTAACCCCTTTTTTATCATCCTTTACTTCCGCTTATCAAAGCTACCCTCATTTTCTTAAACTGAGGTGTTTTCTTAAACACCATATAATTTTGTAATTTACTTAATCACAGATCATAAGATTGCTGCCATAAGACATTCACTTGTCTCCATATATTCAACTCTTTATTCATCTGACTGAATTCATTTTTATTAATGAATTGGTGCACATGCTGAACACTGATGTCCAATGAGCCAAAATACACCCAGAGATTAATAGGACTCTATTACATTTTTGATTTTCAACTATTTCTCAGAATACGTTGAAATTAAGTAAACTAAACTTTTTAATTATTTTGTTTGCTTGCAGGTTTTTATATTTACTTAGCTTTCTTTTTTCACTTTCTATTTTAGTGTGATTGTACAGAATAATGCAGATAAGTAATTAAAATTAAAGATATTAATTTATGGTTGCTTCAATAAAAATGAATATGAGAAGATTCAATATTTTTGTTCTTTAAGATCAAAGACTTATTAAAATTAAAACATAAATAAAAATTTCATCCACAGTAGCAATGAGAAATCTTAGCTACCTAGAAAGAAGCTAGATAAATATGACCAGGTGAAGTTGCAAAGTACTTTATAAAAAAAAAATGAGTAAAATATATACCACATTTATACTGGAGGCTTAATATCATTAAATATCATTTGTATGTGCCCTCTCTTCCCACATTCATATGTCGAAGGCCTGATTTCTAATATGACCAAATGCAACTGTATAGAGAGACAGGGCCTTTAAAATCTACTAAAGTTAAAGAAGGTTATACCGGTGGGGTTCCTATCCCATAGAATTAGTGTCCTTATAGGAAGAAGATACTTAAGAGTTCGCTCTCTTTCCCCTGTCCCCCATGCACACACATGGAAGCCATGTGGAGACACCACAAGAAAACTAATATTTACAAGCCATAATGGTTTCCTCACTAGAAACCAATTCAAGGGGCCTCCCCCGTGGCGCAGCGGTTGAGCGCTGGGTTGCGAAGCTGCCCGCAGCCTCTGCGGCGCCGGTTCGATCCCTGGCTGCTCCCCAGCCACAGGAGGAGGGTCCCACATGGCGCGCAGACCTCTCCTGCCGCCCACTGCTCCCCTCAGCAGTGTACTTCGGTCCTTCTGCCTGCTCTGCTCTCGCCCTCCCGTGCTTCTGACTGTACCCAGTGCATGTATAAACAAACAAACAAAAACAAATAAATAAATAAATAAAACATGCCTCTATTAAAAAAAAAAAAAAAAACATTTAAAAAAAAAAAAAAAAAAGAAACCAATTCAAAATAACAATCTGTAATATTATTTTATGATAATTCCTGAGTAGAGTAACACAGCACCTAAGAAAGAATAATATGGAGAACTCTAGTCAAAAGATATCACAATTTCTTATAACGCTATATTAAAACTATACAAGTGATGTTAGAATAATTCATTAAGCATGTTCAAATAGATGATAATTAGATAAATATAAAGAGATGATACAGATAGATACATAGATAGATAGATAGATAGATAGATAGATAGATAGATAGATGATAGACAAAATCCTTAAAAGAAACGACACATGCAAACCAATTCCAAATTTGATTAATGTCACAAAACTAAAAAGCCTAACATGAACCCTGTTATATTAATATTTGGGGTAAAGAGTGATTTCTTGAACATCACTAAAAGTTGTAAAATATAAAATATTGAGATTTTCTGATTAATATTAATATTTTCATACAAATAAACTAAAAAGAATATAAATACTCATGATATTTATATATATGTTCTGAAGATTAGTATTCAGGAGACCTAGACAAAATTACAAATCAAAAAAAGTCTACAAACATATTAGAAAAGTGAGACAAATAAAAAAGAAACACATGTTGTTGATGACATGTGCCTCTTAGTTAGATTCAACCAGGATTAGCAGCAGAAGTCACAGCAAAGCACACAGAAAATGGTGGTTTTTTCCCACTGAGGTTGAGATTGCTCACCTGTCTTTTTCCAGCATACCTAAATCCTTAGCTTCATCTAATAGATGAATTGTTGAGGTTAGTTCAAAAAATGTGTAAGTATGTGAAAGTAAAAGTAGTCAAGAATACAAAAATTACAATGCTCACAAACTGTTGATGAGTATATAAATTGAGAAAACAAATTTGGAGAAAAATTTGGCAAATCATAATAGAAATCCTACTCAGATATATTCTAGAAACTAGTCTATGTGCAAAAAGGTGCATAAGATATTTTTAATAATAAATTGGTTTAATAAATTTAATTAAAAGTTTAAAAATTGTAAATAATGTAGTCATATTGCCATTTGACTTTCAAAGATAAAAATGGGTATCTTATTAGTGTATTACTAATTGAATGATATAAAGTGCTGAGAAGTATGAGTGAATGTATGAAACCATATATATTGACATAATTTCAACAATTAAGGTTAAAAAACAGCAGAATAATTCAAATATTATTCTAATTAAAATTCTAATTAAAATAAAATACTATCACTTCTAATTAAAATAAAATCACTTCTAATTAAAATAAAATAAAATAAATCACTTCTAAGTAAAATAAAATATTATGAAATGTATGAATGTGGGATGGAAAAGATGCATGTGATGCAAAACATAAATTTCTTGCAGTTATTTCCTCTTTAGAGGAAGGAAGGCATTACAAAAACACATCTGATATGAAAATATTGCACCCACATTAGTATGTACTTCAAATGCTAGATGGGTACATTAAATTTTATTATGTCATTATACATTCTTATTTCTTTTGAGTTATTCCTTACTTAATTTTTTGAAATAACTTTGCATTGCAACATTATATAAGTTTCACATGTGCTTCATTATAAATCAATGTTTGTATAAATAAATACATTTTTAAATAAAAGGAGGAAAGGAGACATAAATGTGTAGTCATCTAGTTTATAGATTAAATTTTATGAAATAAATAGACCACTTACCAAATGTTAAGATTTTCCTTTTATAGGCCACATATGAGAATATAATCTGACAAGTCTATAGATCACATATAATATATATTTTATCTGTATTTATACTATATGCAGAATATATGTAACCCATATTATTTGTATGTATTTATATTAGTTCTTATAATACCTATTTTCATTTTGATCTTCTAGCACTCTGTTCTAACAAAATGTCATGCACCAAAATGACGGAGTAAAAGTGTCTATCATAGTTCTTAAGGAAAAATTATCATATTTTTCCAATGCATTTCAGAAAGCATTCATTTACATTCATTTAACAGTAGAAAACTCTGTAGAACAGTACATTTGACCTAATTAGATATTGAATATGAAATCTGCATTCCTATTTCTGGCAACAAGCATTCACTTGAATTGATTTTCAAAAACCACATCCTTCTCATCACCTTCTCTTGAGCTAGATGAATTGATTCCACTGAGTTTCCTCCTCAATCTGGAGCCTCTCTAAACTCATTCGTCCTTGGGTTTTATTTGCATTGGAATGAGTTGGAGCCATGCGAAGGTATGACTGGTGGAAAGTGAGATTATGAAGTCATCTCTCAGGACACTCTCAGGAAAATGCAAAACAAGCCTGAATCTTACTCAAACGGGATTCTGGCTTCAATTATGGACTTTCTACCTAGAATGGATAAACTGTTTTTAGAAGGAAGACTGAGGTACACTATATTCCACAAGTCTCTACATAAGGATGAGAATTTTAACTAGTTAGTAAAATTTCAAAAGAAGCTTAAGTTTGCAAGAATATCCAGAAATTGTTGAAAGAAAAATTGTTATTTTTCTCATTCAGTACAAATGACAAGAAATGTTTTTCTGAAAGAGAGTGTGTGGTGTGCGATTGTTGAAAATATTTCTGTATTGAAAATGCTTGTTGTTACAGATTATTTCTTATATTTTGCTTCTGATTTTGGTTTTCCTGAATCACAATAGCTTTTATCAAAACAACATTTCACACCAATCACTATGAAACTGAGGATTCTAATTCCAAGTTGTCAAAGATGAAGAGATAAAATGTAAGAAAACTACCTGACAAGAAGGAGATATTTGTGCACAAGGAAATTTTATTCACTGTTGTCTTTGTGAATCAGATGTATAAAATTAGGGCTGTCTTGGAAGTGATCAGCATTTTAGGCATTTTTTTCTAGAAAGGATCTCAGATAAATATCTTTAATAAAACTCATGCTTATCTTTTGGGAAGATTCAATTTTATACAAATCCATACATATTATATCTAAGTTCCAGTTTTCGTAATTCTCTCTTCTATTTTTTTTTCTTTTTGGTATTAAAATACTATCATGTGGGGCCTCCCCGGTGGCGCAGCGGTTGAGCGCTGGATTGCGAAGCTGCCCGCAGCCTCTGTAGTGCCAGTTCGATCCCCGGCTGCTCCCCGGCCACCTGAGGAGGGTCCCACATGGCGCACAGACCTCTCCTGCAGCCCGCTGCTCCTCTCAGCAGTGTACTTCGGTCCTTCTGCCTGCTTTGCTCCCCGCTCTGGCTCTGGTGAATTCTCTCACCCTCCCCCACTTCTGACTGTACCCAGTGCTTGCATAAATAAATAAACAAATCTTTAGACAAAAAAAAGAATTAAAAAAAAATACTATCATGGATTGTTTCACAACTTTAAATATCAGGTCAGTGTATTTCTTGTAAAGACTTCTTCACATAATTACTTAGAGACTGAGATTTGAATAGGAGCTTCCTAAAACTATGTGGTTGACAAACTTGACGTGGTGGATATATTTTCTCAAAGTTATTTGATTTGTAGGAGGTCATTAAAATAATACCCTTTAAATGTAAAATAACCCTTAAGTGAATACATAATATTCATATATAGAGTCGATAGAAATATATCCGATTTAAATGTACATAATTCTTTGATCAATCACTCCTCCTTGGTAAATAGAATGGATAATTCCATGTGTTAATTTGACAACATTATGGCTTAGAGTCTGATTTTCTGAGTGTAAGTGATAACTACCTGGTTTAGGTCAGTGGGTAACACCAAATTACCAGTCTTCCTAAATGAACTGTTTAAAATTGTGTCCTACTAAATTTTTTCCCAGAGAAAATAGCAATCGCATCTGTCACTTCTCTCCCTGCTGGCTCCAGCCTCTATTTAAATTCAGGGCCAGATGTTGCCCTGTGACCTTATCATTCTAATGGGTGCAAGAAAAGTCATGAACTTGTTATTTGTCCAGTGTTTTTTTTTTTTTCATTGCAAGTTTGAAAGCAGTGTTGTTTTTTTTTTTTTCCTAGTTTCCTAAATCCCTGACCAGAATCTAGAAAATTAAAGTAACTTTTAAACATCAAAGTCTTCATTTTTTGTCCATGGAATGTGGATATATTTACAGCAGGATATGGAGCAAAATAAGCTCTTTCAAAACAGTGATATGGACAAGAGAACATCAACCAAATACACATACTGCTCTTCCCAGAAAGATGAGCTCCAACTTCATACATGACCGACTTTGAGTTCAGATGATTTGTGGTTTGAGAGAGAGGTCATAAAGTGAAGATTTCTTTGTGTTTGTTGCCCCTCAAATTTTTAACAATTTTCTGAAATACAGGAAAACATATTGGTTGTACTAAGATAACTCACTCTTCAGAATTTTATTTTTCTGGGTTCTCCCCTTAGCTATATTGAATATTCAGTTTCTGGTAAGTCAAGGCCAATGCCCATTCTGGATTACCTCTAGAATACCACTTTCCAAATATCCTAAAAGAATAATGGATAGTGGACAATGGATCCTAAATTTAATGGTTAAATATGACCCAGTTGCTCAGAGAGTCCTTTCTTAACTAGAAAGTCCTGTCTAGTCTTTGGAAAACAAACAAACAACACTTTTTTTTTCTATATTACTGAAAATTACTAATATTTAAAGGTTTCACAAAAGATAAATAAATGTCTTAGTTGCTTTTCTCACAAAATACACAATAACTTGCAAAACCTCCTTAAGCATCTTACCAAGAGTAAACAAAGCAGGATAACAAAAAAGGGGTTTTGTTTATAGACTTTAAATGAAGCTTGTATCACGTCCTTTGTTAGACAAAATACAAGACACTCAGTTAAATATGAATTTCTGATGAATAATTTCTTTTCATATAGGCATATTGAATTATTGCAAGGGATAATATTAATCACCCTTACATGTTGAAATATTTCAATGAAACTAAAAATTAATTGTTCAGTATGGGATGCAATATTGAAACTTATACCAAAAAAATATGTTTGTTATCTGAAATTTAAATTTAATTAGACAGCCAGTACTTCTGGAAATCTTAATTGAGAAGCTCCGTGTATTTCTTCTATCAAATTGTCTGAATAAAACGTTAAGCACTTAAGAGTCTAGCAAAGTTTTCTGAGAAGATATAGCTTAAAAGAAATGGATTGAACATTAACCCAGGTATTGCCACCAGAACTCCTGTGCATTTTTGTTTCTACCCCATTCACATCAGAGAATCATAACTTCCATTCCAGAAAGAGCAATAACTACTACATTGATCATCTTTTTGCTATTTGAGTAATTAAATATATATAAAAATAGACTTTCTCAGAGTAATAATAGATTATAAATAACCAAGGAATAGATCAATTATTTGAAATTATTTTCACTTTTGTAAGGAGTGTTAATCTAACAATAGGCATAAAGAATCTCAAATTTAAATGAGTATAACTAATACTATAGATACCAAATGTAAATACCAAAAAAGAAAAAAAAATGGCAATTAAATGTAAACAATTGAAGGGGGGAAGGGTACAGGGGTTGGGGGGAAGGAGACTATGGGATATTGGCACAGGTAGTTTGGTGCACGGGGAAAAAAACATTTAAAAATTAAAAATAAATGAATGAGCAAAACTATAGGCATGTTTTGAAAATGAATGATTGTCCTCCCACCACACACGTGCACACATACAGCTAAGATTATTACAAGTATTACAAATTTCCTAAGACTAACTAACTTAAAAATATTTTAATGGATCTTAATTTTTTAAGAATTATCTATTTGGAAATGTAAACAGATAATTAATATATTAAGTAATCAAAAGTTTAAAATACATAAATTTAATTTAAGGATTTCTAGTGAATGTGGTACATTGATTTTAGTTGAAAAGTAAAAATGTCATGAATTTCTTTATACAAAATCAGAATACCTGTGAATTAAATTATGTTCAAAAAGGTTTTTCTAAAATATTTTTTGCTCCATGGGCCTCCCCGGTGGCGCAGCGGTTGAGCGCTGGGTTGAGAAGCTGCCTGCAGCCTCTGCAGCGCCAGTTCGATCCCCGGCTGCTCCCCGGCCACCAGAGGAGGGTCCCACATGGTGCGCAGACCTCTCCTGCCGCCCGCTGCTCCCCTCAGCAGTGTACTTCGGTCCTTCTGCTTGCTGTGCTCCCCGCTCTGGCTCTGGTGAATTCTCTCACCTTCCCGCGCTTCTGACTGTACCCAGTGCTTGTATAAATTAAATAAATAAAAATAAATAAATAAATAAATCTTAAAAAAAAATATTTTTTGCTCCATGTTGAAATGACATTAGTTTGACTTGCAATATTAGGTTAAAACCACAAATCAAAGAATTAATAAAAGGTTGGACCTGAGTCATAAGATTTTAGAAAAACAATGTGGCAGCATGAAATTATGTCGTGTTTTAAAATGTTGAGGAATTGGAATAAATATCTCTGTTCCCAATGATAAAACAGGTTTTTAACCATTGTTTTCTAAAACCTCAATTCCATTCTAGAGATATCTTAATAAATATCTTGTGTGTTTAAATAATATACCAAATAAATAATTAGATGATGACAAAAAATAATTTTGCACATGCTAATACCATTTTTTTTCTTTTTTTTAAGATTTATTTATTTTTATACAAGAACCTGGGCACAGGCCAGTTGTGCTGGAGAGGATTCACCAGAGGCAGAGTGGGGAACAAAACAGGCAGAACAACGAAATACACTGTTGAGGGTTGCAGCGGGCTAGACTGGAGAGGTCTGTTGCGCCGTGTGGGTTTCTCCCTGGCAGGCCAGGAATCCAACCTGCGCTGCAGAGGCTGCGGGACAGCTTCACTGTGCAGCACTCAACCACCTGTGCCACCAGGAAGGCCCTGCTAATACTGTTTTTACATGGTATCTAATGCAGCGATAAGTATATTTACTATAAATATGAAATTAATGTCTGATCCCATATACAAATTTGACTTTCTTAACTAATAGTAAATTCCTAAAGTTACATGCAAAAAATAATAGAAAGCACAACTACTAGTTATAATTGCAATGTGTTAAGAGCTGTAAAAACTGGTATTATGTGGAAATGGATTTACAGGTCCAAGATAATATAGAAAGTATTTGAATCCACAAAAGAGTGTTCACTTGTACCTATTCTGGTTTTGGTTGACACATTTCAGTTATTGTATTTTATTCCTAGTTGAGCTTATTTGATATTCTGGTTGTGTTTTATAACATCCTTAATTGTCTTGAATGATTTTTAAAATCATGGATTACTATGGAGGTAGATATTTATATTTATTCAATAACCTCTGAGAAACTAAATTTTTACAGAGTACTTGCTTATAATTTATTTTACATTTTAAGAGGACAGGTTTATTAGGAAAAGGAAAAAGAAATAGTGAGGGACCTGCAAAGTCACAGGAGGGCAGAAGGACTGCCCTGGCTTAAAATTTATATGTAAAACTAATAATGTGGGTGGAAAGGCTGAATTTTGACATATGAAAAATTTAGACAAAATTCAGAGTTTGAATTACTATGCCCTATATGATTACAGGATTAGCTTGAACCCTGGAGAAAAGTAAATATTTAGCTTGTACTGGGTCAATATAGTGTCAGTTGGGATAATTAAATGAATTTACATAATATAATATAGTTTTTGTTATAATAAAAATAAAATTTATTAAATTGGTAAGAAAAAGTGGTATATATAAAGACAACTGTTAACCTCTGAAAGAGGATAATGCACATTTTATTTTATTTTTATTTTTATTTATTTATTCATTCGTTCATTCATTCATTCATTCATTTATACATACATACATACATACTTACAAGCACTGGGTACAGTCAGAAGCACGGGAGGGTGAGAGAATTCACCAGAGCCAGAGAGGGGAGCAGAGCAGGCATAAGATGGGGAGCAGAGCAGGCAGAAGAGGTCTGCGCACCATGCGGGACCCTCCTCTGGTGGCCAGGGAGCAGCCGGGGATCGAACCGGCGCTGCAGAGGCTGCAGGCAGCTTTGCAACCCAGCGCTCGACCGCTGCACCACCAGGGAGGCCTGATAATGCACATTTTAAGACTAAATTTTAGAGCTTACCTTAGTTGATGGTGAAAAGATTTGTGTATTAGTAAAACTAAAAATAAATAAAATAATAGGAAGTAGAATTGGCTTACTCATTCAGATCCCTCTCTCACTGTCTCTCTGTCTTTTGCTCTGTCAGTATTTTCAATATAGAAGAAAAAAAGGGTATAATTATACAATCAAGTATTTACATAGAGAATGTCTTATTATTATTATTTTTAAAGATTTATTGATTCATGTATACAAGAACCAGGGCACAGGCCAGATGTGTGGGAGTGTGAAAGGATTAACCAGAGACAGAGTAGGGAACAGAACAAGCAGATAGACTGAAATACACTGCTGAAGGGAGCAGCGGGCGAGACAGGAGAGGTCTGCTACGCCATGTGGGTATCTCTCCTGCTAGCCAGGCTCAAACCCACGCTGCAGAGGCTGCAGACAGCTTCACAGTGCTGCGCCCAACTGCCTGTGCCACCAGGGAGGCCTGAGAATGCCTATCATTGATATTAAATAGAAATATCAGTATGAATTTATAATAATAAAAATAAAACTTTTTTAGTATGATCCACTAAAAAATAAATCAGGAAGACTGCCATTCCATAATGTCCCTCCCATGTGTGGATTCTAGTTTTCTACAAATTTCCACTGAGAAAATCCAGTGTTCTTTAGAGAAATGTTCATTCAATCCATTCTTTATCTCACTCAGCAGGACACAATGGGGTTGTTCCAGAAACTAAGAAAGACTTCAAAGATTATTCCAGTCATGGAAAAAAACACAGAAACTACCCAGCCCAAAGGGAACCTGAATTCATCAAAGTTGATATAATTTGAACATAAATATAGTAATGGTTATCAATAACTAATGTATATAAACTATGAAATGGCATGAACTTATAAAGATATATATATATATATATATATATATATATATATATTCTAAGATTCTAATGTAAAGTCAAAAACCATGAGTTATAAAGTTTTAAAAAGTATTTCTTAAGGGGGCCTCCCTGGTGGCACAGGGTTTAAAACACAACACATGAAGCTGTCCACCCATGAAGCTGTCTGCAACCTCTGGAACAAGAGTTCGATCCCCAGCCAGGGAGCTAACCCACATGGTGCGGCAGACCTCTTCTGGCTCGCCCACTGCTCCCCTCAGCAGTGTATTTCAGTCAGTCTGCCTGTTCTGCTCCCCACTCTGTCTCTGGTGAATCCTTTCACCACCACCCTCTGCACCTCTGGCCTGTACCCCAGTTCTTGTATGCACAAATAAATCTTTTTAAAAAAAGTATCTCTTACGATTCATCAAGTTCATCATTCTCTATATTAAAACAGGAAAGTGTATATACACACACACACACACACACACACACACTTTAAGCATTCCTTCCTCGGTGGAAGTTGGAGACTCCTTCTTAATGGTAAAGTACAGAATCTACAAAAGGAATGCAATGTTTCTCCAAGAGAGTAAAACAATGTGATTATTAAATGAAACTGTAGAGGAGGTATTTTTTTTTTCTCTACTCTTCTACATTGTTTTGGTTGGTCTAATAATTAAACTGATAATAGACAAGTTAACAAGAGAAAAACAAATTTAATTACATACATGTGGGAACCCATGAGGCTCCCTGACAGTCAGGCAACTGGGGTTTCCATGCCATCCTGGCCAAGAAAGGCAAAAGAGTCTGGGATTTCAAAACAAAGAAAGACAATTTGCAGGAAGACGGAAAAAGCAAATGTTTGGTAAGCAAATATTTGCCATAATATGCACAGAAAAAGGTCACAGAGAATTTGAACAAAGAGAACTTTCTAACCTTGCCAGCCTATCATGCCTATCTCATATTCTTTGCAGCCCTTTCTGGTGACAGCAGTTCTGTTCCTGAAATGGGCCCCCTAGCTAAATTGTTTTAGGCATTCATAGGAAAGGTAAAGAAAAGCTTCTGGAGTGTGATGTTTATCAAAAATAATGAGCCCAAAATAATCCTTATGCCAAAGATGCATATCTTGGGGTGGTAAAGTTTGTTCCTCCAGAAAGTTCTTTAAATTTTAGGATACATGACAGGAATTTCTCTCTCTCTCTCTCTCCCCCTCCCTCCCTCTCCAGGTGTGTGTGTGTGTGTGTGTGTGTGTGTGTGTGTGTGTGTGTAAGACTGAAGTAAAGAATTAAATGAACTTTGCTTTGTAAAGTAGCAGAATAACTGGATGATACTTTGACTGTGAGAACAGGATGAGTAAAGACTAATATACAGCTTTATAATGTAAATAACTCAAAAAATGCACAACATGTGTTTAACCTAAAGGTGTGTTTTCTATCAACTCACTATTCTAACGACATTGTTTAATATATAATATTTGTCTAATATCTAAATGCATACTTGCTATCTGTTTAAATTTCTTCATTCTATTTATTAGCAGTTTTACTGTTATCTAAACAAGACCAGGCTATTTTTCCAATTTTCTCTTCTAAAATGTTTGAATCTTTACAAAATGAAATACAGTTGATCAAAGTCACATCAGGATTTATTTAATCTTGGGATCATTCAGAGCAGTCTTGTGTATTCTATTTTTCTGTGACTATCAGTCTTTTGAAAATTTCAAAAAACTTAAATGAAATGCCTGAGAAGACTAAATTTAAAGTAGCTAATTTAAAATGCTGGGAAACTTCAATCTTGGGAAATATCTGAATATTTTATTTTTGAAGAAAGCCTATGTTCCTTGCCAACACAGATAATTTTACCTTTTCTATATGCAAAAAATAAGCTTTTCAAAAAGGCAAATATAAGGTAAATAATACATATATCAACTCATTTTACTTTGGCACATTAAAAATGATCATGCTAAAATTATTAAGTTTCCATTATTCTGATTTATTCCTTGAAAAGTACGTTAAAAAAAACTACAGGGCCTCCCCGGTGGCGCAGCGGTTGAGCACTGGGTTGCGAAGCTGCCCGCGGCCTCTGCTGCGCCGGTTCGAGCCCCGGCTGCTCCCCGGCCACCAGAGGAGGGTCCCACACGGCGCGCAGACCTCTCCTGCCGCCCGCTGCTCCCCTCAGCAGTGTCCTTCGGTCCTTCTGCCTGCTCTGCTCCCCGCTCTGGCTCTGGTGAATTCTCTCACCCTCCCGCGCTTCTGACTGTACCCAGTGCTTGTATAAACAAAAACAAACAAACCAGCAAACAAATAAATAAAGCATGCCTCTATTAAAAAAAAAAAAAAAAAAAAAAAACTACAAAAAATTCTTTTAGAGAACTTGTAGAATACGCTTTCCAAAATGCTGAATTTTACTGTTATTTTACTTTCTATCACCATGTTTGCCAAAAATAGAATGTTTAGCTTTTTGTTTGTCTTAATTAGAAGTAAGTGCATTTCATTCAATACTTAGGAGGGCTAGACAGTAAGTTGACTAGGAGCAGTTTCTAGAGAAACTGACTCAACTAAAAAAGTCAAACTCACGAAGAAAACCAGAGTATTCAGGGCTTGTGCTGAAAAGCAAGGCACGTTTTGATGTGGTTCAGTTCAGTCTAGGCTACTGGGTGCGGGAGAATACTAACCTCGTAGAAGAAAACACAGCATTTCATGATGCTCCATAATTAAGAAAAAAATTCAATCAGAAAATTATAAAGTCCAAATCTGGTGAGTCAAAGGTCAATATAACCTCTAGGTTTTTGATTTTTTGATGTTGATTTTGGATTATTTTCTTTAAACATATCATTCATTAAATACCTACTGGAAATCAAATTAGAATGCAAAATGGCATGTTGCACTACTTCAGTTTCAGTTAGGAAATTAAAGTTAGGGGTGAACTTCACCACAGAGGCAGACTTGAGTATTGAATAGAACCTAAATATGCCATTTACAGTAATATGGATGGAGCTGGAAGAGATTATGCTAAGTAAAATAGTATCTGCATTTCTGCACTACTATACAGGTCAGAACTGCCCTTCAGACCGGTCAATCATCCATAGGAGCCAAACCTTACATGCTGCCTTTCATATCAATCAAGAGCAAAAAGCTTGATCACCTTGGGAAGGTATGCATCAAGTGGTATGACTGGGAATGCCCAGGGGGCTGATGATGGATGCATAAACTTACTCCCGACTCATACATCATGAGATATGACGAGAAACGCCCATGGGGGCAGAGGACCAATGTATGACAAGGGACCCCAAAAGCTGATCAGTGGAATGCCTTGTTGATAGGATTAGGACTGTGGCCGGGGGCCTGGGGTCCAGTTTCGATTACAACACTTGGTCATCAAACTGAAACATGGTCAGCAGACTCATGTCCCCCCAAGCCCTAGATGAAATTTCTGAGTTTCACCCATCCTTTTTCCCTTGTCCTCCTAGCACACATAGCCAATGCTCTATGATTATTCTATCAATAAAAACGGCCAGGACCTTGCTCTCAAGCAGCATCCTGCATCATGTAGCCTGCTCCAAGACACCCGTGTCTTTGTCAGTGTGGTGTTGCCCGACTCAACAAGTCAGTAGAAAGACAAGCCCCAGAGGGTGTCATATGTCAGTGGAGTCTAGAGCAAACAAACAAGTGGTCAGACAAAAAAGGTGGGGTCAGATAAAGTCAAATTTAAAACCTGGGCCTTGAAAACTGACCATTGAACCATGGTACCCAAGGGTAAGGGGAGATAGGTAAGAACAAAGTAGGGAAAGATTGGACTATGGTAGTGGACTATGAATGTTTTGGTGGTGGGTGTCCACTACAATGACTGCATCTGGGATGGGGAAGCACAGACTGTACACTTCCAAAATGCTAACAACTATGTCAACCAATAGTACTTCAATAAAATTAATAAAATTTTTTTAAAAATTCATTAAAACATTCATTAAAATGTTATTGTTAGGAATGAGAAATGATTGCTGCCTATTGTTAGGAAAGAGAAATTATTGATTTAGAGGCTCTACAGTCATAGGCCAAGTCAGGTTCTGGGATACTTGTGCTTTGAGTACAGACAATAAATCTTTTTATTGTCTGCAGAAAATATCAACAGAATAAGAAAACTAAAGTCAGTCTTATTCATTATCACAATGTACTGACAGCATCAATAATTCAATAGCTCTTTTTGTTGGACTTGATGACTTCCATTGCCAGTTCCCCTCACCACACGCCATCTTTGTATGCTCCGTTCTGCATAGATGACCAGAATTCATTTCTGATCAATACTAAGTTCTAGAGCTATAGGCAGAAAGATTTATTTCTAGAATGCTTTGGAATGGGATAACTGAAACGCCTTACATATTTCCTAGTTGACATGCTCTGATATGGATCTAGGAAGACGAGATCTTTTAATGTCTTGAGCTTCTAGAGGTTAAAAACAGACTGACCATGACATTTTTCTACTGGTGGAAAGGAACCAGGAATAAAAATACACCTTGCGATTTTTTTTTTTAAGTAAGTAGGCAAGAATAAACACTTACTGTGTCAAGCTGTTGAAATTTGGCGAGTGTTCATTACCGCAGCTAATGATTTCAACCTTGGATGACACACTCTTGATTACTGTGTGTGAACACCTTGCCTAAAACAGATAACCTTTTCCATTTATTCTGTGTGTGTATAAATGTTAACTGAGGTTTTGAATCATATCAAGAAAGCTTCATACATTACCAAACTCCATCAACATCTTAAAATGCACACAAAAGTTCCTCCCCTATTTGCCCACTTTTAGGGTGGGCTTAGGGGGAGGGAGAGTATTGGAGAAGATTGACTCAGTTTTCAAGGTGCAACATTATTCAACACTGGGGTGAATCCAGTGTTGCCTAAATTCAAAACTTTCTCACTTTCTACATTGTTTCTCCTTTCAAATATAAAATTCTAGTCAGTAGAATTAAATTCTAATCAGTAGAATTAAAATTCTAGTCAGCAGAATTGAAGAAAAGCTTGAATGTAAATACATAAATTTTCAGCAGAGGAACAATGAAATATCCAATTATAAATACCAATGTTTCCTGAAAGAAGTAAACTTTTTTTGCTTCTCAGTTTCAGTGAGTGTTACAATGAAAATAAGATGATACATAGAAGTGGTTCTGTTATAAACACTTTGGACTTCACAATTTACTGTTAAAATTCATCTAATTTTCATTTCAAAGCTGTTTGCAAATACATAGCTGAATGATCAAGTCAGCTGTTGATTCTTCTTGTGGGATTCAAAAGTACATTCACAATTACATCAATATAAATTCCCTGAAAAATGATTTTTTTTCCTAAGAAAGTAGAGACTATTTTGTGGTTTCTTAATATTCACATAGACATGTATATACATGTGCCTTGCTATCTCCATTAGAAATTTCAATCAAAAGCCATTTCACACTTTTAAATGTTGACTTTTTACACTAATGACAAAGTGATGAATTGGCAATCATTTTACTGTTCAGTTGTAAATTATCTGACAGGAAGCATCCGAAATAGAGAAAGATCAATATATTTTTACATTTTTCTAGGATATTTTCTATTTCTCTTGTTATACAAAGACTGTTAATGTCAGCAAACAAATTAGGGAAGAACTAACAAGCATTTAAGTTTCATCTTTTGGGCCAACAATCTAACAGCACTAACTTCTTTAATCCCTTCTAATTAGAATTTTAATAACACATTGTAATTGTTCTCCTCATTATCATAATAACACATCAATCAGTAGTACTTAAATGATTGATGGGTTATTTACTTCTGGCTTTGATTATAGAGAATAGAGCAGAATGCTTTGAATATGGTGCAACTTCATCACAGGACATTACTGTTAGTTTTCTACCAAAATTTTAATTGAGAAATATGTTTTGTTGTACTGTTTCTCTATAACTTTATTTCCAAATGCAAAATAAGTATTAATTCTCTCTTCCTTCACTGACTTAATAACTTCTAAATTCATTAAAAATTTGTCACTGAAAAGCATATGCCACCAATAACCATAATGAATTATTCTTTTAATTTAAAACTTAATACTCGACTAACCCCATGGGTAGATAGGTGAAATATGGAAATAACAAAATTCAAAATGGGCCTTCCGGTGGTGCAGTGCTAAAAGACACAGCACTATCAAGCTATCACCAGCCACTGCAGCATGGTTTAGATCCCCGGACAGCCATAAAACAACCCACATGGCATAGCAGACCTCCCCGCCATATCTGCTTACATCTCAGTTCTTGCATGCATAAGTATTTATTAAAAAACAAATAAATAAAACAAAATTCAAAACAAAACAAAAGACTGTAAATTTTTTCTTACTAGTTGGGGCCAGTTTATCTATTAGGGAGTGTAGACACAGGGCCATCATGATTTTAGGGACTCAGAAATTGGCAACTTTACTTGGTAACTATAAATAAAAATTAATAGAATAACACTAATGAAGATAAAACAGTAATTTGAAGCTAGATCATATTCGTCTTTATAAACACAATTATTTATAAGCAGAAATGTAGACCTTCTTCTGGTACAAATTTTATACAATTGTTGGAATGAAGGAATAATTAATTAAAGTTAAATAAAGTTGATCTATGTAAAATGCTGCCTTGCCAATACTGAGCTACAGAAATTGAACTGTCTCATGATTTCCTTTATACTAGTCAGCTTTATGTAAATTAGTCTTTTTAATTATACTAAAGAAACCTGAATTCACTTTAAATGAAATTAAAGTGTTCAGAAATAGTCCTTAAAAATATTCTTAGGCAGCATGTATTTTTCTTTTTTTTTTTAAGATTTACTTAATTTATTTATGCATACAAGAGCGGGGTGTAGACCAGAGGTGCAGGGGTGGGGGGGGTGAGAGGATTCGCCAGAGACAGAGTAGGGAGCAGAACAGGCAGAGTGACTGAAATACACTGCTGAGGAGAGCAGTGGGTGAAACAGGAGAGGTCTGCTGTGCCATATGTGTTATCTCCCTGGCCGGGATGGAACTCATGCCTCAGTGGCTGCTGATAGCTTCAAAGTGCTGAGATTTAACCCCTTGTGCCACCAGGGAGGCCCAGGCAGCATATATTTTTTATTGGAAAAAGCAATAGCAAATAACTAAGCTAAACAGAATATTGTTTTCTAATGTATGCCCCATAAACACTGATGTTTGTGTAAGGGCATTTACTAGAACATAACATTGAAATGTTGCAGTATATCTCTAGGAATATTTTTAGTGCAATATCAACAAATAAATATTAAATTGTAAGCATAGATTAATGACAAGGAATGGTCATAAATAAAAGTGTGGTAGTAGGCAAAAAATAACTCAGGCAGATTTAAACAGTGTTCCTAAAGACAACTTATTTTTTAGTACAGCCTAGAGACAAGCCTTGGGTACCAGACATTATTTAAACTATCATTTATTAAATAGTATATATTGGTTAGCTACAATTCCACCTGAAGAATAAAATGTAACTCTAATAAGAGATGACTCATTTCTCTTGGAACAGGCTAACTTAAGTATATATAATCAACCTTCACCTCTCTCAGTTAACTTAGAAAAAGTTGTAGCAAATTGTCAAACTTTATGTAACAGCTCTACAAATCCCAATGAAAATTTTAATTCATAAACATTAAAAATAAAAGGAAATTGCAAAATTAGATACATGAGATTTCTTTCTCATAGATTTCACTATCTAAAATGTAAGATTCGACCTCTTAATATGAGGATCTGATAAGTGTTTAACAAATGGGATGATTTAGTTTTGGTTTTGAGGAATATATGACATTAGTGGTACATCCAAGTTCAAACTTTTACAATAATCATTCCTTTGTGTTTATTACACGTGTTCTAAGCCTTCTCCCGCATCGCCCCCACCCCAGTGGATGCCTAAAGCCTTGGGGTAAAAACTAACCCTATCCATACTATTTTCTCCTATTCATGCTTATTTATAACAAAGTTTAATAAATTAGGCACACTACGAGATTAACAACAATAACTGATAATAAACAGAACAAGTTTAGTAATAAACTGTAACAAAAGTTAGTTGAATGTGGTATCTCTCTCTCTCTTTTTCAAAATATCTTACTCTGTGTAATGTTTTGGACAAAGGTCCTCCTGGAATAACACAAACAGAAATAAGCAAAACTTCAAGTAAGGGACACTACCATAATTTTTATGAGTGATGGTCGTTTTCTAACAATTCATTACTTTGTGTGCTTGATTCTCTCATTTATCATCAACAAATTTGATAATTCAAAAAGAAAATAGGAAGAGCAATTAGTATAATTAAATGCAATTCAGATAAATTGCTTCAATACTAGTGCCTCAGGCATAGACCTGACAGAAACTAATGCTATTGTGATTGTATTTCAAAACAATCATTGTGGAAGAACATTTTGGATCTTCATTGAAGATCATGGTAGATCCTAATTATGTGAGTCTAGTAAAAGGACACTATTTCTTAAAAGCTTCTGTTTCACTAATATGTAGGTCTAATATTGTCTGTGCTAACCACCGAAATTACCTTTCCGCCATCATGAGATAGATACCAAGCATTAAGATTTGGACTGTTTCCTAGTGTCATCCCTGTATTTATGGTGACATGAACCTGTGCTCTAAATAGCAGTGAAATTTGCTTCCTAGTTCATGCCAGTTACCTATCCCTCAGGTTTGTTTATTACTCTAAATCTAGATAAAATCCTGAGTGTGACTATGCTTCCGCAGGTTGTTTTCTAGGAGCCAGGAGGATTTCCATGGCCTGAAATCTTGACAGCCTTGATCTGACCAAAGGATTGGGAACTTTTGCTAATAAGACATTCTGCATAAAAGACTGTTTGCAAAACCTCCGTTTATAGTGACTAGGGAATTACAAACAAAGAAAAATTCACAAATAATATCATACTGGCTTTAAATAAACTAACCTAATGGCACATTTGGAGCTAGTGTTTCTTTTTTTTTTTTTTTTTTCTTTTGGTTTCGTAAGGACTTTTTTTTTTAACTCCTCATCTTTGTATTGAAGCCAACATACAGATTAAATACTTCAAAATCCCCCATTTGTCTACGACAGTCTACAAAGCAAAAAAGAAGGCAAACTGCAATGAGTGACAATCCTATTATTTAGAAAAGCCATAGTACGCATTTTTATATTAGAAAGTATGCTTTCAAAAAGAGCAGTAAATGACATATTTCTAAGTGGAATTAAGAGATGCAGAGGAAGTAACTTTCCTCTCCCTTCTGCAAGACACTAACTTTCTCATATTAAATGTTCCAACATATGGACTGGGTCATTTTTTTTTTTTTTCAATAGAGGCATGTTTTATTTATTTATTTGTTTGTTTGTTTTGTTTATACATACACTGGGTACAGTCAGAAGCGCGGGAGGGTGAGAGAATTCACCAGAGCCAGAGCGGGGAGCAGAGCAGACAAAAGGACCGAAGCACACTGCTGAGAGGAGCAGCGGGCGGCAGGAGAGGTCTGCGCGCCATGTGGGACCCTCCTCTGGTGGCCGGGGAACAGCCGGGGATCGAACCGGCGCCACAGAGGCTGCCGACAGCTTCGCAACCCAGCGCTCAACCGCTGCGCCACTGGGGAGGCCCTGGACTGGGTCATTTTTAACATTGAAACACTTTAAAATTAAAAAAAAAAAAATCATTCACGATAAATTAGAGAGGTCATTTTACCATTCTTACACTTTGTGCTATTTGTGAAGATTTTAAAAAGAAGGGTATGTCAACAATCTAAAATGAAAAAAGATAATCAGCTGTCTAAGTTAAATAAGACATGTGCTTTTCACATCTGTAATTTTCTCAAAAATAAATGTTCATCAAATCTGTAATTTTTACAGAGTTAGTATAGTCAACTCTCAGCTCAACAGCTTCCAAGAAAGGACTGACTCCATTATTTTCCTTGTCTTCTTATCTGCCTGAGTGAATAAGGTACTGAAAACCCCATCTGACACATTCAGATAATTTGTGGTAAGATAAAAGGACTGATATGGTTTTGCCATAGGAAGCAACCAGGTCACAAAGGGCATTTGGGAACATAAATTTATACTATTATTTGCTATAACAACATATTCCAAGCCACACTATTATTGGGAGCTAGGAATTTATCACAGAAGAGTTCTGTGGCTTATAAGAAGCAAATTAATACTACCTGACCATTCCAGTAGATTACTAAATATTTTTCTACAGTACAAAAGTATGGGAGAAACTTGGCATCACGCAATGTTCTAAATACCAGCAATAATGTTTTACTACAGTCATGAAGACTAAGTTAGCTTATGATTGGCATCTTTTAATTATAATAAAAGTGTGTAGACCAAAAAAAAAAAAGAAAAGAAAGAAAAGAGTAAAAGATATGATGGTCACCCAATAGTGTCAAAGTGTTTATTTTTTTTTTAAGAAATAGCAATTCAAGGCCTCCCCTGGTGGCGCAGCAGTTGAGCGCTGGGCTGCGAAGCTGCCCGCAGCCTCTGCAGCCCCGGTTCGATCCCCGGCCATCAGCGAGGGTCCCACATGGCACGACAGACCTCTCCTGCCGCCCGCTGCTCCCCTCAGCAGTGTATTTCGTCAGTCTGCCTGTTCTGTTCCCCACTCTGGCTCTGGTGAATTCTCTTACCCTCCTGCGCTTCTGACTGTGTACCCAGTGCGTGTATAAATAAATAAATAAATCTTTAAAAAAAAAAGAAAGAAAGAAATAGTAATTCAAATGTGATATTTCTAAATGGTTAATGACAAATAGGGAGGACTTGATGGCTTGATGGCCTAAGCCAAAAGGGAGACAATAAACTTCAATGGTCATTAATCCTCTGGAAATGTTTTATGCTTATTATTGCCTCTAAATACTGAAATTAAAAATGATGCAATGCTATGAGTTATTTTTATTGCAAAAGTGATAGAGCAGCAATTACCAAATTCCTATGGAAGTTTGCCCGTGATCACTTACTTAAATAGGTTAATTACCTAATCTTTCTCATGCTGCCATAAAATACATAGAAAACATGAAAAATTAGAAACCACCCTAAGTTCTGCTTGACTATGAGATATAAATAATAGTAGAGATAACAAAGTGACAGGTTTACTGGATATTTCATAAACTGTGATTATATCCAATTTTGACAACTTTAATTGTGCAACATTGAACCAATTACTGTTTTATTTTATTTATTTTTTAAAGATTTGTTTGTTTGTTTGTTTATTAATACAAGCACTAGGTACAGTCAGAAGTGCTGGAGGGTGAGAGAATTCACCAGAGACAGAGGGGGAACAGAACAGGCAGAGTGACGAAATACACTGCCGGCTGGCCGGGGATTGAACCGGCACTACAGAGGCTGTGGGCAGCTTCGCAGCCCAGCACTCAACCGCTGCGCCACAGGGGAGGCCCCCAATTACTGTTTTAATTTAGTTTCCTAAATTAAAGTAAGGGAATGTTGTACAAATTAATTGGGTCTACCTATACAAAGTCCTTACATAGAATACTGTACATATTTGAGACTCAACAGATATTATCTTAGTCTTTTTTGCACCAAATTTACATGGAGCTTAAAAGGGTACCTAGCGCAGTGAAGGAAATTATTTCAAATGAGCTAACTGTTCAAGAGTTCTTAATATATAATATAATATTCTCTTAGGAAAAATAGTTTTTCCAAATGCTCTGAAAAAAAATACAAACATTCTGTAGCCAAGAAAGTTTATGAATTAAAACAGATAATATTCACATACACACACATAAATAAAAATCTCCCATCTGTTATATTCAAGACACATCAGTAACATTAAAGAATCTAAAAAATCTTGTAACAAAAGTCTTTTTAAATTAATTTTTAGTCTTTTTTCCACCCTCTAAAAAATACTTGATAACATCATTTAAAGACTAAGAATTGATGTTGAGAAATACAGGCTTACAATTGCTGGAGTCAGTTGACTTCATATACTGTATTAATAAAGAAATATCGTGAATGGTATTGAAGTAGTTGTATAAGATCTGAATCCTGCTTATGTACATTATCACATTTAATCAAAATATACAAATGAGAGGATCATTTAGGATTGAATTATAACAGCAACAAGATGTCTGAACTGCTGGAGATGGCCTCACGAAGCAGTCCTTACAGGATTTTAAAATTCACAATCAACCTCTGAGCCAATAGAAAGGTGAAGGAGGAGTCATAAGAAAGTGGCCAGATCTATAAAAGAATTGAATCAGAAGCAAAATTGTCTAGACCTCACCTAACTGCGGCTTCCATAGTCAGATAGAAACTAGAATATCTTTGCTATGTTCTAATCCCCAGTGCTGCTAGACATACTAAATCTTGCTTGTCCTGACATATGTTGAGTCTTTTCTGTTCTAAAACCCATATAGGAAAAATGAATGATGTGGAAGGATTCTTACATCCCTTTATCTAAGAACACCATCTTTCATTGAGAATATTGTCCATATAATATGGCTGCTAACCTAATAAAATATATCCTTGAATCTTAATGTTATAACTTCAAAGTAGATTTATAGGACTTTGAACAAGGGAGACTTTCACAGGAACTCTTTCTTTTTTCCATTTCTCTACCTTCCCATACTCACTTTCCTCATATCCCATATATACATTAACCCTTCTATAGATTCCCTAAATCATTAGGAATAAGTTGGTAGGTTGGTGGAAAGCCTAATTTCCAATGTACTCTAAAAAACAAGGAAATAATTTCATAAATAGTCACGGTTATGCTCTTATTATCTGTTTTAATGGATGTACTTAACGGGACCATGGTCTTGGCAAAAAAGGAAATGATATAAAGGTTTCCTATGAGGATTCCCTGCAGGACTCTCTATGAACTATTTGCAAGACTGAAATAAGAGATTTCCAGGCAAAAGATATACCTTCCTGAACTGGAGGGAGGTTCAGTTCACAGTTGTTGGTTAGGATATGAAGAAAAAGAACTCACACACTGTTGGTGGGAATTTAGACTAGTCCAGTCCCTAGCCTGGTAAAGAGGTTTCTCATAATATTTAAAGACACATCTGCCTTATGATCCAGCAATTCCACTCCTAGGTGTCTATATGAAGAATAAGAAAATACTAATTTAAAGATAGACATGCACTCCCATGTTCATTGCAGCACTGTTTGCAATAACCAAGTTATGGAAACAATTTAAGTTCCCAAGGACAGATGAGAGGATTATGAAGAAGATGTTGCATATACATACAATGGAATACCACTCAGTTAAAAAAAAGAACATTCACCATTTATAACAACATGGATAGAACTGCATGTGATTATTTTAAGCAAAATAAATCATAAGGAGAAAGACAAATATAAGATAATTTCACTCATATGTGGAATATGGAGAAACAAAATAAATATAGAATAAAAGAAAAGAAAAACCTAACCAAAACTATCCCTGGGAATTTGAGTGCAGAATTAAGGATGCTATAAAGGTAAAGTAGTGTATAAGGAGTATTTGATGTGGTCTTTTTCACAGGGGTGAGGTGGTATATCATTGTGGTTTTATTAGCATTTGACTGATGATAGGAAATGATGGGCATTTTGTTGATGTGCCTTTTGGCCATTTGTATATTTCCTTTGGATAAATGTCTGTTTAGCTCTTATTCTCATTTCTTTTTATTGGATTATGTGTTCTCTGCTGAGCTCTTTGTAGATCTTGGTTATTAGCCCCTTTTCAGATGTCTGATATGCAAATATGTTTTTTCCATTTTGTAGAGTGTCAGTTTGTTTTGATGATAGTTTCTTTTATTGTACATTTTTTTTTTAGTCTGATAGATTTCCATTTATTTTAAGCTTATTTTTGCTTTTGCTGCCCTTGCCATTGTAATGGATATCTTAAAGGGATCACTGAACCAATGGCACAGCTTGTTTTATCTATGTTTTCATCTATGTATATTCTTCTATGTATTTTATTGTTTCAGGTCTTACATTCAAGTCTTTAATACATTTTGACTAAATTTTTTATATGGTGTAAGATTGTGATCTAGTTTCATTCTTTTGCATATGACTATCAAGTTTTCCCAACACCATTTATTGAAGAGACTTTCCTTTTTCCATTGACTTTTCTGTTGCAAATTACTTGTCTATATAACTATGGGTACAATCTGTATCTTAAAATAACTGGCACATTTCTGTTTCCTATCTGGACACAGACAGACAACAATGATTCATACAAAAAAAACTATATATTGCATTGCAGAATACCACTACATACTCTCTCTTTAAATGTTTCCTGAAATAATATCCATCCTTATTATGTATACAACACTGTTTATTGTCATTTTATTTCATTTTTTTAAATTTATAGCTGCAATTTAATAAATTGATTTTGCAACCTACTATTAATTCTTAACCTGAAAATAATGATGTAGACAAAAAACAGTCTAACACTAATGATGGCTTAAACCAGGTATTTGATTTGTGTATATATATATATATATATATATAATCTTATTGAGTTTTTCTAAATTTAAATATCTCAAGGAAATTAGAAATAAAGCTTAATACGATAAGTAGATTTGAAACAATGATGAAAACTGAAATTTCAAAATAAAACTAAAAGTTAAAACTGAAGTTATGCAACAAAATTCTATTGGGGTGATCTAAGTTAACAGTCTAAATTTTGCCAGACATATTAGTAAATATTGAGAATTAAAAAAAAAAAAAGTTTCTCTCGATCCAAGGAACCACATTCCATTTTACTGTATGATCCCCTCTGGGTCAATTTCTCCAAATTGCCATCATCCTCTACAACTTTGACGGTTTTTAGGATTTCTGGTCAGTATTTTGTAGTTTGTCTCTCAGTTTGGGTTTCTCTGGTGTTTTTTCTCAAAATCAGGCTGGTATTATTGTGGTTTGGGAAGAAAACCACAGAGGGCTAAGGCCTTTCTTATCACATCATAGCATTGATCTCACTACTTGTTGGTGACCAGAAGGAACAGAGTTCACAGAAAACTGTGAACTCTATTTTTATTGTGAACTGTGAACTCTATTTTTCATTGTGGGACTTAAAGGAGGTAGTTTAAAAATTTGTGGGGCCAATTTTGACTATCGTCATGATGAAGTGGCACATATGGTATCTGCTGACAAGTGCCAGGGACTCTGGACGCTCTACAATGTGCAGGATTCATCTGTATATGATGAAGTATGATGTTCCACATGTGAATGTCCCACTTGCATTCTTATAGAAAAAATTTTTTTTCAAACATTAATTTATACATGCATACAAGAACTGGGGTACAGTCCAGAGGTATGGGGGTGAGAGGATTCACCAGAGAGAATGGGGAATGAAACAGGCAGAATGATTGAAATACACTGCTGAGAGGAGCAGTGGGAGAGCCAGGAGAGGTCTGTTGCACCACTTGGGTATCTCCCTGGCCAGGGATCGAACCCATGCTGCAGTGGCTGCGGACAGCCCTATAGGTTGTGTCTTAACCCCTTGCACCACCAGGGAGGCCCAGAAAAAAAAAATTTATAAATAAAAATTTATCTGTAAATAAATAAAAATATTTTTCATGGATTTAATATATGTTTTATTTATACAATAATAATATATTGTGCCCATTATAATATATTAATAAATAAATAAATATGTAAATATAAAATTAATATATGTTATTAATTTTCAGGGGTGCAATAGTCAGGTATAAATATGAAGGTAAGGATGATCAATATTTTTAGTAGTATTACCGGGTTTGATTCCATTTATCAATTTGAAAAATTATGTCACTGCTGATATTTGCATTGCCAAACAAAAAATCCTTATAGTATGCATTTGTAGCTATTGCATCTATTTAATTCTATGTACAGGTGGAAAATGCACTTATTTGACCTTATCTTTAAAACCTCAAATAAAAGAATAATATTCAGTTTCTTCACAGTAGTTGCAAAAATCTGGCTACTTCACTTTATCTTGTAGTGTAGATACTCCAAGCCATTTACCTATTGAATGACATATTATAAATTACTTTAATTTTTATTTAAAAGCATTAGATTTATATTGGAAATAATGTATTTGGGTTAATATAGTTTTGGATTATCAAGATCATAAAGGGATATTAAAATACTTGTTGTAAAGGGGGTTTTGTTACCTGAGAATTTTGCGAATTATGAGGTTAGAGCAATATGCTATCATGGTCTGTCCATCTAAATTAAACTCTCCAAGCCTGTGGAGGAAGTAGACCCCAGGCCCTCAAATGCAACTCTCAATCAGTCATGCAGTGATAGAAAGAAAGGCAATTCTAGGGAACTTGCCTCACTCAAGTTTGGGAGCATTTTTCCAGGTTAGTTAACTAACAGCATTCCCTTTGTTCTCAAAAGTTCCCTAGGTTGGGTGATAAACTATTTGTTCTCACTGTAGGTAGAGAATGTGAAGCAATTTGCTAGTGTTCTATTCCCTCGTGTTGGCCATCAACTCAGTGGGAGAAACTGGGCTGTACTTTGCAGCTTGTCATATTGTCAAACACAAATACCACACAAATCAGCAAGTGCCTCTTTTCTTTTATCACCTTTTAGCACCACAGGTTTTTATCCAAAGCCTCCCTAAGAGTTCATATTGCTTCGAACTCCTTTGTCAAATCAGGCTATGTGAGGATAAGTCATGTGGAATTTGGAGGTCAATCCTATAGGTTAGCAAGAGTTAAATATTAACAACTTCCTGTTCTTAAGCCTATACATTGAGCTGCTGGAATTACCCTGCTGTCATCATATAAGGAGCGGTTTCATATTTTCCAAAGCTTATATAATGGGTGTTAGAGTGCTGAGATTCAAATTATCAAAAGGAAAACAAAAAAAAATTCAGACTATTTTCTTTAAATATATGTCAGTCATTACTAAATGGGCATATGCTGCATCATACTTGGATATTGGATATTTTTTTTTCCTTTTCTCTTAAGTCGGATTTTGTAAATCTGGTTTTGTTTTCCAAAAACAAGCCTGACCACACAACTTTATTTAATTAGTTGAATCCCTCACATAATTGTGAATTGAAAAAAATTCTTTTCCCAACCAGTTTATCTCAAGAATTCTTCCCTAAAGACACTACTAACTACTAGCTCTCCTAAATGAGTGGCAAGTCAAGTGCTCAGCCATATTTTCATGATTTTTCAATATCATGAATTATGTATCTCACCTGACTGAGACAGCTATTGAAAGAGGGAATCTTTAAGGGATAAGAACTGAGTTTCTCAAAGTTAAACTTAGACAGGTGTACTGTGACCAACAAACTCTCTAAAGTCAAAGAATTTCTTGGATATTGGCCAAGTAAAAACAAAATAAAATTAACTTCAATTTTTGTAACTGAGACTTAAGAAGACTTTGGGATAAATGAAGATAGGTATTGCGGGTCTGTATTATGAGTGATTAGGGAAGGAGAATCAATTATGGAAATGGCAGAAGGTACATTTTCTACAAATCATTCAAACAAAAGAGAGGCAGTAGATAACCCAGGCAGCAAGGCGTCAATGTTATTTCATTCATTCCACATTTTTTTTGAGACTCTTTAAATCTAGACATTTGCATGGAGGGGAAAAATGCCATCCCTGAATACATAGAAATTATAGTCTAACTATAAATAAGAGTTATCGTTATTCATTCATTCTCTTAAATCCTTCAGCCAAAGTCCTGTAAAACACATAAGCAACTGAATAATGGAAATTCTGAGACTGCTCATTAGCAGATGTTATAGAGGACTTAGAACAAGAATTGGAATATGGTGGGTGACTTTGGGAGGTATTCCAAGAATCTGGGTTTCTCAATATGAAATGCTTTGGAAATGGGATAAGGAGATACTGGGTATCTTAATAATTCTTATTTAGAAAGCAAGACAAACAATAAGAAGTCAAAACTGTGATTGGAAAAGAAAAATCTATGACTCATATTAGCCAGAGGGTACTGGGCCATTTTGTCCTCTGGGCAATGTTATGCTATTGTCTTGTTTTATCAAAGGTCACCAAGTGGTTTATCTGATACCGGTAGTTCTGTGAAATTATGTCCACTAGAAAAAGAGCAAGTCTGGCTATGAGACCAGGGCTGCCCTGAGTACTGAGGAACTACTTTTCTCTTTTTAATGACATTTATTCAACAAACACCTAGCAAGTATATAATTTATGTTTCTTCCTAAAGTTACAAGTATTCAATTGATAGCCCAGGCTCTCGAAACAGTTTGATGTGAGAGTCTATAAAGTAGAATCACGGTGAGGCAGTTACTCAAATAAAGAAATGTTCTGGGTGATAGGAGTATATAGTGAAGACTTTGCAAAAGAGGTAGTATGTACCCAACTGGGGAAAGATACATAACCTCTGCCAGTTTTGGGTAAAAAGAACATTGTGGGAAGAAATAGGTTCTGGGATATTCTCCATACATAAGCAGTACTCTGTGTACCAAGGCAAGTCTGAGAAACTTGTGTGTTAGGCTGATGAGTTACCACTTTTTTATTATCCTTTTACCATAAGGAATTATGGAAGCACTTCACACAAAAGAAGCCAAAGATCAGAGGGGTACTATTTGCAGTAGTTTGTAGAATGGGATATGTAAGGAAATAGTTTGAGAATGAAATAAGATCAAACTAAGAGCATGACAAGAGGAGAGGAAGCTTCAGTCCTGGAAGCTTCAGTTCTGGAAGAAAGACTGTTTTTAAAGAGACAGAAATGAAATTTTTCATTTTAAAGAGACAGACAGAAATTTTTCAGTAATTTCACAAGATTTGAAAAAGGATAAAAACAACTGTGAGCTCATGAATCAGTGGGAAAAGTACTCTCTGTTTTTAAAGATCAGTCATTCTTTCAAAACATTTTATTAGACCACTATTAAATATGGAATGTAAAATATTCTGTCAGCAAAACATTATTAAGTGTTAAAAAGCACCAGCCAAGACAAAGGCAACTTTTCAAAAGGTCTAAAATAGGATGGATTCTAATCTTTCTTGAGTAATTTAAGAGGCATCTTGTGTGATGATAGGAAATGAAGTAGATGACCTCTTGATGTCCTTTCTAGAGTAGAAATTTTATGATAATGTATTCTAATAAGTCCTTGTAGTTAACAAAGTAGGAAAGACCTTTTCCTGAACTCTCTGTTATTTAAATTATTTTTTCTCTGTAGAATTAAGGACAGCTTTACTTTAAAGTTAAATTGGGTGTGAAATTGGTTCCAAGATTTTTATAAGCAAAAAGGTTATCTATAATTTTTAATTTTTTTCCTGATTTCACAAGTAATACATACTTATTTTAGACACATTCCAAATTGTAAAAATTTCTAAGCAAGAAAAGTTATCACCTATAATTTGATCACCTAAATATATTTGTTTCGGCATCTATTATATTTAGCAATGAAATTACTGCAGGTACCATTCATACAGAGTCCTTCCCAGATTTAGATCCCTCTCCAAAGTATCTAAAATTTCCATTCCTTCAAATATCATTCTATCTTTTCTTTCTCATTGCATTTGTGTCACCTCATGGGGCAGCAGCTTTGGAAGTAGTGTGGAATGAGAGAAAGAACACTCTAAGTCTGAGTGAGAAAGTCCTAGAAGCGCTAACACCTAAAAATGTGCAGCACCAATCCATGGGCAGCCACATATTTATTTAGAACCAGGTTCAGAGAAGGGCCAATGCATGGAGGAATATACATGTGTAGGGGTGCGTTACTGGAGATATGTTATTGTCAGGTGCAAGCTAGGGTGTCAGTGACCAGGGGCTATTGCTTGGGGGGGGCTCCATAGTTCCCTGTTAATCAAAGCATACTAGCTCTGATCCCTGTTTTATCTAACTTTCTGCTGATATTCACAAGTAGGGTATTCTAGCTGATCTTGTTAATCAGGCCATAATGTCTGCCTGTTATTTACAACAGAAATACTGGCTTCCCAGTAAGTTCCTCATACCAGGAATTTGGCCTGGTGAGAGGCCTTCTACCTGACTCTATCTTTTAGCTTGACCAGCAGGAACTCTGAGCACCTAGACAATGTCCCCCAAAGCATGGAGGACTGTGGACTTCACACATTTGCACTCAAGTATCAACACAAATCAGTGTCTTTTAAGTCATTGTATAATTCTGTTCAGCACATTTGCATTGAATGAGAGTAAATAACAGGATTGAAGGACAGTACCCATTTCTATTTTCTATTTTCTTTTCTCCTCTTTCAGAGTTTTATATACCATTACATATGGGCCACTAAAAACAAAATTCTTTAAGGAATAAATTTGTTCAAACAGCTCAGAGAAACCACTTAGCTATCTTGTATATAAATTTTAAGGTTGAGAGAGGTCTCCAAAGATAATGGACATCAAAGTATAAAAGCAATTCTTTCATACATAATTTGGTATAAAACAATGCATTCTATTGTGTATTTCAATGACAGCAAAAATTTCTCTCAAACACTTACTTCTGAAGCAAACACTTAAAAATCTGTATTAGTTTCAATTCCTTCAATAAAGAAGAAACAGTATTGGGGCCTCCCTGGTGGCGTATGGGTTAAAGATAGCACTATGAAGCTATTGCCACCCACTGCAGCACCAGTTGAGTTGACCTACATGGTGCAGCAGACCTCTCCTGCCACGCCCACTGCTACCCTCACCAGTATATTTTGGTCAGTCCACTTGTTCTGCTCCCCACTCTGTGTCTAGTGAATCCTCTCATCCCCCACACCTCTGACTTGTACCCCAGTTATTGTACGTATAAATAAATAGACCTTTTTTAAAAAAAAAGAATAACTAATCAATGAATAGTCAGACTTTGTAATGTATCTGGGCAAGCAAAATGCACAAATACAATTCAGGTTCTTGTGGAGCTCGTTTTTTTTTTTTTTTTTTTTTTTTTTTTTTTTTAGAGTTAATGCTATATATTAAAGAACATCAGGAAAAGATACCTGTCCAGCCCATGGTAAAATTGAATTGGGGGTAGAAGAACTTCCTAAAAGCAATGTCATATTAAGAAAAGGTCTGACTAAGAATGTATATTCTTAAAAGTGAGCAGTACTGCCAAGGCACACATCTGATAGTGCAGCACATTTGGAGGATTTCAACCATTACATCTGTGGTTTCAGCATGGACAGAAGAAGGTGATCAGGGAATAGATCAATAGGGATAAAGTGGATTATAAGTGATTGGAAAGAATTCTATGTCTAATGTTAAGACATTTGGGTTTTATATGAATAATGAGTCAGTGCATAAAATTTAAGACAAGATTTAACTTATGTGATTCACTTCAGTGACTTGTGCATATTTAATTCTACATCTTCCTGGTCTTTGAAATTTACATAACAAAATGTGCAAAGGACATCTATTTTAAAAGAGTTATAACAGGGAAAAACTGGTTTGAAGACAGAAGGTGTTAACACCCTCTTTCTTTGAGAACTCTAAGATTTTGTTTCAATGTTTAAAATTAGCTGAAATGTGAGCCATTCTGTTGTAATGACATCTCTTTTCTTATGGAAGTAACATTGATTAGAATTTATTAGTATCTTAGAACCATGGAACCATGAAACATCAGATCTGAGAAAAGTCTGAAGTCATCCTGCCCAATTTCATTTAGAGATTAAACAAAACTTAGGATCAGAGAGAAATGAATACCCAAATGTCACATAGTCAGCAGCAGAAAGAACAAAGAATAGAACATACAACTGCCACTTCTTAGTCCTGGTATCCTTAATGTTCACTAGGTTGCTTAGTCTTCTGTTTTCAAATCCATTAATATTAGATAGTGGGATAGTATGATGGATGGTAATTTGAAAATCACTATCTGCAATTCTCAGCATATAAGAAGCATATGAAGCTGTTTCAAAACACTACAGAAATGGGCCTCCCTGGTGATGCAAGGGGTTTAGACACAACCTATGAAGCTATCCGCAGCCACTGCAGCACGAGTTCAATCCCCAGCCAGGGAGCCACCCCCATGGCGCAACAGACCTCTGCTGACTCACCTGCTGCTCCCCTCAGCAGTGTATATCAGTGGATCTCCCTGTTCTGCTCCCCATTCTGTCTCTGGTGAATCCTCTCACCTCCCTCACCCTACACCTCTGGCCTGACGAGCATACATGGTAGCTTTATAATTTCTTGTCACAATAACAAAACTTACACTTCCAGATTGGGGACAAGTTCAGTCATTCATAAAATACACACAGGTCTCTGGCTCAAGATGGTGGACTACCTCATTTGTCTCCCAAAAGTTTATACAAGTGATAGCAAAGTACTTGTATCATTAGTTTTGTTACTTCTTTACTAACAAAATTAATGATACCAGTAAAGAACTAACAAAAATAATGATAATGATACCAATAATGCCTTGGGAAAGCATTTTGGGAACTATTGGAGACATCTGATCATCCATACTGACAAACTTCTGAAAATTGAATCATATGGGGCTGTATTCATGGACAGCCCAGAGGAGAGAAAAAACACAGATAAAAATGTATACCAAAAATGCTACAGTTAGAGTTGGAAAGGTTGCCCCTCCCTGCCCAACAAAACCTCAGAGTTTTTTAGTTCAAAGATGGCAAATATGAGCTGTCAGATCATAATGAGAGCAGTATGTTATTTGGAGAAATCTGTGACAGTTAATGCCTTGAATCTTCTACCACCCCATCATATTCTAAAAATACAGAGTGAGAGGAAACAGTGGCATTCAGTTATAGAACCATTTTGGAAAACTACTATCTACAAAGATTGACTTATTTGTGCAGAGGTATTAGATGCCTTAGAAAGAGGATGGGAAACTCAGCCGATCATACTCTGTATTTAAGTGCGGACTTCCATGCCTAATTGCTTAGCACCCACAAAAGCAAGTGAATGTTGCTAGTGACATGTCCTATTCACTTAGATAGAGCTCATGATTCACTCTGCAATTCCAGAAAAAGAGAAGGCAATCTTGAAAAGAGGCTCGCAGAAGAAGAAAGTAAGCTCATAGATCTAGTGAATACCAACAAAGTTGAGTATTTGAAAAGCATGTTATTGAAAACCAACTGCATGAGAGAGAAAGACAAAGATTAACAAATATGTGGCTGGCTATATCAGCAAGGATAGGGTAGGTTATGTTATATTAATAGACAACTCCAAAATCTCAAGTGGCATTAATACCATCTTAAATACTGCTTGTTTTTTGGCAGAAAGAAAAATAGCTAATTCAGCAGCAAGTAAATATTCAACCTTGAAGTGATATATATTGTTTCCACTCAAATTACACAGATTTATACTAACTACATGGTTCCATTTTACAAACAAGAGTGGAATACATAGCACATACTGTCCTTCAACAGGGTCAACTTATTTAAGTAAACAAATAATAATTTAAGCAACCATAATATTATAAATGTTATTTATTGCCTTCCTATTTATAATCAGCCCATATGCAAACATGGAAGACTGAGCATAAGAAAATGTCATAAACCTTAATGGTATCTATAGTATTAAACATAGTTTCAGATTGTGGAACTATAAAGAGAATTAGGCTAAACATAACAAGAAAAGAATTTCTTACTTAAATAATATGGATAAGTTGTATAGCCACAAAAATTAATTGAACTGACTATAACTGGTAGAAGAAGGGGATTGGAAGAAGAAAAATAATGAAAATATCATTATTTTAATTTCACAGTAACAACTATTCTGAAAAAGGGGCTTTAGATTTTCTAAGAAAGATGAAAAGTAAAGTTTTTAGTTATATAAGTTTGATTTTTACCACCCCACACAAAAGTCTGCCTCAAGTATTTAGTACTCACTATTGAAAAAAAGATACACATGGCCTTGGGCCTCCCCTGGTGGCACAGCAGTTGAGCGCTGGGTTGCCCACAGCCTACGCAGCACCGGTTCGATCTCCGGCCGCCCAGCGAGGGTCCCACATGGCGCACAGACCTCTCCTGCCACCCACTGCTCCCCTCAGCAGTGTGCTTCGGTCCTTTTGCATGTTCTGCTCCCTGCTCTGGCTCTGGTGAATTCTCTCACCCTCCCGTGCTTCTGACTGTACCCAGTGCTTGCATAAATAAATAAATAAATCTTAAAAAAAAAAAAGTATGGCCTTAAGCTAAGCACTCAACTCACTAATGCCAAAATAATTTAAATCAAGAAATATAATGACAAATTACTGATATTCCTTTAAACTAATAAGCATTTGTAACAGACTCTTGGATTTTGAGGATGCCTTAAAGATCTTACACTTGCCACTGTATCTTCAGATGTGGAAAATAAGGCACAAACACTCAGATCCATGTACTTGAACTCAGGTCCCCCATCATCTCCGCAGTGCTGAGGGGCTACCTACAGTCTCCATTTCTCTGGAGTCGCCAGACTACCTCTTTACCAAGTCATTTCTGAATCTTCATAACAAATCCTTTCAAATTTGCATTTGAAATGTATCTCAAATCTGCTGGCTTATCCCATGCTTACTACAACCACCCAGGTGCCTGTGTCAATATTGATCATGTTTCTACAATGTTCCAGGTACATTTCTACTAACTGTTATTAGAGACGGTCCCTCCACTCAACAAGCTTGCAATATATTGGGAGTAGCAAACATTAAAAAGTACTAAATAAATCAGAGAGCAGAGTGAAAAGTGATAAAAAATAAAATAAAATCCCAGTTTAGAGAATCGCTGCATTAGTAATACTTTGGGGTTTCTCTCTTCAGTACTCTACATGCACAGTGCAGCTCGCTGATCACATGACTTGCTCAGCTTTGTCACTATGATGTCTTGTTACTGCAATTGTTTCCAAGTAGGATAGAGGTGAAGACATGCGGCAGCATATAAGAAGACATGGGGATTCCACCTCCTGAGTGGAAACAACAGAAGGAGCTCTGCACGCATGTTCACCAGTGAAACATCCTCTACTAATAAATATTATAAAACCAAACAACCTTTGAAAGTCTTTGGAAAATTCTACAGGCAGACAAAGGACAGAGAAGTTGTGTTCAAGAAAATCTACTAAATCTCAATAGGAACTGCCAGCGTCCATGGCATTTGAATCAAAACCTGATTCCCTCCTCCTCATTCACAGCTGCTTATCACAGAACCTCCATTCTAGATGAGAATGGCCATGGTAATCCTCTCCTCCAGTAATAGGTTATATCTCCACAGGAGGCATCAGATTATAGCATTTTTCATCCCAGAGGCTGGGAATTTCTTTTTTTTTTTTTTAAGATTTATTTATTTATGCATTCAAGAGCTGGGGTACAGACCAGAGATGTGGGGGGTGAGAGGACTCACCAAGACAGAGTGTGGAGCAGAACAGCAGACTGACTGAAATACACTGCTGACGGGAGCAGCGGGAGAGACAGGAGAGGTCTGCTGTGTCATGTGGTTTCTCCCTGGCCTGCTGGGGATCAAACTCGTGCTGCAGAGGCTGTGGATTGCTTCATAACGTGATGCTTAACCCCTTGCGCCACCAGGGAGGCCAGGTTGGGAATTTCTTTCACATTCAGTCTTAACCTGTAGGGTTGCTGAGACCCAGGTGTGGCAGAAAATCACTTAAAAAATATCACGTGGCCCCCAGATATCTAGAGGAAATGTTTCCCTTTCCTTTTTATTAATTATTGTGACCATATCTGTTTATTTAACTTTCAGTTGCCAGGTTTTCTTTACCTGAAGAAGCAGAATTGCCCAGCAAGAAGAAAGTTAGTCTTGTTGTTGTAGCAAAAGGATCAAACATCATCTGATTTATCTGGCCAGGCTAGAAGATAGAAGCAGGTAGACTTGTTCAACTGTTAAGTTAGGGGTAGAAAGAATGTAGGGTGGGCCTCCCTGGTGGTGAAAGGCATTAAGCACTGCACTATGAGACAATCCACAGCCTCTGGAGTACGAGTTCGATCCCCCAGCCTGCCAGGCAGAAAACCACATGGCGAGGCAGACCTCTCCTGTCTCGCCCACTGCTCCCCTCAGCAGTGTATTTCATCTGCCTGTTCTGTTTCATCTGCCTGTTCTGTTCCCCGCTCTGTCTCTGGTGAATCTTCCCAACGCCCCCCACCCCCCCCCATAGGCATCTCTGGCCTGTACCCCAGCTCTTGTACTCATAAATAAATAAATCTTAAAAAAAAAAAAAAAAGAACGAACATAGAGTTAGTTTGGGGGTGGGTTTCAGCTCGGGGGCAGCTAAAAAATAACCTTGACAACATCTTGGTTTTGGACACCTCATCTGAAATGCAAGAGGATAATTTTTTTCTGTTGTTAGCCTTCCAGTTTGTGACATTTTGTTTCATCAGCTCTAGGAAACTAATACACTCTTTTCTAGATTCATCTCAAATAGTTTTTCACACTAAAATTTCCTTTAATTCTAGCTAGACTGAGGGCTTATGGTGGAAAAACTGTATTTTTTTTCTTGCTTGTAACATTACTCTCTAGCCACAAACAAGGGGGTTTAGTACCTTCTTTTGAAAAGATGAGGTTTCTTCTATCTGGAAGCAATCTTTTCCTCTTCCAAAAGCTCACAACACTTAATAAAAAGAGAAAGAGAAAGAGAAGTTGGTTCAAGATAGTATGAGAACAAAATTGTGACTCCAATGAAAAGATATAAAACAAAAATTGCAGTACATAATAGATAGCCAATAACTAGAGACTGAATCGATATCACTGCCCTAAGGCAGCAAATTGTTAACACAATGGTTTTCGTGATTCCTAGAAACAAAGGCAGTTTTGTTTTGTCAAAACAATTGAAACCCAGGGCCAACCATTCCCCTTTCCTCCGACTCAGGGATAAGGGATGCTAGTTGGAAAAATGAGATCTGCGTTCCTTCTTTGCTGCTCTCTTTTAGGGGAAACCCAGCTTCGGTACCTTATGATCATCTCAAGATCTTACATCTGGAAGGGAAATGAATAAGAAACTGGTGTCAGGGAGCCCTCGCTTCTGGTTGTGGAGAAGAGTGGATTAAAATACTAGGTGAGTGCAGAAACTTGACATTTTATTAGCATTTTCAGGAAACACCCTAGGGACTAAGAAAAAAATAACCTTTCATTTTTATTGTTCAATTTGAAACAAAATAGAATCATAGAAAATCTTATTTTTTTCCTGGATTTTCTGTTTCAGTTTGTAGCTCCCTGGCAAGCTTATTATGACAATACAGACCTAGAGAAACGGCTGACATTCTCATGAAAAATACAAACCTTAACGATACATTTTATGGTGTATGATTTGAGATGCACATCCTTCAGTGTGCATAATACTCTGAATCATCATTGTTTTGGCATGAAGACATGATTGATATTAGATGTTATACCTAGTATTTTGTCACCTCTAAGATGCAACTTTGAAATTGGATTCTTTCGAACATTTGCCAACTGCACATTATTATCTCTAGAGGAATGAATATTTGGATAATTGGGAACTCTAAAACGTTGATGTAGGGATTTATGATTTGGATAAAATTGCCTTCTGCAACATGAATTTTTGAGAGACTGAAAAAATTCTTACATCCCAAAAAGACTCAGAACTTATGAAGTGTATCAAGATATATTCAGATTTATACTGAGGCTTTATTGCATTTTTCATTTAACAGATTTGTGCCTCCTTTGATCTTTGATCCCAAAAGACTCAACCCAGCACACTACCATATCAAACTGAAACATGTGTATTTCCATGCTCAGTGAAATGCAACCTTTATACACTGAACACTGTTTTACAAAATGTCTCATGTGAACTTAAAAGAAGATTTTCATGCAAGACAACTTTAAAAATCATTTAAACATTTCAAACAACTCTATTGCTTTGTATTTTTTACAGTGCTTACAATTCCACCATTCCTATCTTAACCTGTACTCATTACTCAAAACACAGCATTAGAAAAGTAGATGGGCTAAACTTTTGATTTTTATAATTTATTCTTCATCACTATACATTAATGATAACTGTGTCCTTATTATACTTCTAGGATTCATTCATCTGCTTTATCTTCATGGCCCAGATCTTCTTGCTGTGTTCAAAATAGATTTAGGTATAAGTCAAAGTTTAGAAATCCAGTATAGAAGTAATTCAGTCAATCATGATAGCCGCTCCCCTCTACCTCAACAAAGGCAGATATTAATAGAACTCATTTTATATGTGAGACTTTATTCTTAGTACTGTATAGAATTCAAATAGGTAGGATTTATAACACCTGACGTTAAGAACTTTAGAGCAATATCTTGCATGTTTAATGTTGCCTTAATAATAATTGCAAAAGGAAAGATGAGAGGGATTCTGTGGACAGCAAAATTCTACTCTAAATAGTTATGAAATCCAACATTTAGAATCAACAATATAGATGCTTGGGGCCCAAGAATTCTGATATTTACATTTCTGATCTTTGAGTTTATTTCAATGAAATGGCTATTAAAAGTATAAAAACCATTATCCAGGTCATTATAAAAAAATGTCATTAATCACTTGGCCCTAGAAAATCTTACACAAATGGTCATAAGCAATAATGAGAAATAATGATAGATTTAGTTACAGGATGCTTACAAAGAAAAACGGAGTGGAAATGAGTCACAAACAAACATTTTCCTACATTTTTACATACATTGGAGTTTTGTCCCATTCTCTTTTCCCACAACTCAAAACTATGTTCATGGCATTTACATAAATGTTAAGACTGAGGAGTCTCAAACTTAGACACTATGTATGTGAGTAGTTTTCTCTAGCACCCTAACTTCAGGAAAGGTACCCAAAGTTGTCATTTAGAGTGAGGTAAAGCTAAAGAAGTAGTCTTCAGTTTTCTCTTCCCAGGTCTACCTCACGCAGTTTCAATCAGAGGCACTCTATGTTTATATGATTGTTCTTTAAATAACTGCTGAGGGGCCTTCCTGATGGCACAAAAAGGTTAAGCATAGCACTACGAAGCAATCCACAGACTCTGCAGCAGGAGTTCGATCCCAGGCCAGGGAGCTACCCACATGGCACAGTAGACCTCTCCTGTTGTGCCCGCTGCTCCCCTCAGCAGTATATTTAAGTCAATCTGCCTGTTCTCTTCCCCTCTGTCTCTGGTGAATCCTCTCACCCTCTCGCACCTCTGGCCTGTACCCCAGCTCTTGTATGCATAAACAAATAAATCTTTTTTTAAAAAAATAAATAAATGCTGATCTTCTGTATAATATTGTTTCAACAAAATGTTTTTTTTAAAAAACATTTATTGATGTATTCCAATCCTCTCATTTTAAAAATGAATATATGAAAATTCATAGAGATGAAGAACTTCACAAGGTTGCAGATAAAGATTTGTAAAAAAAAATCAGGATGGTGGGCCTCCCATGGTGGTGCAGTGGTAGAGCTCTGGGTTGCAAAGCTGCCCACAGGCTCTGCAGCGCTGGTCACCGGCGAGGGTCCCACATGGCGCACAGACCTCTCCTGCCATGCCCGCTGGTCCCCTCACCAATGTATTTTGTCAGTCTGCCTGTTCTGTTCCCCGCTCTGGCTCTGGTGAATTCTCTCACCCTCCCACACTTCTCTCACCTTCCCGTGCCTAGTGCTTATATAAATAAATAAATCTTAAAAAAAAAAAAAAAGACTGAAAAAAAATCAGGATGGAATTGAATTTAATTTTCATGGTATAAAAGTCATTTTACATGTTTCCTGTTAGGTTTACATTTTATTTTTCTTCTTATTAATCCTCTGAACACTAATATTTAAATTCCTATTTAAACAAATTTGATACAATTCAGCAAACCATGGGACACAATATATTTTACATTTCCCAAAGAAATGGTGTTTTTCCCTCAGGTAAAACAGAGTGGAAGTTGTTCCAGAAGTTATTTAGAAGTGTACATGGGCATCTCCATGAATACATTCTCCAGCCTGACTTATTTTCTGTTGTATGGTTTCCAAATAACCTGTTTGTTACTGGAATAGCTGATTGCTTTTGCTTGAGATCAACAACCAGAACATCAAAAGAAGTATGAAAATAGTCTTCTTGCTTTGCAGCTCGATTATTCATAAGTACAACTTCACATATAAGAACAAGAATCCAAGATGGGTGTAAGATGATACAAGAAACCCCAACTAAAACAAATTGTTATAATCTGCTATTTAGCTATTATCTAAGCCAAATATTTTTAGGAAACAAATTTATGAACTATTTCCAAAATAATATCTGCCAAAATAATTATGATGAGTATTCTGTTAAAATCTACAATGTGTGGAAAAACATGTTTCTTTTGTACTTTGATATGAGTGTTCTGCTTATCAGTAACCAGAATATTCAGGCAAGTTAAAATGTAACTCCACCTTACATTTTATTTTATATTTCTGTTGTGCAAAATTCCAGCAGCAAATACATTTTCAGTTTGATGTAGTGCAAGTAAAATACAAAAAGATAATGCCATTATGTAGAAAGCACTAATAAGCATGGGGAAATCCTGGACCAAAAGATAACCTTCATTATTTTGCAAACGCTGCCTTTTAGCATGCCACAAATCTGCAAACTAACAAAACTGAGAACAGAACTTGCTGGTAACTACAAAGTTGCTCTAGCATAATAGAATGACTATGTTCTTTGCAGTCAGATAAATTGAAGTGCAACTCCAAGCTCTGAAAGATATCTTTCTGAATCTCAATTTCCTATTATGTTGAATGGAGAAAGTAATGCTTGTAAAGATGAGGTGACAATTAAATGAAATGATGAAATATACAAAACTCATAAGGTTCTTGCCACAAGAGATGGTAAAGAAATAACAGAGATCAATTACATGCCAGTTGTATTCAAACTAAAAGTAGTAGTAGTCATAATAGTGATGAAAAAGTTGTACATTTCTATAAGCAAACAGATAAAAGCCACCATATAATCTCTTCTCTCCCTCACTAGTCCATAAAAAGGTAATAAAGAAATTTATCAAATAGTATAATCTATAACAAGGAGAGTGGGAACAGAATGATCCATGAATAGAAACAATTATTAGAAGATAGAATAAAATCTTTAGGGAATCAGTGTCAAGCCTGACCATGTACTAAGCAAGCATAGCCTATTGGCAGAGCTTCAGAAGCATTTTAATTAAGAAATCAGGAAACAATGTGGGCCAGAGTGAGCCTTCAGGCTTAAATTATAGACAGTCAAGTTGGTGGGAGTAGTTCATTCCATGTGTGGGCGCAGAATACACCTTGTGGTCTGGTATCTATGACTAGAAAATGTTCGCACAGACATATATTTAATGTCTGGGGAAAGCAAAGTCTCCCAAGCAAAGCTCTCAAGCTGATGTTAAGAATCTCCCAGCATAGTAGTTAACTTTACCCTGACCCTACCTGGAAAGTCTATCTAGAAAGAATGAGAAAGAATCCCAAGTGAGGGGTCCGTGGATTTTGAATGACTCTAGAATATGAAAGAAAGCACTAAGTAAACAGAATGAATGAAATAGAGACACAGGCCTGAAATGGTATAAGATTCAGTTCACATTGTTGGTGAAGGTGTGGAGAATAAGGAATCCCAGCACACAGTAGAACTCTGACCTGTTTTTACCTTCAGGATTATGAGAGAAAAGTATTTTCAACCTAGAATAGAACGTTCTGGCATGCTGTAAAAAGGTGAGAAGACAGGATAAAGACACTTTTTGTCACAAAAAGATTCAAAAATTACCTTCTATGCACAATTAGGAAGTTACTGGAAGATAAATTATACTCACATAAGAAATCTAATTAAAAGGAAGACTTAGACTCAAGAGAGAAAGAAAAGTTAGTTCTATCTGACAGCTTTATAACAGGCTTAGAAAGTCTTAATTGGAGCATACGAGAGTTGGAATGGATTTCTCTTGAAAAAAGGGGGATTTAACAAATGGAAGTCTTGAAAGTTTTTAAAAGTCAGAGATATGGCATCTTAAGTTAATGTCTCCATGATAGGTTTCCCATAGGAAACTCAGAGACATGTTTTCATGCACAAATGCTATGTAAAGAAGGGTTCTAGAAAGAAACCACTAACAGTTATCCAAACCTGAGGAGGAAAAAGAGCCAAACAATGGGGTGATTTCAAGTGAAAATCTCAACCTCAGACTGATTCTTAAAATGCTGTCCTGACAATGAAATAAGACAAAACCACAGTGAGATACCACTTCATTCTGGTGAGAATGGTCCATATCAAATAAAAAAAAAAACTAAAACCAAAACCAAAAACAGTAAATGCTGGTGAGAGTGTCAAGAAAAAGGATCCTTTATACACTGTTGGTGGCAATGTAGACTGATCCAGTCCCTTGGGAAAACAGTATGGATGGTCCTCAAAATATTAAAAATACATCCACTATATAACCCATCAACTCCACCCCTAGCTATCTATCTGTGCAAAAAATAATAATTTAAAATAATAATTTAAAAAATGCAAAAAATAATAATTTAAAAAGATAGATAGATGCACTTACGTAGTGCTATTTACAATAGCTCAATCAATAAATAACCTAAGTATCCAATAACAGAGGAATGGATTAAGTGTACACAGAGGAATACTACTTGGCTATAAAAAGGTGCAGTCTTGCCATTTGCAACAATATGGATGGAACTGGAGGGGATTATGATAAGTGAAATACATCAGAAGGAGAAGACAAATACTAGAAGATTTCACTCATATGTCGAAAATAACAAAAACAATGCAGAGGAAATAACAAAACTAAACCAAAACAACCCTCGAAATCTGACCATAGACTGACATTACTATTGGGAGTGGGACAAAAGGGGAGATTAATGCCAATGACCTAGGATAAAAGACTATGGGTGTTCTAGTGGTAGATCTGGTGCAGTGACATGCAAACGAGTCAGATTTCCCCTCTGCACAGCTCACCTACACTATTGTAAACCTCAACAATGAAAAAATAAATAAAATTAAATTAAAATAAAATAAAAATGTAAATGATTTCTGTACACTGATTTTTTTTTTTGTTATTCAACCTTGCTTGACTTCCTTATTAAGGTTTGCATATAGTTAAGAGAAATGTCTGCCAGCGATTAAAAGTTTATTTTTGTATTTTTTTGTCAAACCATTTTACATTCTTTTAATTATTTTTTATATCATTGTTTATTTTTAAACAATATTTGCTTCCCCCCACCCCCTCAAGTGTAGTCCCCATAGAGTTTCCTTCACCAAGGCACCATGCGCATTATTGGCAATGACCTCAGTCCCCTGTGCTCCTCCCTCCCTCCCTCTGATCCCTCTCCCTCCCCCTCCCCTGCAGGATGGCTCTGATTTATAATTGTTCATTTTTGCTTTGTTGTGTTTTGTACTGTTATTATAATTTTTACACTGATGTCTTATTGGGTTCCCCTATATTCCTGCTATAAGTGAAACCATCCAGTATTTTTCTTTTTCCTTCTGGCTTATTTCACTGAGCATAATTCCTTCTAGTTCCCTCCACATTGCTGCGGATGGCATGAGTTTCTCTTTTTTGATTGCTGAGTAATACTCCATTATGTATATGTAACACATCTTCTAGATCCAGTCATCTACTTTTGGGCATTTGTGTTGTTTCTAGGTTTTACCTATTGTTTAATTGCACTCTATAAAAACATAGTAAATTTAAATAAAGATAGTGAGAACTAAAACAAAACAAAAGAAGACCTTGTCCTGACAAAAGGCAATGGTGTGGGCTTACCCACTCCACTCCAAACTCCAGTCTTTCTCTACAAAGGGCAATACTAGAGGAAGATCCAGGTAATTGACCCACTGTGGACTTTTGCAGGCAGAGTGGACATAGCAACCCTTGGACAATCATCTGAAGAGGGATCACTAAATGCCTTTACAAACACAAGAACAGTAACCTGGGGTTGGCCAGGGGTTGGTGTGTATAATACAGAAATGGAAAACAGAGCTGAAGAGATCTGAGTAGAACACTGACAGTGTACTCCTGCTGGCTAGTCTTTGCCACTTTCAGTGGTAATTAATCATTCTCTCATCCTCCCCAAACACATTTTAATTAGCATCTATTGAGCTCCTACACCCCTGTCCTCTGACAGCACAATCTGTTAAATTATACATAATATATTAAAGCTATCATAAAAATATGCCTTGAGAAAAGCACTGGATCCAGTTAACATGATTATATGTTGGTTTGGGAAGTAGGGGTGGGGTGTTTCTAACAGGAGTTGATGCTGGTATTAAAGTATAAATATGTCTTGTTTAAACAAATAAGGAAGAAAAGTTTTTTCTAAGGAGAAGTCACAGATGGGAGCTGTGCAGAGAGGGAGATCTGACTGAGTTTGCACATTCTGGGAACTGCAAGTACTTCAGTGAAGAGAAGCGCATAATTGATGTCAGTTTGGAGAGGTGTTGGGTTCAGAGTAGGGTCCTTGGGTTACCTCTGATAAAAGTTTCATCAGAGCTCCTCTTTAAGTGGCACATGGCTAGTTTCCCCAGGTGAGTTTCCCCATGAGGCAGACATTTAATTATATTCAAAGGGGCAGATTTATATTATAAAAGGGAAGGGAAGGAAAGGATGTTTTCACAGACTCAAGGGGACAGAAAGAGCTGACCCTGAAAGGGACAGGTTTGTTGAAAGAGAGGCCTGCATAGTCACAGGCGGGCAGGCTTGGGAGGAGAGCTGCCTCTGCTGCTCTGCAAAGGGAGAAGATTGGTGAAGAGAAGCAGCCCCATAGTCACAGGTAGGCAGGAGAGCTGCCTGTTGCCAGTGCAGAAATTGATATGGTCTTCTTTTGGCAGGGGTTTATTCCTTTGTGGGATATATTTTTTTAAGATTTATTTATTCATGCATACAAGAATTGGGGTATAGGCCAGATGTGCGGGAGGGTGAGAGGATTCACCAGAGACAGAGCGGGAAACAGAACAGAATGATCTGTTCCACAGAACAGGCAAAGTGAACGAATTACACTGCTAGGAGAGCAGTGGGTGAGACAGGAGTGTGCAGCGCCATGTGGGATTCTCGCAGGCCGGCCAGGATTGAACCCCCGCTGCAGAGGCTGCAGACAGCTTTACAGCACTGTGCTCAACCCACTGCGCCACCAGGGAGGCCCTTTTGTGGGATTTTTAACTGCTTTTTAATTATTTCTAGGTTTGGTGGCTACAGACCTTTTTTTTTTTCTTACATGTGGTTTGACCAGGTCAATTTGGAAGGACTGGTGATTTTTTTTTTTTACAATGGCCCCAATTCACATATCCCCACCCTCCAGTCTGTGCCTCCAGATACTTTACTTTTCCATAGCTTGATCATCAACTGTGTTAAACAATTCTGCCCCCACCTCCAGTTTCTCTGGTAGTGTTACAGGGCAGCAAGGGGCATAAAAACTGGCCAAGGTGACTGCCCAAATAGTTTACTGGTCACTGAGTTCTTCACCCATGTGCACAATTGCAAGACTACTCAGGCTCAGGGAACAACAATGGGATTTATTTAACAAACCAGGGGGAAAACAAGAGTTACTTGGGCCAAAAATGGACTTTGCCTTACCCGAAGAAGTGTCCAGTGTTTCAGTCCTAAACAGAAGCAGCTAAGATCACGTCTTTCCACCACGGAGAATGCAGAGCTCCTCTCCTGAACAATAGGCCACATGTCTAAGATGGCATCTTCCTGCCTCTGCTGACCTAGAGCACATGGCTGCCAGACTCTAGGCCAGGTTCCCACTAACGAAGACAGCAGAAGACTCAACAGGAGAGGCTCCCAGAGATTCCAGGACACCCCAGCACAGCACCAGATAAGCAATACTCAAGACAGCAGCTGCAGCGGCTGAAAGACCTGACAAATGGCCCCACTCATTCAGCTCTGTGAGGCACCCGCCTGTGGCTTGGGTGCTAGTGCTCTGCTACTACCAAAGCCTCAAAACTTTTCCACTTTGCAGTTGGTTGATGGAGGCCCACATCTTCAGAGGCTTGCAACTGCCTTCTGGAAGATCTCTGCAGTTGGGGTTGCAATCCTGACCTCAAATGCAGAAACTGAAAACTCTGAAACCCAAAGACTGAATCACTGTGCACCCCCTTCTGCAGTCCCTTATCAGTTGCCTCACCCCAAAATGTGATACTTTTTAGCCTTTTCCCTGGGGCTATCTATTCTCACCAGCAACCCCTCCAGCGCACACCACCTGTAACAGTCTTTAGGCTTCAGCCATGTATTACAGTCTCATGATGCTTCTTTCCCAAATTTTCTATTCTTAGCCTCCACCACTGCCACCAACTTCTCAAAAGCTATTTGCTAAAAACAAAAGAGCTCATCATAAAAATGGATCTAGTACTATCTCCAAGAGTAACAGAGTAATCCCCAGGGTAACAGGAGGATCCTGGTTCCCTGCCCCACCCTAAGTAAAGGTGAAGCTGAGCAAGAAGGATAAGCCAGAGAAATCAGAAGGAAGGGAAGGAGGAGGGAGATAAAGGAGACCTGGCAGAGACAGGAGCAGATAGATATGTGGAAAAGCTGTACTTGCTTCTTGGCCTTGGTCTTGTACCAGGGACTTGGGGGACACTTGAAACAGATGTGAGTGAGACAACCATGGGGAGGCTGACAATGGCAGCTTTTCTCTTAATTTCCATTTTGCTCTTTTCCTTCCAGACTTACCAGTGCCTAAGACTTGTGGCAAGCTTTGAGGCCTCGGTTGTGATGTTGCTCCAACCTTGTTTGGTTGGGCATTTACCCACAAGGGGATGGGTAACTTTGGGTGTTTCATGGGGAAACTATTTTATCTATTCTTTCCCCTTTCTTCTCTTTATTGCATGTTAATTATATTAAAGTTATTTTCCATGAATGTCTTGTGCACCAGAGTGTGTTTTGTCTTGATGTGGTAGCTGGCAGAACCCACTTAGAACAGGGAGATTTGGGGTCCCAGGGTGCTCCTCACCCTGCCCTGCAACACAATGATCTTTTCATGCTATTTTGATTTTTTGTATATATTTAAAAGTAAATAATTTCATAAAAAATCAATCAATTGATCATCTTCTTAAACTCACAAGCAAGTTGCCCTTTGAAATCTCAGTCTTCTTATGGAAAACACACATGCAAAAACAGTTCACCTTATACATTAGGGAAGAAAGAGATAAGACAACACACGTCAACCTAGCATTTGACATTTAATTCTTAGGCATTTAATTCTTATTAATGATTTTGTCACTAGTTCTATAATTTTCCCATTCTTGCTACTTATAAATCATATCACACTGGGCAAGTTGTTATCTGAATTGAAAAAACAATGAGATGATACACACAATACAAATAAACAAGATCATGATTCATACTAGGTGCTAAATAGATTAGTTTCTTTTCTTTTCCTAATTGTGTACCTTATTTACCTACTATAACCTCTGGAAAGTACCATTTATTTTATTTTATTTTATTTTTTTTTTGTGGGACCCTCACCAGTGGCCGGGGATTGAACTGGCGCTTCAGAGGCTGCGGGCAGCCTCGCAACCCAGCGCTCAACTGCTGCGCCACCAGGGGAGGCCCTGGAAAGTGCCATTTATTAATTGAGTTCCAGACAGCCAAAAATCTGAAAGCCAGAATCTCTGGTTGCATTATTTGCCTTACTCATTCACAGAGCAAAAATTTAAGGTAAATATTATAATAATTCCATTTAATTTTGAGGAAATTTAAAAAAACAACAAGAAAGTAAGTAAGTTTTCTAGCATCACATGCTGGGGAAAAAAAACATGGGGTTCTCAACCTTGGTGATACTGACTAAAAATCTGATGTTTACCTACTACAACAAAAGTTATCTTAGCATCTCAGGTAACTCAGAATGAACCATAAATAATGCTTGGATGTGCCAATTTATTTTAAATGTTCTCAAGAAGTACTTTCAAAGGATGGAGAAGAAAACATCAGCATCTGTATAGCTATTGTCAGCTAGCAAATGTGATCCTTTTGTATTTTTATTAGGTAGTTAGCATACATAAACATTACACCCTGGACACTTAAAAGGAACTTAACATGTTTCTATGCTGATGCAATGGGAGTCATGCTAAACTGTAAAAGTTTTCAGGAGTATTTTACAGTTATGTTAAATTGTTGACAAGCTAAGCCAAGACACCAGGCATCATGTGTCATCTTCTAACAGGAACTACAATTTCCTGGGCTCCCACAGATGATCTTGACTGTCCCTCTCCTATAACAGATGCTCTACCTTCTGATCTAGACCTGCTGATCAGGTTTAAAGGTCTGCTAAGATGGTGAATCCTTTTCTGGCCTAATGGTCTCCAGATTTAGGGATCTACACTGCTATGTGGTTGTTATAACTTTCAGTTCAATAGGATACTTATTGAGCCCACTGGCAAGAGACATCTCCCTTCTGTGGATCAGGATCTTTAATCCGAAAGAATGAAGAGTTGAGGGGATGAGAAGTACAAGTGATATCATTATAACTGGAAATGGTAGTGATATGGGCCACTCCTGCTTCTACACCTTGACTCCAAGAACGTTGTATTCTTCCTTTTGGAATCACAATGCCAGATACAGCTCCTAATTCCTGGAATGTGTTGCCCTAGGCTAACAGGGTATGCTTCTCAAATGGTACCTTCAATAGGTCATTATGATGCCCCATTAGGTAGCTGCTTCTGATTGGTGGGTCCAGAGTTCATGGAACCACTCATGACCCCCCTTTGCTGTGAAGAACCAGTAAAAAGCAGCTGCCTGATGGCATATTCTAACAATGTCTTTTTATATATTTATTTGGGATTATCTCTGACAGATTCTTTCTGCTGGGCACTAATATGAGACAAAGATCTTCATACTTTGTGCCTATACCCATATGCTTGTCAATATGTCTCTGCCCTAGACCCATTTGTCTCTGATCTTACTATCATTCATACCAGGCCCCTAACCAGCCAATCAAGCAACTGGCAAATTTCCATGAGTCTGTATCTATTCTAAACCTGTGCGACTTCTTCCACATAAAGTGCTTGTCCAGGTATAATACCTAAAGCACTTGCAATTGGGAAGATGTTCCCTTGTAACTGATAGTTTTAGCCACTTCTGCGTGATTAATTCAAAAGCTAGACTAGAAATGATAATAGCTGGATACTGGTTGCCACCCATACCCTTCAGAGCTGGCCAAAGAACTCTTTCTTGAAGAAGCAGCTGCACATCTTCACATCTGCCTCAAGTGGCAATATATTATTAAGATTTGCTCAGCATTCCTTCCCCATGCATTTGCTAACAATGCCTCCTTTCCCTTTAATGAAGAACCCTTTCTTACAGTCCTGATAACACTTTTAATAAGCTGACCTTCTCTGCTGATCCATGAATCTGTTACAGGGCAGGGAGAGGGGCACCCCAGAGCCCCCAAACCTGCCTGCTCTAAATAGTTTCTGCCATCTGCCACATCAAAACAAAACATATGAGTTTTAATGGAAAAGAACTTCAATACAATTAGTGTGCAATACAGGAAAGACAAAGATATAGTTTCCAAATCAAGCATCCAAAGTTACCCATCCTCTCATGGGTAAAAGTCCACCCAAACAGGATTGGCTCAAAGCAAGGCCCAAGAGTCTGCCACAAATCTAAAGCATCATCTGGTGGGGACCCGTAGAATGGGGTCAGAATCAGTCAGACAAGTCTGGGAGGAAAATAGCAAAATCAAGGTCCTCTACTGGTGGTGCAGGCAGTTGAGCACAGCACTGTGAAGCTGTCTGCAGCCTCTGCAGCTCCAGTTTGATCCTGGCTGCCTGGCAAGGGTCCCACATGGCGCGGCAGACCTCTCCTGTCTCTCCCGCTGCTCCCCTCAGCAGTGTGTTTCATCAGTCTGCCTGTTCTGTTCCCCGCTCTGTCTCGTGAATCCTCTCATCCTCCTGCTCCTCTGGCTTGCACCCTGGTTCTTGCATAAATAAATAAATAAATCCTAAAAAAAAAGCAAAATCAAACTCAAGATAAAGCTTCCATTGTTAACCTTCCTATGGGTCTCTCATTCACATCTTTTTTAACCAGTCTAGGACCAAGAAGCAAGTGCAGTTTCTTCACATCGCTCTGCTCCATGCGCCTCCTCCAGGTCTCTTTTTTGCTCTCCATCCTTCTTCCTTCCTATCCTAGTCTCCTCACCAGCTTCTCCCTGCTCAGCTCCACCCTCCCTTGGGTGGGGCAGGGAACCTGGAACCTCCCCTTTTCCTGGGGATCACCCTGATGCAGTTCCAGGATGAACATGTGATCAAACTGGGCCAATCACACTCTCCCCAGAGAATTTGAAACTCAAGTTATGAGAAAAGACACATTTGCTAATTATGTTGTCCATTTTTCCCTGCTGATAATACAGTGGTAAACAGCTGACTGTCCTGAAATCTTAGCTACAAACTGTTCCAATACATTTACAACAAATTTCTTTTCTACTCTGCAAGTTAACAAGAGAAAATATCTCTTGCTATAAAATCTCTAACTGAGGTGGAATGCTAATAAATTGTACAACTGGGCCTGAAACTCTCTTAAAAGGTATATTTCTGTGAATTGAAATGTGTTTCATTCTGGAAAGATGCCAATCTATGAATTATGGATGCACATCTTAGTAGCTAATGTCCCCTTTATGCTAATGAGGGAAGAGTACCTTGCAAGGGCCCTCTTGGTGGTGCTCTCATGCAGGATTCAAACTCATATACCTTTGCTTGAGTCAATACTTCGGAACATTCCTAACAGATAGCAGAGACAGAGGGAAACAACATAGACAGACATATATTTGAAAGTTAGAAGGATAATGCTTATTATGGTATTGACTTAAGTGGGACAATGGATAATGACTCTGAGGGGAGTAGTAAAAATGAAGTTATTGATTTTCTTGGATATGGTAGAAAAGAGATTATTTCAAAATGAGGTAACAGGAAAAAAAAATACTGAAGACAAGCTTTTCTTCAACAAAAAAAAAGGCAAAAAAATTCCAGTTGGCTCCAAATTAGAAGTGCAAAAGTTAACCAAAGGAATTATTTCAATTTTTGCACTGAGAGAATCACTAAAAAGTAAGAGTCTATTTCAGAAGGACACAACATTAGCACAAAATTTCAAAGGTATTCATTCATATTTTTATTTAAAAAGCTTTCATAAATGTACAACCTTATAAAATTGAAAGATTTGCTCAATTCCTTAGAAGAATCTATTTGATAAAAGAAAGTGAAAGTGTTATGGTTTGAATGAAAGTGTTATGGTTAAATATGAAATGTTGTAATGGGAGTCCACACAAGACATTTTTTCATGAATCAATAATATGGGTGGTAATATTCATGTCTCTAAAAGGACAGGGAAGAACTTAAAGTCATCTGCTTAATTTCCTCACAGAAGTACTTTTAGTCTAAGAAAATGGGATGTTTTTAACAAAAAGCATAAAGGAAAATCCTGTCACCCTCATGGAAGTCCCATCAATAGAGGACCACAGTGGTAGTACTGCCAGCACGACTTGATTCTGATAATTAAACACTGACAACAAAGGGTGAAAATTAGTGTTCCATGCCACTTAAAATGCCAATCAATTATGTTTAAGTTCTAAAAATGTGCTCTCTTCTTATTAGAAAAATATTTTTTATTGAGTACCTACTACATTAGATACTTACTGGTCACATGCACAAATTCTAGTGGAGATTCATGCGGTCCCCAAGTAGTAGAATTCACATAAAGTTCTGAAATGGATAAGGGGATTAATCCTAACAATCCGTTCTTCCAAGCTCTTCACAATTATTACTTCAGAATGGGCATTTGACCTAAATTGCACTATTATTGTAAATCTGAGACTGTTTAATGGGAACATTGGGGGTGCAAATAAAGTGACTCTCTCTTGCTTTGGACAGTATAAGATCTAGTACCCCTATATTTCGATCCATACAAAAGCAACCCTAAGGCAATGAAAGACCAGAAAATAGGAGAGAAATAGAACCAGGGTTCTGAAATGTTAGAAGCCCACCCTACCTGCTAATCTTTTACAACTACCTAAGTTCATAAAATTACATTTTAAATTCGTTTGAGTTGGTTTTTCTATACGTAAAAGCAAAACATTCCAACTTTATGGATTTAATATTAGAAATGTTGCAAGAAAACTCTCCTCAATAATATACAGAAGAGAGCGGTAAAGAATTTTCTGCTACCCTAAGTAAGAAAGTGATGATTGTTCTACATTAGTGAAACTTGTTAACTTGTGGTCTGCCTAATTTGGACATGAACCTTTTACTTAGCAAAATTGCAGCATTAGGTGCCACGGCTCAGTATATCAAGATAGTAGTGCCTGATGACTATTTCCAGTAACTTCAATAACTCAGTCATCACAAAAATAAGCTGCTTTGAAACTGAAAAGGAAGAGCAACTTTTCTAGAAAGTGGATTTCCTTCTCATGAACTCCAACCCAAGTGATGACACTTCAATATTCTGAAGGATTTGAAGATTGGAAGAATTAGGTTTTCTACCCCAAATTCCAATGCTAATTCTGGTAGACATGGTAAAATTAATGTCTGGCACTTTTAAGACTGGAAAACAGGTATAGCTATATCCCTAAAAGTCACCAAACCACTGCACTAGAGCTAGAGTCACTATTTGTCAAAGAGACAGCCACTGAAAGTAAAAGAGTCCACATGAAAATAAATGAAAGCAAAAAAGAACTGGGATACAGTCTGAGTTAGAAAGTGAAATTTACCTTGGCCTTGTTTCCTAGGTTTACCTTGGTCAAATTACCAAAGAAGAATTTTAAATGAAGGGTTTAGTAGCTATAAACACTTGTTAAGTATGGGCAGGAAAGTTCAGTTTCATTACTAGACACTAACATTGGCTTCATAAGCTTCCATATCTTTCACTAAATCAAATGAAATAGAGGCAGATATAGACCTTGCATGTAAAAAGTCTGATTCCATTGTTTTCACATTTGACTGCAGGCATCTGTCAAACATTTTTCTCCTTCTACCCCTTCTGCCCCATCTCTGGGCAAGCTGTTACATCTGGGTGCTCCTTCCATTAAGTCAGTGCAGAATCAAGCCACACAAGCCCTCACTTGTGGACACTTCAGTACACCTGCAACCCCAACCTTGATAAACAGTCCAAACCAGTATCTGTCTTTGATTTTTCAAGCCATCTACAGAAGGACCAGCTTGGGAAGTCTGTCCTACTGTGCCCAGAAAAATCAGCCCTTTTATAACTTTTAGGTTTGTGGCATCATTAGTCTCAACACCCAAACCATATTTGAACGGATTTTTCCTGCCTGCCTTTGAAGAATGACCAAAACAGAGTTGAAGCTTAGCACCTTCTCTTAGTGATAATTTTCATTAGTTTATATTTTGAAGTGGATAATTTTTCATTTTACCATGAGTACTCAACTGTGAGGTGCTAAAACTGTGCCTGAGGCAGAGTACTGCACATCATCCACTAAGTTTAATACATGTAGGAAGATGGTGGAAATGAATGAGTTTTTTTTAACTTCCCTTTGGATAGAAAGCAAGTGAAGTCCAGGTTGATAAGAGCACATTGGAAAAGGCATATTAAAGAGATGGCATAGATATTCATCAGCCACGGTAGATATTGGTTGGCACAATGTGATAACACCCAGGGAAGTGAAGAAATCCCTGTGGCTTTGGAAAACTGATTTTGTCCTTAGTTCCTGGAGGGACAAATGTATTCTAAGACTATTAAGACAGTTAATCTTAGTACTCTTCTTAGAAACTTTATAACACCTCTTGCTTTGGATGACATGGTGAACACAAATAATCAAGCTTGAATGTGCTGCAGTAATTTTTCTTCCATGAGGAAGACCACTGTGGTGGACAAGAACAAAAGTGTCCAGAAAATTTTAGGAAAATGGAGTTGAAGGACTGAGTAAAGATAATTGGAAATGATCCTATCTCTGAAACTTTTAATTTATATGAACCCAATAAAATAAAACAACACATTTCCTCTTTGTTCAAATTTGAGTTGGGCTTTGGTTAGTTGCAGTAAGAAGCATCCAGGGCATTGTGGGCTGGAAAAAAAAAGTGAAAATACATTGTTTCTTACAAAAGGCAGTTTTCGTGGCTCTCCCTCCTATTCTATTGTTAAGAAAACAGCCATCACATGCTGGAAGGACCATGGTCATCATCTATTAATTCCAAGAAGATGTGTAAGGAAAAGGAAATCAAGCTCTGAGTCAGACCCAAATGTCTAATTTGCAACTAAACATCTAAGTTGGCTTTTTAAAATTAACACTTTTAATTATATAGCTGAATTAACTTTGTTTTCACTTGAGATTTGTTCTTATTCCATGATACCGGTGAATGTCACAACCAAGCTTTACTGACGTAAAGATTAACCCCTCCCTTATTTCATATATGTCTATAATATATCCTATTTCATATATATCTGTGTCATCGTTGCTTTACTCTTCCAGACGGTTCTCACATCTTCTCCATCACTAGTTCAAATTACAGTTGCCTTCTTCCAGACCCAACTTCAAGATCAAAGTTTGCGTCTCCAGAAAAGACTCCACCACAGAACTCTGCTATTACTTCTGCCTGATGTCCTTCATTTCTACTCTTTTCTTACAGATTAAGACAAAGCTTCTTACCCTAGCAGATCATGACCAGATATAAAGTCAGACAATGTCGGGCCACTTGCTCACCTCACCCATCTCATTTTGCATCGTGGTCCGCTTGCAGCATGTAGCCAGCCACCCTGCCAGCTGGAGTTTCAGGACTAAACTTTGGTTCCTAGGAGATCTCAGTTTCTCATGTTGTGACCTCAGCCTGGAAAGAAATTTCTGACTTGGCTTTCCTCTTGTACAAAACCCTTCCTGACCTTACTAACAAGGCCGAATCCTTCTGGTATTTTTCTCTGAAAGCATCATGTACCTCTTCTTCTTAATCTTTATTCTGTTCTATAAATATGCACTATTTTTACTCAACTACATGATTTCTTAAATTAGTAAAGATACACATCACTAGGCTTTAAGCTTCTGCTTAAAGCTGCTTTTTTATAATATGTTTGAAATAAAGGGGATATATGATAATTATTTTTGAGAAAATGAGTGACAATATTGCAGTGATGTTTAAAGAACATTTATTATTTCATGAATTATTAAATTTATACTTCATGCACCACAACTTCACTCTAAATTCAATTATAGACTTTAAGGACAAGTACCCAATGGATTAACTGTTGATTTCAGTTTTGACAAAAGCATGATAAAACTGGCTGTAACTTAGAGGAAGAATCTGCTGCGTTATATGTGACAGAAGGAAGATTGCCAATTTAGATGTCAGAAAAGTAAAGCCCAAGACCTCTTCTGGTATCTTACCTCAGCTCAGTAGTGTCAAAGGAAAGTCAGAGTTTGAATAGTAGTTAGAGTCAAAAACAGATTTTACTTGAAAACTATGGCAGTAGGGCAAATTGACCTCCATACAGAACTGGACTCAGTTCTAAATATAGCTTGCTTAAGTGGTTAAGTGTTTAAGAATCCCAGTCAGAATTCTTGTTAAAGACAGGTTAGGGTGATCAGATATCACCAAGGGGTGATGAAAAATTTGGTCAGTTATCAAGAGAGGAAGGTTCATTCTATACTGAGCTAACAGGAATCCTGTTAAAGCTGGGTGATGCAGGCCTACCAGGAATGACAGGGCCCAAGATAGTCTGCCTGAAGTTTAGTTACAGGAAGAGTCTTGCATTAGCTTATGACAAAGCATAACCCTGCAAAGCCTCAGCTTCTTTATATGTAAAGTGGTATAATAAACCCATCACGCTTACTCCATACAGTCATTTAGATGATATAATGTATTAGTTGTCACCAATTTCTGGCATTTTTCAAAATAGAGGTCAGATGTCTCATTCTCTACTTTTTTGATTATTGAGGTAACAGTGGTTTACAACATAGTGTATTAGAGGCACAGGCTCACACCCAGTGAGAGGGAAGAAACCATACCACACCCACCACCAAGTCCTTCCCAGATGCCATAATCTGGGTAAACAGGTTCTTTTTTATCCCAGGGAGTCTGCTGCACTTACCACTGCAATGACATTTCTGTTTCTCTTGTTTTATCCACAAACTCTTTTCCTAGAAAACTTTTGTGAATTTAATTCATATGATCCCATAGAGAGTAACCAAATTGCAAGTCAACTATAATATCCTCAAATTGTATTATTGTAGAGTATGAAGGGATTTATAATCTCTTCTGTGTGGATATTAAAGAATTTTGCTACAAGGAGAGATTAGTTTTGGTGGAGTAAAGTTCTGTTTAGATCTAGAAATAATTGATACAGACCCTGGTACAGCTCTTAGTACTAGTTCTTGGATAACCAGGTAACCATTAATGTTGCTATATCATTATCATGATTATTGTTGGAAAATATCCCCTTCATGGGATTCATGGAATGGAACAGAGAGTAGTAAGTCTGTCAGGTGTCCATATTGCATGAGTATTTATGAATAATTTCATATGTTATTTTCTAACTCATTCCAAATTTATGAAAGATTTTCACTTAATAGGGATTATAAATGTGCTCTTCCTAGCAATCTTCAGCAAAATATACTTTCTAATTTCTCTTTACTAATGAGGGTATATTTGCCCAATTGAATATAAAGTGTATAATGGAACTGGGCCAACACAATATATTGTCAACCATATTTAGCATATTAAAACTTTTAATACATATTCCCTTACAAAAATAAATTCTACTTTCAGTTAAGGATTCATCTGCCATGGTTTGTTACAGATCATGACATAAGTCCAGCTATCTGCTTTGTGCCACAGAGATACATATGACACAGTTCTTGTCACCAAAACTACATTAAACAAAATATGATAGGTTGTATTGTTTATTAGTTCGGTATGATAATTTATGTATATGGGATGAGTTAGAAATACCGATGAGTAAGCCCCTATTTTTTATCATTTATTATTTGAATATTTGCTTGGAGCACACCAGAGGTCTGGAATTATATCTGTAAATTGCTGCTTTAACAAGCTTTCTCAGTAACTTTTAATCCAGAGCAGATCTCTGGGTAATAGTTTAACAAGCAGTGCACACTTTTCCTAGCATACATTAGGAGCTCTGTAAACAATATTTGAATTTGATTGCCATTGAAATTAAATAGTGTTATATAATGGAAGCTATTTTCACCTAAATGAACACACAAATAGGTTAAAACATTGAACAAGGTCAATTTAAGGTACAGTGGAAATACTCTATAATAAAATGAGGACCAGTTTAAATTGGATATTAATAAATGCAACAACCAGAATCACTAATGTTTAATGTTTTAAGTAGGTAACCTAAGGGACAAAATTCAAATTATCAATGTTTGAACTGTAGGAATGGTGGTAAATGAACCTTGAAAAATTACCCTGACTCTGGTAGTTATAGGGAAAATTTAGCATGAGTAATCACCGATTTCCAAGAAGATAGCATTCTTTTGTGAAAAATATAAAAGAGAAAACAAGAGAATGAGAAAGAACAAGAGAGAAAAAGGTGAGAGTGTGCAATGAAATGAATTTTAACCCTCCAAAAGACATACCTGCCTTGAGTTTTTTGTGAATGTGATCTTATTTGGAAAAATATCTTCGTGGATGTAATTATATGAGGATCTTTATCTAAGATCATCCTGGGTTTAAGATGACTCCTAAATACAATGGCAGGCATCCTCATAGATCAAGAGAAACACAAAGGTGCACATAAGCAGCTATAAGGCCAGAAATCTGAAAGGTGTTATGGGAAATCCAGCTCAGGCTGATGTGCAGGTTGTCTGGAGACCCCTCTTGCAACTGGCTTCTGAAACAAGGGCAATCTTGTTGAGGACCTTGCCCTTTAACTTATGGGATCTGACACTAGCTCCAGGTACTTAGTAATTGAAGGACTTTGCCCTTAACTTGTGGGGTTACTTAATGTCAGAATTGAATTGAATTGTAGGACACCCAGTTGGTATCAGAGAATTGGTGTCAGAACACTGTGGGCGATTCACTATTCAGAAAGTGTGCTCTGGAAAGGTCAATCATGTGACTAGGCTGAAAAACCAGGAATGTGACTCATGGATCCAATTAAGTATCTAAAGATAAACCAGAAATAGAGATGAGGTCACCCAGCAAAGGTTTTGCAGAGAACATGGTATGGACCGTGACAAATACACTGGCCACCAGCAAGATTTCTAAGAATATTATAGCAGCAGAAACACTACTGTCTTGGACTGAAAGGGTGTAGAAACAGGACTCAATGACAAAAGATCATTGGGCTTCTAATATTCTATAGGCAAGAATAAAATCACAGAATTACTTGGTTGCAAGAACATAACCCTAAAGAAAAAGGAAAAGTGATTGAAAAGACAGCACCGACACTACAGGGCCACCAAGAACTCAAAAGGAAAAAGCTTCAAGTTGCGGAGGATTATTCTCAGGCCTTGAAAATTAATAAATTAATAAAGTTGGTATTTAAATTTGCTTCTAATGACCCATTTCTTTTTCCCTTTTCTCCCTCTTGGAATAAGAATAGTCATTTTATGCCTGTGCCATTATTGCTTATCGAAAGTAAATAATTTGTTTCCTAGTTGCACAGGTCTACAGATGGAAAAGAAATTTGTCCCATACCCAAAGTCTCAACTAACTGGTCTATATGATTTAGATAAGACTTGGGACTTTTGAACTTGAAGTTTAGATGAGATTTTTTTTAAATATTTATTTTATTTTATGCATACAAGAGCTGGGGCACAGGCCAGAGGTGCAGAAGGTGAGAGGATTTACCAGAGACAGAGTGGGGAACAGAACAGGCAGAGTGACCAAAGTACAATGCTGAGAAGAGTAGTGGGTGAGTCAGGAGATGTCTGCTGCATCATGTGGGTTGTTCTCTGGCCAGCTGGGGGATCGAACTTGTGCTGCAGAGGCTGCAGATAGCTTCATAGGTTGCGTCTCAACCCCTTGCACTGCCAGGGAAGTCCTAGATGAGTTCTTAAACCTCGAGTTCATGCTATAATAGGCTTAAGTGTTCAAGGATATTGGAGTAGGTTAGATGTATTTTACAGGTAAAACAGAAATAAATTTTTAGGGACCAGAGGCAGATCACAATGGGTTGAATTTTGACACCCTTCTCCCAAACCACGAAATCAACTGGAAGGTGTGAATGTGACCTTATTCCAAAAAAACAAAAAAACAAAAAAAAAAAAAAAAAAAGAAAGAAAGAAAGAACGAAAAGTCTTTATAGATGCAATTAAATTAAGAATCTCAAGGTGAAGTCATCTTGGACTCAGATAGGGCACTATATCCAAAAACAGCTGTCCTTCTAGAACAGCAGAAATGCAGTCATAGAGGAGAACGCCATGAGAAGAAGGAGGGAGGGATTGGTGTTACATAGCTACAGTCTCAGGAATGTCAAGGCTTGGCAGTAGTCACCAGAAACTAGGACAGAGTCATGGAATAGAGCTTCCTCCTCCTCCTTTAAAGCCTCTAGATGCTTCCAGTGTTGCTAAAAAAACTTGATTTCAGACTTACGACCTCCAGAGTTGTGGAGAAAATATCCCTGATGTTTTTTTCAGCTACCCATTCCATAGGCATTTCTCTAGGCAGCTCTGAGAAGCTAATGCATGATTTCAAGAAGTAAACTGGATATGTTCATTAGCAGTGAACATACTCTACAAAGGCCAAATATGCACATTTTTCTTCTCAGCAAAGTGACCCAACACAAAGGTCCAGGTGAGTTCAATCTACCAGTTACACCTCTAAGATGATATTGCTTTTGCTCACAGAAGTAGATACTGTTCCGTTTATACCTTGGAAAAAATAGGACTTTTATATTTTTCTCTTCATTTTATACTAAATAATCAAGATACCGTAACTGAGCACTGAATTATTTTTTGGAAAAGGATGAAAGTTGTTATTCCTGACACTGATATGACCAAATCTTGACAAAAAGAACCAATGAGTCAGAGGAAATTTTCAAAGGAAGTACATATGGAAGTTTTGAAAATCAAATGGGAATGTTAAAAATATGATTAATAAATTTATTGGGAAAAAAGCCCCTTTTCTACTAAAATGTACAATGTAGATAAATCAGAAAACAAAATATAAGAATCCTATTCTGACAAAATCATATTCTACATTCAAAAGTGACATCTTAATTCTCAATTACATGTACATTTTTGTTTATAAAACATATTTGGCACAGAAAAGAAAGAAATAGAATATAAAATGAACAAAGTGTAGGTAATTTTATAAAACATAACACATACCTCAAAACCCAGAGACCATTTGTTGTGAATATAATTAACACACACATATCCAGGAAGGGTAATAAATGTTGCAAATAGAATTGAATAATGGCTTCACTGTCTATATAGTTCTACATGAGAGATACACATGGGGTTTGAAAGCAAGTCAGTATTTATAAGGCAATATGGAGTATAAGTCTTAGTTCAAGATGGGATTTCTGAATTGTCATTAACATACTGATTTACTGCTATTTCCAGAAGAAAAATAACAGTATTGAATACAACCAATAAAGACTGGAGGTTAACAGAAAATTTCAATTTCAAACCATATTTTTCCCTTTAAACTTTAGTGTGCTCTAAAGATAGCTTCAGAGATTTTGAAGGAAGAGGAGAAAAAAAAAGAAAGAAAGAATACTCACTATTTACTCAGAAGAAAGCCATTTGACATATTTATAACTGAATTAGAAATTGATGAGTTCAGATATGTTTCAATCAATAAAGTTCTTATTTTGTCAAAAATCCAATAATGGAATGCTGTTTTGTTAAACCCACAACTCTATCTTGTCAGTAAAAGAATTGCAGAAGATAGATGTCAGTCACTTTTATAAATACCAATCTACAAATCTAAGACACAAAGGAATTTCAAGCCTGTTGAGAATTAAATGGATTTCAAAGTTATGTCAAGAGAGATTTCTTTTCCGAGATTTGTGCTATTCTAAGAGGCTCCCGAATCAATGTGATGGGTCCATACTGATTCCTTATGCTAATTTATAGTGTCTTTGTTTTTTTTAATGCAACTGGCCATTAGTGGCTGCTCAAAGGGTAGAGATGCAGATATGTGAAAGAAAACAGCATTTGACAACATCAGATAATAATTCCTAGGCAACAAGAATCTTTTCATAAACAATGGGAAGAGACATTTGTTATTTGAGCAGATGGTATAAAAAGTTTTAGTTGGTTTCCCCATAGTACAGAGGATTAAAGAAAATTGATCATAATATTGCTACATTACTTATTAAGTTTGAATGAGGAAAAAATAATTAAGCATATATGTAATTGTTTCTATGGAAGTTTCTAGTAACACACTGTTAATAAAAAATAAAATGCACAGGGCCTCCCCGGTGGCACAGAGGTTGAGCGCTGGGTTACAAAGCTGCCCACAGCCTCTGCAGCACCGGTTCGATACCCGGCCACCTGGCAAGTGTCCCACATGGCGCACAGACCTCTCCTGCCGCCGGCTGCTCCCCTCAGCAGTCTGTCTGTTCTACTCTCTGCTCTGGCTCTGGTGAATTCTCTCACCCTCCCATGCCTCTGACTGTATCCAGTGGTTGTATAAATAAATAAATAAATCTTTAAAAAATAAAAATAGGGCCTCCCCGGTGGCGCAGCGGTTGAGCGCTGGGTTGCGAAGCTGCCTGCAGCCTCTGCAGCGCCGGTTCGGTCCCCGGCTGCTCCCCGGCCACCAGAGGAGGGTCCCACATGGCGCGTAGACCTCTCCTGCCGCCCGCTGCTCCCCTCAGCAGTGTACTTCGGTCCTTCTGCCTACTCTGCTCCCTGCTCTGGCTCTGGTGAATTCTCTCACCCTCCCGCACTTCTGACTGTACCCAGTGCTTAAATAAATAAATAAATAAATAAATCTTTAAAAAAATAAAATAAAATAAAAAAATAAAAAATAAAATGCACAAATTAAAATGACATCGGACTTCTGTCCACCCATTGCATTTGATAAAGCAAAATGGAACTAGGTAATATTCTTCTTAAACTGTAGAAGGGATGCCATAATATACCATTACAAGGATTTGTGATTATGGAAATAGTGTGTGTTAAAATAGAGAAAATCAAATATAGTCAAATGCAAAAAACTATAATTATCATGAGGCTTTTTTAAAAAGTGGTATGTGACTTTTACTTTTAATGTCAAATATGTTTTCTTTTGATCATCTTTAGATAGGTTGGGGAAAATGTTTATAAGGGCCAGGGGAGGACGGTTTTAGAAAAGGAAATTTGATATACATGGCTCCTGTTATACAAATTGGCTTCAGAGCCCCAGCCTACTTTGTAATGGGTTAATTTTATATGTCATCTTGACTGATACACAAGATGTCCGTATATTTGGCGAAGATTGCTCCTGTTAGGATGATTTTAGATGACTTTATCATTTAAACTGATTAAAGCAGGTTGTCCCTACTCCTAATGGTAGTATGCAGACTGAGGAATACTCTGGGACCCCCAAACTTACATGCTCTAAAGGGGTTCTGACATCCAATTGCAAAAATACAAAGTGTACTCAGTGTGACCAAACTTTAATGGGCTTAGTTTACACAGAGAGAAGGACAATAGTTTTGCTATAAAGCACCCAAATGAGTCATAGGGCAAGCAGATAGCTTCTAGGATCAGAAAAGAATGGAAAAGGCCTGGAGGAATAAGAAAGGCTCCAGAAATAAGGACAACAAATTTCAAAAGGGAGTAATCAAACACCTCAGGACTAGGGGTAGTGGGACATTCAGGAAGGGGGAACCATAAAGTAAAGGACTCTATGATCAGGGCTGAGCTGCAAGATGTAAATCTGGGCACAGACTTTAAGGCAGAGCCAGTGAGGCCACAAAGAACTAACCAATCACAAAGAGACTGATTGGGCTTTAGAATAATTAGGAAAGATTGTATAGATTCCCCGGAGGTACAACTTCACTTTGGCTTCCTTGCCCCTCCCTGACCTGGTTCCACCGGCCTGGCCTAGGAGTCCCACTTTATTTCTGTTCCTTTTCTCCTTAATAAACTTTTGCTTATATCTATTTCTCTGAACAAATTTGCCTCTCTTTGCTTGCTTATCTGAGTGTCAGCAAAGTTCCTATTGTGTCTTCATGAGACAGCAGTCCATGATGATCCAGTGGCTGCGACTCAGCACTGCTGATGCAGCCTGGGATCATTACTGTCTGGGAGATTAAACCTGAAATTATGGTATCACAAAGTTACCCATCCACTCTTAGGCAAATGTCCAGTCAAATAGGGTTGGTCCTAATTGGGGCCACTAAATCCTGAAAATTTGCCAAAAGTCTAAGATACCTTAGATAGGAAACCATAGGACCATGAAGAAAAAGGACCTAAGATAAGGGTTGAGATGCAAGATGTAAATGTGGGCACAGAGGCATTAAGGCAGAGTGAATGAGATCACCAAGAACTAACCAATCACAAAGATACTGATGGGGCTTTAGGATAATTGGGGAAAGAAGGTAACCACAGGAAAGGGGCACAAAAGACAGGCAAGTCTGGGATGAAAGTATCAAAATCAAAGTACAAATCAAGTTAAAGTCTGCTAAAGCCAGGATCTTTCACCTATGTCTCTTTTAAGTGTCTCTGCAGATCTCAGCTCCATGTGTCTCTTTCCATGGTCTCCCAAGCCCCTGGTGGAAACCCCCTTTCTCTTCAAAATGTCTCCTCCTGTGTCTCTCCAGGTCTTCCTTATCTTTTGCACCCCACTCGGCTCCACCCCTCATTAGGCAGGGCAGTGAACAAGGAACCTCCCATTTTTATGGAAAGCCCTTTCTGTAACATTAAGGGTGGGTTTCTCATTAACTGAAGACTTGAATAGAAAAACCTGACCCACCCATGAATTAGAGGAAATTCCCTGCTGCCCTTCTGCCTTTGACCTAGAACATGTCCCCCCCCTCCCCCTCCGTCTGAACTCAAACAGCTCAATCTGCATCTCAAACTCATTGACCTTTGGACTTACAGTCATCTGTCTCCTGGTTCTGGTTCTCAAGTACTCGAGGTTGGACTGGAACTAAACCATCATCTCTCCTGAGTCTTTTACCTGCCATCTGCAGATTTATGGATTTATTGGCTTCCATAATCAGGTGACTTAATTTTCTATAGTACATTTCTCGATATATCTCTCTATGTACCTAGATAAAGCTTTCTATTTATAAGTAGATGACAGAAGATAGATGATAGACAGACAGACAGACAGATCGTGCTTCCAGTTGTCCAGAGAAATCTGACTAATATACTCCAGAATTCAATTCTGGTCATTAGCCATCTTTTACTTGTTTTTTAAGCTCCATCATGCAGGTTGCATAATGATCTATAAAGCTAGTATTATCATTCAACTCTTCCCAGAATGCCTCATTTGGTAATTTTCTGGAAATACCTGTTTAGTAATTATTGCCATCAGATATTCTTCCTTGCCTAACTTAGAATGCATTTTATTTCTCTGAATGCCTATATGACCAATATTTTATAGAATACCTTTGATTTCATAGTCATTAAATCAGGAAAGGGCAAGATGTATTCCTCCCAAGCTGTCATCTGTTTGTTTGTGTTTTTTAAATAAAATTTTACTGGAGCACAACTTGACATTCATGTACCTATGATTGCTTTTGCTCTGTAATGAGAGTTGCGCAGTTGGTACAAAGACCACATGCTTCACAAAGTCAAACATATTTGCTATCTACCTATGTTTCTATCAAAAAGTTTGCTGATTCCTAATTAAATCAATCCCTAATTGGTTATTTAAGTCTCTTCGGATACAATGCACACTTACTGAGGAAAACCATCCTTTCTTCCATGTATTCTGTGTTTCCATTATTAATCAGTGGGGTTCATGGTATGATGGGCACTGAGGAAATGGGTGGTGACCTGAATTTTTGACTTTGATATGAGAAAATATAAGCAGAGGAAAATAAAAGTTGGGATATCAATGAAATGTAATACATTTTCCTAGAAGCTGCAGCAATTTTTATCCAAGAAGCTGCTTTTTTTTTTTTTAAAGATTTATTTATTCATGCATACAAGAACCAGGGTACAGTTACCAGAGACAGAGCGGGGAAACAGAACGGGCAGACAGACGAAATACACTGCTGATGTAACAGGGTGGTCCCCAGGAAAGGGGGAGGTTCCCTGCCCCACCCAAGGAAGGGTGGAGCTGAGCAGGAAGAGGAGAAGGGGCAGAAGAGACTGAGGAAGGAAGGAAGCAGGATGGAGCCAGGAGACCTGGAGGAGGCGCGTGGAGCCTAGAGACACGTATAGAAACTGCGCTTGTCTTTTGGTCGTGGACTGGGTGACACAGATGTGGGTGAGACCCATGAGGAGGTGACAATGGCAGCTTTTATCTTGATGTTGATTTTGCTCTTTTCCTTCCGGGCTTGTCTGGTTATTTCTGACCCTTTGCTGTGGGTCCCCACTGGAAGATGCTTTAGACTTGTGGCAGGCTTTGGGGCTTTGCTCTGGGCCAATCCCATATGGATGGACTTTTACCCACAAGGGGACGGGTAACTTTGGGTGCTTCATTTAGAAACTAGACTCTTTGCCTTACCTGTATTGTTTCCTAGTTTTATTAAAGATCCTTCCCATTAGTCTCATGTGTTTTGTGTTGATGCGGTGGATGGCAGAACCCATTTAGTATAGGCAGGTTTGCGGGGTTTGGGCTGCCCCTCTCCCTGTCCTATAACACTGAGGGGAGCAGTGGGCGAGACAGGAGAGGTCTGCTGCGCCATGTGGCATTCTTGCCTGCAGGCCAGGATCGAACCTCTGCTGCAGAGGCTGCAAACAGCTTCACAGTGCTGCGCTCAACTGCCTGCACCACCAGGGGAGGCCCTGCTTTTTTTTTTTTTTTAAGATTTATTTATTTATGCATACAAGAACTGGGGTACAGGCCAAGGTGTAGGGGGAGAGAGGATTCACCAGAGACAGAGTGGGGAACAGAACTGGCAGACTAGCTGAAAATACACTGCTGAGGGGAGCAGCGGGCGGGACAGGAGAGGTCTGCTGCGCCATGTTAGTTTCTCCCTGGCTCGGTATCGAACTTGTGTCAGAGTGGCTACTGTGAGCTTCATAGGTTGCATCTCAACGCCTGTGCCACCAGAGAGGCCCAGCTGCTGCTCTATTATAGTGGGTTTCTTTTGTTGCTGTTCTTTGAAATGATTCCCCATTACCACATGATAAGCTTTTTTATCGCAGAAACAATATTTACATTTTTTTCTAAATTGCCAAACAACAAGCACTATGTCTCCCTCAAAGTAGATGCTCCAGTAAATGTGTTTAATGAATAAATGAAAATGAATAATCTAAGCAAATGACCAAAGGCCAGAGACACCCTGACTAAAGCTGAGTGTTGTTGGACCAGAAGCGGTGAGGAAGGGGATGGGTAAGATCAGGTCAGCAGACTGCAGGAACATCGCATTATAAAAGCCCTAGTGAGATAAATTAAAGGCTTTGGTTTTATCATTGAAGAGATGGAGTGACCACTGCAGAATAATAATTAGGGAAGTACTATAGATCAAGTTGTGTTTGAAAGGTTAATAGGAGAATATTAGAATAAATGTTAATGAATGAAAAATGGAGAGTCAAGGAAATATCGTGCGGTTCTTGATACAAATAAAAATATATTACCCATTCCACAATACAAACCATAAAATTTTAAAGTATAATTTATAATGTACATAAATTCATTTATAATTTTTTTATAAAACTAAATAAATAACTCACTCTTATAAATAATACAGATAGAAAAAAAAACAATACTAGAAGATTTGGAAATGGTTATATGATCAGAACAATTACATCTTCTCTGTAACCTCTACCCAAACAGCACATTTTACTCCCAAATTACAATAATCTGAAATTACACAGCAGGCAGAAGTATAAATCTTCAAATTTGTAAGTGTATGTTGACTCGATTATGTTTTTTTATTTGAATTTTATTTTTATATTTCCCATACAATTGCAACCCCCTTATTTTGACCCCAACCCTCTTTTCCCACCCCCCACCCCCCACCCCCCATAGAGTGTCTCTGGTTCATAGTTGTTTGTTGATTTTGATTTTTACTTTCTTATACTTATTCTTTTTCCTGGTCTCTTATTTAAGTTTTCTAGATTCCTGCTATGAGTGAGACCATCCGGTATTTTTCTTTTTCTTTCTGGCTTATTTCTCTGTGACTTGATTATGTTTTATGTTTGAAATTTCCTAAAGATCAGCCTTACCCACTTAACAATGGCAGCAAACAAGCAAAATACCAAATGACTGAAAATTGAAGTAGTGACTTTCTTTAGCTTAGCAAATTTTTACATAAAGGGGTTTTTACAGCTTTTTCAAAGTTTTTCCAATTTTACTTCTATGAATATACACTTTTTTGACAAAAGTCAAATTCATATGTGAGAAAAAATAATGTAGAAAATAAAGGTCTTTGGAATCAGAGTTGGGTGCAGTTTCCAACACCAACAACAGAGCTAAGTATCTTGGAAATCACTAAATCTGTCTCAGTTTTTTCAACTGTAAAATGATAATATTGTGCCTCCTCAACTATATTTTTATGTAATTACAGATAATGCATTTAAAACCAGTGTTACTAAGCAATAAAGATCTATATAAGTTATTTGAAAGCATATTTGCTAATCTTTTCAGTTAAAAACAATTGCACAACAAAATATAATTTAATTAACAATACAAAATTCCTATCTATATAAAATATGGATGAATTAGTGTTTATAAAAGTTGCCCCGTATATATCTCAATAGAAAAATAATCTTAGTGCAGACAGAAACATTTGTCTCTTCACTTTCAGACACCAATTTTTACTAACTGCAATTATATGACAGGGAAAGGAGAAAAATATTGAAAATGATGTTTCAAATACTGCTTTCCTACTTTTTCTTTGTATTCTCAAAGGAAGAAGATACATGGGTTGTCTGTAAATCATGGGCATATCCTAATTTTATTTTTATTCACCTGCCACCACAGCCTACAGAGCAGCTACTATTTCCTATGTCATTTGCAGTGTAGACTATTAACTGTTGTAATACATCTACTAAAACCTACTAGAGTTATTTGGTTTTACTTTGGTGCTTTTGGGCCTTCCTTTATGATGTAGATTTAAGTCACTGTTTACTTTTATTTTAATTTTCAGTTGTTTTTCTAATTACAGTGATAGTGGGTTATATATTACATTATCTATGTTTCACAAAGGCGTCCTTGAAAATACACATGTATTCATTCTATATTAAGTTCATCACTAAAGGCTCAATGACATCCTTTGCCATACAATTGTCCCCTGCTGTCACTGTTTTCAGTAAACCACTGAGAAAAGTCTGTGACATTTTAAAAATAAAAATAAATGATTAAACTTTTGATGATAATCTCATTAGTAAAGTTCAAATGTTCATATAAGAATGAAAATATCCACAATGTTTATTCACTCCAACTGCCTTTAAAAGTCACTATGTCTATTTTATCTGTGGTCTGTTAGCCAAGTAGCTTGAATCAATGGATGAATAATGAAATCTGATTCCCCTTTCAATCCTTGTATAGACTTCCTAAACTTAGTTCAGTATTGCATAGTTCACATCACTGTCCCCAGCCTACTGCTCTCCAAAGACATGCCAAATTTTATTTTTCCTCAATGATTAAAATTAAAAAAAAAAAAAAGAAAAAATGGCATCATGGTAATTTGCATTATATTTGAGAAGAGTTGTTAAAACTATATCCACTTGCACGTACACATTACATTAATAACATAAACAAGCCTCAAGATGGCAAGCTTCATTTCTTCTCAAATTGCATTTACAAAAAGCAGTTGCCAGGTAAATTGTTAGTGGACTATTAAAAAATGTTATCATATGACATTTGTACATGTAAATGTGTGATTTAGGAAAGTGGATAACTGTTTTGCGGTGAAAAGAGATTTGCAAGAAAGAAAAGAAGAAAAATCCATAATAACATAAACAGCAAAAGCTAAATGTATTTTTAAATATTGGTCTTAACTGATTTCTTCATTACAACTTTTTTTTTTTTAATTTGCAAACACAGACTAGCTTTGGAACACATCAGATATTAGTATATGTTGGTGGAGTGATGGTGGGGCTGGTTTGTAAGGGGGTGTTCCACTTTCTTAGCTTGTGGTAGGCAAAGCTGATTTCAGAGCATGGTGGACACCCCTGCTACTTCTCTATATTGGACTCTATTTAAGGGCTACTCTGTCATTCACATAATTGTTTCTAAAGTCATATCTTGTTATTCCACTCTGGTATAATTTCTCCATCAAGCTGCTACGTACAGCTTTTGGATGTATCTGTTCAGAGGTTAAAATTGTGTATTAGATAGGCTAAGTGGCAGTTTAATATCAAAATGAATATGAGTGACAACAAAGAAGCCAGGGAGACAATTAGAGCAGTGGTGTCAAGTTGAAATATATGCACCACATAGCATCAATTATTTTTCTAGTGATCATGTTAGAAACATAAAATGAAAGTAGTGAAATTAAATTTAATACATTTTATCTTACAGGCTATATTTGAAATATAGTCATTTCAACATAAATTCATTATTATTTTTATAAAATAGTCTACATTCTTTTTTTAAAATACTATCATAAACTGCAGTGTGATGATTATGTTTCAGATAGTCATTACATATATACCAGTCAGACATCATGTGCTAAAGAGTTACATGTGGCTGGTGACAACATATTTTGGATAGAGATACAAGTTTATTTGAATATTTTGAGAGAAAGATTATAGCCTCAGCAGATAAGCTGCAGCCAGATCAGGAAAAATGATGCAGTAGGTGAAATTAGCGGGTATTGATGACTTACTGAAGGTCACAAATGAACAGAAAGGAAGAATCAACACATTTTTCTATTTGTTGACTTAGAATAAATGCTATGGGGAAAGAAATGGAAAATGAGGAGTAAAACAGCACATGGCTCTTAGGAAAAGAAAAAATATATTAGATATTCCACAAGCAACTACCTGAGCATATGGGTGTGAAAAAAATCAATTACATAAGTGGAAGATATCTTGAAAATATAATCTTACAGATTGCAGGTTTGGAAATTATTTCTTAATCATTTCATTACAGAACAATGACTTATCTTTATAACCTTTATCTAAAGATTATTTTTCATGCATATAAATTAATATTTTTGAAAAACATCTCCTTGGAGTTTTGCAACTTAGTTCATGAGAGCAGTCTGAAATATAAATTTCCCAATTAGTAGTAAGCATTGGTGCAGTTTTCTACAGAACATTTCCTAAGGAAAATCAAATGAAAAAACACAAAATTCCAAATAAATAATTTAAAATGGGTTATTTTCTTTACTCACTGATTTTTATCTAATAGCTATTTTAAATTTATGCATATTTTGCTTTCCTGTAAATATACTAATAAAATACTTGCAGGGAATGAATGTCGTGTCCAAATAGTGTAATAGTAAAAGGATCAGAATGAGTGGAATTTAATTTCCATCACTAACAGCCTACCTCAGAGGTTTTGGGCCTATTATTTAACTTTTCTTATCTCAATTTCTTTCTATCTGAAAAATAATATACTACTCTTTTTTGTAAAATTCTTGAGTAAATTAGATAAATATATCGAAAATATCTAATATATGTAATACTTTAGCACAACAGAAAATACCCAACATATATAAGTATCTCAAAATTTTGTAAGAATGACTCACATGCATAGTGAATTCTGATTTCGTACTTTTTATATAAGAAAATGCATGCCTAACATCAAAAGAAAAACTTGTTTAGTTTTCTTAGATAATATTTTTTCCTCTCTTCAGTTAAATTCAAAATTACATCAGCATTATTTTTTCCTGGCACTACAGAAATGTATCTCTGTATTAGTTGGAAGAATCAATTTCTATACATCACCACTAAATAATTTTAATGGAAAAGGAAAATATTTCTGGGTAGTTAGATAAATCTTTAACTTTTCTCAAAAACCAAGCTCTTTACCAACATTATTGGCAAAACCATTATCGAAAGTGACAGAATATTAAAGGTGCTCTTTTAAATCCTACTTAGTTCCTCATTTTTAGGTTCTCAAAGAAAGTAAGTCAAGTTTCTTTACATTTCATCACTATAACCTGATTTTTTTTTTTTCTTCTATATCTCCCATGGAAATATCCACAGAACTATTTCTATATTGAACTCTGAATCCATTACTGCTTTTTTTGGGGACCCAAATTGAAGAATCTGTAATAAACTTGTAATTAACTTATAAAAACCTGCTAGATCAGTCTTTTTCAGACCACATTTCATTTAAAAATTTTTCAAAATACTAATCCATTTCAGTCCAACATTTTAACAATAAAATCAAAGGGATTACTAGAAAAATAATATAAGCAACAAAGTTCTATAACAAACCCATGATTGTTCATCTCTAAAAGTCATAGGCATTTTAAATTTAATATAATCAGAGCAAACACAACATAATTGGTAAATATTATATTTGTATGTTGTAACTAATATAAAAATAATTAACATATGCATTGTTCATTGCCCATATGAGTAATCAATTAGTATAGAAAATAGTACATGCCATTTTGGTCATTCTAAATCATAATTAAATGAAAATTTATGAACAATACAACAAGTTACCATGTTAAATACCTGTATGTTATAAATAAATACTATATATAAACAATCAGATAGTAATATGATAAATAAGCTTGCTTCTCTCACTTAGGAACTTATCTAATCTACATTTTATTGACAATAGAGCTACTCACACACTATATATATTGTTTAAGATAATTTATATATATATAATATATACAAAGCTTTGATGTCTTCATTTGATTGCATTCACAGTGGAATGTTGATGGAAAGAATAAAATTTAAAGGATATTTGAATGAAATCACAGTATTTTTCACTTTTTTAGCAGTAGTTACACTAGCAATTTATCTTATCAAATTAGAAATAAAAATGAATTTTCTTTTTTTTTTTTTTTTTTTTTATAGAGGCATGCTTTATTTATTTGTTTGCTGGTTTGTTTGTTTGTTTTGTTTATACATGCACTGGGTACAGTCAGAAGCGCGGGAGGGTGAGAGAATTCACCAGAGCCAGAGCGGGGAGCAGACCAGGCAGAAGGACCGAAGTACACTGCTGAGGGGAGCAGCGGGCGGCAGGAGAGGTCTGCGCGCCATGTGGGACCCTCCTCTGGTGGCCGGGGAGCAGCCGGGGATCGAACCGGCGCCGCAGAGGCCGCGGGCAGCTTCGCAACCCAGCGCTCAACCGCTGCGCCACCGGGGAGGCCCAAAATGAATTTTCTTTTGACTAAAGAAGTAGATTTTGATCACAAACTTCCAATGCTTGGAACTATTCTTCATGGAAATGAGATTAAAAATATTTTACCAAATTTTTAAGTGTTTAGTGATATAACTTCACAGATATACATTAATAAGATCACCAAATTAAATGATACTTATTCTTGAATTGTGGAACATCATAATAATTTTAACTTTCTATTCTTACTGGTTTCTAACCATTGTTTTTGTCTTTTTATATAACATGTTATTGAAAAACACAATCTTTCCTTTATTTGGAAATTTTAAAAACATGAGTTAGTGACATGTATCATATTATAGAAAAGATCCCTGAAGGAAGGATATATGGGACATTCAGTGGTGAACTTAATAAAGCATGTGCACATGTTGATTTTTAAAAATGCACACCTGAAATTATTATAATGCAGTTATTCAATAAAAATATGATTAAAATAATGATGATAAACAATCAAATGCTATTATTCAAAGCATATATTTATATTTAGTACACAGTATCAAGTGTTAGTCCATAAATCAAACATCAATGAAAAAATTAGTTCCCTTATTAACTATCATATATCAACATACAATTAATTTGTTATGATACTTTGACAACATAGTAAAAGAATAATCTTAAATGCAATGCACATGCTTTAGGTGATTTATAGTTTTAGTAAATGACTAACACACATTAGTACAACTGAGGTTTTGGGGTTTTTTGTTGTTTTGAGGTGTTTTGGTGCTTTTTGTAGCAATGCTTCCTCATTGATAGTATTTAAATTAACATTTACCATTTAGCATAAACATTTTAATCTTGGTGTGCTAGCCAGTCTCCAAGAAGACCCCCAACAAACCATACCTCCAGGTATCATTACTGTCATGTGACAAAGTTGACATTTGTGACCAGTAGCAGGTTGTAGAGATGATATTTAACTATCTAGTTAAATTTTAAGAATGTAGTATAGGCTTTTATTAATAGTGATGTAGCCCCATTAGTTTATTTTATTATTTTTTTTTAAAGATACACTTTTTTTTTTCCAAAATTTTTTTTAAGATTTATTTATTTATTTTTATTTATTCATACAAGCACTGGGTACAGTCAGAAGCTCGGGAGGGTGAGAGAATTCACCAGAGTCAGAGCAGGATGCAGAACAGGCAGAAGGACCGAAGTACACTGCTGAGGGGAGCAGTGGCAGCAGGAGAGGTCTGTGCGCCATGTGGGACCCTTACCTGTGGCCGGGGATCGAACTGGTGCTGCAGAGGCTGCGGGCAGCTTCGCAACCCCGCGCTCAACCGCTGCGCCACCGGGGAAGCCCCCATTAGTTTATTTTTGCTTTTGTTTCCTTCATCTTGAACTCAAAGACATCACTGAAATCAGTGTTGTAGTGTTTTGCCTGTTTTCTTCTGTGTATTTTTTGATCAGTCCTTACATCTAAGACATTAATCCATTTTGAGTTAATATGTGTATGGTTGTTTTGTTTTTCAAACACTATTTTATTTATTTATTTTTTAATCTAATGATGTCTTTATGATGCTCACAGTGTAAAAGCTAAATTGTGTGGTGATTGCTTAATAAAAACAACTTGGAGGGGAAGGAAAATGTTTTTTAAACAGAATTAAACAAGCCTGTCTTTAACAAAGCCCCTGTTTCTAAGACCCAACATTGGATCATGTTCATTGAATTCAAAACTCTACTTCAACCCTGAATTATTGCTGGAAAGGTTCTCTGCTTCAGTGGTGTAGACTTGTTAAGTCTTTTTTTTTTTTTTTTAAATAATAAATTTTATTTTTATATTCCCCATATAATTGCAGCCCCCCCATTCTGACCCCAATCCCTCCCCTCCCACCCCCGCCCCCCCAAAAAGTGTCTCTGGTTCATAGATTTTGTTGATTTTGATTTTCACTTTCTTATAGTTATTCATTTTCCTGGTCCCTTATTTAAGTTTTCTAGATTCCTGCTATGAGTGAGACCATCCGGTATTTTTCTTTTTCTTTTTGGCTTATTTCGCTGAGCATGATCCCTTCCAGCGCCATCCATGTTGCTGCAAATTGCATGTGTTTATCTTTTTTGAATGCTGAGTAATATTCCATGGTATATATGTACCACATCTTCTTGATCCAGTCATCTATTTTTGGGCATTTGGGCTGTTTCCAAAGCTTAGCTATTGTAAACAGTGCTGCTATAAACATAGGGGTGCAAGTGTTCTTTGGAATTGATGTTTCTGTGTCCTTTGGGTAAATACCTAGGAGTGGAATTGCTGGATCATATGGAAGCTCTATGTTTAGTAGGCCCAGAAATCTCCACACAGCTCTCCATAGTGGTTGGACCAGTTTGCACTTCCACCAACAGTGCAGGAGAGTTCCTTTTTCTCCATACCCTCGCCAACATTTGTTGTTGCTAGTTTTTTTAATATGTGCCATTCTCACACTTTCCTTTCTCCATTGTACACTTTTGGCTCCCTACATCACAGATAACTGTCCATATAAGTGTGTGTTTATTTCTGGACTTTTCATTCTATTACATTGGTTTATATATCTATTTTAATTCCAATACCATATTCCTTTGATTTCAATAGCTTTGAAGTATAGTTTGAGTTTTAAAAGTGTAATGCCTCTGCTTTTTTTCTCTTTTTTTCTTTTGGAATTGATTGGTTACTCATCAAATAATTTGATGGTTTTAGCTGTTTAAGAAATTTTATTCCATACCAATGATCTTTTCCTAAATATGGAAAGTAATGTTACAGCAACCAACCAGTAATTGGCCTGTCTTTGTCACAGGTTTACCCATCATTTAAAGGCATACATCTTTAATGTAATCTTTCACTATGTATTAGCTATTACATATATTAATTCAGTCTTCAAACTGATAAACTATAAGAAGTCATTAAAGAATCAATGTTAACATTTTAATTACTGAATATTAGCTTCCTTTGAGTTTTTAATTCAATATTTTTTCTTTCCAATTTCCTTTTGTTTGAAGGTTTTTTTTTATTTTTATATACAGATACTACTTAAATTATAGTTCATTAGTTGCTTCATTAGCCAGTATATTCCTCACAAACCACATACCATTATCAAAGTATATTATTATTAATCATGCTTACAAATGTAAACTCATTTCTGAAGGATCATAACTTTGAGTAAAATTAGTATCAATTATTTTGGTTTTCATTTGCTTAAAATCACCTACATGATTCTCACAAGACTTACTACTGTTATAAAAGAATTTAGTTATCGTAATCCTTGACAAAAAGCAATATACACTTATTTTATCTTACACAAACTGGGTCAAAAGATAATACAAATTGTACTTTCCTAATTTAGCTAATGTGACAAAACTATAAATTCAAAGTAAGAATGTAAATGGTGTGCTAATCATTATGGAAAACAGTGAAGAGATTTCTTAAAATATTAATAACAAATTTCCTCATGACACAGCTATTCACTTCTGGATTTTTACCCAGAGAATATGAAAAACTAATTTAAAATATATATATATGATGTTCATTACAACATTATTTACAATAGTCAAGTGTGGAAAACAATCTAAGTATCCACTGTGGAATGGAATGCTACTCAGCTATAAAAATAAGATGAAATTTCACAATTTCCAACAACATAGATGAAACTTGAGGATATTATGCTAAGTGGAATAACTCAGAAGGAGATAAATAGCTTACATTTTTACTCATGTGGGATATAAAGACATGAAGCAAATGAGCAAACAAAACAAAATAAAACTCAGATACAGAGAATAGATTGAATTTATAAAAGGAGAAGTGGGTGGGGGGTGGTGAAAATTGGCAAAATTGTTCAAATGTATGGTGGTGGATAGAAATTAGGTTTTTGATTGTAATATTGTAACATATAAGGATATTGGAATATAAAGCTGTATATTTAACACTTATATAATGTTATAAGCTATGGCTACTGTAATAAATTTTTAATAAAATGATATTTATACAAACAAGTTATAGAGATAATAAATGCTTAAGTTTTGTCATGTTTTTAATACTTTTGGGTTTCATTTAACACCTTAACCTTAAAAGTCACATAAATAGTACTTAGTTTATATCAGATACAACACATTATGCAAGATTAACATACTTGTATGACCCTAACATACAGTTTGTGAACTAGCACTAATCCATAGATAATCCACAATCTTCTTGAAATCCTATGTCATCTTTCATATCTCTTTTAAATTTGGCTTCATTTATGTGAAAGATAAAGAAAGGAAAGAAAGGTAAGGTTTGGTGAAAAAACTTTTGTAATCAGATTTTCTACATTTAGATAAATTCAATATTGCATTGAAATAAAAAGATATGGAAAACTGTCACTTTACCACTTTTTTTTTTAATTTCTTTTAGCATGTCACTGCTTATCCCAGTTAGTTTGATGATTCTATGAAGGATCACTTTTTTTTAATAAATCTGGTAAATTTAATTAGACACAACACTAATCTGTCAAATGACAAAAATGAAACTAGTCTGATGTCTTTAATTCAAGAGAAGATAATCCATGGGTTGGGGTAATAGAATGCCTCATAATTAATGGAGCACTTTTCCCAAGTGATTTGGCCAGAACAAGTTTTATGAAGATTAGGAGCAGGCACATAGAGATAGGGCATGATTGACTGTGATGATATATCAAATCTTATTCAGAAAGATCAAATAACAAAGAAATAAATATAGAGTCCAGATCTAACTTGGCATTTGACAATTGATTGAGACAATATACTGCATTTCTGTTCAAGCAGAGAATTAACAGGAAAAGAAATGTTGGCTGCTGACCTGGTACCCTGAACAAGAGTGGTTTCATCTTGGATCCACAATTTTTTTTCAACAAATCTTTATTATTAACTTCAATCAACTTTTGTCCAACTCTTCCTTCAAAAAATGGAATCATCGCCCCATCCCTGGTGATATGGATGTTACTCTGTGTTTGTGAGTATAAAGCATTGAAGGTAATATTTGCCTATGTACACATAAAATAAAACTCTACTTGAATTTTCTAAGACTATACAAATCATTGAAATTCAAGCCTCAAACACCATATGAAGGCAAAAATTTTTTAGCACGTTTCATGTAGATTAGGTATCTAGCTTTGAAAAGAGGTCCGTCCAATTTAAACTTCTCTTCTGGTATAAACTCAATTACTTGTCTCTGTCTCTTAAACAGGCCTTAAAACCCAAGACACTAAATTTATGGTATAAGCAAACGTGCAAGAAAGCCTTTATCTCATTTTTTTGTTTGTTTATTTTGCTGGTTTCAGCTCCTCTGTCACTTTGGGTCTTTAGATTTTCTTGCCATTTCAGCTATAAAACATTCATGAGGTATTTGTTGTATTTTATCCTGGATTTCCAGTTATTTTTGTAGCAAGTTTTTCCCCCAGAAGGTTCAACCTACTATAGTCTTAAAAAGAATAGTCCATTCTCCATCTATATTTGAAAATTTAAAGACTTTTCACTCCTCTTTTAGTAAATATCTCCTCAAATGATTTCTGTTTGTTTTTAGGTGATTCTTGCCACTCTGATCAATTAACTACTAATTAAAACCCGTGTGTCCTAACTCATAGTGAACAGTTATTTGAGAAGTATAAGTCAATATTAGAGAGATCAAGTGGTTAATACAATTAATGTATATTTGGATTGCTTCAGATATTTGAACTAAAGATAGGAATACAGAGGGTAAATAGGCAAACCTACATTTTTTGTTAAGTTTCAAACACTAGCTTAAATCTCTGTAGATGGGATGTGTGATGAACTTTATGTACAGTGATTACTTTATTTGACATTTGCAATAACTTTACAGAGGAAGACTTGTTTTAGATTTTATTTTTTTTTTTTAAAGATTTTTTTTTTTTTTTTTTTAAGATTTATTTATTTATTTATACAAGCACTGGGTACAGTCAGAAGCACGGGAGGGTGAGAGAGTTCACCAGAGCCAGAGCAGGGAGCAGAGCAGGCAGAAGGACCGAAGTACACTGCTGAGAGGAGCAGCGGGCGGCAGGAGAGGTCTGCGCGCCATGTGGGACCCTCCTCAGGTGGCCGGGGAGCAGCCGGGGATCGAACCGGCGCTGCAAGGCTGCGGGCAGCTTCGCAACCCACGCTGCAAGGCTGCGGGCAGCTTCGCAACCCAGCGCTCAACCGCTGCGCTACCAGGGAGGCCCTGTTTTAGATTTTAGACATGAGTAAGCTCAGACTCAGAAAAATAAAAATCTTAAATTTTTAAGAAATGTGAGTGGAACATTTAAGAACAACACTAATATTGCCAAGATGAGAAGAAAACAATAACTTATTACTTGAAAGGAAAAAAAAAAATCAGTAGTGGAACATGGACCTTTTTCAGACTGCGCCTAATTTCGAGTATTCCTTGTTGGGTCTAAATTTATTCAAACTGGCAATTTGCAATTGACTTTGGGTACTGTATAGAATTCTGCTGAAAGATCACTTATACAGTGAGATAGTCTTATATGCTGCCAGTTGAAAAGCCATTTGGGGAAAATTATTTTTGGAAATAAAATGGCAGGAGCAAAAATATATTACTCATGTAAGTGTGAGTAAATAATCACTTGTTTGATATATACATAAACACATAGAAAAACATATATGTGCCAACACACTCTAGTTCTGGTTGTGACTATTATATATTAATGGTTCATGAATTCTGTACCAAAATTCCTCAAGATACTCTATTTCTCATTCCTCTAAAGAATCTTATATTTTCTACCATTTTATCAATTTCAACAATTACTTCATTGAGAAGATTTAAGTTATCAAGCATGAAATATTTTGATTTCTCCTGTCCAAGATAATGTATCACATACTTTGTACATCCAAAACCATCTTTGTTCCTCCCATCACAAGGGATCAAATATTGCCTTCACTTCAAAGCCAATTCCTTGACATGCTTTAACTTCCAACCCTTTTGTCACCCAGATCTTGACTCCTACTGATTTTTATTACATCTCTTTTATCTCTAATTTTTCCTTCCGAATAATTTTCCATTTGTACATGTTTGACTCCCTCACTGTAAAAGCTAAATCCTCCCTTACCTTCCATCATGCATCTTCCAAGATATAATTTCTTTCTTTTTTTTATATTCAAAATAACCAATTTAGGGCCCCCCTGGTGGTGCAGGAATTAAAGTCTCAGCACTATAAAGCTATCACAGCTGCTGTGGAATAAGTTCAAACACCAGCCAAGAAGCTACCCACATGGGGCAGCAGACCTCTCCTGTCACTCCTGCTGCTCCCCTTAGCAGTGCATTTCAGTAGATCTGCCTGTTCTCCCCACTCTGTCTCTGGTGAATCCTCTCACCCCCTGCACCTCTGGTCTACAACCCAGTTCTTGTATGCATAAATAAATAAAATGAACCTTAAAAAAATATATATTTAAAAGGAAAGAATAGTAAAGGACACTTGCACAGACACAAATGTGCAGAAAGGGACAGGTTTGCTATAAGGGACAGGTTTGTTAAAAGAGAGGTCTGCACAATCACAGGTGGACATGCTGGGAAGGAGAGCTGCCCCTGCTGCTTTGCAAAGGGAGAAGAGTGGTGGCAAGGAGCACCTGCCTAGGCACAGATGGGCAGAAGGGCTGCTGATTCATCTCTTTTTTTTTTTTCCACTTAAATTTCACAAAGTGAAAAAAAATGTATTTCCTTAATACTACAACTAAATGACCCTAACCAGAAATTCTAAATAGCTCTTCAAAAGTCTTCAAAAATACTAATTATTTCATAAATAAACTCAAAACTTAAAAATTTAATAAATAAACTGCTTTATTTTTCTGTCCATATCTCCTAAAATTATTGGGCTTCGTTTTTTAGTTAGTGCTTAATAAAAAATAAAATAAAATCTTAGTGGCATCCAATGTTAAGGATTGTTTTTCTCTCAAGTATTGTGAAATGTCTGGTGGTGTTTGAGCTATGGTGGAGATAGTTCGATGGCTGTAAGTAGCTGTCTGGGGACAATTCTGCTCCAATTTTTTTTTTTCCTTTAAACAGCAGGCTAGTGACAGTGCATTGTCCTTCTTATAATAAGGACAGACGTGCAAAAGAGAATGTCAAACTGTAAAAACATATTTTTTAGTCACTGTGTCTGTCTATAACATCTTTGACCTAAGCAGGTTATAAGAGAAATGCAAACTCAAAGAGTACAGAAGAATAAACCTCCCAAAAATGTGGCAGCGGGAGAGAGAAAATATTTTTGAAAAGCCTAATCTAATCTATGACACTAACTTTTACATTATTCCCCACCATCACCAATCTGTTAGAATGATATTCTGATTAGTAACACATAAGACACATTGTCAAGCTATATTACTATAATTCTAAAAACATTGTGTATGTATACCTAATGTATACAAACTTGTCATAGGTAAATGTATGATTTGTTAGGGTTTTTGAAGTGGTGGAAATAAGTTACAGTTTTCAATGATTTCATGTTACCTATTGATGTCAGTTCAAGAACTTCTGTTACAGAAAGTATCAATCAAATTTTATTATTTCATGGTATTTGTTGTACTTGTTGTCTTTTGAAGATAGCATTTATTTTTTAAGACTCTCATGTTTGTTTGCATGCTTGTCACGTGCATCACTCTAACCATAGCAGCCATTCACCCTTTTTCTGTTTCCTCCGTATGTGTCCATGTAAAGACTCTGGAGAAATGATCAGAATCTGATGTTTACTTTGCAGTCCTTTGTCACTCTCTTTGCTCCATTTGCCCTCTGTTAGCAGTAGGTCCATATGTTTCATATCTGAACCTCACCCATTTTTGAATGCTTATATATTCATGTTGTAAAAGGATCAAAGACACAATATTCATACTAATTGTGCTACTTTCTAATTAGTGCTCACTAATAGCCATTGAAAAGAATTGTCCTTCCTAGAAGAACAGACTCTTAAAAAATTGAACAGGACTTGAAATGCTGGATTAAATATTAATTGGCCATTTTGCACAAAATATAATTTAGCCAGAAAAGATGAAGAGCAAGTGAAAATAAAGATAAAGTATTTGAAGGAAATCAAATAAAGAACCTCTTATTCTAGCATTAAGCAGAAAGTCCTGATGAAAGATGTTAGAAAAATACTTCTGAACAAAGGGTTTAGGAAGGTTAAAGACAAGTACTTTTTACTAGACAAATGTCCATATTACAGTAATCCTCTTTGATGATAGAAATCTATAAATTTTGTCTTTTGGTGCTACAATCTATCCTAAGTAGCTCTCACTCCATATTCTCACCCATCTCCAAAAGAAGGATCTTTAGTTCAATTTTGGCCTCATTCCAATAAAACTGCAATAGTGCTAAATAGTGTCCCCTGAAAAAATGGAAAGGAGACTACTTCAAATTGCAGTTTCTACAGCCAGAACAGACATATAATAAACAGGAACAATGAAGATTTGCAATATTTTGATCAATTATTGTTGGGGCTCAAACAGGTGCTTTCCAGATAGAATCTAAACTGGACCCCAAATGCAGAGGGCAGAGACCAAAGAAAGTGTCAGTCACTCCAGATTGGTAGGTAGCAATATTAATGAATATGAGAACTTACTTAAGAGGCTTTGTATTGAGTGGTCTCAAGATGAGTACTTCTCACCACCTGCCAAATCTCAAAAGTTTATGTGGCTGTATTCAGTCATATATGCAGTCCAGATAGTCACAAAGCATATTAAACACTATACATTTTTTGAGGCTGTGTCCTGGGAACAGCTTCTGGGAATGCACATTTCCAGGGAGAAGAACACAAAACTTCCAAGTGCCCAGATCCGGATAGTGGGAAAAAGATGGTCATGTTCTTTTGATTGTTCCCCAAATAATTATATTTCTAGGCACCTATTGTGTAAAGAACAATGGGAAAGGATGTGAAGTTAACAACTTCCTATAAAATATTTGGATTCTCTTTTAATGTAAAACAAAGGGGGTTTCAATGGGTCTCCACAAATTCTTGAAACATGTCAGTTTTTTGGACTTACTCAAGCAATAAAAATGCTACAAAGTTGTAGTTGCAGAACAAGAAGGACCCACTCCCTCTCCCCCTCAGCTGACACTCTTATAAATTAAACTTTATCATATGGATGTAAAGGGGAAAACATGGTTTATATAGGATTAGGTTCCACTGCGTGGTTTTAGGCAACCACTGGGATTCTTGGAATCATCTGCCCCAGGGGTAAGGGTGACTACTGTATTTTGTGGTCTTTCCTTCTGCCTTTTTTTTTTTTAAAGCAAAACTCCTATTATGAAGCACAGGTTCAGGCAGGCTACTGCTGAGTACTAGAATTTTTAAAATCACCATATTTACTCCCACCTAAGGCCTTAAGAAATGAGTATGATTAATTCCATATTATAAGTAGACATAGAAAGGTAATGACATTGGAGCTGAAACTTGGTCATGTTTGCCCAGCAGACCATTTGATTACAAAACAATGAGGATCTTTGCCTCATTGCTGTCCATCTGAGTCAGAAAGGCTCTCAGTAACCTCTTTTGCACCCCAAAATGTACCTAGAAACAGAATAAATTATATGCCATATTTTTGTGACAAAATGAATATTGTTTAGGTTGCTAAATTAAAAGCAACTTTATTATTATTATTATACAGATTCTCAATTAACAGAATCTGCTTTCTATTTTGTGAGATTCAATGAATGCTTGAAAATTGGTTTCCTAACCCAGGTCATTGGAGACTCCATTTCTTCATCTTATAGCTCCTCATTCATCGCAAAGAAAATTCTACAAAGGGAGTGGCCTAGATAAGTTCATTTGTATAACAAAGATTTATTGTGGGATCATATGACAGGCTTTTGATTCAGACCCTGGAAACTCAAAAGTAAATAAACAAAAGACTGAACACAGCAGTAGATAAATAATGATGATGATGAGAGAAAGAGAGAGGGAAAGAGAAGTTTTTCTTTTAATATATAACAACAGAGTTTTCACTGTATACAAAAAGCCATAATTGAGTAAGAGGAAACAGAAAAAAAATCATCAAATGACACATTAAAAAGTAAAGTAGATAAGAAGGGTAAACAGTTGTGAAGTGTTTTTAATTTTGTGTTGAGCTTTAAATGTTGTTAAGCAATTCTTGGGAAGGGAATTAACCCATTAGATATATAGGAGAAAAATATAAAAGACATAGAGAAGACTAGTGCCAGACCCCCAAAAATGTTTTTGAGAAACAGTAAGGAGGACAATGCAACTAAAGAAGAAATGGTTCAAGACCCCTAAAAAGGTCTTTAAGAAACAACAAGTATAGCAGTGCAGCTACAAGTAAAGTGAGCAAGAAAAAGAAATGGAGTGTAAGAACAGAAGACTAATAGGATTCTTATATGGCTTCTGATACAAAGATGACTTTAACAGGGACTAGGCACCCATTGCCGGTCTTTGAAGGGAATTTTGACATGATATGACCTACTTTGTCATTTGAATAGTTCTAAAAGGCAAGTGGGTGTCTTCCAAATATTGCTTCATACAGTTCTGTTAATGCTATCATTTTTAGGCTTTCAGGAAACCAACTAGAATAGAATAAAGAAACATGATGATTAAAAAAGCAAAAGAAATGAATTTATCTAAGTTCATCAAGAAATCTACTAGTGAGCAAGTAAGAAGAGTATCTAACAGGCAGTTCTGGTGGTACTAGAAGGGAATTCTATATTAGCTTTGGCATAAAAATAGAACAGGAATGCCACAGTGGATGTGTTGTTTTTAATATATAAGCTCATAAAAATCAGCAGGCTTTCATATGTATTAACACAGCACACAAATGATAGCTTAACTTTAAAAGCATGAATGCAGAAGTGAAGCGAGACAGAAGAGAAAGGACAGCCATACATGAAGTTCTGCCCCTGTCAGAGCTGTCAAATACTCGATTTGAGGGACAGCACCAGAGAAACCAAGGGGACAACTCAGTTGCACATCTGAGAGAATTGAACTAGTAAGGTATTAATTAAGTGCAAAAATACATTGGAACACATTTAACTTTATCACTTCAGATAATTATTGCCCATATGGGGTCAGGGTTTGGGTTTGCTCTACAGGTAATTTTCAACCCACCAGTTTCACACAGAAGGCTTAGAATAATCATCAGCAACTAGTTTGTCAGAAGTGCCCCTGCTAGATCTCTTACTAGCACAGGTATGTATTATGGTCAAGATGTGGTTGCTGTTTGCTACCAGCACTCATATTTATGTTTAGTCGACCCATTTTAAACTTTCCCCAGCTCTATTGCTAGAGTGGGACTTTCCAGGATGTGAGCAGAATTGAATATAAACCGAAATGGTTGCAGATAGGATAACTAACTTAGAATCCTATTAACAACCTTCATGATCATAAATAAAGACCTCAAATATCTGAGATTTATTCTTTTTGTTGTTAAAGTGAGTGCAATTCTTTCCATTTCCCTTGTCTGTTAGGAAGTTAATTGGAATAAACAGATAATTGTGGTCTGTAATTTGCATTTGTATGGCATTTGCAATGAATGATAACAATATTAATAACAATAAATATTATTCTTAAGCATGCAGTAACTCACTCATGTTCCTCTTAATAAATCAAAATAAAATTCCAGTGGAGTGCTTCAGCAGCACATATACTAAAATTGGAACGATACAGAGAAGATTAGCATGGCCCCTGTGCAAGGATGACATGCAAATTTGTGAAGTGTTCCATATTTTTGAATCACCAAAAACCCCGAATAGCCAAAGCTCTCCTGAAAAAAAAAGAAGGGAATGGAGGCATCACACTCCCAGACTTCAAACTATACTACAAAGCCATAATCATCAAAACTGCATGGTATTGGAACAAGAACATACACACAGACCAATGGAATCGAATAGAAAATTTAGAAATAAACCCACAGATTTATAGTCAACTAATCTTTGATAAAGGAGCAAAGACTATGCATTGGAGCAAAGAAAGATTGTTCAATAAATGGTGCTGGGAAAACTGGGTTGCTACATGCAAAAGAATGAAGCGCAACCACTACCTCACACCATACACAAAAACCAACTCAAAATGGATTAAAGAACTAGACATAAGACCTGAAACCATAAAATACATAGAAGGAAATATAGGCGAAACACTACATGATATCCACATCAAAGACATCTTTACAGACACATCACCCAAAGCAGTGATAGTGAAGGCAAAGATAAACAGCTGGGACTACATCAAAGCAAAGAGCTTCTGCACAGCAAAAGAGACAATAACAAAAACAAAGAGAAACCCCACCAACTGGGAGAACATTTTTGCACCCAACGCTAATGATAAAGGACTGATCACAAAAATCTACAAAGAGCTGATGAGACTCAACAACAAAGAAAATAATCCTGTCAAAAAATGAGCAGAAGAGCTAAAAAGAAACTTCTCTGAAGAGGAAATGCAAATGGCCAACAGGCATATGAAAAAATGTTCAACATCACTTGTAATCAGGGAAATGCAAATCAAAACTACCATGAGATACCATCTTACACCAGTGAGAATGGCACATATTAAAAAAACTAGCAACAACAAATGTTGGCGAGGATGTGGAGAAAAAGGAACTCTCCTGCACTGTTGGTGGGAGTGTAAACTGCTCCAACCACTATGGAGAGCTGTGTGGAGATTTCTGGACCTACTAAACATAGAGCTTCCATATGATCCAGCAATTCCACTCCTAGGTATTTACCCAAAGGACACAGAAACATCAATTCCAAAGAGCACCTGCACACCTATGTTTATAGCAGCACTGTTTACAATAGCTAAGCTTTGGAAACAACCCAAATGCCCAAAAATAGATGACTGGATCAAGAAGATGTGGTACATATACACCATGGAATATTACTGAGCATTCAAAAAAGATAAACACATGTAATTTGCAGCAACATGGATGGCACTGGAAGGGATCATGCTCAGCAAAATAAGCCAGAAAGAAAAAGAAAAATACCGGATGGTCTCACTCATAGCAGGAATCTAGAAAACTTAAATAAGGGACCAGGAAAATGAATAATTATAAGAAAGTGAAAATCAAAATCAACAAAAACTATGAACCAGAGACACTCTATGGGGGTTGGGGGTGGGGAGGGGAGGAATTGGGGTCAAAATAAGGGGGTTGCAATTGTATGGGGAATATAAAAATAAAATTTATTATAAAAAAAATTCCAGTGGAAACCCTAAACATCTCGTAAATTTATTTTTTGCCATCACTTGCCTATTTTTTGTAACTAAAGCCAACCCATACCCACACTTGAAATCATTGTCCTTTGTATTTTATAAGCTAGACATATGAGTGTGTGTTTTAAAGACAAGGGTAAAGTTAAAATATACCACTTTGCATTAAAACATGCAAAGTCTTAACAGGATGGCAGGTATGCACTTGCTTTTTATGAGAAAAATCACAATGAACAAAATTGCATTACTCTCCACAGCCTCTCCGCATCTTGCACATTGCCCACAGAATGGCCTGTCAGCAATATTAATCACTTTGAAAAATGCATATCTCAAAGAGCTCTGTTAGAGTACACTAAATTCATTTTTTAGAGTAAATGAGGGAGCCATTTTTCCGCCTGCTTAAGCTGAAACATTTGCATTTCAATTGAGATTATCCTTTTGAATTTCAGGTTTCTCACATAGCTCTCACAAGAAAGTGGCTCCTTAACCAAATTCTCCTGTTTTTAAATTTACTTACCAGTAGAGGGGATAGTGCAAAAGCATAGCACTGAAAGTTACTAGTGGATCATTTTAGATTGCTATAATGAGAAGGGTTTACGTCATAAAGCACATGATATTGACTCATAAAGAGACATGCACAATCAGGTCAGTCATAAGAACACCAGAGTTGGATTTTACAGAACTAGATCTAAAAATTTCTTGATTGCCTCCCTTTCTCCTCTTAATCACCTTCCAGGAGAAATACGAAAATTATCAGCAACAAACCCATTTCAGAAACTTATCTCAAAGGCTGACCCTTATAAGTCATCCTGCATGACTATATATTCAGGACTGTCTCCTAACACTCCAGGTTTGGGAACTGAAAGTCATCTCAAATGACTGCAGCCAGTGTCCTCATTTCACACATGGAGGCACTGAGACTCAGGAGGTGGAACAATTTGCCCAGGATCAATGGAGAATAATGGTGGAATAGTGGCTCCTGATTTCTAGTTTATGATCTTTTCAGTGTGTTTCCTGTGATCACTAACATCTGGCTGATAATGTAAGTTTCTTCAAGATTCCAGTCAGCAAGGGTAATTGAACTATAGGAAGGGAAGAAGAAAAGGAGCTGTTTTGTCTTGGCGCTCTCGCCCTATGCAGATGTTTTTTGTGGTGCCGATCATCTGGTACCATGGTCATCACTTTTCTGTACCTGTCTTGTCCACTAAACTATCCACTCTAACACTGACTGCTTATTGCAATCATTTGTGACACCAATTAAAATTACAGATGCCAGGGTTCTGTCTGGACCATATGAATAAGAATCCCCCTGGGAAAGGTCATTAATTCCAGCAAAATGATTTTGGTGTATGGTAAAGTTAGAGATTTCCTGCATAAGGTATATTTCCTGGTAAGAAGGATTTTTTTTTTTATCATACATTCCAATGCCCAGTATGAAGTTGTCCTCAGTAAGTATTTTATGGATTAATGAATAAACAAATTGTTCTCAAATCTGGCAGTAGCAAGAAACCAAAGGAATGGTTTAGATTTATGGAACAAAACTGTAAATATCATTATATAATTTTTTAAAAGTTCTAAACAAAGAAAATATATAAAATGACCAAAAAATATCTATTAAGGTGGAAGGAATATTAATGGTCATTTAGTCTATACCCACATTTTAGATATAAAGAAAATTATACCAAGGGAGATTAAGCAAGTTTTTCACAGTGGCACAGGTAGTTAGGGGACTCTAACTAGGAATCAACTTTTGATTTCTAGTGCTTGAGAGAGGATTATGATGAAAATGATCTAGGGTAAGCCAGTAGTTCTCACAGTGGATAATAGAACCAGGGGCATCATCCTTTTAGGAAAGGCACACTTTTTAATTATTATACTATTATTCTTTATTTTGACAAAGAAGTTCTATGCCACTCCTCCACTATACAATTGGACTTACTCCTGAGTTGTTTCAGTCATGTGTACCTTAGTTATTAATTATATCCATCAATGAAAACATGTATCTTGACATTCTAATACAATTGTATTTAACATTTAATTGCACTTTGTTGAATATTGTTGGGTGCAGGGGAAAACACTCCACTGCTCTTGGTTGTTCTCAAGATAAAAGAGTAATAGAAACATATCAGGTGGATTAGCAAAAGAAGGATCTATTTAATAACATATATAGAGAGAATTTACATGTTTGTAAAATATAGTAGAACAGGGTATTTATCCTATGTTTAAGGTCCTGAAATATCAAAGAGAAAGAGGATAGGACTTCACACTGCAAAGAAGTGACCCCATCTTTTAACAATCAGAGCAAGAAGATAAATTTCTTAGATAAGGTAGATATACTCACTGATAAATATACACCTGATTGGTACCCACAAAATCACATTCTTACAGGCCGTTTAAAGGAGAACAGTGATAGTGTCTTCAATTAGGGTAAGGACAGGAAATGCAAACAAGGACAAAGAGTCTCTTAGCCTCTTGGGGCTTCATAACTTAAAATAATCTGCATCATTTAAATAACAGTAAAAAGCTTTCCAAGGCTCACAGGGTATCTATTTTCAGTTTCCCATAGCATGGCATAAGATGTGATCCTTAGAGGGAAACCAACCTTATAATATCTAGTGATTTATTTTATTTTAAATATCCAGTGGTGCTTGGAACAAAGATCTCCTTAAGTCTTATTTGAAAGCTAAATTTATGCCTCTCAAATGGTTAATGACTCTAACACCAGTAGAATATAAGGTGAAAATGATAATATTTAAAATACTATTTCTAAAATAGAATATATTAAATGGCACTGAGTTTTTTCACACTAAAATGTTTAATCTTATGAATGAATTTCAGTTTTTTTTATAATTGTTGTCTTTCCCTCTAATATTTTTGGAATGATTTTCTCCCTGACTTCGGTGATTTCTGTACTTGCATGCACTGATTGGTTCTCTGTTGAAGATTCAACATTGAGCCTCTAGATCTTTCTTCTCTTGTAGTATTGTACAATTCTACCTGTGAACTCTATTGTAACTCTACCTCCCTTGATCTTCACCCTCTCCTATTCTCAATATAGCTCTTTAAATCAAGGATACCTCTAACTCCACCTGGTTTCTTGGTATCTAAGTTTCAGCTTACAAACTCCCTAGACAGTGATCTGGAATAATCTGAGGTTTATTTATTTCTTCTGTCTCAATTATCACATTCTTGTATGGTTAATATTCAGTGTCTGAAAATGAGACACAGGGCAAGCTAGGAATTATGAGATTTTAGGGACAGTGCAGAAGGGGGCCTCTGAAAAATGTAGGGAGGCTTCAAAGATAAGGACAACCCAGGGAAAGTAACCAATTCCACTAGGAAAAACAAACATCCCAGGACCAAGGACAACATTGTTAATGCTAGTCCTGGTTTCCTTCAGGTGGTAAAGGGAGGTAGAGACTAGAGAAATGGAGAGTGGTTTAATTTATGGACAACTTAGAAGGGCAGCTGTTTAACTTCAATGTAGAGATGCTCACCCGGAGGACTAGGCCATAAAGATAAAGCAATAAGCATAACAAATGGGGAAAGAGAAAGCTGTTAGATAAGGAATGTGAAGATCCCCACTCAGTAACAAATTAAGTGAGACAGCCGAGAACTAACCATTCACAAAGAGACTGGTGGAGTTTTAGAATAATCAGGGAAAAAGGTATATATTCCCTGAGACACAATTCCACTTTGGCTTCCTTGCCCCTCCCAGGCCTGGTTCCCTGGCCTGGGAGTCCCACTTTATTTCTGTTCTTTTTCTCCTCAATAAACTTTTTCTTTCTATAAACAAACCTGCCTCTTCTCGGTTGCTTGCCTGTGCGTCTGCGAAGTTCCTGCTGCGGCTTCGTGAGACACCAACCCGTGGGGGTCTAGTGACTGGGACTCAGTGCTGCCCTGCAGCGTGGGATCCGTTCCTGGCTGGGAGACTAGGCCTGATAATTCCGGTATCAAAAACAAGTGTTGTATGTATGTTGTCTAGTGTTTAACATGATAAATCTAGTGTTTATTTTCTATTGTATCCAGAAACAGAAGTCAACATTTACATTTTACAGAGCTGTTTTTCATCCTAGGTTTTATGTACCTATTATCAGATGATTATTTTATAAACAGATGTACATACAGTTATAAGCACACACACCTTTAGAAGATATATACTATTTAAATGTGAGAAACACTGATCTAAATCTTCCCAAATTCAGAGAAGCATACATGCATATGCTCACTATGACACTTCAAATTGTATTTTATTCACTGTAGCAGCAAGAATTTTCAGTACCGTAAGGCTCTTATCTCAGTAAGTACTACGGTGAAGCACTTCCTAGAGCTCAAAAGATGTTCTCTAATTAGATTCTGCCAAGAGGGGAAGAAAATAGAAAGTATACCTGTCTGTGTATGATCCATTAATAACATTTACCCTTCAATTCTAATGGGTAGAGGAAATCTATAGGTTCTTTGGATTCTGAAAAGACTAGACTGCCTAGAACAAACATCTAAAAATATGTCATGACTAGGAACAGCTACGAATAGTAAAGGAAATGCACGTTAAGGAAAAGGACACCAATTTAAACAGGATGTTCAGGGCTTCCCCGGTGGCACAGCGGTTGAGCGCTGGGTTGCAAAGCTGCCCGCAGCCTCTACAGCACCGGTTCCATTCCCAGCCGCCTGCAAGGGTCCCACATAGTGCGCAGACCTCTCCAGTCCCACCCGCTGCTCCCCTAAGCAGTGTGTTTCATCAGTCTTCCTATTCTGTTCCTGACTCTGGTGAATTCTCTCACCCTCCTGCACTTCTGACTGTACCCAGTGCTTGTATAAATAAATAAATCTTAAAAAAAAAAGTGATGTTCACCAGGAAATTGTAAATTTGATTAGCTTCCCAATGGTAGAGTGAATAGAGTCATCTTTCTCAGTTAAAGGGCCATATAAACATCTATTCTAACTTTTTAGTATTGGTCATTAAACAATTTTAAGCTTTTTATATTTTTTTCTTGATTTTACTATTTTTTTTTTTAATTGAGGTAACATTGGTTTACAACCCAATGTGATTCAGAGGTATGGAATCACACTCATCAGAACAATAGTAAGTCACCCCTGAGCATATGTTTTATGTCCCCTATCTTTTGAGCTTCTGGAAATTTTGAATCACGTTTATGTTAGAACATATTTGGATATTCAGTTCCCAGTCTACAATAAATATTTGAGAAGTAATTGATGAAACAAAGAAAAGGAGTCATTTCAGAGCATTCAGAACTTTAAATAGAAGAGGAAATCCTGACATGAAACAATGTGGTAATGATTTTAAAACAATGTTATGAAACCTGAATATATAGAATTTACATAAAAATCTTTACTATATGAAGAAATATTAGCCAAAAGAAGAGAAAGGCTAATAATATCTTACAACCTGTCCATTGATTATTCTTTATGTTGGCTGAATGAATTATTAAATAAAATACATTCTCTCAATTCTGTTTCATTGATCCTTGTATATGTTTTCATTCCAATACCACACTCTTTTGATCCTTACCACTTTGAAATATAATTTGAAGTCAGGGAATGTGATGCATCTGTTTTTGTTCATTTGTGTAAGGATTATTTTGCCTATCCTGGATGTTTTGAAGTTAAAAATAAGTTTCATGATTTTTTTGTTCTATTTCTATGAATACTTTTGCATTTTTTATAGATTGCATTGTAACCATAACATATATAGAAGAATACATATATAATACACTCCTTGATATGGCCTTAGATATGTGTTTGAGTAATTAATTCAACAACAAAGTAAAAGAAACTTGTAAACATGTATCAAAACAAAAGATATTTTACTAAATGAGAGGAGATATTTATACATCATATATCTGACATGGAGTTTATATACAAATGTATAAATAATTCATAGCACTCAAAAACAACCACTCTAGGGCCTCCCTGGTGATGCAGGTGGTTGAGTGCAGCATTGCAGGGCTGTCTGCAGCCTCTGCAGCATGGGTTCTATCCCAGCTGGCCCGGGAGATACCCGCATGGTGTAATAGACCTCTCCTGTCTCGCCCACTGCTCCCCTTGGCAGTATGTTTCAGTCAGTCTGCCTGTTCTGTTCTTGACTCTGTCTCTGGTGAATCCTCTCGCCCTCCCACGCATCTGGCCTATGCCCCAGTTTTTGTGTGAATGAATAAATCTTTAAAAAAAAAACACAAACACACACAAGTAATCTAAAAATTACAAACAACAGATTTAAAAATGTGCAGAATATCTATATAAAGACACTTCTCCAAAGAAGATACATAAATGACCAACAGGCAAATTAAAAGATATTTATATCTCTAATTGTTAGGGAAATGCAAATCAAAATAAGATATCACCTCATAGATGTAAGAGTATCTATTATCCAAAAGAAAAGAAACAACAAGTGTTGGAGAGGAAATGAAGAAAAGGAAACTCTTTTTACTTGTTCGAGGAAATGTAAACTTGTGTTGTCATTATGTGAAACAGTATTGAGATTCCTCAAAAAAAAAAAAAAAAAAAAGAAATTCCATATAATTGTCATCCTACTTGTGGATACTCTTCCAAACACAAAAATCCTAGTCCAAAGAAATAAAAGTACCTCCGTGTTCATCACAGAATTACTTACAATAATTGGAAACAACCTAAGTTCCCATTAACAGATGATTGGCTAAAGAAAATAAGATATAAATAAACAATGCAATACAACCTAGCCATAAAAAAAACCATGAAATTCTGCCATTTACAATGACCTAGGGGGTATTATGTTTAATGAAATAAATGGGATGGAGAAAAGATCCATGATTTCATTCTTATGTGGTACATAAAGAACAAACAAAAATAATTCAAATAAATTCAGTAAAACAGAAATAAACTTTTAAACTATAAGAACAAATTAGTCATCACAGGAAAGAGGGGAGCATAGGCTGGGTAAAAGAGGTCAATGGTATGGGAAGGATGGCATTGGAATTTTAGTAGTGCACATATTTTAGCATATAAATATGCAAATACATAATAATGTACACTTGAAACCTATATAATGTTATAAACCAATGTTACTTCAATTAAAAAAATACAAAATCTCTAACTAGATATCAAAGAGAAGATCTAAAGATGATAGAAGACACTCTAATTAGTTTACAATGTAGTGGAGGTGAAGAAATATAGTCTTAAATTTTTTAAATGAATTTCTAGTGTAATGTAGAAAATAAAACTATTTCCAGTCTCAGAGCAGTCACTTCTGATTTGTGAACCATGAGGAAATAATCTACCTCTCAGTACTCGCTGACAAAATAGAAAGGTAAGTTCCCACCGACTAGACTATTGATGCATAAGCAAATATTATCGTGCTGGAAATCAAATGCAAAAATATTAAGAAAATGTTAGCAAAAAAAAGAAATTAACTTGGGCCTCCCCAGTGGCGCAGCGGTTGAGCGCTGGGTTGCGAAGCTGCCCGCAGCCTCTACTGTTGCCGGTTTGATCCCCGGCTGCTCCCCGGCCACCACCGGAGGAGGGTCCCACATGGCGCGCAGACCTCTCCTGCCACGCCCACTGCTCCCCTCAACAGTGTACCTTGGTCCTTCTGCCTGCTCTGCCCCCCGCTCTGGCTTTGGTGAATTCTTTTACCCTCCCACACTTCTGACTGTACCCAGTGCTTGTATAAATAAATAAATAAATCTTAAAAAGAAAAACTGAAAATAAAATTAAAAAAAAAAAAGAAATTAACTTGTGGAGGTTAACTTAATAAAGAAACCCAGGAGGGTTAGATGGCATACAGTAACACTACACAAGGTCATAGTTATGACCATGCACGAAAAACTAGCCTTTGAGAGGCATGGAAGGATTTTTTCACAAAAAATAAAAAAAAAGGCTTGTGTAGTGAACAGAGACTGCCAGACTATACATAAATATGGAAAAAAGTTTCCATGTACCCAAAATTAAGTTATCAGATGGTGACTATCTCTGTATTTTTAAATTAAATTACATGTGAAGTTAAGGGTCAAATTAATTTTTGTTACAGCTTTGCCTTCAAAACTTTGTGCATTTTAAGAAATGTTTGAAACATGATAATATATCTCAAAGCAGTCTTAATCTACATCTGGATGTTGAAATAAATTATTGCTCTTAATTGCTGGTCTCATTTTCTTTTAAAAAATATTGGACATCCAAGATCAATGATGACTTACTGAGATACAGTCATGGATGGACTAGTTTGGCTTAAAAGAAAATTATATCTAATGTTAATCTCACAAAACATTAAGTTATTTCAAAGTGCACACATTAAATAATCTATATCTGATAAATTTCTATAATTGAACATCATTGAACGTGGTAATTAGAACAATTTAACTTAATATTTTGAGTTCAACTTGCCACCAAGTTGCATATTTTTCAAGCAGCAATGTTTTTCTTGGCCTAATAACAAAAGAAAATCTGGAAATGCAGATTTCAAAACTTATATAACAATTAGATTTAAAACAGTTGGCATTGAAGCACAAACTCATTTGTGCATCTGTTGCTCACAAGGTAACTATATTTACTCAATTTAAATTGAGCATTTGCTGGTAAAATCCTACTATAATTGAATCTCTTCCTTTTCCCCACCCACATCCTTTTTCAAGTATTTTCATTTCTGAGAAAAATGCATTTTATTAAATCCTTATCTTTTCTGAATTCTTAAAAAAAATAAGAAGACTCATTTCAGGAAATTACCGAAGGCTTTTTTTAACCTTTTATTCTATGACAGAATAATAGCATACTACAGGTGATAACACCTAAAGAAAGGAATCATAGCAATTATCTGAATCTTTTTTTGAAAATTAACAAAACTATGCAATGTTAATCTTTGAATGCTCATATGTTTCAAGGAAAGTGTTAAATAGTTTTTCCCTAACAACTTCTGTAGATGTTCCTTATAGTATAATTTAATGCATTTTTCGATACTAAGCGTCAGAAAGTTTTTGTTAAAAGAACTCATTTTTTACCAAATTCTACATAGTCTGTAAGTAGGTTCAGCGCAACAATAAAAATTACTGTGACAATTTGAAAAGGAATGCTCAAATCTAGAAAATATTTTTTCTCTAGATTAATTTATTACTGAAAATGGGAATCGTTATAGTCTAGTTATAAGGTGAAGGAATATGACGTTCAGGGATGTGTTTGTGGATCTGACATAAGCATTTTATTTTATTTTACAGTTATTTTCTGATTAGTCTGTTCAATCTATGGTGAAATTGTGATCTCTGTAGTGGTACATCCAACTATATTCCGAGAAGTTCAGAAATTTCTGAACTGTGAGATTTTTAAGTTACTTTAATAGCAATTTCTTGAAAAAACACTGTGAGTCAATTGGTGAGAAACTTTCCAGAACAGTTTCATGCCTAATAATGGCTTATGCATCTGAGGGTGAGTACATCATTGTTTTTGTCAATAATATTAATTTCCCAACATAGGTGCCATAAATTTATAACTACTAGGTGAGCAGGGCCTTTTTCATTAAACTTTGTCTTACATTTAAGATCTGCTTTGGTGTCTCTCTGATGGACTGTGATACACAGAAGAAAAGATTCAATCTCTCCCATTTTTCTTTTGTATAAGTTTGAAATTCCAGCTGTTTGGGGATATCAACAACTCATAGATTTTTTTTTAAAGATTTATTTATGTATGCATACTAGAACAGCGGTACAGGCCAGAGGTGGGGTGGGGGGGTGAGAGGATTCACCAGAGACAGAGTGGGGAACAGAACAGGCAGATTGACTGAAACATACTACTGACGGGAGCAGGCAGCGAGACACAAGAGGTCTGCTGTGCCATGTGGGTAGCTCCTTGGCCAGGGATTGAACTCCTGCTGCAGAGGCTGTGGATAGCTTCATAGTTAATACTTTGTGCCACCAGGGAGACACCTCATAGATATTTTTTAAGGGAAAATAACTCCCTCATAAACACTTGTAGGACATTTTTGAGATTTGCTATATCTGGAAATGCAGTGACAATCATAAGGCAGGAAATTGTCAGAACTTTTCTTATAGAACATGGAAGAGAATCTTTAAAAGACATGTGATACCAGGGCTAATAATATATCACCAATACAAGGACTGTCATTCCTGTTGAGATGTAGTAGGTGGTGACCCTAGGAATCATGGGAAACTACCATTTGAAACACCCTAAATTCTTAAAACAAAAGAGGATCTATCAAAGGGCTGGAGTTCCTATTAGAGCACATGGAAATCAAAAGAAAGGTTCCATTGCACTTTAAATAGCTGGTGCTTCCCATAACATTTTCATCCTGAGTTTCAGAAATCTTTCCTCATGGAGTTCACTTTGGTATTTTCAAATTCCTGAAGGTAGATCCAAAGATGTAGGGTAAAATAAAGCTCTTGGGTTGTGTTCATAATTTTTTCAATACAGCAAAAGGGGAATGAGACTAAGTTTGACACAAAGTATCTGTTTGTTCATCTTTAACTGTGTCAACAATTTCTCATCACCCTAGTAAATTTCTGTACATCATTTTCTTTCTTCTCTATGGCACATGGAACTACTTATTGTACAGTGTCACTGTAAAATGCTTCTGCACTACTAGTGAATGAAAGTAACTGTAAACATTATAAGATTTCATAAAATGAATGTCATTTTCTATTTAGAAGCTTCACCTGTCAACCACTAGTCTGGATATTATGATACATTGACTTATGTCAGCATATTTGTCACATAAGTAATGCACAAGGTAATAGTGTTAAAATTCATGTAAAAGAAGTTACTAGCCATTTTTATTTCCACACTATTCTATACGACACCGGCTACCGTGGGTTTCATCAATAGCTACTCCTTCAAACAAAGCTCTTCCCATTCTTTTAATGGAATATTTACTAAGTCAGTATTATAAGAGTACTCTCAAGATTGTATTCCATTATAAGCTGGGATTTTTGGCCTCTTAATTTTCCTCTTCAACATGAGCTAATCAAAATTGAACCATGGAAGTTAAACTTAACTCAGATCTGAAGGGTACTAAGAAAAAAGCTTAGATCAAAAAATTTTAAAACTAAAATATTAATTCCTGGTGCACAAAAGCCTTGCCCTGTGACAATAAGAAATGCTGACTAATCTTTTTTTTTTTATTTTTTCACTTACCAAATCAACACTATAAAGGTTATCATGCTTTAAAAAAATGTGCTTGCTCACTTTCAACAGTAATGGAACATTTAAGAGATTAATCCGACCACCTGGGAGAAATTATAGAGAATGTGTAAAATTCATAAACAACTGTTTAAAGACATGGAAAAGCAACCAAGGCAGAGAAGGGAACTGCACTAAGGTGAGCCCCATTCACTGTAGTGTTGTTAAAGAAAATAAATCACATTTTAGGGAGATGAAAGTGATGATAGTTTGAATATTTTGGGCAATCAAACTGAAGGAGAGAGAAAAAGTCTGTATTTGGGGCTACGTGGTGACAACAGCATAAGAGGCAAAGGCAGCAGATACAAGGGAACAGAAATAAGGGAGGCTGGAATTTGTTCATAATTTTCCCCTTAAGGTATGGTCCCATTACTACATTTGGCGTGAGCTAGCTGGGACTCCTATAAAACAAGTGAATTGCAATGTCCAAGGGACTAAAGAGCTAAAAAAAATACTTTGGCAGCCTTACTGCTAAGAAGTTAGCATTCAAATGGGCTATGTAGGTAAAAGAAAATCAGAAAGGTGGAGGGAAGAAGTAATGGAATGTCAGATAAGATACTAAAAGTCTAAAAAGTCCCACTTATTGCATAAGTGGGACCTGCATTCTAGGAGTAAGATCAAACTAAAATAGAGTATGTCTATAAAATAAGAAACAAAGATTCCATGAATATATGCCTGTACTAAGTGTCAGTAAAGTTAAAGTCATTGTGGAAAAAATAGCAATATCCAAAATATAGGCTATCCAATACTTAGTGAAAATTGATAGGTATGTCAGAAACAGAACAAAAGAAATAAAAAGAAAAAGAAATTTTATACACACACACATATACACACACTTAGGAGCGATCTTAATATTGGAGCTATCAGGAACTAACCTTAAAATAACTACATTTATATGTTCAGAAACACAGAAAAAGAGAATTTTACCAGGAAATGAAGAAACATTCTGGAAATTGTAATTATAGAATTAATAGAATTTAAGAGCTAAATTTAATAGAACAAGGATATGGAAAGATATTCATATAGCATATTAGGGAGACTGAAACACAATGTATATTTTATGGACATATTCAAATTGAAAAGATTAATTAAAAAGCAGTGCTAGCTAAGACACAAATATGATTTTACTCCATTATGGAAACCGTATTTTCCAAAATGTAAAAATATGAGTGCTGGAAGGAGCATTGTTCATAATAGTCCCAAACTGTCAATCATCCAATTTCTTATCAATGTTAAAAGAGATAAATTGTGGCATATATTCCAGTGGAATATAATACATCAATAAAAAAAACTAATATGTACAACAACATGGATAAATCAGAGGGAAATAAGGTTGAACTAAATAAGTTAGGTGAAAAATTATTGCATATTATATAATTCTTTATATGGAATGCAAACACAAACATAATGAAGTTAGTTCTGTGTTGAAAGGGATGGGTTTTGACTGAGAGAAGAAACAAGGATGCTTCTGATATGCACAAGTTTTCACTTATATCTGCGTGATCTTTATAAATGTTTATACTTAATAAAAAAGCATGTAAGATTTGCTCTGTTTATATATTTCACTTAAAATGTCTGCCAAAAAATGAAATTTAGTCATATGGAAGTTTTTGAAAAAATTAAAAAATACAAGCATATTATTAGTTTTGTCAACTTACTATTTCTGGTGCCCAATTTCACACTCGGTGTTTCCCAAAGAAGTAAATAAATATTTTTCTGGATATAGAAAAGGATTTCTCCAAGGAAGCACCAATCTCTGATCTTTCAAGTGTCAGGTGTCCCCAAGTAGTACACTGTCAATATTGGATTTACTAAAACTAATTTTAAATTTTAAAATGTCATTTCAATTTACCTTCTCTCAACTCAAAATTATGTGCAGAAAATGACATTTCGTTTGCCTAAGAAACAGGTCACTGGCACCTTGCAAAGTCCCTTTGAAAGGTGAAAAATCTTTTTATATCTGGGGAATCCAATATTTATTTGAGCCAGCAGAGTATTCTGGGGCATAACAATGAAATATTTGGCTCAAATGGTATTAAATAAAGAGAAATAGACATAAACAGGAATCCAGTTAAACTTTTTATTTAAGTATATAGCTTTTCACAGCAATTTCTTCATTTATTATAGGCCTTTTTTTCCCCCTTATATCAAGTAACTAATCAATATTCTAGTTGAATAACACAACCTCTTTGCACATTAAACCACATAGACCCAAGCTCCCCAGTGAATATTTTTGTTGACATTTTCTCTCAAACCTTTGATGCAGAAAACCATTTTTGATGTGTCAAGATTGACATTACCAATATAATAGATTAGTTCACACTAAATAATTTTATGACTGGAAAAGACCTTAAAAGGGGTGCCCAGTGGCCTATGGTGGAGGACTGTAGGTGTCTTATAGGTGGGTGTGGTGTGGTAAACCACATCTGAGGAGGAGGTGTGATTCTATACCTCTGAATCATAAACCAGTGTCACCTCAATTGAAAAAAGAGACTTATTTTATTATACAAAAAAAACTTCTTGTTTTATGCCCTTGTTTTGTACATTAAAAAAATTATGTAAGATAGGTGAGCTGAGTTAATGGAACTCACACAACCTTTTCATGTTGTAATTAGAACCTGATTTTCTGTTACCCATTTTTTTCTATCTGCAATGGGCTATTGAAGAACTTGGAGAAAAAAAAAAAAAAAAAAGGACCAAAACAGGCCTATCCAGTAGGGAATCACACCAATTAACTCTTGGTCCATTCTTTCAGGCTACTCTACAACGTTAAGTTCCACATTAAAATGCTCATGAAGAACTACAACAGCAATGATTAGTTCCTTTGCTAACAGAAAATACAAATGCCACTGATTTAATAATAACTGTTTTTGTCGGGAGAGTTAGCCATGTCTTATGAAAATTAAGGATGATTTGATGAAATACAAATTAGAGAAATGGTGAAATTTCAGATAGGAAACTCAGTTTAGGAAGTCTGTAATGCAGGGTCAACTCACATGCAAATTTTTGTATAAGTACAGGGACTTAGTGTTGATAAATGATAGTGAAAGAGAATACATCTTGGAGTATCTCCCACGCTTTGGCTGGGCTCAGAAAGAGTGGCTAGAACAATTTGTTACCCATTGCACAGTCCAGAGTCCTAAGTAAAATCCCTAACTGAAAGCTATTTCAGTAGAACTGAAAAACTTTGTCTTCCTTGATTCTTGGGCTGTGCTGCCTTTTTTTTTTTTTTTTGACTTTTTAAAAATTATTATTTTATTTTATGTATTTTTACATCATTTTTCATTTTTGTACAATGTATGCATTTTCATCTTGGTTATAGTCCCTGTGAAATTTCTACCACCCATTCACCCATGAGTCATCGCAATGGTCCCTTGTGCTCTTTCCACCCGTTTTGATCCTACTCCCTTCTTTTCCCCTGCATAATGTCTCTGGTTTATAGTTGTCTGTTGATTTTGACTTTTACTATATTATAGTTACTTTTTCCCCCCAATCCCTTATTTGGATCCTCTACATTCCTCCTATAAGTGAGACCAACCACTATTACTCTTTCTGGCTTATTTCACTGAGCATGATCCCTTCCAGATCCATCCATGTTGCTAAAAATGGCATGAGTGTCTCTTTTTTTGATTGCCGAGTAATATTCCATCATGTATATGCACCATATCTTCTTGATTTAGTCATCTATTTTGGGCATTTGGATTGCTTCCATAGCTTACCTATTATAAATAGTGCTGCAATAAACATGGGGGTGCAGGTGTCCTTTTGTTTTTTGTTTGTTTTTACTTTTTTAACTTTTTAATTTTTTTTTTTACATCATTGTTCATTTTTAAACAATATTTGCTTCCCCCCACTCCCTCAGGTGTAGTCCCCATAGAGTTTCCTTCCCCAAGGCACCCGTGCACCATCACCTCAGTGCCCTGGGCTCCTCCCTCCCTCCCTCTGATCCCTCTCCCTCCGCCTCCCCTGCAGGATGTCTCTGATTTATAATTGTCCGTTTTTGCTTTGCTGTGTTTTGTACTGCTATTATTTTTTTTTTACACTGATGTCTTATTTGGTTCCTCTATATTCCTGCTATAAGTGAAACCATCCGATATTTTTCTTTTTTCTTCTGGCTTATTTTGCTGAGCATAATTCCTTCTAGTTCCATCCACGTTGCTGCCAATGGCTGTGCTGCTTTTTAGCTTATCACCACAGATATGTGGAAAGTCAAAAATATGCCCTACTTTGGAGGTCATATTTGGGATCTGGGGTTTCAAAAATCACACTTTATTATATTCCTATTTCATTTCTCTATCACTTTCCTCTTTCCCAACCTACCTCCATCCCCACCCATAAACTGTGAGCATACTAAGTCGCTGATTAGAAAGTCTGTGTTAATGAAGAATATCCCCTCTTTATTTTATGATTGCCTTTTTGCAACCCTAATTCATTACTCTGCTCCTTATCACAGATTTCATTTTACCTGCAGAATTTGTCATGTAAGTGTGACCTGAATTATAGAGTTGAACAGGGGAATCAGTATGAATGAATCAAGGCTAAATCATTTTTTTCATTCCTTCCTTTCTTGCTTGCTTTCTTTTTTGTGCATTGAAATCACTTTTGAGCACCTCTGCTGTACTATGTGACTGTGCTAAATTCTGGGGATAGAAAGAAAGACTAGATAGTCTTTCCAGTCTTTCTTTTCTTAGTCTTTCTGCTAGAACTGCAAGCGCCCTTGGGATACACAGTAGCGAATGCAAAGGCAGGAAATACATGTGAACCCCTTGTGCTCAAGGAAGCTGCAAACAAGGAAGCTGCATGAACGCTGTCACCAGCAACCATTACTACAACCTCAAATTCCTAGACTTGTCCTTTTTTGTTATGACCTTATGTTCCTAAATTTTTTTGACTTGAAAACCAAGAAACAAAAAATATGCTGCACTTTACACTTTAAGTTCATATACACTGCTTTTCATTTGTTAGTCAACATTTCCTCAAATGATGGTTCCAATTCACACAAAGATAAATCTAGAGACACTTCAACTGAAGGCAGGAGCAACAACTTCCCTGCACCACCCCCATATTATTTATCTGCTCTCTGTGGAGTCCCTGGGATTTGATAATCCCAGTGAAAAAGTACAGTGTGAGTTTTATATACTTGCCGTCATTTTACAGGTGAGGGCACTGCAGCCTAACTTGCCCAAGACTCTACAAGAGAATATGATGGGGATTGGGGGTAGTAGCAGATAAGACTTGAACTTTGGATTTCAGGTTTTATATTCTTATCATTACACCACAAATGGTGTAATGACATATTTGCCTTGACATATTTTCAGTCTTTGTTCCTAGCCAGCTCTCATGTTGCAAAATGTCCTTCAAAACCTGTCTGACTGGGGGAGTAGGCTGGGAGAGGTGGAGCGATCTTGAACTCTGGATGTCCATTAGGAGATTCAGAGCGCTGGAAAGACACTGCTTTCAACTGACAGAAATAACCTGGCAAACGGCAAATTCACAATTTTTTTTGAATCCCTAAGCAAGTTTCAGGGTGACCAACCAATTCAAATTAAGAAGACAGCTGCTTTCAGGAGCCAAGGAAACAGCAGCATTAGCTTACCTGGGCAAGGCGCAGCTCCACAAGTAAGAAAAGTCCAACTGCGGCATTGGGGACTTCAGGGAAGACAACTGATGAGCAAGAGAGGTTGAAGTCCTTGGAGCCTCTGAAAGAGCGAAAGTCACCACCCTCTGGTGGAAGTCACTACCGTACCCCCACAAAAACCCCATAAGATAGTCACCAGCAAGTCTCTCTCATAATTGAGAGCAAAAACAGGGAGAGACAATCCCTACTGCTTCAGGAGTGGAAGGAAACTAGAATGGGCCCTCAGCTCCTGTCCCCTGGGTGGGAAAAGCTCTTCACTCATGGAGCGAAGGCAATAAACACTGCCAAGGTGGATCCACCAGTGATAACCCAGTGCAGCTGAGGAGAAGAGGAAAAACTCTCTAAACCTGTGGTGGGGGAGATCAAAAATAATTTCTGGGGTCAGAATTACGGGTGTGAGGGGATCACTGAAAGAATACATCCTCGGGATCCAAGGCCATGGTGTTTGTTAATGTAAGACTTTGGTCAGAACAACAGAAAATGTTCCCACAATGCTCCTGCCACCCCCAGCCAGCCTAACCTATGTCTTGCCACATCTAACTTGCAACAGAGACACTTTGCTGAAGGACAGCGCAAAGGAAAATCCTGAATATGAGAGTAAAGGCACATTAGGAAAAAATTTTCTGGCAAGACAGTCCCCACACAAAACATAAAGTATCGGGCCTCCCCGGTGGTGCAGCGGTTGAGTCCTGGGTTGTGAAGCTGCCCGCAGCCTCTGCAGCACCGGTTTGATCCCAGGTCACCGGGTGAGGGTCCCACATGGCGCGCAGACCTCTCCTGCCGCCCGCTGCTCCCCTCAGCAGTGTATTTCGTCCGTCTGACTATTCTGCTCCCCGCTCTGGCTCTGGTGAATTTTCTCACCCTCTCGCGCTTCTGACTGTACCCAGTGCTTTCATAAATAAATAAATAAATCTGCAAAAAAAAAAGATATTAAAAAATAAAATAAAAGTAAAATATCTCTGAGATGATTTAACACCTGTGACCACAGAGGAATCACAGCAACAGTAGTCAAACCCAATACATTTTCTAATTAGATAAACTCAACCCCCTGCCTGAAGACCTGGTAAAAGAAAAGTGCTCCCATTTGGTGGTTGTACAATTATTTACTTCAAAAGGACCTATACAAAGAAAACTATAAAACACTGTTAAAAGAAATAGAAGTAGATACAAAGAAATGGAAAGACATCCCCTGCTCATGCATCAGAAGAATTAACATTATCAAAATGGCCATCCTACCAAAAGCAATCTATAGATTCAATGCTATTCCAATTAAAATTTCAATGTCATTCTTCAAAGAAATAGAAAAAATATTGATGAAGTCATGTGGAGCCACCAAAAACCCCAAATAGCCAAAACCCTCCTGAAAAAAAAAAAAAAGGGAATGCAGGCATCACTCTCCCAGATTTCAAACTATACTACAAAGCATAATAATCAAAACTTCATGGTATTGGAACCAGAACAGACACATGGACCAATGGAACCGAATAGAAAACCCAGAAATAAACCCACAGATTTATGGTCAACTAATCTTTGACAAAGGAGCAAAGACTATGCATTGGAGCAAAGAAAGTTTGTTCAATAAATGGTGCTGGGAAAACTGGGTCGCTACATGCAAAAGAATGAAGCTTGACTACTACCTCACACCATGCAAAAAAACCAACTCAAAATGGATTAAAAAACTAGACATAAAACCTAAAACCATAAAATATATAGAAGGAAATATAGGCGAAACACTACATGACATGCACCTCAAAGACACCTTTATAGGCGCATCATCCAAAGCAGTGAGAGTGAAGGCAAAGATCAACAGCTGGGACTACGTCAAACTAAAGAGCTTCTGCACAGCAAAAGAGACAATAACCAAAACAAAGAGAAACTCCACCAACTGGGAGAACATTTTTGCAACCAACACGAATGATAAAGAACTGATCACAAAAATCTACAAAGAGCTGATGAGACTCAACAAAAACAAAGAAAATAATCCAGTCAAAAAATGGGCAGAAGAGCTAAAAAGAAACTTCTCCAAAGAGGAAATACAAATGGCCAACAGGCATATGAAAAAATGTTCAACGTCACTTGCAATCAAGGAAATGCAAATCAAAACTACAATGAGATATCATCTCACACCAGTGAGAATGGCACATATTATAAAAACTAGCAACAACAAATGTTGGAGAGGATGTGGAGAGACAGGAACTCTCCTGCACTGCTGGTGGAAGTGTAAACTGGTCCAACCACTATGGAAAGCTGTGTGGATATTCCACAACCTACTAAAGATAGAGCTTCCATATGATCCAGCAATTCCACTCGTAGGTATTTACCCAAAGGACACAGAAACATTAATTCCAAAGAGCACCTGCACCCCTATGTTTATAGCAACACAGTTTACAATAGCTAAGCTTTGGAAACAACCCAAATGTCCAAAAATAGGTGACTGGATAAAGAAGATGTGGTACATATACACAATGGAATATTACTCAGCATTCAAAAAAGATAAACACACGCAATTTGCAGCAACATGGATGGCGCTAGAAGGGATCATGCTCAGCGAAATAAGCCAGAGAGAAAAAGAAAAATACCGGATGGTCTCACTCATAACAGGAATCTAGAAAACCTAAATATAGACCAGGAAAAAGAATAACTATAAGGAAGAAAAAAATCAAAATCAACAAACAACTTTGAACCAGAGACACTCTCTGGGTGAGAGGGAAAGGAAGGATTGGGGTCAAAATCGGGGTTGCAATTGTATGGGGAATATAAAAATTAAAAAAAAAAAATATTTACTTCAGTCTCGAGTCTGCTGCACAAGATATCTGGGTTAAAATTTTGTTTAATTGTTTAAGCATATAAAAAGACATGAAAAAATTCTCATAATTTATTTCAAACAGTTATTAAATTTTGTTTTAAACCAGTCACTAAATAGTATGACACAGATGTGGAAACTGACAGGTGATCTATTAATATATTAAAGAATAACAAATAGAAGTAAGACTTTGTTATCATGTGCTATCTAATATGGTACAAAAGAAATGTCACATAAACAAGAATGGGTAATCTCAGTCAGAAGATGAAAAGACATCAGCACACACAAATCTAGGCTTCATGTACAAAATACCTTAAAAGTATGAAGGTAATGAAATGACAGGGAATATTCATGTGTCATCACCATTCCTTGGTAGACGAAGACATAGACAAAAATTAATGTAATTTGGGATTCCTGAATTCAGAATGGAAATGGAAAAAGAACACTAGTGGAAATATGGTGAGATAGGAATAAAGTCTGAACTTTAGTTAAAAGTATAATAATGCTTAGTTCCTGTGTAATTTTGATAATTCTCTTGTGTAATATCTTTTCATTAGGGAAAGCCAGATGAATTCTATTTTGGAACCCTCTGTGCTATTTCCACAACTCTTCTTTAAATCACTATATTTCAAAATAAAAGGAAGTTCTAGATTGTCTTCATCTTGTGTGTTCATCTTGAAGAGACATTTATTGAGGGGTTGGTATATCAAGAGAATTCTAGGAGGCATTCATGTTTTCATGTTATTTACCAGATGTTAGGAAGAAAGATGCTTTGCAAACAAGTAGCTGTTACACAATTAGAACAAACCCTGACTATAGCTTGAGAATCTGTTGTTTTACCCCTTAGCTGGGGCAGTGGTAATCTACAAGTACATTGCTATGAAAGCAATATCACAGGTCAAAGAACAGAACCACTCCCAGGCCAAATAAAAATGATTGAATTACATGGTTTATTAAAATCAATTTGAAGCACAGAGGGATAAACAATGGGAAAGAGATGGAGTATGTTAGTACACTCAAAACAGGTTACAAGCAGATTGGAAGGGCCCCATTATCCACATTACCTAAATCCTGTGTGTATACTGTTCCCAGGTCCTCTCTGCCATGCAATACATCACTTTTTCCATTGAAGACACTTTTGTGAAGATCAGATTTGAGATTCAAGTAAAGGAATCCACAGATAAAAGACATTGATCAGAGAAAAAGATACTCATGTTCTGTTGAGAGACACAGAGTCAAGTATGCTTGGCCACTTCAACTGTAGTCAATAATCAACTTAATGAATAGCCATGGTTTTATTTTTGTGCTTGGGCAAAGGACATAAGGAACCAGAATAGGTGTCACCCATAGGTGGCCAAATTAAGACTTCATGAATATGGAACACTTCATATGTCTCATTTATATTTAGAGTATTTTGGATGAACACCTCTTGGATATGTAGTAGCAACTATGTATGTATTATGCATATTTAGAATATAATGAATATTTACTATCCAGGTGCCTCATGAATTTTAAGGTATCTTTCAGTCCTTCTATCTCTTCCTATCTATGTGCCCATCTCTTAAACCTCTCCTCATTACATTTGGCTTCTTCTAAATTTGTTTAGAGTAGAGAGGGAAGGGTAGTTTAGAAATATTTTCATAAGTCAGAAGACAAAAGACAAACACCTTATGATTTCATCCAAGTGTGGAAGGTACAGATGGAAAATTAATAAATTAAAAAAAAAACTCAGACTATAAGGTCAAACAGTGGTTTTCAGAAGGGAAGGGGGACAAAGAAGGGTGGGTAAATCAGGTAAAAGGGGTCAATGATGTGGACATGAATGGAAACCAGATGTTTGGTAGTAAATATAATGTCATATAGACAGATGTTGAATTATAATGCTAGACATCTGAAACCTATATAATATTAAACCAATGTTATTTCAACAAATATATAGAAAAGAAAAAAATATTATAGGTGTCAATTTAAAAAATTAAAATAGGAATCTATAAAGGAGAAAATATTTATGATTTCAGAATGTTTGTTAGACAATCCTGGTCTAAATCAATCTTTCAAAGGATGCATTGGGAAACATAGCTTTCACTGTGACATTAAGTCTCTACCCAGTTGGTGGGGAAAAATAAAGCATTTCATTGGTAGAGTTATGTGTGGTACTGGTATATTCAGAATAACAAGTGATTTGAATGTTTTTTTTCTGATGGGATACTTCTGTGGGTTCTTCCAAGGATCTCTCCTCATTACCAGTTCTGTATTATCTGCACTTGCCTGACATGAGCTATGATTCATTTGGGTGATTGTGAAGGAAGAATTTAGGAAATGGGTATACACAGTCAGTTAGGAATAAAGTACCCCAAGTCCATTCCTGATTGAGGAATAATCATAGATTGGAAGGGTGCCCTCCACTCTCCCCCACCCCCCATTTCAAAATGGAATGTTCATCAACATAATAGCACAATAGCAACAGATCAAAGCAGGTTTCAAAAAAGTTGGCTGAAATGTGGGAAAACTCATTGGGCCTCAGTAATCTAGGAGATCCCCCTTGGGACCAGCCAATCAGCCAGAAAAACAAGGAGACACCCAAAGGCCAAATCCCCACTCATTGCCCATTGTACCCATATAAGCACCTATTTCCTGCCACCTCAGAGGCTGCCCATTTGGGACCCCTTTCCACCTCGAGAGCTTTTTTATCCTTCTTCCTTTCTATCAAAAAATCTCTTGCTTTTCTGTAACTTTGATTTCAACATTAAATTCTTCCCTCATCAAAGACAAGAACCAAGAAAGAGCCTGCCTGGAGTCCTTGGACACCTACCTCATTCCCCAAAATCCCAGTTGAATTGCTTTAACAACCCTTTTCAGCAGGCTCAGGGAACTCCTACTTGGAGGACATGTCACTCTTCCATCTCTTTCTTTTGAGTAAGGATTCTTCCAAGATGGGGTCTTTTTATAAGATGAGTGCCTGAAGCAGAAGAAATGGATATTACATCATTTCTGGGTAGAAGAACAGATTGTTTCCACTTTGGTCCATTTTTTCTCCTCTGTAATCAGAGGGTATTTCAAGAGTGAGCCAGATCCATATATTAAAATCCAAATTCAACTAACTAGCTGGAAGTAAAACAATTCATTCCCATCCTCCCTGGAAACCAAATACTAACTGTACTTTCCAAGGAATCTCACACTGCTATAATCTATCCAGGAGCAGAATGAAATTAGGGTTGCAACACTTGCTTAGCAATCTCTTGACCTCTCCTCAACTGATGGTTTGGCCTCTGCTAATGCTCTTAACTTAAGAAAGATAAAGGCAATATTTTCTTCCCTTTTAAATACATCAACAACTATTACAATTTTTAATTACTGTTAGTCTACACATGGATTAATTTATCACTTTTATTATTGATAAAAAACTGGTTCACCAAGTTTCCAGTTAAAAAGAAAAGTGCACCCTAATGGAAATATTTTCCCCAAATATTCTACTTATGGTTATATAAACTATATTGCAATGATTTCTATATACTTCTAGATCATTCTTAATACGGAATCTCTAAATGTACTTATAATTCCCATTCTTAGAGAAATATATCCTGAAACTCAGTAGTGATATTGAGAATAAACAATTTTTTGTTTTTGTTGTGATTTTCACATTAAAGTCAACTTGGGATATTAGGCACGATAAGTTGCCAATGATGATGAGGTCTGGAAATGATTGAGACAGAACCAGGAAGTAATAGGATAGCATAATTTTACCCAACTATGTATGGTCCAAGAGTTAATATAACCCATAGATTATAAAGGTGACAAAAGTTCTACTTAATGTCCTTAATTGATTTTTTTTGAGTATTTTCTAATTTAACACTGAACAGATTATGTTTTACAAGCAGGGCATGGGGCAAGTGAACAAGTCCTTTGAAAATGTCTGCAAATTGACAGCTTTCCTGTCATTCTTTTTTTCAGCCTTCTTGATGATAAAGTGTGGAACACTCTATCAAGTTGTAAAAGGTTGGTCTGATTTAGTCATAGCCAGCTGGGGGAAAATTCGACTGAAAAATGGCCAATTTAAAGGCACTGTAAAGACCCAACAAGCTCACTTCCCCAGGGGCCAACAGATGGGGAAAAGCAATGAAGTGGGGAACAGTGAAAGATGAACAAAGAATTGGCTGTGTCGCTACAACACTGGGGCCAGCCATGGATGGCTTCAGCACTAACAGAATGAAAACACCGAAGTTGATGTCATGTCTGACTTTGCCTACGTGGGGTGCGTGGGCGCTAGCAGACTCTTTTTCACTGTCTCCCTCACTTTCCTGATTGTGATATCTCTGACCTTTAGATCATAAAAGTGACATATTTCTGTTTAAGGTAACATTAAAAGTTATATGCGAAGGTTCTTCCTCCTTTCTAAAGATATTAGAATACATAAAAGAAATGTTTTTAATGCAGTCATGCGTATAAAATAAAATTAATGTCTGAAAATCAGAAAACAAAGTAGAAAGCAGATCTGAAGTCACAAGCACTCCTCACTCCAGATCCAGAAGTCAGAAAAGTAGCTGAACATTTGACTCACGTGTGGCCATAAGGAATAAATGTTCCCCACAAAAAGTAAGGAAATGGAGACAGGAGAACTGTGTTGAAAGAAGGACATGATAAAGGACCTTCAGTAAAAAAGTTGAAAAATGTTTCTGCCAACCACTGCTTGGCATAGGCTCATACACATCCACTTTCTTCAGAAGCAAAATACAGACACAGCTACCACTGCTCCAGGTCAGCAATATCTGCAGTCACTGCGGAACTGAGTTACACACAGGCGGTCCAGTTAACTGGGAACCCTGGGAGGCTGCAAGCTAGTTACTGCAAAAACCAGAGAATGCTAGAATCTAATGGAAGGCAAGAGAGCAGGGAATAGAAGCTCTGAATACAAAGTGCATTAGAACTATAGAAGTTACCAATAATATAAGCATTAGTAAATGAATTCCCTCCACGTAAAACGAAAACTAGCATAGCAACCAGAAACAAATGAAATTCAACACACTTATATTGAGTCCTTAAATGATTAGTGAAAAGAAGATTAAAGACATGTATACTCTACAACTCAGCATTGTCTCTGCTGTATGTATAAGTGAGAGAAGTTGAAAATTAACAAGATATTAACTGTCCAAGAATCATAAGACTTCTTATACACTGTTTTGCATAACAGTAAGTCAAATTGCTAAAAGTCTTTGAAATTTTTGTAGAAATCGCACATCATTTTTGAACTTAGTATATAAAATATGTCCTAGGACAGATATATTTTGCATTTTATTAAAAACACTGAGGCAGAAATTTTTATCACTGATGTATATCTACTGACAAGGGTATGATGCAAATCTAGGTATTCTGACACAAAAGTCTGTGAATACAGCCCCAAAGGCAATTCAATCAAAATTTCTTTGCAATTGCAATTTCCTCACTTGTAATTTCTTGAAATGTTGGAAAAATTAAATGCCATATGTAAAGCACCAAATGGGTCTTAAGTAAAGGTTACTATCTTTTCTTTTGCTCCTTCTTGCAACTTTCTGCTTTTCTTAGTGTCATTTGACTTTCTTTTCTAAGTAAATTAAAGTCTGTGCAGCTGGTACAAAGTTTAAGTTTTATATATTTTTTTACCCACTCTACCCAATTATCAGGTGTATTTTTCTACTACTTAAAATAATAACTTGATTCCTCACAACTAATATTGAAAATAGTTTAGGAAATTATTGGTATTCATTTTAGCATTTTTTCAGTTAAGAAATCCAAAGTTCATGGTTCCATGATTCACATAGACTCATAAATATCACAAAGAAGAAATTGAGCTGCAATATTTGAATTTTGTTTCCTGATTCCAAATCCTGAATTTTCCTGTAAATGCAGGTCTTTCAATGTGTTACCTGCATGCCTATTTTTATTTACTAATTGTTGTTCTTGCAGCACTTAAACAAAAAGTAGCTCCATGCATCAGTGAAATGACAGTGCTTAAGAAGCTTTTGTTGTGAGAGTACAATGGTGTATTCTAAAGGCCAGGCTTGAGCCTCAAGGCTTCTTATAGAATAGTTCTTGGTTGGGGACTAAGGATTTGTATTTTAACAAGTTCCCCTGTGAGGCTAAAGCTGTGAGTGGAAGCATCAGATTTACAGAGTCACTCTTCTAATTTGTTGCTAGTCACTGTGTGGTCTGCCCAACAGTAGCATCTGTCTCACAGGGGAACGCGTCAGAATGCAGAATCTCAGACCCCACCCCAGATCCCTGGACTCATAATTTGCATTTCACTCAGATTTGTATGTACATAAGTAAGAAACTCTTTCATACCTTGGTTCTCAGTCCTAGGGGTGCCTTGTCATATCTTGGGGAGATATATATATAAAAAAATGCATACTAAGTTTCTTCCCAAAAGATTTTAATTTATTTAATATAGGGTGTAGGCAGGCATGAGTATTTTCAAAAACGCTTTCCAGGACCTCAAAAGTGCAGATGAGATTGTGGATTTCTGGCCTAGAATGCAGCTTTTCTACACTTGCCTTTGGTCAAGAAATATCTGATTACTTGATTTAAAAGCAAATCTCCTGCTTATCCTATAAAAACATTCAATAGATCAAGAAGAGATCAAGCTTATATAATTTACTTTTAAAAATATTTATTTATTTATGCATACAAGAACTGGGGTGTAAGCCAGAGGTGCAGGGGAGGTGAGAGCATTCAACAGAGACAGAGTGGGGAGCAGAACAGGCAGATCTACTGAAGTACATTGCTGAGGTGAGCAGGGTGAGACAGGAGAGGTCTGCTGTGCCATGTGGATTAGCAACCTGGCCTGCTGGGCATCTAAGTAGTGCTGCAGTGGCTGGCATTAGCTTGATAGCTTTGTCTTTAACCCCTGTGCCACCAGGGAGGCCCCCAAGCTTATATAATTTAAATAAGCATTTGAAGCATTCTTGGTGCCAGATAAGTTTTAGAAACTAGAATTCTGCAGATTTTACTAAAATAAATGAGCTGGATTTTGCTAACATTTTAACATATAGTGTCACTTAAAAGTGCTTCTGTTGGGCCTCCCCTGGTGGCGCAGCAGTTGAGCGCTGGGCTGCAAAGCTACCCGCATTGTCTGCAGCGCTGGTTCGATCCCCGGCCACTGGGCGAGGGTCCCACATGGCGCGCAGACCTCTCCTGCCGCCCGCTGCTCCCCTCAGCAGTGTATTTCGTCAGTCTGCCTGTTCTGTTCCCTGCTCCAACTCTGGTGAATTCTTTCACCCTCCCATGCTTCTGACTGTACCCAGTGCTTGTATAAATAAATAAATCTTTAAAAAAAAAAGTGCTTCTGTTAACATTTCTAATTTGATAGAATTAAAAAAAAAATGTTGTGTTCTTCAGGGATAAACTTTGTTTTAATGACATGGAACATGTAAATTTGAAAGTAAGGAAATTTCAATCCTATCCCTGGTTGTCTTTAATCCCTGTAGGCTTGTTGACTATTGACTTAACATATATAGATGTCGGTTTCTGCATTCATATCTACAAATGGGCACGCTGAACAACCATGGCTCTAATTTTGACCAATTAATAGTGTCTCAAAATGGAAAAATTGGGAGCTATTTTTTTATTGGGTTTGTAGCCTGAGCTGGGTGATTTTAAAGCAAGTCTTGTATTGGGGGGGGCACTGGTTGAGATGAGGCAGGGGGAAGGCATGAATTAATAATTTTGGATTAATAGGCACAGCAAACTGAAGTGAGGGGTGGGTTTCAACAGTAAATCCTGATAAAATGATGTTAATTTTTATATGTAAGGTAGTCAGTTGGTTCACAGGACTGGGAATTTCTTAGAGCAAGCAACTCAATAATTTTTTCCTGACCCAATGTTATTTAGCAAAAAAGCAGGAACACACTCTTCATTTGACAGTGGTTTAGCACAAAGGGAAAACATGTTGGTTTCAGTTCTTGGCACTTAATAAAAACACACTTGGTTTTGTTCCAATAATCATTTGCATATTCCAGTATATGTGATGAATACTGACTCTTTACCATTAGTGCCCCCTTGTTGACCAACTCCTCTCTTGGCTGACCCTCTGGATGCTCTAGCTAGATATCCCCTGAATTAGAAGCCCACTGTCCCCACCCATTAGAAAAACATTCAGCAGGTTTGTCCCCTATAACTACCATAGGTGATTTACAAGAGACAGCATTAAGTCCAAACAGCTCTTACCTGTTCAACATGGGGAGCAGTCTCTGATGTAACACTTCCACTAATCACAACAGAAATACATTCCCTCAAGTGTCGATAGAACTGACCCCCTGGATTCTTTGTTCATTGTCCTTTGCGCAGAGTCAGAGTTTGCCCAAAACGAAGCTACTTGGAATGGCATGAACTTTTATTCAGGAAAATACAAATTCAGAAGGACTTCGGATAAAGACTACTGTTGGATTAGAAAATTGAAACAGAGCATGTAGGCAAGCACGCAGTTGAGAAAAATGTCAGTACAGCATGAAGCAGTAAAGAACTCAGAACTAGGCATCCGCAGGAAAGAGGGCGGGGGTTAGACTTATATTACCCAAAAGCTACAATTCCAGAAAGGTGATGAGTGCTTTATAGTCAACCTTCACAACCACACTGGGGAAATACACCTTTTCTCCAACCTAACTCAATACAAAGAGCAGACTTGTCTGAAGCTGCAGTAACTTCAGACCTCGGGCAGAGCCAGACTGCAAACATTATCAATGATACTCCTTTTCCCTGCCAGGGCCTTGAGATTTGAGTGCAGGTTCCAGAACTTATGCTGCATTGAATTCAGTGGGCTTTACAGTCAAACAAAAGGATTCGTTTTACCATTTGTCACAGGAAAGCCCACAACATTCTAACAGGGTGGTTCCCAGGAAAAGGGGAGGTTCAAGGTGTCCTGCCCCACCAAAGGGAGGGTGGAGCTGAGCAGGAAGAAGGGGAACCTGGAAAGGACACTTGAGAAGAAAGAAAAAAAATGCTGAAGAGCCAGAAGGAGACCTGGAGGAGGCACACAGAGCATAAAGACATGTGAATAAGCTGCATTTGCTTCTTTGTCTTGAACTGGTTGAAATAGATGTAGGTGAGAAACCCTTAGGGTGGTGAACAATGGCAGAGTTTATCTTGATGTCTGGGCCCCTGCTACCCCTTTCCTATGGGTCCCCACCAGAAAGTGCCTAGACTTGGTGTAGCGGCCGTGCTTTTGGCCAACCCTGTTCAGCTAATCATTTACCCACAAAGGGATGGGTATCTTTGAGTGCTTGATTTGAAAACTATATTATTTTCCTTCTCTCTATTGGACACTGATTTATTAAAGTTCCTTTCCATTAAAGGTCTTACGCATTAGATTGTTTTGTCTTGATGTGGCGGAATGCAGAACCTATTTAGAGTGGGCATGTTTGGGGATTCTATGGGGGCCCTTCACCCTGCCCTGTAACAACTTCATTGGGATATAAACTTGGAACTGTTCTATTCTACTTTGTGGAGAACATCTGTCTGAGAAAAAGGCAAAATAGAAAAGCAGAACTAAGAAATAAAGGATACTTTAATCATTATTATATAGTTTGTGCTCTGAGTTTAGTCTATCTCTAGCTTATTTTCAGAACCTGAGCTGATAGAGCTCTTTTTTGCTTAATTATGTTTAGGTTGGTGATCTAAAAAAAAGTTCTGACTGATTACAATCATGTAAAATTATGTTCTTTGGAATTATATAAGGAAGAATGTTTTTCTTTAATTTTTTTCTGTAAATTCTCTAAATTTGTCTAAATACATAATAAAAACATGTCATGTAAGTTCCAGATTGAGTAATTCACATTAGTTTGATGCTATTTCCTTCTGTTTAGTCAAACCTGAGATTTCTATTTAACCCATAAGTCAGAACACAAAAAACTGCATTTAATTAAAATTATCCCTTACTTCCCTGTAAAGACATCTTTCCATTTGGCCCTTGCAATGGTAAGCTAGAAATTATTTGCAAGCAGAGTCAGCATCTTTTAGTAATGTTAATTATTTTAATGTTTAAAAGCAATATATGTGCATGGTAAAATATTTGAGGGAGTTGGGAAAACTTAAGGTCAAATATGGTGTAAATATTTGAAACTGTTCTCTCATAATGACACTAACTCATAAATAAAATTAGTTATAAAATTAGGTATAAACTACCACATAGCAAAACCACAACTCCACTCTTAAACTATACTCATACAAGCTGTCAAACTTTTCAAAATTCCCTTCATATAAATGTACCTAAAATAATAAAAAATGGAAGCCAACTGTACACAAGTAATAAGTTTTCTTTATTCAAAATCACCTTGGTGAAACTTTTTTTATTGGCATAAGCATTTCAACTCAATCTGTTTTTTTTTTCTTTTTATGTTTCTTACTTTTTTTTTTTTTTTTATTATTTTTTTTTTTTAATTTTTTTTTTTTTTTTAAGATTTATTTATTTGTTTATACAAGCACTGGGTACAGTCAGAAGTGTGGGAGGGTAAGAGAATTCACCAGAGCCAGAGCGGGGAGCAGAGCAGGCAGAAGGACCGAAGGACACTGCTGAGGGGAGCAGCGGGCGGCAGGAGAGGTCTGCGCGCCATGTGGGACCCTCCTCCGGTGGCCGGGGAGCAGCCGGGGATCGAACCGGCACTGCAGAGTCTGCGGACAGCTTCGCAACCCAGCGCTCAACCGCTGCGCCACCGGAGAGGCCCATGTTTCTTACTTTTGATGTGCATGTCATGTTTTGTTTAACCTAGCCTTATTATTCAAACATATACACACTCTCACAAGTCTAGATTTTGTTGTTGCAACGAAGTGGAACAATACACATCCTCTTACATATCTCTTTGTTTACTTGTGAAAATGCATTTGTGTAATAAGTTGTCTAAAAGAAAAAAATAGATCAAGGAGTATATGTATTTATATTTTGTGTTAGATATTAGAAAATTGTTCTCCAACTAACAATCTGTTTAGTTTTTTTCCCTCTTAAATTCAGCAATATCATATCATTATTTTTTACTTATTTTTGTTGATGTAATGTGATATGAGCTCATAATTTGCTTAATGTCATCTATGAGTTCATTCTAATTATATGTGAATGGTTTCATATGTTTATACCATATATGATATTAAATGTTTCTAACTTCCTATAGTATTCAGGATTCTCCAAAGAAATGGAATCAATAAATGATAGAGATAGATAAAAAGATAGATAGATAGATAGATAGATAGATAGATAGATAGATAGATAGATAGATAGACAGACAGACAGACAGACAGACAGACAGACAGACAGATAGATAGATAGATAGATAGATAGATAGATAGATAGATAGATAGATAGATAGATAGATGCATGCATGCATGCATGGATGGATGGATGGATAGATAGATAGATAGATAGATAGATAGATAGATAGATAGATAGATAGATAGATAGATAGATAGATAGATGATATTTATTATTGGATTTGGCTTGTGTAGCTAGGGAGGCTGAGAACAAGGAAAGTCTAATTCCCAGTATAAGGTCAAAGATCTGAGATGCCACTAATATAATCTCTGGAATCTGAAGCTAGAGGAATCAGGAACTTCATTGTCCCTGAGCAGGAGAAGGTAAGTGAGAGACAATAGACTCTTCCTTCACCAGTTTGTTTTATTTGCTCCCCAAAGGGGTTGGAATGCTAATGAGGATGGATCTGTTAACTCAGTCTATTGCTAATCTCTCTCAGAAATACCATTGCAGAAACATGCAGGAAGAGTGACTTAACTAGCTCTCAGGGCATCCCTTAGGGTTTTCAGTTGACACATAAAATTAACCATCACACTTCCTATTCACATTCAATGCTTGTTCTATTTTCTGTTCATTTCATAGTAGCTTTCTTATTGATTCTATTTTTTCAGATTTTGAAAAACAGGTTTATTAGGACTAGTAGAAAGAAAAAGAGAGTCACCTGCATAGTCACAGGTGAGCAGGAAAACCACTGCTGCTGCTGCTTTACAAAGGGAAACATTTATGAAAAGGAACACCTGCATGATCACAAGCAGGCAGGAGAGCTGTCTTTTCTTATTGATTCTTAATTACTCTTTATGTATTGTTCAGTTCACCTTTAGTATTTTGATTTACTTCTGATAAATATTTTTCTAAACATGTAATTTTAAATTCTGTATTATCAAATGTATATATCTTATATTTTTGAATCCTGACTTTTTTGTTATACAGACCTTGCCTTCTCCAACATCAAAAAAAAAAAAGTCTTCTATATTGTCTTCTAGCTTTATTTTAGTTGAGGTATGTGATATAATAAATATTTAGAGATCTGGCATTTTTGAATTTTCCTTGGTGTATTAGTATTCCAACTACCAACTACTATCAGTAAGTCCACAGCTTTCAGTAGTCCATAGCTTTCTCAATGTTTTTAAATTGTAGCTTTAAAATATGTTTAATATATTTTATGAAACCTTCAACCATCCATCTGCTGACTTATGTGTCAACATCAAAAGTTTTTATTACTGTATTTTTGTAATATATTTTAGTACTTATAGACCTATAATATTTATTTTTATCATGACATTATTATCATTGCTTTTATCAATATTATTTTTGTATATTCTTATAAGCTTTTACATATGAAGTTTAGAATCAACTTGCTAAGTGTCCAAGGAGCAAAATAATCAGCCGATATTTTATTAATCCCATTAACTTTACAGTTTAATATTGAAGAAATTGAAATATTTGCAACATTTATTCTTATTGACTAAGAACAAGGGATATAAGTGACTTATATTATCTCTGTTTATAAATATATTAAATTTAGGGCCTCCCTGGTGGTGCAAGGGGTTAAGACACAACCTATGAAGCTGTCTGCAGCCTCTGCAGCACGAGTTCGATCCCCTGCCGGCCAGGGAGCAATCCACATGGCGCAGCAGACCTCTCCTGTTTAGCCTGCTGCTCCCCTCAGCAGTGTGTTTTGGTCAGTCTGCCTGTTCTGTTCCCCACTCTGTCTCTGGTGAATCCTCTCAACCCCTGCATCTCTGACCTGTACCCCAGCTCTTGTATGCATAAATAAATAAATCTTTAAAAAAATAATAAAAAAATAAATATAGTAAATTTAAAGTAGCACAATATATTTCAGTGCCCCCATCAAGAGATGCAATTAATTTTCTCAAACTCTCGCATCTAAACCATCATTGTGACTTGAGTATGTTGGGGAGTATGTTCTCTATCCTTTAATAATAACCTGTACCTGAAATTTTGAAACTAAATTGACATAGATATAGTAAGAGGGGGAAAAAGAAGTGTTTATTAGTATGCACATAAGAGCCAACAAAAGAAAGAGATATCTTATTAAATGGTTGAAGACTTATTATTTTTTTTTTTATACATTTTTTTTAATTATTTTTTATAGAGGCATATTTTATTTATTTGTTTGTTTGTTTGTTTGTTTATACATGCACTGGGTACAGTCAGAAGCGCGGGAGGGTGAGAGAATTCACCAGAGCCAGAGTGGGGAGCAGAGCAGGCAGAAGGACCGAAGTACACTGCTGAGGGGAGCAGCGGGCGGCAGGAGAGGTCTGCGCGCCATGTGGGACCCTCCTCCGTTGGCCGGGGAGCAGGCGGGGATCGAACTGGCGCCGCAGAGGCCGCGGGCAGCTTCGCAACCCAGCGCTCAACCGCTGTGCCACCAGGGAGGCCCTGAAGACTTATTATTATACCTCAATTAGTAGGGTAAGAAAGGGAGGCAAAATGATTTCGATGGGAACAACAAATAGATTTTTTTAAGGACACTCAAGTCATTTTTTATAAGAACTAAAGGCGGATAAGAAAGCTTATGATGGTTATCTATAATGTATGAATAATCTTCTTCTGGGTCATAAAACTCCAAAAAGGGGATTACTAGTCAGTTTGCATTTGAGTTCTCTCCTGGAAGTAGGGAATTTATGATGATCTCCTGAAAGAGGGAATTTATGATGGTCTTCCCTGTACAGAAATTTCTGCTTTTAACCAGAGAAGGGAAATTATGAGGCTTCTCTCTACATCTGTTGATTCTCCAATGCCTTCAAATTGAAATAATGTTTATACTATCCCTCATCTTTTGAATGGAAACGTACAATGTCTAAGTTTAGGTCAAAAACCACCTTATGGTTTGTATTCTCATGCACCTGCAACACAGCTGCTACCACATGAATAAACCCAGGCTAGCTTTGTAGAGGATGAGAGATATATGGAGAAACAACTGAAAACAATACCACAGAAAGCCAAAATGAATTGGCCCATCTGAGCACAGTCCAAATTAACAACCAACAGAAACACAAATAACTATGTTACAGTTACTTTAAGATATTACATTTTTGGGGCCTCCCTGGTGGCTCAGCAGCTTGAGCATGGTGCTGTGAAGCTGTCCACAGCCTCAGCAGTGCGAGGCTAGCAGGCGAGGAGCCCACATTGCACAGCATACCTCTCCTGTCTCGCCTGCTGCTCCCTTTAGGAGTGTTTTTCGGTCAGTCTGCCTTGTTCTGCTCCCAGCTCTGTCTCTGGTGAGTCCTCTCACCTGGCCTGTACCCCGGTTCTTGTATAAATAAATAAAAATCTTTAAAAAAAAAGAAAAGAAATCATTCACATTTAGACTTATATTTTATTACTACATTTGTCTCAAATATTCTCAATCTTTTTATTTACTAAATTTATCCTTCCACTTTCCTTCAGCTTCTACTAGTATTTAATTTTTGAAATATTTAACTTTATTTTTTGAAATACTTAACTTCAATGGTTAATTTATTAATCCTTCCCCTTCTCTATGTCTATCTCTGTCTTTTTATTGTCTTCATTTTTCTTACTTTCTTATCCGAAATTTTTGCTTCCTTTATGGAGTAACAGTCCCATGCTTTCCTCACCTCAAAACTTTTTTTTACATGATGATCAAAATAATATCCTCTAAAAAGATGACTTCCATATACTAAGTTGTCAAAATTCACAATGCCATACTATTTCATACTTCAGTAAATTAATATTTTGTATTTATAAATATTCATTGTTTTGTTTTCTAATATGAAGGCAATCTCACACAGCATTTCAAATAGATTGTTAAAAGAATGGATCATATTTAATTTATTAAAGTGAAGACTGCATATTAAAAACATTTAAGACTCTTATTCTATTTATGTACAACAGCCTCATGCCTTGGTTGAAAACCCTCAAATTTAACACCTAAATTAACAATTCTAGGTGAACCAATCGAAGATGACATCAATAGAGGTTCTTAGCTTCACTGATCTAGGCACCTCCCTCTCACTTAATAGCTGTCTAGAGCCTGGAGAGCTGTTTTTACTTAACAGCTCATAAAGGACAAATATCCAAAATCATATAAAAGCACAATGTCACTTGCTGGAAAAGTATAGACTAAATCTCTAAGATGTAAAACAGCAAAATTGGCAGGAACAAAAACCAAACAGAACACATGGCAACTTGAGACCTCAAGGGAATGTAACAACACAAGATGAGAACAATTCTCTTAATTACACCACAAAGATATGGTAGATTTTCTCTTCTTATCAGATAGAGAGTTCTAAATTGCCTTATAGGGAAATTCAACTAAATGAAAGAAAATGTGAAGTCAAATAAAAGCCTTTCCAGATAAACAGATGCTTTTAACATTGTGGAAAGAAAGAGAATAAGACACAAAGAAATGGAAAGATACTCCTTGCTTATGAATTGAAGCATTAATATTAAAATGACCATCTTACCCAAAACAATAAACACATTAGTGGAACCTCTATCAAAGTATCAGTGGTATTCTTCAAAGAAATAAGAACAAATATTAAGGTTCATGTGGAACCACAAAAGATCATAAATAGCCAAAATGATTTTTTAAAGATTTATTTATTTATGGATACAAGAGCTGGGGTACAGGCCAGAGGTGAGGGGGCAGTGAGAGGATTCACCAAAGTGGGGAATAGAACAGCAGACTGAAATACACTGCTGAAGGAGGCAGTGGGCAAGTCAGAAGAGGTCTGCTGCATCATGTGGGTAGCTCTCTGGCTGGCCAGGGATTGAACTCATGCTGCAGAGGCTGTGGACTGCTTCATAGTGCTGTGCTTAACCCCTTGTGCCACTAGGGAGGCCCTGGCCAAAACAATTCTGACCACAAAAAAAAAAAAAGAACAGAGGCATCACACTCCCTGACTTCAAGCTATACTACAAAACTATAGTAATGAAAACATTATGGGACTGGAAGAAAAACAGACACACCGACCAATGGAATAGAATTGAAAGCCCAGAAATAAATGTACACATATGTGATAAATAATCTATGCCAAAGGAATCGAGAATATATACCGGTAAAAGAAAAGTCAACAAATGGTGTTGGGAAAACCGGAAGACATGGTAGAAATAAATCTGAAGGAGAAAAACAAATATCAGATTCTTCCACTTATATTTAGAATATAGAGAAATAAAACAAAGGGTCAGACAAAACCAAACTAAAATCAAACCCTATAAGTTTGACTGTAGAATTGAACCAACCAGAAGAAGGGGAAGTGGTTGAAAAGCAGGATATAGAGGAAGGCCCAATGGACTATGGTTGAAGACTATGGATTCTCTGGTTTTAGGTGTGGTGTGGCAACATATATATGAAGAATTCTGATCCTATATATCTAAATCATATGCAGTCTTATAAACCAATGTTATCTATCTATCTATCTATCTATCTATCCATCTATCTATAAAAATAAAATGCTAGGCTGGGCCAGGGGGCTGTATAGTTCACCCTGTTTCTGACATTGACTTTTTTTTTTTTTGAGTCTTAATCTCTGTCAGTTTGAATTCCAGACACCCTAACAATAAAAAAACAGAATTAAATGACCATTCAAATTTAATAAAATTAAAAAATGACAACCTAAATAATAGAATAATAGAAACAGAAAAAGATAAATATCTTTTCTACTGTAATATTTTTCTGTTATCAAACTAAGTTGTTTTAGCATTATCTCTTCTGGGTATTGGGTTGTTCACAGTGATCACAGGTAATGCACTTGGACATTTCTCTTTCAAGCATTTGCAGAACTAAGGATGATCACAATAGTGAAACTAAAAATATTAAGTCTCTCATCTCAAGTTTAAAGAAACAATTCTCATTCAGAAGCTAGAAGCAACAGCTTGCTGGATTGCCTCTTTTTGCATTTGAGTGGGAGTACCACAGAAAAGATTTCTATAACACCGGAATTACTTCATCACAAGAAATAATCTTACATGCGTATAAATGAACAATCTCTTTATAGCAAGATTGTGATCACTGGAGAGGCCATTTTTACGTCCTGTTCTTGTGTATTCAGTTTTCTGGAGACATTTTCAGATTTCCTGTAATTTCCTTTGTTAAATTTTCTGATTTTTGATGGTTTTAAACCTTTCTCTGTTTATGCATTTTATTACTCAGACTCTAAGAGAGGTACATTTCTTCCCCAGTGATTTCCAGGAAAAATTCCAACTTCAGTTCCCAAGGGTTTTGACCTTATTTCTGTCCCTCCCAAAGGGAAAAGAAAAAGAAAAAATACGCAGATTCCTATTGACACTCATACATAGCTTAACAAGTCAGTTAAATGTTAAATGTCATCTCACAATTGTTACCCGCCCTTACTTCCCACACATAAAGACTTTCATCTTATGAAATTTACCCAGTTAATGAACAATTCAATAGAGATGATAAAATCTGACATTCAAATCGGGATACTTTTGAGAATAAAAAAAAGTTCTATATAGAAACATATTGGACTAACACTGAAGTCACCAAAATGTTGATTTCCTGGCCACAACTACTCCTTCATTTTACAACCTATTGGGATGTTTAAGCTTCCTGATATTCCCAAGTCTGTTCTTTTTAGCCCCCATGCATTCTGTAAGGTCCTTCATAAGATCAGATACAATGCACATGGAAATTCATAGTAACTTTTAGTAAAATATGTGTGTCCTCTTTAAAGTTAAAATATTATACAGGGCTCCAGAAAGTCTATCAGGAAAGAATAAGGAAGGCCACCATTGACAGGCCTAGAAACCAGGACTTTTGAAGATGTCACAGAGAGAGAAATTTACCCAATGATAAAGGAATTGTAAGTGGAGCCCATGGAAGAATGGTTTGGCATGACTACTGAAGCTCGAGAGGGTGGCCATTTAAGAAATCAATCTAAGATTTCTTATGAAATGTTCCAGTAGAGCCAATTAAAATATTCTATATATTTATTTATGTTTTTACTGGCCAAAACTGTGTTTATGCAAAAAAAAAATACATTTGGCCATTTAGTAGAATCTAGACTCAATTTACAAATGAATTATACTGTAATATTTTTATGGAATTGGGGTAAGGTGAAGAGATAATCATACGTAAGTATCATACTTTTTTTGTTATTAGATTCTAGTCCTTTCAGTCATTTTTGATGTTTTTTTACTTCTTTTTTTACTTTTAATCAGTAAATTGCACTGGAAACTGAATTTTTCAAATATCTGCCTATGACTTCCTATATTAATGTTTCCAGTTCTTCTCCCAATCTTTTAATTGGGTTGATTAAAACTCTGACTTTTTCTGAAATCATACAAGCTAGAGATGGAGGACTTGAGGTCAACTTCAGAGATTCACTCCAGCAGCTGTATATAACATGATGGATAGCTTGGTACCTAACGTTAGGTGACATCAGAGACACTGCTGCCCAGAAAAATCTGTCATTTAAAGAAGCTTCTAGACTGATATCTAGAAAATCTCTACTTGCTGCCCTTACAACTCCCAACTGGATTTTTGTCTGCTCTAATCTTTAACCTCTGTTTTTCTTTTATTTCCACAGAAATGTCTTTTATTACTAGGGGTACAATATGGGCTTAAATTTGAAAGCCACCTACAGGATTGCCTCCAGGATTTGGTTACAACTGTTTAATTGGACTGAACTATCTCAAGACAAAGGGTCTATCACCCCAAACTTTTAAAATATAAAAACCTTCATGGCAAGGAATTGTGGAGTCAGTTCTCAAAAAGATCTGATAGCCTTCTTTCAATACACCAGAGTAGGTCTCTTTCAGCTAGTGTCACTTTGATAGTACCTAAAGGTTAAAGGAGAACCTGTAGCCTCAGGGAGTCTATTACCATTGCTTAAAGAAGTGCAGTGAAGTCCTTATGAGCTTTTTGACCTTTGTCTTTTCCCTAATCATAGAAGCAATCAGTGCCCTTACTTTTATGACATAGACAAATGTTGTTTAGAGGGTGTCATCTAGATGCAGGTTATCTGTAAACTGTCCTGTCTGAGACTCATCTTCAGTAAAGCCGAGGTCACCCCTTGTGATCTGGCATGTGAAGTTCCTCTTTCTCACTCCTTGATGCCTGAGATCACTAAGCACATAGCTACTACCCACACTCCCCTCCCCTATTGCTCCATTTTCCTTCAGAATTTACAAGAATATAAATTCTCCATACATATATTAGTAAATATTGACCTTTTCTCCTAAAAAAAAATAATGCTAAGGTTACTTGTTATAAAGTTAGCAAAAATGCATGAAGTGATCATTTGGACATAATTACTTGGATGATTTTAAATACTGTTTTGAAATTACTTGGCTAGTAAGAAATGAGTTGATACAGTTTGCTAACAGATGTGAGATAAATACTTTGGCTCAATTATCTTTCAAATGAGGTTCAAACTTGGCCAGATTGGGAGAGAATTCTCTCAGTATACATTTTTATTACTACCTCTTCATACGAGATATATTCTAATAAAAAAAAAAGTCACATGCAACTGAGATAATTAGTGTGTTTGGTTTGTTATCCATGCTTCGCCTTAAGGGAGGTCAAGGACCTCTGAAAGGTTCTAATTTTTTTAAATGATTAATTAAGCAAGAGATGACAGGAAAGTGGGATTTAGGTTGTAAATAAAGATTTGTGGGGTTTTTTGTATTAAGAAAGATTATTGCATTGTGAGACCTTGAAAAGGATAGTGTCATCATTTAGATGGCCTCATGCTTTACCTGGTGGCCACTGAAGTATAAAAAGAATTGCTAGAACTGAGAGAAGAGAGAACCAATCCTTAGGGCAGAGGCTTGTATAAATTGCCTGGGGTTTTATATACACATGTCAGCCTGTTACCCTGATTGCTATTACTGGTCATTGATGCTACCAACAATGGTGATACCATCTAAAGGAGTTTCAAAATGGACTGTTAGTAGGTTCTGTAGATTCTGTTTCACTAGCAGAATTCCCTAAATAAATTTTTTTTTAAAAAGATTTATTCATTTATGCATACAAGAACTGGGGTACAGGCCAGACATGTGGGGTGGGGGGGTAAGAGGATTCACCGGAGACAGAGTGGGGAACAGAATAGCTGGATTGACTGAAATACACTGCTGAGGGGAGTAGCGGGTGAGACGGGAGAGGTCTGAGGGGAGCAGCAGGTGAGCGGTCACCTCCATGGCCAGGGATGGAAATCCTGCTACAGTGGCTGGCAATAGCTTGAGAGTGCTGTATTTAACCCCTGCACCACCGGGGAGGCCCAATAACTTCTTCCATAAACTATCCACAGCACAATTGTGATTTTTTACAACGAAGATAATTTTACAACCAAGATAATTACACAAGATAATTGTTCCTTTTAACAATTTGGTAATGAAGTTTGATTTCCTTAGATGAGGCTAGTGTTGTTCAAGACCCCTTTATGATACTCTTTATATTTCTGTGGGAAAGCATAGCCCAGCAGGTGTCAATAAATAGTATTATGTACTCACAAGAGTTACCAATTACATTAAAGTTCTAATGAAGTTAGATATAGGTATTTATGAATGTGTCCTGGACTGGACAGTTCAGAGAGAGAGGGCCTATCTCCCTCATGAGCTTGTGCTCAGGTCCAAGAGATTTTGACTTAAACTAAGAAGTAGGCTAGACATTCAGGTCCTTCTTGACATGCAGGTAAAATAGAATTCATTCCCAAACTTTTATTCTTGATTTGACTCAAAATTTATTTATTAATTCAACAAATATTTACCTAGCACTTACTCTACAATAAACAATTAAAAGATTGTATTGGCCCTACTCTACAATAAACAATTAAAATATTGTATTGGACCTCCCCTGGTGGTGCAGGCAGTTGAGCGCTGCACTGTGAAGCTGTCCGCGGCCTCTGCCATGCCGGTTCAATCCCAGCCAGATGGCAAGGTTCCCACATGGTGCAGCAGACCTCTCCTGTCATGCCCACTGCTCCCCTCAGCAGTGTATTTTGTCAGTCTGCCTGTTCTGTTCCCCGCTCTGTCTCTGGTGAATCCTCTCTCCCCTGCACATCTGGCCTGTACCCTGGTTCTTGTATAAATAAATAAATAAATTCTTTAAAAAAAAAAAAGCGTGTCTACTCAAATGAACAAAAAACCTATTGATGAAAGTAAACAATGAATGTCTAAAAAAAATTAATGAGGAAATATTTAAGCAGAGATATGGCAGAAATCAAGCATAGACAGTGGTGGCAAAACAGAGAAAACATTGCCTACAAAGACTCCCAGAGTTGCATATATTTACCATTTCAAGAAACAACAAATGGCCAAGATGCTTAAATAGGTAGACAGAGATGTTATAGTTACAGCCAGGGTGCATACTCTGCACCCCATACTCCATAGGCCATGCTAAGGATTTCAACTCAAAGAAACCACTAACATGAACTGGGATCCCCAAAATTCATATACTGAAGCTTTAATAACCAAATTGACCATATTTGGAGAAAGAGCATATAGTAGGTAATTAATGTTGAATAAGATCATAAGGTGGGATTCTGATCTGATCGGAGTGGTGATTTATAAGTAGATAGAGAAATCTCTCTCTCAACTGCTCTATCTCTCTTTCTGCCATGTGAAGTTACAGAGGCAGTCTGCAAACTCGGAAGGGAATCTCTCACAAGGAACTGAATTGATTGTCACTTGCTTTTGGCCTTCCAGCCTCAGGAACTGAGAGAAATAAATGTCTGTTGTTCAAATCACTCAGACTATCCTATTTTGTTAGTTGGTCCCAGTAGACTAACACAGAATGCATGCATCCCAAGATATCTGAATGTGATTCATTCTCCCTGAATGCCATGACTGAACTTATAAGTAGGAAATAGCCATGTCTTTTAAATTTTGTTGATATACTGAAGTGTTCTTATGTTACCACACTTCACCTGATCTCCAGATTTCCAATATATTTTGTTTTCATTATAACTGGGATAAATTTTACTCAGAGTTGTTTCTCCCCACAGGGTGTCCCATTTTTAGAGAACAGATACAGTACATTGAGTTTAATTTTAATGCTCTCTTTAAAATGCTAATAATTATGGCTCAATTATTGTAGTGGTTTCCTTGTAGGAGCTTTCTCCCTTGAGTTGTTCTAAATTGTAAGTGGTACAGAATCACAGAGCTTGCCTGATTATCTACCCGGTCCATTTCCAATGTTACATGTCTTTTCAGGGGCTGTCCTTTGGAATACTTCCCAGATAGAAGCACATGGCTGTCTATGCTAAAACCACTTGTATATCATTTGCTTTTATCCTCCTTCGCAACACATTGCCCTCATTGTGGCTACAAAATCATGTTTTCCAATTTTCAAAACTACTATTATAAGACTGGTTGGAAATTTTCCCAGGGATTATAGTATGATGTTCTTGTTGGGATGTTTAAAGATATCTTTGCCAAAGCTGAACATGCAGAATTCCAGAAGGTCCTGTAACATAAATACCTTGATTTCAATGCCACTCATTCTATGTTAGCATTTAAAATCAGTTGAAATAAATAATGTGAAGCATATATAAAAAGATGACTGGAAGAACTTTTTAAGCCAAAAATTACATATGCTCCTTTTAATTACTTGTCATTGGAAATTTGTCATTCCCATTAATTTTCAGAACATGCATGCAGTTTAGTAAACTGGAAAAAAATCCTCTCCCTTTTTCATAACTCCCCTACTTCTCTCTTATTTTCTCTTTTCATCCATTTCTAATTTCTGGATGAACAGCTAGGCACCTACTGTCTGTAATTCCTTGCAACCTATATCCACCTGGACAACTCAGAGCCTTTGTTCTCTAAGGAGACATCCACACTATAACAGGGTTTTTAGTCAGATTTTTCTGAATGGAAAAATTATCCTAGTCTACAACATTCTTCTGAGGGGTGCCCAGTACCCTTGACAAATCCTTGAGGAAACTTACAGGGCCATTTAATCTGATTTTCTAGCATTTACATTTCATATTTCCCTAAGACTATGTGATTCATTTATTCGATAAATGATTATTAATAACCTCTATGTGGTCAGTTTATAGAGTTTGTTTTCTAAGAGACGTGTGGAGAACAATCTTTTCTCTCATGGAATTTGAGTCAAATAAAGAAAAATGTAGAGCAACAACCATAATAAAATGCCCAGGTACATGCATGTTTGAGTGCTTGAAGTAAAGAAGCAAAACATTTGCCTCGTTTTACATAGAGTAGAAGAGTGAAAATTTTTCTGGAAAGATAAATCATGAATGACTTTTTATATTTGGGAAAAGAGGACCTTCCAGTCAGAGGAAGCAGTACGTGAGCAAAGCCAGGGAGAGATGATCGAATACACATTGGGCAGTTGGGAGCGGGGAGGGAGGGAAGAATAAATAGAGGCCTGAGATGAAGGCAGAGATGAGTTTTAGAAGGGATTTTTAGACTGCTTAGAAATTGAGATTTTGTCTTGGCATTGGAAACATATTAAGGGATATAAATAAAGTCATGGCATGTTCAGATCTCATACAGCCTGTATTTATCATATGAAAAATAAAAAAAAAAAACAGCTACTACTTACTGAACATCTATAATAGATAACTAAACCCTGTGTAAAATACCCAATATCTAGAAGAAAATGGCCACAGAGGTTTGGAAAGCTTTATCAGGTTTTCCTCAGTCAACCAGAAACACTTTTTAAAACCAGAACTGAAATTCATACCTGAGTTCATGTACTTTCCACTATACCATCTGCTTCTGGAATCTGTATCCAGGTAGTTAAACTCCACTGCCTCTTTAATATGTTATTCTTACCGCGAGGCCTGGCACAAGGTTTTGGCTCAGATAGAAGAGAAGGTCATTGCCTATCTTAACAAAATTAGATTTTGAGAGGGAGGATGCCCTGTTAGTATCGTACATTATTTCTCATGCACAGCGCACCCTTAAGAAGTGTTTATATGCTTCTATTGTACAATGTCTTTATTTCCTGATAAGCTATATTTTCTTTGAGGGCAAGAAATACAACTTATTTTATTTCATAAAAATAGCAATCCCAAAATTATTTATACCATACCAGGCAGTGTTCTGGAGAGTTCACATTTTAAAAATATTTAATTCTGAATTCATCCACTGTGAAGTATTGTCCCCATCTTTTATTAAAGCACCAAGTGGTTCTGAATTTTCTAAGGTAATCTTTCAAGTAAGTGCAGGATTCAGAATTTGATAGCAGGCTGGAAGAATCTCTGCTATGCTATCATGTGATTTTACCATATTTGACATATTTGACATATTATTTGTTGATAAATGAAGGGGCAGATTAATTAATCCATCATATATTGAAAATGAACAAACTTCAGTATTCATTCTCCAAAACTGCAAGATTTTTGTAATATTGAAACAATCAAAGAATGTAAATTAAACATTGATAAAAAGGAGCTTAATGTAAGCAAGCCATAGTGTGCATGCAGTCTGAACATTCTCTTTAGCTACTAACTTTGATTTTTCTCATTCACATCCTGGTTATAAGCTATTCTACACATCAGTCCTGAAATCTCCAGGATGGTCTAAACTGTCGCTGAGTATTCTTCATGCAGCATCTGGTTATCACTGCAGGGCATGGCAGGAACATGTAAAATTTTGCTGAGGACTTAGGAATGTGATCTTATGATCTTCCCATGGATCATGCACTTTCTCTGAAACTTTTTCTCTTCTTTTTCCCTATTTTCTTTAATTTTGCTTCATTTTCAACCTACCTTTATTTACCTCTACATCTCTGATTCTTTCAGACTTTTACTTTTTTGCTTTGGATTTAGCACCAACATTTAAGCCAGCAAAGCCTCCGTTAAATACTTGCCTTCCAGATGCATCCATGTTCTCCACAAGGATAAGGAATTCCACAACCAATCTGACTTGAGGTTTTAGGGGGGCTAGTATTGAAATGAATTTTCATTGTGTCTCCATTATCATAGCAGAGAAACATTATCTGTGATTTTATCTTGCTGTTTAGCTCACTCATTCTATCATTGTGCTATGAGATATAGTTTCAGAGAGGTTTAATGAAAGGCATCTGGGTTTAGGAGGAAATGGATAACTGATTTTAATGCTGTCTCATATCAGCATGGGTTTCTTTGTCTCTAAAATAAAGCAAGAAATAAGTAATGTTGAATTTTTTTTTTTTTTTTGTATGTCTGTAAGCCATCTGAATGTCTTCTTTAGAGAAGTGTCTATTTAGGTTTTTGGCCCATTTTTTAATTGGGTGTTTTTTTCTTTGTTTCTGGATTGTGCAAGAACTTTATGAAATTTTGGAAATCGGGCCCTTGTCAAATGTAATGTATGTACAAATTTTTTCCCATTATGTAGTTTGCCTTTTTGTTTTTGTAGTGGTTTCTTTGAGATAAAAAAGCTTTTAAATTTCATGTGATATGGTTTCTTTTTATTTTTGCTTTTGTTTCTCTTGCTGTGGGGCTTTTATTTCCAAATACATCTTTGTGGCTATAATGTGTCTCCTATATTTTCTTTCAAATACTTCATGGTTTCAGTTCTTACGTTCAAATTTTTAATCCAATTTGAATTAATTTTGATATATAAAGTTAAACATATTTCTTTTTTTTTTTTTTGCAAAGTAAATGCAAATTAAAACCACATTGAGATACCCTGTGAGAATGGCCCGTATAAAAAAGAATGGAATTAACAAATGTTGGCAGGTTGAGGAGAGAAACAAACTGTCAACCACTGCTGGTGGGAATGCAAGATGGTACAGTCCCTGTGTCCCAAAACAGTATGGACATTTCTCAGCAAGATAAAAATAGAAATCCCACGTGACCTGTAATACTTCCATTAGACATTTTTCAAAATAATATGAAAACTCTAATACAAAATATATTGTCTGCCCCTATGTGTATAGCAGCATAGTTCATAATTGCCAAATCATGGAACCAACCTAAGCACCCTTCAACAGATGAATGGATAGAGAAACTGTGGAACATCTACTCGATGGAGTATTACACAGCTGTGAAGAATGATGAAACGTGGCATTTGGACAAAAAGGATGGATCTTAAGGTGTTTATATTGAGTGAAATCAGTAAAAACATTTGAAAAGTTAAAGGCAGAAAGAGGCACACAGAATGAATTAATAATTTAATGCTCAGGCAATGTCTAGCTAGTAGGATACTAAGCACGTATAAATTGATGATTAAAATGACATTGCAAGGGGGCCTCCCTGGTGGCATAAGGGGTTAAGACCAAATTATGAGGCTAGCTGCAGCCACTGCAGCACAGATTCCATCCCCAGCCAGCCAAGGAGCTACCCACATGGGGCAGCAGATCCCTCCTGACTCACCCGTTGCTCCCCTTAGCAGTGTATTTCAGTCAATCTGCCTGTTCTGTTCCCCACTCTGTCTCTGGTGAATCTTCTCACCACCCCCACACCTCTGGGCCTATACCCCAGTTCTTATATGTATAAATAGATAAATCTTCAAAAAAAAGAGAATTTTTAAAAAATGACATTATATACATACATACATAAATAAATAAATAAATAAAACAAGAAAAAAATGACATTGTAAGGTTTAATTCACTTGCTCTTGTTTTATTTTGTTGCTTTGTAGTTTCAGGTGACATTTCTTACAGAATATTTATATTTCAATGACTCTCAAGTTTGGCTGCTCACTTGAATAACCTGACAAACTTATTTTAAAATTTACTGATGCCTGGATTCCTCCCTTGAGATTTGTATGGAATGCTTCTGAATATAGTATGAAATCTCCACTTTTGGAAGCACCCTGGTGGTTTGCTAGCCAAGGTTGAGAACTCTTGCAAAGTTTCTCTCATAAAAGTGAGTTGCTCTTAAGGGAGGGGACTGGAGGAAACTACAGTCAATACTTATCTGTACCAACTCTATCAAGTTTGTAATGTATAATCCCTGGAGGATACCTATAAAATTACACCAGCCTGTGTCCTCCTCCAAATCTACTGAGTAGGAATCTGAATATTGAAGGCAGAACAAAAAGTCTGTGATTCTGATACACACCCTGCTTACAATCAATGGCAATAGCTCTCAGGAACACATGCTTTATAAAACCCTGCTGTAAGTACAGATTTTGACTTCTGCTGTGTTTCCCTGCTTTTCATAAAAAATAATACTTTGATATCTTTGGGAGTTATGACTTTTAGTCTTCATCTTTATATTAAATAATATTCATTCTAATTTCCATGGGTTAAGAACTATGTGACAAAATTCTGCTAGTACTTGAAGATAAAATTGTCAAGCCATGGTGCTAATGGAGCCACCCGCCTGGTAGAGGAAAAGCAAATGAATTGCAAGGACGGGGCTAAGTGCTCCTATAAATAGGGAGGCACATCCAGGGCTGGTACAGACAGATCAACAAAGTTGCCCAAAGGGGGCAGGTAGAAAGGATCATTGCTAGGAAAGATCCAGAAGAATGTGAGTGACTGAACAGAGAGGAGAGTGTTAGAAGTAGACGAGGTGGGAAACAAAGAAGAAGATAAGACTCTGAATCATATGGATATCAAGATTTAACCAAGACACAAGCTACTTTCTCTGGGGACTTTGTGATGCCTCTCACGCCCCCCTCCCTTTTGGAGTTCTGACTACTAGAGTGAATGCATTCAGGTCTGGTCGCACGAGAGGATTCAAGAAGCCAGTATATATCTTCTAGGCCCAGCAACTCTGCCTACTTGTAATCTAGGACTTAATAAATTCTGATCCCTGATCAATAAGGTCAGCCAGCCCTTCCTCTTTAGAAATGAATTGAAAGTGGGTGATGAGGCAAGGGAGAGGGAGAAGAGCAGAGATTTCTTTCCCAGTTCCACTGTGACAAAAGGCACCAGCTGCTAATTAATATTCATATTCTACATCTTCCTTAACAACATAATCTGAATTTTGTTGAGACTGTCAATGTGCCCAGTTTAAGAAGCAATATTTACCAGTGCCAGTTGGGCATTGAAATTTATGGGACAGACTTCTGACTTGTGTGATGTTACTGAAGCTTACTGGGCAGAGTTTGTAGAAAGTTTCCTAAGAGAGTTGCACACATGAAGGTCAACCCAGCTTTTCTATTTAGCCTGGCTGGTTCCGCTGTGATGGTTTCACATGTGATGGTTTCAGCGATAGCAAGCCTATTAATTCTTTAGAACTCATAGGAGGGTTAGTGTCCTGAGTTATTCATAATTGTGTAAAATTTGGTACCTATTTTGAGATTTATTAGTAGAGAAATGACAAAAAAATAAAGACCCTTTCCCAATAAGGTAAAAGTGAAAACCTTGACATGAATTATAAGTTGTTTTTTTTTACTTAATGATGGACAGTGAAATCTATTGACTTATAAATATGTATGCTGCACCAAATTGCAGACCATGCATTAGTAAGAGAAAGCATTGTATATAACCCAAAGGAAAAATGACATTAAAAGATCCTCAAAATCTGAACTAATTCTCTATATCAGAGATAAATCTCATTTTTAATACCAATAAGTCTAGTTTATCATTTCATATGAAGTCATAAAATTTATTTTGGAGAAAACTCCATGTAGGTTTTCCCAATTATTAGGCATGCAATTTGCAAAAGGTTGCCACAGGAAGTGTCCATGAGAGAATGTGTTAGTCCCTTAAATGGAAGTGACAGCTGCTGGATAATGCTGGAGTTCTGGCTTATGCCTTCTGCCCACTCACTGTGACAAAGTTGTGATGAGTCACCTTATGCTATGAGCATAGAGGCATCCCTTATGAAGAAGAATCCGAAAACTACCTACAATATTTCTCTTTTAAAATTGGCCGAGCAAGTATAAGAATTTCACAATTATCCTCATCTTTTCAAGGAGCTGATCATCATTGTGGACATTTCGTGTTTTTTCTGGATTTTCTTTAAAATTAATGATGATCCTCAAGCTCTAATGATTAACTTCACAATAATGTTTTCCACAAGCACTTAGATGTGCAACATTAGGCACTGATCTGACATTACTCAACAGTAACAATATCCCACAATAGAGACCGAATTCTCAAGGAAAACATGAACAAAAGCAAATTTTATTAGCAAGAAAAAGTAATTAACCATAAAGGAAATGTTAATTTTCTTGTTTGTTGGTTTGTTTTTTTCTATTAAGTAATCATGTTTTTTTTCTATTAGGTAATCATGTTTCTATTAGGTAATCATGGTCCTAATATTTTGATATAGTTCTCAGTCCCAGGAGTACCTAGAGCTTGTGACACAGAATTGAGGATCGTTCAGTCAAGACCCTGGTAAATCCATAGTACTCTGTGATAACCTAACATTAGACTTGACAATTTTCAAAAATGCTTCTGCTTGAAGCAAAATGTGTAAGCTGGGGTGGGGCGGGGTGGTGGTGGTGTTGCAGCTAAAACAGAATATTTTTTTAAAACTACTGAAAATCTAGTTTTTACTCTATACTTTATACTATTATTTTACACCTTCAAGATTGCATTTTCCAGGTAATTATTCAGTCTTTAAAGACCATTCCAATTATAATATACAACTGAGCTTATATCCTAGCCAAGTCCCCTACTAAAAAGTAAATTAAAGAATTTCACAGTAACCTCCATGACATTTTACATAAGAATAGCTGTAAACTTAATATTTGTGATATTTTAATTATGCAAAACTACTGGATAAATTTTAGTACTTATAAACTCAGCATACCTAGGGACAGGGGGAAGACCAGCCATGCCAAGACCAGTGTTTCATACTTTACACATTTAATAGACTTATGTGGCCTTAGTTCTATGCATAATATTCAATAGCTATCTGAATGGCAACAGAGCAGAAAACTCCAATCTGGTTCTGCCAGCCATCTTTACTCAAATATCAATTTCTCCAATAGCAGCAATTAAATTTTTTTTTGATTTAACCACTAACAAAAATTATCTCCTTTGGTCACTTACTTTATACACCTCTCTTTCTGTCTTATTATGATCACAGTCAGTGTGCTAGGGATTGTGTAATACAGATCAGAAGCAGAGCTCAGAAAATGTCAATGAGTCAGATGAGTGCATTTTCACTGTGCCCACTTCCAGCCTCTGCATCTGGATTTGTCTAACTTATCTTTCCTTCACCACTAACTTGATGCAAATGGGTTTGGCAACAATGGAAGTCATGCTTTAAAAGATGGTGAAGCCATGAGATAGAAGAAGATAGAGTTTTTATCAACTGGAAGAAAGGTGTGTGCCAGTCAAGAGCAACCACATTGGACACAGTTTGTGTGGGAAAGAGACTATCATGTTTGAGCCTTGTCATGGAGGGAAGTTGTTTGCTACAATAGCTCGAATTACTTTAACTAGGTAGAAAAGGAATTATCAGTATTCCTTTATCTCAGTGACACCTTGCTCATTTCAAAGTTCCCTCAGAAACCTGTCTCTTCACTTTTTAATTATCTGTGTTAGATCTGCCCCCACACATGTTTGCCTATGATCGAGATTTACATACCCCCTTCAAATCCTCAATGCACATTTCTTCTTTCAAAATTGATCTCTCCCCACCTTATGTTTTCATGGCCACTGTATCTCTGAAAAATAATTAACTAATTCACTTAGATGTACAAATATATGAATGTGATTTAAAGCACTGCCCCCTCAAGAGCTAACATCTTTCTACTTTAAGAATCTCAGTATCATTAATTAAATGACTAACAAGACATTATAGACCAACTTTTGGAGGATGTGTTCTACTTTAAGAATCTCAGTATCATTATTTAAATGATTAACAAGACATTATGGACCAACTTTAGAAGGATGTATTAGTTATGACATGTTTTACTCCTTCCTGTCACATCTCAGTGTTTTTTATCTAGCAGAATGCAAGGTGATCCCTCAGTCCAACCCTACTGCTGTAGGGCCCGTTGAGGGATTACTGCTGCACCTCCCCCTGCAGTGACCTTTAGGGCTAACCGGCCCTAGGTCCAGCTGGGCAACCAGCGCGCAGGGGAAGAACAGCAAAACCCTACCTGCTGCACCTCCCCCCGCAGTGATCTTTAGGAATGGCTTTCGCCACGGTCCCTAGATCCGTCCCTAGATCCGGCTGGGCAACTAGCGCGCGGGGAGAGAACAGCCTGAAGCAGAGGAAGTGCAGCGGAAGTTCCCTGAAAAGGCAGAAGCTTATCAAAAGATAACGACCACCAAGAACCACTACAAGAATGCTAAAAATCTTTTCCCCGTCTTTCTAAAACTACAAACTTTAATCCCTTATCTGTCTTTCTAAACTTCCTCCTTTCTTCTATAATGGTCATTGTTTGTTATGTAGATCACCTCCCTGATGGTGATAGACTGAGCCCATGAGCAAGCTAATTTCTTTGATATTCATTCCTGTGCTTTTGGAAAACATATATATATATTGGTCACAAACTCAAAGAAAATTACACTCAGATTTTCACTCTTGAAGTGTGTCTGTTTGTCATTTCTTTCGCCGACGCCCTGACCACCCTGCACGCTTCTCTCAACCCTGAGGTGGCCTCATCGTCTACTGCTGTGCTGGTCCGCGGCAGATTACATCTCCTCCTTATCCATCACATACATCACCATTATCTTCCCATCTACTCACCTAACTGCTTGCCAACTTGTGAAATCTATATTCTCTAGAGATTTTGAAATTGGTATTTTTCTAGTTTTCCTCCCTAGTGCTGACCCATTAAACAGGAAACCAGAGTGATCTCATTGGAGGATATGGGTTGCTCTTCTGTAAATTAGCTAACTTATAAATCAATTACATGGGTATTTTGGCGGCAGGTGTGGTGTGACAACATTCCTAAAAGGTGTGACCTTATACCTGTAAATCAATGTTAACTCAATACAAAATAATACAATTTTTTAATAAAAGAAAGAAAAGGGCCTCCCCAGTGACGCAGTGGGTGAGCGCTGGGTTGCGAAGCTGCCCGTGGCCTCTGCGGCGCGCCGGTTCCATCCCTGGATGCTCCCTGCCAACCGGAGGAGGGTCCTGCATGGTGCGCAAACTTCTCCTGCCACCCACTGATCCCCTCAGCAGTGTACTTTGGTCCTTCTGCCTGCTGTGCTCCCCGCTCTGGCTCTGGCGAACCCTCCGGCGCTTCTGACTGTAGCCAGTGCTTGTATAAATAAATAAATAAATCTTAAAAAAAAAAAAGAAAAACCTAATGCCTACACTAGAATACACTGAAGAATGTGACCTCACAGAGACTTATGTGATAATCCTTGCCCTTATATCTGTCTTGCTAAAAACAGTTGATTTGTTAAAATATCCACTTGAGAAAATTGGTTGCATTAATACAGTAATGTTAATGCTGATATAAATGCTAGAAAAATGACAGTAGAATTGAGGCTACAAAGTAGGGAGAGGTCACTGTGGCTATAGAGAAGGACTATGTATGGGTGCTTTGGTGGAGGGTGGTGTGGTAACTAACATCTAAAGAGAAGAACCTACTCCTTTAAATCATATATTATAGTGTGGTGAGCCAATGTCACCATGATTTACAAAGTATTGTTATAGGACAGGGAGAAGGGCAGCCCAAACCCCGCAAACCTGCCTATTCTAAATGGGTTCTGCCATCCGCCGCATCAACACAAAACACATGAGACTTTAATGGGAAGGAACTTTAATAAAGCTAGGAAACAATACAGGTAAGGCAAAGAGTCTAGTTTCTAAATGAAGCACCCAAAGTTACCCGTCCCCTCGTGGGTAAAAGTCCATCCATATGGGGTCGGCCCAGAGCAAGGCCCCAAAGCCTGCCACAAGTCTAAAACATCTTCCAGTGGGGACCCACAGAAAAGGGTCACAAACAACCAGACAAGCCCGGAAGGAAAAGAGCAAAATCAACATCAAGATAAAAGCTTCCATTGTCACCTCCCCACGGGTCTCACCCACATCTGTGTCACCTAGTCCACGACCAAAAGACAAGCGCAGTTTCTTCACGTGTCTCTAGGCTCCATGTGCCTCCTCCAGGTCTCCTTGCTCCATCCTGCTTCCTTCCTCAGTCTCTTCTGCAGCTTCTCCTCTTCCTGCTCAGCTCCACCCTCCCTTGGGTGGGGCAGGGAACCTCCCCCTTCCCTGGGACCACCCTGTTACAGTATTACTACACTCTTCAGAAAGTTTTCCCACATGATAACATGCAAAGTAGCCATCGTGTAGGTGATTTGTCCCATATAGATGGTTGTTAAGAATATTGCTCTCTGAACAGAAAATGACTGGAAAAGCCCAATGACTGATAATATTCTGTCTGAATGCCCACCTGAGTCTAGCAACCCAGCTGCCATTTAGTTAAATGAATATCAGCTCAGGCTTCACCCTGCCCTTCTTAGAAGGTACTCTAGTCTAATTCTTAGCAAGCTTATGAAAGTGCAGGGGCTGAGAACGGTTGCCAAATGGCCTTGTTTTGTGTTATCAGGGCCTCTAATATCCAATTCATTTGTATATGGCCCCCGTGTATTAGAGCAAATTGCTAAAAATGTTGTAAAAAGAGTTATTGTAGGGTCATTGAAGTTATGATAGGTGATTGATGTCTTAATTAGGCCTGTTAATAGTCTTTATAGTAGTATGCTGTAATAACTAAACAGTCAGGTTGGGATTTAGGGTCACTATATTAGTTTGTTGAGTGCCACTAAATGAGGTTTCCTCTTCAGAATCAAATTATAATTTTATAGCTAACTCATAAACTTAACTCAGCTCAAATACTATTTAAAAGGCTCAGAGAGGTACTTATTTACCAAGCTTTTAGCCACTAAGCTCTAAGCTATAAAACTTGAACTCCAGCTATTGGAATTCTTAGTCTTTATAATAACTCCCCTTTAAATAAATAATGTTCTATATTTAATAAAAAGGAAAAGTACATTAAACTACACTAAAAAGAAAGTATACACGTGCTAGTATAATGATACATTCATTATTTCTATCAATTGAAAAGAAAAAAAATGATAAGTGTTTTTAGTTTTCAGTGTTCCTACTAAGTTAAGCCTAATTCCAGTTACTAGTGAGAGGTACTGATTTCAATTTACTAGTGAGAGGTATTTGATTTCAAAGTCAGTGTATGAATAAAAGTACTCACTAGTTGAAATTTAATTTGATCTTTTTCAAACCTATAGTTTATTTTACTCTATACTGGAATGACAGAGATTTTAGTTTATTAAATTATTAACAAAATAAGCATTTCTACATAAAAAAGTTAAGCCTGCTTACATTCTGATCCAAATATACATCATGTACTTGAATATTCTGATTTTCTTCTCTTTACTACTAAAAGATACCTTCCATGTAAATTTGCAAATGCTACCAATTTAACCCAAAAGATAGCTATGAACAGACAGGAGAAGCATTTTGTGCTACATTCCACACTCACCCCCAATGTAATGGCAGCCATTATCTACCTCTCCATTATTCTCTCACCATGTGTCTCTTCTTTATCTCCTTCCCAGCTGTACTGGGGTATAAGTCAGGTGATGGAAACAAAGTTCCTTTCTTTTTTTTTTTTTTTCTTTGTTTTTTTTTTTTTTCCCAAGTTTAAGTTGCTTGTCTATTTATTTTTTTCCTCCACCAAACCACCCATGCTCACACCCATCTTCCACCCTCCACCATCTCCTCAACTCTTCCCCATTCACCCTGGTAACCATTAACCACTTTTTGCTGAATTCAAGATTTTTTCCTTCTTCTCATAAAAAAATTGGGGGGGGGTTATTTATATTCCACAGGTGAGTGAAACCATCTTAGATGATTCAGATCACACTTGTGCTCTACTCCTCATTTCTCCTGGCCAGCGGATGTCTGCACAGCCACCTGCCAGACTCTATTTTTGTCATTAAGTGGTCTTTCATGTAGTGGCAGATCTTCAGGCTCTCATTCTCTTTTTAATTATTTCACCATTGTAAGGGGAGGAACGGGCACAGTACAGGTTTTCTGATCCCATGCAGACCGGGTAAAGGAGGAGTCAGTGTCCTCAGTGGTTTTGTAGGTCTTTTATTGCGGTTCACCAGGTGTATGGCAGGCAGGGGTGCTGGCTGGGGGGCTGGGAGGCTGGCAGGCTTCCCAGCCCCCAGCAAGTCTTCACTCTATCTGGACTCTCTGGCATTCGTTCTGCTGCTTCTCGGCTTCTTTCGGCTTCTGCTTCGGCTTGTACTGCTGCTGCTGCTGCTGCTTCTGGTGCTGCTGCTGCTGCTTCTGGCGTCCCCCCGTGACGCCGCCCTTAAAAGCACAGTCTTAGCTCAGCTGAATCCCATCTACCTATGCCCACACCCTATTCCAGGTGCCCGCCATCAGGCATGCATTCAGGACAAGGATCCATCATCTATCCTGATGGCGGAAGGGCAGAAAAGCCTGACATTTTCCTTACCCTACAACCATCTTCTCAGAATGGACATTTGATTTTTCCCAGTCCATTATAACAAATACTTGGTTGACAATTTTCACAGTATCTCTTCCCATGACAAGCTTTCCCTTCCCCTCTAAAGGCTCTGCCACCAATTCCCCCCCACCACCCCAGTCACACTGTAGTTCACCACTTCAACAAACACTATTTGTAATGTGATTTCTCTGATAAAGCATTTGTGAATGGTCTACCTCCACCAAAGACCAGTTCCTGGCTCCTTCAAGGCCCTTCACAAAGTGGTTTGCTCCTTTACAAGCACTTCTATTGTCCTCAGAGGGGCAATCTGTCCCAAATCTGTCCAGTATGCAATGTGGGCATTTCCAAATCTCAACTGTTCAAGGTGTTATTGACTGTGGCACACTCTGTTTCAATCATATTCCTCTTTGGTATAGTTCTTTTTTTTTTAAAAGATTCATTTATTTATGCATACAAGAACTGGGGTGTAAGTCAGAGGTGCAGGGGGTGAGAGGATTCACCAGAGAGAGTGGGGAGCAAAACTGGCAGATCTGCTGAAATACACTGCTGAGGGGAGCAGCAGGTGAGGTATGAGAGGTCTCTGTGCACTTTTGTATATTTCTAATCTTACCTACTATATGAAATCTTCTCCAATCATCACAGTTGAATACATTCTCCCTCCTCTAAGAACACAATACTTCCATTCTCATGGTACTTACTGCTTTTTCCCTTGTACTATAGCTATTTAAGTATAACTTGACTGTGTTAATAGCCTAAACTTTCCTTACTTTCCTTACTCATTTTTATATTCACCCCCCCGACCTCTGCACCCTACTAACTACACTTGCCTATAACTTCTGGATAATTAATTACTAAATTGTTTTCAACAGTTGAATATTGAATTAGGTAATTAGTTCAATAAATTAATGAACAAAAATATATCCTCAGAACAGAGTTGCATGCTTGTACTGGAGAAAAATTGCTTCTATTTTATAAGGCATTTACATTTCTTTCTCTAGTTGCTCAAATATAAAGCTTTTTGAAAACTGAATCAAATGCCAGCCTCCTGGCAGGAAATTATTAGGTAGCAATGGCATAAAAGTGAGACTGTTTAAACATTCAGGTCCTATAGAGTCAAACAGAACTTGTAAGCAATAGGAATTTGCTGTGAGACACATTTAAATATGAATGTACTTGAAATATTTGTGCAAAATAAGGGAGATCAAATGTTGATTTCTAAGTAGGATTAATATGGGCATATTAAATGAATCATATTAGGAAAGTAAGATGTGCCTTGGCAGCACTTTAGGACTCTTGGGTGAGTATCATATCTTGGGGCTAGACTTTTTTTTCTAACAAAATGTTGCTTATATTATAATGGATGTGAACCAGAAAATAAGGTGCAAAATATACATTGAGTAATCACTGCAGAACCAAAGTAAATAAAAATTCTCAAGGGTAGAAAAAAACATTTTGAAAAACATAAGACCTTATAGAAAAATACAAATTGAAAAAGAGATAGCATGTGAACTGATTGAAGCCCACAAACACACACGCTTGCACCAAAAATGATGAATAAATAAAGATAACTACATAGAATTTGTGATACTCCGGTCAATTTATGTTGCTTGCTCATGAATTCTTCCCACCACTAACATTTCCAAATTTTTTTTTAAATATAATATGTATTTTCAGTGGCTATATTTCTGGGAGTGGGTCTTCATAGAAATATGCAGTCCTTTTTTCCTTTTTTTTTTCCTTCTAGGGAATTATTTCCCTAATGCCTATTGGGTTTTAGAGTATTGCCAAAAGTACAATTTTTTTCAAAACTTCCTATTAACAGGAATTCAATATCAAGTTTAATTTTACTACTCTTTCATTTTTTTTAAAAAAAATGCTTAGCCATTATTCAAAATATACATTCACTAAATTTTAATATTCTTTCCCATTTCTATTCCTTTTTTTCCCCATTTCATTTTACTAAGTTTCTAACAATTCCTCTATGGCATTGCTTAATTTCTTCCAAATTTGAGATTTTTCCAATAGAGACATATATTGGAACTGTGATTCTAGAATTGTGGTTAGACAAATATCTCTGAATCTGCTTATAGCTAATTTAAAATTTTATGTGTATTTGGCAAAATTAGGCAAATTCTAGAGTTAACTCCATTTTAAATGTATCATGATTTGATTATAAATAAATTATTTTCCTAGAGTTCTTAGAAAGATTTTATTATCTCTTTTGTTTTTTTACTTTTCAGGCATTATTACAAGTTCCCTTGGTATTTAGATTTTTTTTTTTTTGGTAGTTGAGATCTCATTGATTTTTTATTAGTCCTATTGAGCTAAGAAGTAAATACTGAGAATTAAAAGGCTTCAGATATACTTTCCATTTAAAAAAAAGATAATGGGAACATTTCTGGACAGGATAATATAATTTCTTTTGTTTATTTTGGTTGAGCAAAATCTTTAGGGAATATAAAGAAGACAGTCAAGAGTTCAGACAGAAACATTAGATTACTTCAATAAGAAGAAAGAAAACTTTGGTGACAATTATCTGAAATACGTGTAGTTAATGTACTTACAAATAAATATTTTATGTCTCTATAAGCATTATGGGAAGTGACATTCTGGTTTCAAATATTTTCTTGATGCTTCCTGGCTATAGAGGATTAACTAGCAATGGTCACTTCCCAGGATGTATGAAAGAATAGTTTCATGCCCAGAGCATCCATTTGGATTCAGGGCACTCTGCATTTTCTGCAGCAGGAAGTGGATAGAAAAACAACAACAAAAAATGGCACCATTAGAAATGGCTTTATTTTTCCTATTGTGATAAAGGCAGCTTTGGAGAAGAGAAGATGTCTACCAAATAAGTTTGTGCCACTCTTTATCATCATGATGCTATCTCAACAAACTGATTCTATTGTGGGGGAAAAAAAGAACTTATTCTTCTTTCAAAAACCTTTCAAATGTATAATGTAAACATTCCTTAATATTTATACTGTCCATATATTTTTATTATTGTTTACCTACCGAAGGCTAAACAAATCATGTCCTAGATGCAATAAAAGTCACCGTACCCTGCAGATGCCAAGACGTAAGTTGAGACAATTCCAAAATATACAGGGCAGAGCATGAGACCTGTTACTAAATGCTTGCAATTTGTTTTAGAGACAGACATTACTGCCTGTGAGTTTATAGAACTGTTTATAGAACTTCCCTTCCTTCTCAAAAATGCCATCAGAGCACTGGAGTGTTTGGTTTGAAAGCAACAACACTTTTCATCCTTGAATTTATATCTAGATGTCATATAAACCAGCTTTCTAACATGGCAGCCACTAACCACATATGAATATTGAACCCTTGAAATGTAGCCAAACTGGGAGGTACTGTAATTGTAAATTACACAGCAGATTTTAAAGGTTTAGTACAAAAATGATGTAAAAGATCTCAGTTATTTCATACTGAATGAGTCATGAAGTGCATTTTAAAAAATATTTCAGGGCAAATATATCCTTAAAATTAATTTTTCTCTTCATATTTTAATGCGGTAACTAGAACATTTGAAATTATATGTGTGTCTTGAATTACATTTCTATGGAAGAGAACTGGAGTTATCATTCCATAGGATTCTCTTTTTCAAATTGGTGCACATATTTATAAGTAAGACCTGATTGGAGCTATCATCAAAAGATATTGATTGGTAAAATCAAAGTTGGCAACATTAACAAGAAGTTTCATAATTACTTAGTGGTTATAGTTTGTTGATATGATTATTAACGGTCACACAATTTGTCACTTCTTTCTTGGTGTAAATTCAACATTTGCTCTGAACTTCTTCAATGTGGAAGAGACAGAACATTGTTATGTAGCTACTTTTAGAAACTAACACAAGATCTATGGAGAAACTTTTGGAAGCTTCTCTCTAAATTTGCTTTCCAAATTGCATAAACTGTACCACGCTCTGTGCAAACACAGCTAATGTTTTCCTCATTGTGAACCAGGCATGTGGATCAAATACGAATCAAACTCTTGTAGTCAGAAAAAAAGAGCTCAAGTTTACTCTTCCTGTGAATCCCAAATCCTACAGTGGGCATATGAGAATGGACATGGAAAAGAAAAAGTAGCTAGTCTATGATGATAAGTGTGGTATATTAATCTTTGGAGAGATGATCTAGCAGAGAAGAGAGAAGAGAGAGGAAGAAGGGAGGGGTTGGAAGAAAGGAGGTAGTACAGGAGAGAGAGAGGAGATGACTAACCAACCCAGAATTATCTTAGGAAGATGTTCTCTCTAACACATCGCTAACTCTCACGTCTGACTCTCAGATTGTTCTAGTTTATGAGAATGATTCTGTCACAAAGCACCATGAAAAAATGCATTTATGAGATATGCTTACATAAAGAAAATTTACATATTTATTCAAAAATCACTTAGCTTTTTGAGTGGTAATTTCTGATTCTGAAGTCTATAAACAGAAAAAGCACAGGGAAAAAAAGAATCTGGTAGAATCTGAAGCACAGAGAATATACTGTTGGTTATATTATTTCAAGTTTTCAGATGTACAAATACTGTTTAAGATTACTCTCAATTATAAGAACACTGATGATCTACATTTAGCAATTAGCATTTCCAGTAGGTCTTTTTTTTTTTTTATAGAGGCATGTTTTATTTATTTATTTATATTATTTGTTTGTTTGTTTTGTTTATACATGCACTGGGTACAGTCAGAAGCGCGGGAGGGTGAGAGAATTCACCAGAGCCAGAGCGGGGAGCAGAGCAGGCAGAAGGACCGAAGTACACTGCTGAGGGGAGCAGCGGGCGGCAGGAGAGGTCTGCATGCCATGTGGGATCCTCCTCCGGTGGCCGGGGATCGAACTGGCGCCGCAGAGGCCGCGGGAAGCTTCGCAACCCAGCGCTCAACCGCTGCGCCACCGGGGAGGCCCTCCAGTAGGTCTTTCTAACATTTTTGCTTGCAGGATCTCAATCTCAAGCTCTTTGCTTGGCAGTGGACCATCGAAACTAAATGTGAATCTGTGATCCTCAGAGAATTAGCTTATTTTTCTCCTAAAAGTCTTTTTTTTTTAGGATTGTGATGGGATGTCTCAGTAATGATAGTGGATATGAGACCAATATAAACTGGCAGATACAACTCTCTTTCTACCTGGAATAATGTCCTATCCACTTTCCTCTATGGATTTTGGCTCTTTTTTCAGTCCTGGCGCCCACTGCCTGCTGTATTCCCATAACTGAGCCCAGTTTTTATTGAAAAAAAGATGATTCTGTTTAGCATGGAAGGTCCCGAAGGAAGCAATGAGGAGCAGGTGTGTTTTATCTCAAGCCCGGCAGGCAGTCTTCTACAGTAGACTCCTCAAGCAGCCTGGCCAGCTGTGCAGAGCATATGGAGTGGAGGCCAGAACTACGGCCCAGTACATGTGCCTGAATCACTAACTTCAGCTCCAAGCTGCTGCTCACAACCGTCTTTGCTTCTTGAAAGAGGCTGAACTAGAATGAGTCCAATTTTTTTTATATACACTTAATCTCTCTCTCTCTCCTCTCCTCTTTATTTCCTCCTCTCTCCAGGAGAGATATTTTCTCCTAGAGAAAAAAGCAGATATTTTTATTAACCCGTTAAACAAGTTATTTTTGTGGTAACATCTTTTTAATGGGAGATTTTTTCACTTAGATATACTTACATTATATAAAAGAGTTTTATCAATCGGATTTTGTCTTAGTATGGGTTTCCTAGTGGTAGACTTTGTGGCCAGAATCCTTTGCAAGTAGTTTAATTGAAAGGTGAAGGAAACATTAGCAGATGGTGGGAAATGAGACAAGGAAAGAGAGTCACTTCATGAAGTCAGTTACCACTGGGGGTCACTGAGATTTCACTGTGCAAGGAAGACCCTAGAAGCCAGTGTGAAGATCATTACCTCCAAGTTATCCCACATGAAGGGGAAGATTTCTGTGTTGTTGTTGTTGTAGTTGTTTTTCACCTCCCTTTACTCATTGGTTAAGCACTGCTCCCAAGTAGTCTTAATCCTTTAGCGCAACTGGCCCCATGATTAAGTTGATGAAGCTTATTCACTAGCTAGGGAAAGATCTCAGCTAAAGGAATATAATTCTTGGAAGTTAGGTGCACATGTAATACCTTGGAAAATATATAGGGATATATATAATGGGCACATACAACATCTGCAACAGTTTTGTTATTCAGTTGAACAACTGAATCTTTTGAGTTAAAAAAATCCTTATAAAGATAAGCAATATATTAAGTCAGTGCCAAAGCACAGTGAAAAATCCCCCTCCCCTCTGAGTTATTCTCAGGTGGATAAGCAAATAAATCAACATCAGACAGATTATTCGGGGAAAAAGACCAAGTTCAATAATATATGTATGGAGAATGTGCATGGTTATAAATTCAAAAGTAAATGGTACAAATCAGTGGTTTATATTCCATGCTAAGGAATGAGCTATCAACCTGGGGCGCCTTCTCACATGACAAGGAAGATATAACAAATCCCTGCCTCTAGTTGAAGTTTGTCCTGATAGGTTTCTATCATTAAAAGTTTATTTCTGTAGATGTCCCCAAATCTGGATAATGTAGTCTTTGAGGTTAAGATACTAGTTTCTCCTGAAGCTCACGGGGACTCAGTTGACCTTAGTTTCATATGCACAGGTAACATGCTTTGGGAAAAGCCTACTCTGGGAAAATTGGGTAAAGTTTGTCTGAACATTTTTGGGGAGACCAATCCAATCTGGTTACTACTATGTACTATAGATAGAGAATTTGGGAAAGGTTTACCTATATTCCTACTTATTTCATCTCTGTTTTCCCGTCTATGGTGGAAACAAATGACTTGAAATTTTGTTACTTTTTTTAAATTAAACTTTACTGCCAAAGTTCTCAAATTTTCTGTGATGTAATTAACCTTAGCCTTTATTAAAATACTATTCAAATCTAATAGAAAAATTCTATTAATATATATAGCCAGAATTATAAATGTACCAGTTACCTCACATTTACCTTATTCTGCTACTTTACTTCTTTTTGATCTCATCCTAAAGATGCACATATTTTGCACTTAACTATTGTTGACTGAAATAATCATTGGTTTTAAGCAAATTTAAACTTTAATGAAGAGAAGTCATTAAAGGGGTTATTCAGAGCCAAGCTGAAGACATAGGCCTGAAAGAAAATTGCTAGATTTCTCTGAGTGACTGAATCCTTCCTGAGTATTTGGTATCAGTAGGTAGCTAAGTTACTTGCACAGAAAGAATTGGTTTTTAACAAAGAGAAGACATCTAGTTAATTTCTAACAAAATCACTTAACTGAAAGACATTGACTTCTAACATTTTTAGTTAATGATAAGGAGAAACACTATTTAAAACTTCAAAGTGATGACTTGATCTTACAAAATCCATTCAATCAAAAATATCTATATGTAGGAAGATATGAGGGGCAAAGGTTTTTTGAGGCTTTTATCCTAAAGAATAACCCTATAGATAAGTTAGTGCAGTCAGGGCCATTATATCTTCTTTCTTTCCACAGCTCATGAACATGAAAGGGGACAGGACATTTGAGCTTTTCTGGGCATTTCCTTGATTCTTACCACAGGGCTTCTTCACAGCACACAGGGACTATTATTTTGCTGACTCTAGCCTCAGAAGCAGCACTGACATGCAGCCAGGGCGAAGGAGACATTTCTAGCAGACCATAGAATTCTCTTCTTTTAGTTCCCACTATTCACTACAATAATTTCATACATTTTTCTTCCTCAAAATCCCCCATTTTATGTAGCCCTACTGATAAATTAGTTAATTAATAACCCCCAAACAAAAAACTCATCACTGCACAAATTAGTGGTTCACCAATGCTTACACAGTCCCCCCCATGTGTACTTAAGGATTTTAATATATGCATGGTATACATCAACAATTAAACTGGTAAAGTCATGTCTCTTGGGGAGAGGGAACTTCTATAGTATCATTCAAATTCTAGCGAGGACAGAATATACTTTGATCTACTTCTCTCTTACTTGCTTTTACAAGATATTGTGTTGCTCACTGTTTCATGGCACATGTTTTGTATCTCATTTCTAAATAAGATTTTACAAAATTAAATTTTAGAATGCTTTTCCCTATATGAAAATCTTTGCTTCCTGTTTTAGATTTTTCTTTCAAAATGATTTATGGCTCAATTTTGAAAGTTTCACATCGAGTTAAGATTAAAGTGGCTTGATATGTGTATACGGTTTTGATATAGATTAAGTAGTGGGAGTGTAACAATGGAAATGCCATCACCTAATTTATTTCGCTTGTAGGTGATCAAAGAGTGCTCCCCATATATAAAGCACGTACACTGTTTTGAGCAACGCTTTCAAATTTCCTAAGGCTTTTGCATAGAATTATTTTGGCCAAGAAGAGTTAGATGTAAGGAAATCGATGGGAATGATGGTGAATAATTCTATGAATGATCCTATTCTGCATTTCTTTTTTAGTTCTTAATTATAATGCAATATTAGTAGATCCTAAAGTATAGCATCTTTTACAGTTGTTTGAAGCACTGTTCCCTGAAGGTTCCCAAGACTGTGACAGGAGAATCACAAAAACTAAAAGCTAGATAAAAAGACGTCTGAACCCTCAGCACTAGGGGAAGGGTAACAAACCTGAGGAATCACACTGATAGCCAACAGGGGATAATATGCCTATTAATCTCAGAAACATGGGAAGAAGTCTTTATATTTATGATGGCCTAAAGCACTTTCTCAAACTTAAAATGCAGGAAATCTCATTAGGTAAGTAAGATTTTCTAAACTTCTTCAAATACCTCATTAACGTATCATTGGAAAGAGCAGTGAAAAGCTTTAGGCACGCTCCAAATATTTACTCTTTTTCAAAAAACAAATATACAAACAAAATATTTTATCTTTTTAGACAGAAAAATAAAATTTATATATCAGATTGATGTTCAGATTAACTTCTGTGAGGTCTACATCCATAGATAACTCTTGGACATCTACCCAAGTGTATATGGATATGATTGTTACTAAAAATCAAAATTTACTCAAACTTAGAACTATGATTGACTTTTTTAAATGATTAATGAATCAGGCAGCATTCCAGCTAGCAAGTGAAAAAAGCTCAAGGGATTACACAAAATGGAGGTTTTTATAGTCAGAAAAAGAGTAGGATAAAGCTATTCACAAAAGAAAGTAGTAATTATTAGAGGAAAGTCACCCTCCCTCAAAGAAATGGGGTTGCGAGGATCTTAGATTGCCTCAGGAGTATTGATCAGAAAATTCCAGATTGATTTATATAAAATTATACTTTTGGAAGAGGCCAAAATTAATTATGTTAGTTAAGTTTTGTTGGGATCTGACATGAAAAGCTCCATTTTGAATAGTTTCTTTTTTAACATCGTATACATAAATAGAGCCAACCAGAGAAAGTCTTGCCTGTTCCCTTCCGTCCCTTTCCTGTGGTTCCCCACTGGAAGGTGCCTTAGACTTGTGGAAAGATTTGGGGCCTCAGTGGCCATACCTTGACCAATCCTGTTTGACTGGGCATTTACCCACAAGGGGATGGGTAACTTTGGGTGTTTCATTGGGAAACTATTATCTTTTCTCTCTTCTCTCTAAGCTACACACACTGATTGTGTTACAGGGCAGGGAGAGGGGCAGCCCAGACCCCGCAAACCTGCCCGCTCTAAATGGGTTCTGCCATCCAATGCATCAACACAAAACATATGGGACACTAATAAAAAGGAACTTTAATACAATTAGGAAACAATACAGGAAAGGCAAAGAAAATAGTTTCTAAATCAAGCACCCAAAGCTACCCGTCCCTCGTGGGTGAAAGTCCACCCAGACTGGATTGGCCCAGAGCAAGGCCCCAAAGCCTGCCCCAAGTCTAAAGCATCCTCCAGTCGGGACCCACAGAAAAGGATCAAAAAAAACAACCAGACAAGTCTGGGAGGAAAAGAGCAAAATCGAAATCAAGACAAAAACCGCCATTGTCACCTCCCCAGGGGTCTCTCACCCACATCTGTGTCACCCAGTCCATGACCAAAAGGCAAGTGCAGCCTCCTCACAGGTCTCCCGGCTTCATGTGCCTCCTCCAGGTCTCTCTCTGGCTCTCCATCCAGCCTCCCTCCTTCCCCAGTCTCCTCCACAGGCTCCTCTCTCTCTCTGCTCAGCTCCACCCTTCTTTTGGGTGGGGCAGGGAACCTGGAACCTCCCCCTTTCCTGGGGACCTCCCTATTACAATTGTATTAAAGTTCTTTTCTACTGAAAGTCTTACACGCTAAAGTTTATTTTGTTTTCATAAGGTAGTTGGCAGAACCTATTTAGGGTGTAAAATTTTGGGTGGTCCCAGAGGCACCCTAATCTACCTGCTAAAAGTTATTCTACCTACAGCTCCCTATGCCATTTAACCAATCAGCCTTTAACCTGATTAATGGCTGTTGGCATTATGAAACTTACCTTCTCTGCCTGCTGTGGCGTCCCCACCAAACTGAAATAACAGTCCCTTGCTATAGAGAACTATGAATAAATAACCTTTGCTTATCTTGATGGAAGGAGGTTGGAATTAGCTGAGGTGGGAGTAGGGATGATTTAGAGTCCTTAAACTACTTATAGAAGTTCCTAAGAACAAGAGGTGGAGCAGAGAATATTATCAGTAGTTACAGAAAATCAACCCCACCTGACCCAAAAGCATTAAGTTCACAAAGCAATTCCATCAAAGAACAAAACAGAAAGAGACCCTTTGTTCAGGCAAAACGCAGCTCTTTGCCTAAGGCTACACATTTGTGCTAGGCAAACATCTTTTTCCTCTACACATTTGTGCTAGGCAAACATCTTTTTCCTTAATAAACTTGCTATACTACTGAATGGGAGACAGCCAACCTGATAGCAGGCAGAGTGAGGGCACCGTGGGACCCCCAAACTGCCGGCCTTAAATGGGTTCTGCTGTATCAAGACAAAACAAATTCTAGTGCATAAGACCTTCGATGGAAAAGAACTTTAATACAATTAATGTGCAATAAAGAGAAGAGAAATAACATAGTTAAAATAGTTTTCACACAAAACACCCAAAGTTACCCATTCCCTTGTGAGTAAATGCCCAGCCAAACAGGCTTGGCCCAAAGCAGGGCCACTAAGACCCAAAAGAGTGCCACAAAATTTAAGGTACCTTCTGGTGGGGAGCCATAGCAAAAGGACAGAGGGGCCAGGCAAGTCTGGAAAGAAAAGAGCAAAATCACAATGCAAGTCAAGATAAAGGCTGCCATGGTCAACTGATGGAGGACAAGAATAGAAAAACCGGAAATGAGGCCTCACAAGACTAAAACCTGACTCACATGGTGGTGGGGGTGGAGGGGAATAACAGGACCATTAACCCAGCTGTAGAGGTTGTGACCCTCAGGCACCAGGGCCTTATCACCAGAGCATGACACCCAAGCAGGATCAGATGCTACAGGGTGTGGAACACAGCCCTGAGGGGAAAGATATGGAGATTGGGCCCACCCTGGAATCTCTGGCCCCTTCCTGGTTTTGCCTAGTTATCCCAAATCAGCAACAGCAGGCCACACCACGGAGGAGTTACCCCTCCCAAACAGAAAAGGACTGTATCCATGCAGTCTCTGCCCTGGCTTGGGGCAGCACTCCCACTGCCCACCTGTGACTATGCAGGTGCTTCCTTTTACCAACTCTCTCTTCTGCAGGGCAGCAGCCTCCTGCCTGCCCGTGACCTGCACCTGCGGGGGCTTCTCTTCACTGACCTCCCTCAGCGGAGGCCGCTCTCCTCAAGGCCGCGCGCCTGCAACCATGCAGGCCTCTCTCAGCAAAACCTGCCCCTTTTCCTTTCCCTAATAAACCTGCTCTTTAAATATAACTAACGTCTCTGTCTCGTGGAAAAACTCGCCTGGGGAACTCGCCACGTGCTGTTGAAATGGGAGCTCTGGGGACACCTTTCCCAGAGTGAGCCCAAGGACAGGCACTCTGCAAAACTACATCATTTAAATGATGTTGGCACCAGATGACGTGAAGGGTCCCTTCGTGGTCGCCAAAATGATGTTGGCACCAGACGACATGAAGAACCCCACATTGGGCGCCATATGATGTAGTTCTGCAGAGTGGGGGGTCCTTGGGCTCACTCTGGGAAAGGTTTCGCAGGCATGCGGCGAGTTTCTCCACGAGACAGAGAGGTTAGTGATTTTAAAGGGCAGGTTTATTAGAAAAGGGATAGGATAGTAAAAGACACTTGCATAGACACAACCAGGCAGGAAAGGCTGCCCTGCAGAGAGAGAGAGCTGGTGAGAAGAGGCACCTGCATAGTCACAGGTGGGCAGTGGGAGTGCTGCCCAGCCTGTGCAGAGACTGCCCTGATATAGTCCCCTTCTGTTTTGGAGGGGTCACTCCTCTGTGGAGTGGCTGCTTGTGGCTGATTTGGGATAACTAGGCGAAACCAGGACGCATGCAGTTTGCAGCAACATGGATGGAGCTAGAAGGGATCATGCTCAGCAAAATAAGCCAGAAAGAAAAAGAAAAATACCGGATGGTCTCACTCATAACAAGAATTTAGAAAACCTAAATAAGGGACCAGGAAAAAGACTAATTAATACAAAGGAAAAATCAAAATCAACAAGCACCTAAGGACCAGAGACACACTGTGGGGTGTGTGTGTGTGTGGGGGGAGGTACTAGGGTCAAAATAAGGGGGGGTGCAATTTTATGGGGAATATAGCCAAAATGAAAATGCATACATTGTGCAAAAGTGAAAAGTGATGTAAGAATTATATAAAATAAAATATTAAAAAAAAAAAAACCATGAAGGGGCCAGAGATTCCAGGGTGGGCCCAATCTCTACATCTTTACACTCAGGTCTGTGCTCTACTACCTGTAGCATCTGATCTTGCTTGGGTCTCATGCCTTGTGATAAGGGTCTGGTGTCTGAGGGTCACAACCTCTACAGCTGGGTTAATGGGCCTGTTATTCCCCTCAACCCCCACCTCCTTGTAAGCCAGATTTTTCTGCTTAAGAATATATCTCAGATGTATTCTTATATTTGCAAATACTAATGCAGCCTGTAAGACTAATACCCATTATTCCTGTTGATAAATTCCTGAGATTTCCATTATATCTTAGTAACACACACTATATTTAAATACTATATTTAAATAGCAATATATTAATGGTAATTTTGATTATTTTAAAAAATTTGTGTCATTGAAAATATACTACAATAAACTTTCACATAAATAATTTGACATTTTTTTACTGTATCCAGGGGATACATTCCCAGTAAATATTCAAAGGATGCCTAGGTTTTACAATAGACACTAATGAATTGCTCTCCAAGGTAGTGGCAATTTAAGTTCTCATCAACTGTGTGACAGTTTTTCTGCAAATTCTACAACAACATATATTAACTGTATGACAAATGTATAGGTAAAAATATTCTAATGCTTTTTATGCATTTTTGTTTGCATTTTCCCAATGATTTGTGAGAAAGCAAATACTTTTACAGGTGTATTGCAATGCACGCACACACACACGCAATCTTTTATAGCTAGTGTTCAAATTTGTTTGCTGGTTGCTATTAAGCAAAGCTCTGTGCAAGTTTGATAGGAAAGAGAACAACTTGAGATAATGCTTCTACAATAGAAGACCACATCATAGAACAAAAATGTTCTCACAAGACTGAGTTAGGAATTAATGGGAATAGGAAGTAAAATAGAGGCCTAATCAAGAAACATTTCTGCTGCTTTGGGTAGGAGAAATTTTCAATATTTGCCCAGGAGGATTTCAGAATTGTTATAAACCAGTGTTCTATAGACCTGGTTGTTTCCTTTCCAAATAATCTAGTATGTGGTTATTTTTCTCCTGTTTTACTTGTGGTAAAGTGTTACCAATCTACTTGATTTATTATCCTTGTAGGACACAAATAACTTCCTTTTTAACTTCATAGATTTCCAAGAGAAGAGGAGCTGCATATAGTTCTGACAAAGAACATAAGATTCTGAATCTTGATATTCATGTAGTTTTAAAGTGACATTGACATGAGTCATGTTTCTTGCTTGGGGTGAGGAATTTGCATGTGGTATGGAAGTAAATTCTGGTGAAAAAAGGGAAGATTCTAGTAGATTTATTATAGTTTCCATGTTGTCCCTTATTCCCTGTAACAGATTAATATATCTGTGTACTTTGCTGTGTTTCTTGGCAGTGCTTCCTTAAAGAATACAAGGAGTGTGTATCCTTGATCCACTGACCGGCATAATCGTTGGATCTATCTATGGTCAATGAAAAATAGTGGAGATAATTTAAACAAAACTTCTAAATATGCTCACTTAATTTTGGCTTAGTTTGGCCTCTTGGGTTTTAGCATAGTATGATTATGCCTGAGTAGCTGAAATTCCCAAAGTGAAAGTTATGAATGTGACTTAAACCTGAAACATATCTGAAATACAGCTGTTCAGAAGCCCTTCAATAAATAAATGCTTGTTGAGATTACAGGAATTTTTGTTATACAATATTACCTTGGTAGACTCCTGACTAATATATAGTTAAATTTTATATGGACCATTTTATTATCATTATTTAAAGAAAAACTCAGAACATTTAAGCAACCTGGTTGAGATGATATAGTAATGAAGACATAGTCAACATTTAAATCTATACTAGAATACAAAGATGGAAATTGCTTCCTCTATTATATATTTCTTTTTTCCTAAAATGTTTAAAATCACAGAATACATGGGCTGATGGCAATAAGAACATTAATTCAGGAGGGAGATAATGTGTGACTTGAAATAGAATAAGAGAACAAAAGTTAGAATTGACAAAATTCAAAAATAGGGTAATACATAACAGATAATAAGGGGAAAATTCAGATTTTGAATTTTGAAGTATCACTGAGATACTCTTTGTATAGTACTAACTGGCACAAACAACTTTGTAAGCAGGTGGTGGGTGCCTTTTACTGTAATAAATAAAGCTGAAATTGTCAGAAATTCTGTTCTTTCACATAACTTTACTCAGACACTAAGATTCTTCTACTGAATATTCAGTGCTTATATCTTCAATAATTATATGCCTAGAGAAAACAACCACAAATGTGTGAAGAAGCGCTCAATTTTTCCTGTCCACAAGATGCATTTATTTCAAACACTCACTGTTTAACCTTTATATATGAATTACAATGCAGTTTTCATTCTAGTAAAATTTAAGACAATTAAATCAACAATTATAAAAAATGTGTGTATGTGGTAGTATCTAACCTTAACATCATTTCTCCTTTTATTTACCATACTTGTGAAAAAAGAATTAGAATTGTGCAAGTAAGTGGAGCAGGATACATAATAGATGCAAAAAATTAAAATGTTAGTGGTTTGTCTTCAAATATTATATACACCCATATCGATATTTGGAATAAATTTCTTTGGATAGAATCAATTACTATTTAATCTAAATTGATGACATGAGTGCTTAATTTAAGTAGTTGCATTGTTACCATGCAACTTTCTGGGAGAATTAGCTTTTTCCCTAGCTCCATGAATAAAAATAATGTATTTCCTTGTACCATATTTAGACTTAGAACTGCTAAGCACTTAAGGAATTATATTTAATCAATGTCACAAAACAAAAAATTTGCACAGCAAAAGTTTTACATGCAGATTTGTTAACTGGGTGATTGAAAGTTAAAAGACTATAAGGTGTACGGAAATACTGATGGCATAAATCCTGCACCTATCCTGAAATTTGAGGACTGTAATAAGGAAAGAACAGATTAAGAATATCTCCATATTCTCATATTAAATTCAGACCTCTTTGAAGAAAGTGTTGCCACCCAACAACACCAGGCTTTCTGGATGAAGAAACTTGCCAGAGAGAGCAGGACAGACCTCATATGCAAGAGTGTCCTTCCAAGTGGAGAAAAAAATTACTGGATGATGAAAGTCACAGTTAATCTATAAAGATCCAGAAGTGAGCACTATTAGACATCCCTTATGCTCATTTGTTGGCTGTCATGCCCTCCAAAACAGCACACTAGAAGGTAGAAACCCCTTCCTCTTGCTGTATCTCTCTGGCTCTTTTTATTAGTAGAACAACCATTAAGGCAGCAGCAGAGGAGAAACATATCACATTTCTGTATCACAAAGTAGGACAGAGAAGGGTAGATTTGAAACGGAGAGTCAAAGAATTGTAACTGACCAGAATGTATCTGGTAGACAGAACTGTCCACTGCTGGGTTTTCCCACCCCCAGGTGCTATCTTTTTTTGGAATAGAATCACATGTATTCTCTTCTGTTTCATTGTCATATATTTAATGACTCAATACCCATGGGCAAAAGAAGCAAAGTCAAAGATCCTGTCAAAAGTTGGCTGAGGCAACTCCAGGGTCTAATTTAGTGTCTTATGACAACTTATAGAGAGGCATCTTCCATTGTAGTTGGGTGATAAACTGATTAATTGAATAACTTTTCATGCAGTTATCAAAAAGACAAAGCAACATGAATGTCTTATTTAGTTTCACATTTCTGGAAATACTGACACTGAAAGTTAATTATATACATATCTCTATAGCAGCAAGATGGATAAAGAGAGATGGAGTATGTGTCAATGTTCTTCAGCCTGCTTTTATGGAAAAGGGAACATTTCAAATAATTTACGGTTAGAGTAACTTTCTGCTTGCCTCATTTACCTATGATTAATTATATGATTTGTCCCTAAAACAGTTTATCTGATATATCATGCCATGAAAATAATTGAAGTTATCTGACTAAGAAAGGTAGCAAATATTTTTATAACTAAGTTTTTTTTTTTTCAATTTCAGATCAGTTCAACAAAAGTACTCTTTTCTTTCAAATTAATAAACTATTTTTAGATCAGTTTTAGATTAACAACAAAATTGAGCAGAAAGTTCAGAGACTTCCCATATACCCCCTGTTTCCACATACATAAAACCTCACCCACTATGAGCCATACATTTGTTACAATCTATGAACCTACACTGACACATCATTATCACCCAAAATTCATAGTTTACACTTGAGTTTGCATTAGTATTTTATATTCTATGCATTTATTTTAGTGTGACTGAGGAATACCGAGGGGGCCAAAATGTAAGCGGTGAATAAGAAAAATAATTTGGCCATATTTGTGCACAAAAGCAAAGGAAACAGATTCTTCATGTGATAGATTTTTAATAGAATTGTTGTGCAGAGAGAGAGGGAGGGATTTTAAATAATAGTTTCCCAATCAAAACCTCCAAATTACCCATCCATCCCCTCACAGACAAATATCCACTCAAAAGCTTGGCTAAAGTCAGGTTCCTGAGGCCCAAATCGTGCCATAGGTTTAAGGTACCTTCTGGCAACGAAGCACAAAAAATGGGATGGACAAGTCACAGAGAGTTGGGATTCTCGTAATCAAAATTCAAATCTGATATAAAGCCCAAATAATGGCTGTCATTGTCTCTGCCGAGGACCTGAAAGAGGTGTCCTTTCCAAGTATTTCTCATGTCTCTCTTCAACGTGTCTCTTCCCATATGTTCTCTCCACACTTCTTTGTTCCACCTCCTTTTTTATACCTACCTCACTCCTTCCAGTTGACCCCATTCAGGAAGTCCAGCTCATGCATAATGGGATTTGTAATCCAAGGCATTTGCATGTATGTGGGGGGAAGTAAATGGTACCCATTCAATGCTCCTCCCTCTGCCCCTAAATTTTAACAGATTTAGAGGAATGTTTAAAGGCATGTATTCACAACTGGTGGATACATAATACAAAATGTTTTCACTATCTTAAAAAAACTTCTGTGCTCTGGGGACAGGGGGGCGGAGGGCGGAACTTCTGTGTTCTACCTATTCATGACCTCATCTCCCCTAACTCCTAGAACTATTGATCTTTTTACTTTTGCCATAATTTTGTGCTTTCCAAAAAAAATACTTGGAATCCTATAGTATATAGTCTTTGTAGGTTGGTTTCTTTCAATTGATAATATGTATTTTTCCCCTTTGTCTTTTCATTACTGGGTAACATTTCTTTTTAGCACTAATATTCCACTGTCTAGATGTATCAAAGCTTATTTACCCATTTACCTACTGAAAGACATCTTGGTTGTTTCTAAGTTTTGGCAATTATAAATAAAGCTGGTATAAATATTCATGTGCAATTTTTATGTGGACATAAGTTTTTAATTCATTTAAGTATATACCAAGGAGTATAATTTCTGGATTTTTATGTTAAGAATATGTTAGTTTTGGGACCTCCTAGGTGGCGTAGGGGTGAAAGTCTCAGTGCTATCAAGCTATCTCCAGCCACTACGTTATGAATTTGATCCTGGGCCAGGGAGATGACCCACATGGCACAGCAGACCTCTCCTGCCTCACCCACTGCTCCCCTCAGCAGTGTATTTCAGTCAATCTGCCTGTTCTGCTCCCCACTTTATCTCTGGTGAATCCCCTCACCCCCTGAATCTCTGGCCTACACCCTAGTTCTCGTATGCATAAATAAAATAATTTTTTAAAAAAGAGAGAATGTTAGTTTTGTAAAAAGCTGCCAAACTGTCTTCAAAAGTGAATGTATCATTTTGCATTCTCACAAGTAGTAGTGAGTCTTCCTCTTATTCCATATCTTTGTCAACATTTAGTGGTATTAGTGTTCTAGATCTATGATGGTATCTTTATCATTTTTTGTTGTTGTTGAGTTAAATAATTGTCTCTGATGTGCTCCACAGACTTGTAATTTCTTCTTTATTTTGCATATCTTAAAAATTGCATAGACAAAAAAATTTAAATTAAGTATAGATAAGGATAAAATACACACTATGTCAGATAATACAGTCAGCCCAGTATTAGCTGACTTTTTCAGAGGACATATTAATGAATGACATCAGGTACAATGTTTACTAATAATACCAACCTTATTAATAGTAATAATGAAAGCTGCTGCTATCCATCAAATTGTTTTCTTGTGCCAGGTTTCATGCCAGTTTCTTCCTAATCACTAACTCACAATAGCCTTGCAAGTTAATATTATGATCCCATTTTTAATTAAAAAATTGACTTAAATATTATTTAATTACCTTCCTCAAGTCACATATGAATAGCATAGCTGATATTCTAGTACAAGTTTATATAATTTTAAGCAAATGCATTTGTCACTATACTACACTGCTTAGTCAAGTTCTGTCAACTGTCAGATTTTGTTATATACATTATTCATGCCACACAAGTGAAAATAAGAGCTTGTAATAGTCACATTTGCCCCCTGCCCCTAATTGCTCAAGGAACCATTTGAAACAGGCATATAATGTCTTTTCTCAAATCAACTCCTAAGCTCCCTGTTATCATCAACTCCATGTACCTTAGCTTATCTCTTTCTATTCCCAAACCTCTGAATAGGCAGAGCACAGAGGATTTTTAAAGTAGTGAAAATGCTCTGGATTATTTTATTTCTCATTCTCTGTTTAAGTATTCTGCTCAGGCCTTGGGTGTGATGCATACTTTCATATTCCTTTGTCATCTGTGGCAGAAACAGTAATATACCAGCAGCCAGATTCAGCTACACTTAATCTGATCAGATAGCAGAAAATACCCAACAAACAAATGTATGTCCTCAAGCCTAGTGTGACATTCTGGAAGGAGATAGGTCACTGGAGTTACTATATTTAAACCCTGTTTCTTCTCCTTCATTATTAAGTAAATGCCCATGTATCCACTTACCAGATGAAGATACAACATTCCACACACTTCGGAAGCACCCTGAAATATACTGCTCCTACATCATATGCTTTGTCTTCTCCACTAAGAGAAAGCCTTTCAACTTTCATCATAATTATTCCTTTTATTTTTAATTTTCCACTTCGGAATCGGTCCCTAATTCATGTTTTACTTACTTTTGAACTGCGGGTGTAGGAACATACCTACCTTGTATCCATATGCGACTTGTATCTTTTGCTGTTTTATATATGTAATCTTCATTTGTATTACTCTACAAGCTTTATTTTGTTTTGTTTTTTTTTAAGATTTATTTATTTATTTATTTATTTATTTATTTATTTATTTATTTATTTATTTATACAAGCACTGGGTACAGTCAGAAGCGCAGGAGGGTGAGAGAATTCACCAGAGCCAGAGTGGGGAATAGAACACACAAACTTGAAGAAATACACTGCTGAGGGGAGCAGCAGGCGCGGCAAGAGAGGTCTGTTGTGCCATGTGGTACCCTCGCCCATGGCCGGGGATCGAACCGGCGCTGCAGAGGCTGATGGCAGCTTCGCAGCCCAGCGCTCAACCGCTGAGCCACAGGGGAGGCCTGCTTTGGTTTATTTTTATAGTTAAACTTTATTTATACATTTATTATACTGTTGACTGCTATGCTAATTGTACCAAGATCCCAAGATCCATCCTCCTTCCTTCCTTTTTGTCTTTGTCTTTTTTTTTTTTTGGGGGGGGTGGCTTTTTATTAACATTGTTGAATCTATTCCAATGCAAATGGATGTTTCTCTAGGAAACTAACAGAATTTCTAAACCTCAGGAGTACTGACATATTTGTCTGAATAATTTTTTGCTAGGATGAGGGCTGCCATATACATTGTAGGATGTTTAGCAATACCCTTGGCCTCTACTCACTGGATACAAACAATAAAGTCCCTTCCACTTGTGACAACCAAAAAGGGGACAAACAATAATGTCGTGAGGCAAAATTGTGCAAAAATGAGAACCACTGCTATAGGTATTACAGTTATTATCAATTTTACTGATAAGCTATTTCAGAATTTTTAACTTCTGAACACATGGGTCAGTTATTCTTGGGATTCCTCCTGTTAGGGGGAAAGGATATTCTGAGCTAATTCCATAAAGGTTTTGTGGACTCCACCCCCACTCCAGACCAAAGCCATCAAAACACTGGAAATGACAAATCCCATCATCACCAAAGGGAGGGTTGCTGGGGCCTGAGGGTGGAGTTAAGCTGCTAAGGTTGGTACAAAACCAGACACATGGGTCTTGGGGGCTCTCTTGGCTTCACAGCTCTTGGCTCTCCCGCAGCTCTCATCATGCCATTGGGATTCCGGGTCAGCAGAACTGGTAGGACGCATTTAAGACTTTATCTCCCTCTTTTCTTCCTGACTTGTACATTTCTTCATTCCCCTTCCCTTGTAAATAAACCTTTTATTAACCTTTTGTGTGTGCCTGCAGTTGAGTATTAATAAGTTCCTTTTAAGCACGCGAGTGAAGACCCACAGTCAGGCAACTCGTTTTATATTGGGGCTGCCCTGTAACACTCCCACCAGGTCCTCCCATATAATAGTGCATATCACTCTGCAGGATACTAACTATTTAGCCTATGTATAATATTTATTGCTGACTCCTCTTACCAAGCTTCCTGAAGGCAGGGATTTTTTTCTATTTTGTGGAATGATTACCATTCAGCATCTAGAACTATGTGTGACTTATGGTTAATGCTGACAATTAGTTGCATAAATTTAGTAACTATTATAAAAACAGGGAAATATAAAACAGCATGTTTTAGTCAAAAGTTTTCAAAAATGAGGCAATGAGCAAAAAAATTACATATGTTGTTTCAGAGGCCAATGGTCCATGTAATTACCTCAATTTTCCATATCAGCATCCATGAGGATTATTAAAATATTAATAATATTCACATTTGCTTAGAGTTTTTAATTTGTGGAGTCCATAGGTTTTCTTTGTTGATCTTCTAACCATTATATTGTCTAAACAGTGAAATCAAAGGAAGAATAAATAATGCAGTAATTCCTTTGCAACTCCAAAAAATGGTAGAAAGAGGTCTCTGAGAAAATAGAAAAAAGCAAGCAACAGGAATAATGTGCTTATACCAAGACAAATTAGTGCAGAAATATACAAACTATTGGTCTGCTCAGGTTGTCATTAAAAGGTACCAGAATGGATGATTTAAATAACAGAGATTTTTTCCCATAGCTTTAGAAGCAAAAGGTTTATAATCAAGGACTCATTGAGCTTGGCTCTTTTTTTTTTTTTTTAAAGATTTATTTTTTTTTATTTATACAAGCACCGGGTACAGTCAGAAGTGCGGAGGGTAAGAGAATTCACCAGAGCCAGAGCGGGGAATAGAACAGGCAGACTGACAAAGTACACTGCTGAGGGGAGCTACAGGCGGCAGGAGAGGTCTGCGTGCCATGTGGGACCCTCTCCCAGCGGCCGGGGATCGAACTGGCACTGCAGAGGCTGTGGGCAGCTTCGCAACCCAGCACTCAACCGCTGCGTCACCAGGGAGGTCCCAAGCTTGGCTCTTTCTAAGGCCCCTCTTCCTGACATGCACTGTATGCATGCTATCAAGGGAGTCTTGTCCCCTCAACATTTATCCGTTGGAATCCTAACCCCAATGTGGTTATATTTGGACATAGGGCCTATGAAGAGGTAATTAAATAATGTTATGTTGTTAAAATTAAGAACCCTAAGCAAATGTGAATATTATTAATATTTTAATAATCCTCATCCTTTCATGCACCTGCAGTGAGAAAGAACAAGCCCCAGTATTCCTATAAGGATGCCAATTGCATCAGATTAAGGCCATAACATCATAACATCATTTAATTGCCTCTTTATAGGCCCTATTTCCTGTCCGGAGCCGCCTGGAGCATGCGCAGTGTTGTGCAACAAGTGCCATCAATTAAGTTTCGCTTTACCATTTCACCTGCTGAGAAACCACAGGTGTTTCCTGTTAATCAAATGAGACTGGGAGGTATGATGGGAGGAGCTACCAGGATATAAGAAGAGAACCATGAAGGTCAGGAGGTCATTGCGAGAGGTTACCGCGAGAGGAGCAGAGAGAAGGTCAGGGAAGGTAGAAAGACAGGGAAAAGTAAAAGAAAGGTAAAGGAAAAATAAAGAAGCAACCTCTAGCATCAAGTTGTCTCAAGCCCCTCATTTCAATCCTTAGCCCTTCTCTTTTCATGCCTACGAATCCCGCGGGTCGGGACAATTTCCAAATACAGCCACATTGGGATTAGGATTCCAATAGATAAATTTTGAAGGGACACAACTCACCTGACAGCACGCACATAGTCACTGTTTTCAAAAAACAGGAGCTTTCAGGTGGCAAGAAAGAGAGACATTTGCTGTATTTCAGCAAAAGAAGCTTGTTTATAAGATGCATCTGAGCATGCATCTTAGACTTATCATGTCCTAACTGTGACCTTGTTATTTTTTAACATGCTGAACATGACAATATTAATTTCTTATTTTAAGGCTCTGCCAGTTAACTCACTCAATGTTCAGTTAGTAAGTCGGTTAGTTAGTCAATTTTTGGTTCTATGTCTCCTGAAGATTATGACTCAAAAGTTGTAAGAGGGAATAAGGTTTTCCTGACTCAGAACAATAGAATGCTGGTTCTGTTTGCAAAGCTATTTTACGAGTCCTCCTTTCAGCTAAATAGTCCACCTATAAATGTCTATCTTTTCACCTTGAACTCATGATTTTTCTCTGGCCAAAAGGCTATGGTCATTTTATGGTGGTCATGTGCTAAAACAATACAATAAATGGGAGGATTTCCTTTCTTGATTATCTATTAAGACACTCCCTATAGCTAGCCAATTCTAGCTTAGACACTATAGGTAGAGTTTGTCTACTATGTTAAATCTACTTATTTAAAGGGATTTAAAGTCCCCCAAATACATGACCATGAAAATGTGCTTTCTGATATTTACTAGGTGTCATATGAATACACTGATGAAGACTAAAATGTTTACCAAATATTGCATTTCATCCTTGTATTTTCAACTCATCTGCAGCGAAATGAAATTTGACCATTGGACTGTGTTGGAAACAATATATGCGGGTGAATCAATACAAATAAACATAAAAACAAATATGCATGGTTCTCTAATCCCTTTTTTTCCTATTATGACAACCAATGAGGTCAAATTTCTTGTTTGTGTATGTGCATGTATTTTTTGTTTGTCTTTTTTTTTTTTAAAGATTTATTTATTTTTACAAGAACTGGGATACAGGTCAGAGGCGCCGGAGGGTGAGAGAATTCACCAGAGAGAGTGGGGAGTAGAACAGGCAGATGGACCAAAGACAGTGTTGAGGGGAGCAGCAGGTGAGGCAGGAGAGGTCTGCCACACCATGTGGGTATCTCCCTGGCCATCCAGGATTGGAAGCTGCGCTACAGAGGCTGCAGACAGCTCCACAGCACAGCACTCAACCCGCTGCTCCACCAGAGGGGAGGCCCCGTGCGTGTGTGTTTTAATGGTGCAGGCATAAGCATAAATAAGGAAAATTTACTATGCCAACAATAAGTATAATATATCAGTTTATAAAGACTCAGTTTTGGGAATTATTTCTTTTTTCTTTCTTTTTTTTTAAGATTTATTTTTGTTTCTACAAGAGCTGTGGTATAGGCCAGATGCGCGGGAGGGTGAGAGGATCCACCAGAGACAGAGTGGGGAACAGAACAGGCAGACTGATGAAATACACTGCTGAGGCAAGACGGGAGAGATCTACTCACCATGTGGGCCACTCTGAGGCCCGGCGGGGATCAAACTGGCACTGTAGAGCCTGCGGACAGCTTCATAGTGCTGTGCTCAACCGCCTATGCCACCAGGGAGGCACTGGGAATTATTTTTTATCCTTTCCTATCCTGGTTATCTGAAGAAGAAGGAAAAGGAGAATCTGTAGAACCAAATAAAAATCTAAAAATGTGTATGACTAGACAAGGCAGAAGTCCCAGGGCCCCTCAGACCCATCCCACCTCATCCAAGAACACAATGGATAGGATCCCTATTGGGAATTGCAAAGATAGACCGAGTAGACCAAGGGACCCACTCCCAAACCTAGGGAAAGGGCTCTGAGATCCTCTGTTCAAGATCGAAAAAGGGGACTCCACAGACACTGGTGAGGTAGGCAAGGAGAGAGTGTTTATTCATTAGTGAGAAAGCAAGAAAAGAGAGACCCAAAAAGGCCTCTCTAGGCATAACTCCCATGGTGCCAGTGTTATGGTGTTATTAGGTTTTAGTCTGGGTTTTGAGGACATAGGAAATTAATCTTTATTGGCTGAGAATGCAAGGAGAGAGGACTTGGCTAAAGTCCATTTTATCTGTCAGAGTGTGGCCCATGTTTTGTTGCTAATTGTAAGCAATATTCAACCATGTCTTGGTGGTTGTGTAGGTCTTGTGATCATCTCTTGGAGGTTGTATGTCTACAGTTTCAGGTTTTTTTTTTTTTTTTTGTGGGACCCACGCGGGTGGCCGTGGATCAAACTGGCGCTTCAGAGGCTGCGGGCAGCCTCGCAGCCCAGAGTTCAACCGCTGTGCCACCAGGGGAGGCCCTACAGTTTCAGTTTTAACTGGTCTGGTCTGAAGGCCTGCAACTCCTATCTCCTGATAAGCTGTGAAGAGATAGCTAAGAATGCACAGACTGGGGAAAAATTAGAATAAAAACAATAGGCCTAGGTAATTTATGGCAGCAGATGTCAGGGTCTAGAGTCCTCATATCAGGCTTGTTTAACTTCATGTTTACCAGCCCATGGGAACAGCAAAATTCTGTTCTTGAGTCCTGTCCTATCCTTGTCCTGAGATACTTTCTGTCTCATTTAGTTTAACAGCTAATCTGAGTAGTTGGGAATACAGGTGACAAAATTAAAATAAGAATCTGAAAATGTCGTGGTATAAGTAATAAACAGAAAGGTGTAAGGTAATACTGTCACCTGTGGAGACCTGGAAAGAAAATTGCATATTAATAAACTTAGGTGGGGACAAGGAATTTGGCAAAGATCCTTAATGAAGGCTTTGCTTGTTTTTCAGTTGCATCAGAAAGGCACAGCTGTAGAGTTGAGCTCAGGAAGGATTATTGGCTTTGTAAACAGAAAGGAAAAGGAATAGAGAAATCTTGATATTTTGAAGCAATTTGGTAAGAAAACATATAAAAGTAATCCAAGTAGGAAAAAAATAAAATTATCATTATTGAGATGACAGTAATGTGCATAGGAAATTCTAAAGACTACACACATACAAAAAAAAAAAAAAACCTAGTAGAAATAATAAATACAGTAAAGTTGCAGGGTACAAAATTAATATGCCAAAGACACAGGAAATAATTGTAGGCAAGGATGTGGAGAAAAAGGAACTTTTGCATACTGTTGGTGGGAATGTGAACTGGGGTGGCCATTATGGAAAATAGTATGGTACTTCCACAAAAAAAAGGAAAAATGGAAATACCATAGTTTCCTACAATAATCACTCCAATATATGTATCTGAAGAATATGAAAACACTAATACAAAAAGCTTTATGTACTCCTATGTTCACAGCAGCATTATTGTCAATACCCAAGGCATGGAATCAACCTAAAAGTCCATCAGTGTCTGGATAAAGAAATCATAATTTTTATATTCAATGAAATACTACTCAGCTATTTAAAAGGATGGCATTGTGTCCTTTTCAACAATATGGAGGGAACTTGAAGTGATCGTGCTAAGTGAAATGAGTCAGAAAATGAAAGACAGTTACAATATGGTTTCACTTATTTCTGGAATATAAGGAAACAAAGCGGCAAAGCACAATGAAGAAAATTCTCAGGCTCACTGAAAAATATGGTGATTTTCAAAGAAGAGAGATGGGAAGGTGGTAGGAGGAGCTAGTGGTGTAAATGTGATAGTGTATTGGCACTAGGATTTTTGTAGTCAGTGAGAAAAATATGTGCATGTGTCAAGGTGTAAAGTTGTATTTCCAAAATTATACACTTTTGTGTAAATAAATGGTAAATCAATAAAATTTGGCTTAAAAAAGAAATTTGGGGACTTTCAACGCTAGAAAAAACAAATTTCAACTGCAATCAAATGCTAGAATGAGGAAGACAAGTAAGAAAAATCTACTGGTCTTTAAATTCATTGAATTGCTTTAGGACAGAGATGAAACTAAGATGCAGCACCCAGTAAGTTCTTTCAACCTATAAAATGATTAAAGGAAAGGTTTATGATAATTACGTAGTTCTTTTCATTAGTTATATAAACTCAAGTGTCCACTATTAAATTTCTGAGTGAGAAAAGGAGGAAGAAGAGGGTAAAAACATAGAGCAGTGAATTATATACAACCTGAAAAATATATTTGGAATGGGACTGTGGACATGATCAGTGTCATACGAAGCAGGTGAAATACAATACCTAGAATCAGAGTAACCAAGTTTGGGCAGTTGGACTAAAAATGAATGTAACTTGGAGAGCAGTGGAAAAATAATATTTCATGACAAAAAATGGGCTGAGAGAGCAACACTTCTCTGATGGAGATTTTATTTCCTTAAGCCAAGTGAGATCTGACCAAAAAAGATAACAGAAAAAGACTATCAAGAGAGGAAAGAAACTTGGAAGTTACTGAACAACTCTCAAGGTGAGAAACCTGGGCCTAATCAACACTTGTACTTTGGGTGGAAACTCACATAACTGGAGTTTCTGAAAACTCTAGTGGGTTTTCAAAGTACTTACATGTGACTTCTCCTTTTTCGTAGAGATATTAAAATATCTCAATCCATTTACCATATTGGATGTGGTGGGATAACGTGCCTTTTGATGTTAATTAATCTTGACCTAGAGGAAGCAAATAAACTCAGAGTAGAGACTACCACTCATCACCTCGGTTTTGTATACTTGGAGATTGCTTGTCAAAAAATTGTTTTTAGGTTAATTCCCTTGAAGGAAAGCTTGAGAGTTCTATAGAAAAGAAAATAAGGGGAGAGGTGATGACTGGAATATATTTCGCAATATATTTCATTTGACTTTTTCCAACCTCCTTGCAGGTTGGTGGAGCCATCTGGTAGTTCCACTCAGTAGACCTTGTGGAAGAGAGGCTGGGGCCACCTGCTGGTTGAGTTAGTAAAAGTCCTTGCGTGCTTCTCCAAACTGTTTTCCCTCTAACTGCTGGGGCGAGAAATAAAATCCTTTCAGATTTCATAATTAATTAGTCACAGGTGAATAAATTATTTTATCTTATGTAAGCATATACCTTATAGGCTCCCAGTCCTGATATTATCAATAGGACTATTTCAATTTTTCTTTCTAATTAGCACTTTTTTGGGGGGCTCAGAAATATCAAAAAAGGGATTATTTTAAACATTTAAGAGCTTCTTAGAAAATGGCAGTGAAAACAACTCTTTTGCATGCTGGCTGGGACTTTAGTAGGCCTGAGTCAGCCAGACACATGTGATAGAGACAATTCTGTTTTCTTCCTAGAGCAGTGGTCTTTTATTTTTTCAATGTTGAGCAGCACAGCCTATAATATATTTAAATTTGTTTCAGTTATACTAAGAAGATATTCAAGTTCCTGAATACTGCTCACATAAACACACTGAAAATTGTGTCATATCCCCAGGTACCTCAACCAACAAAAAGATAACCAGTCATATAAATGTAATATTTACCTACTTGATGAGTTTTTTCATCAGGAAGCAATAGCTTAAACATCAACGTTACAAACAAACCATGGGTAAATATTTACTACATCTTCATGTTTGTCCATTGCTAACTCCATAACCTCTAAAATCTGTGACAATCTATTAGTTGAAAATTAACTCTAATGGCTATCTTATTTTTTTCTTTAATATCATATTTTGGTGTTTTTTTTTTTTTTATTGAGGCAACATTGGTTTATAACACTGTATGTGATACAAAGATATAGGATCACACCCATCAGATACTTGTTATCACACCACACACACCAACAAAGCATCCATAGTCTTCCACCATCATCCACTGGGCCCACTCTACACTCTCCTCCTCCCTTTCTGGTAGCCTCATTTCCACTGTCATATTTCTAGGAGCTGTTATTAGTTTGGTTTATTTCTGGTTCTTTGTTTTGTTTCTTTAGATTCTACAAATCTACATTCTGGTATGCATTTTTTCCTTCTGACTTACTTTATATAGTATTATTTCCTCCAGTTCCATTCATGTTGCAAACAGCCAGAGTTCATCTTTTTCATAACTGTGTAGTATTCCATTGTGGTTGTATAGCACATCTTCATAATTCACTCATCTGTCCTTGAGCACTTAAGTTTTTTCCATAACTTAACTATTGTAAATAGTGCTGCAATGAATATAGGAGTGCATAGAACTAATAACTATTTTAAATGGTATTCTTTTCATTTTTTCAAATCACAAGCACTACAAACTTTGATTCCTTGGTTTGGCTGATTTTGGTTGCCTCAGCTAATGATGGTTCACTTAAGAAACAGAAGAAAAATGATAAAATAGTTTCAGAAATTGTATAAAACCACTCTTGAATTGGAAACCCGTTGAGGTCACAATGCTTTTCAGGCATGCAAAGTTTAACCTGATTTGTTCTTTCTCTCTTATAACACTGTATATGATACAAAGATATTGGATCACACCCTTCAGATACATTTTACCACACCACACACACCACCAAAGCATCCATAGTCCTCCACCATAGTCCTCTGGGCCCACTCCACACTCTCCTCCTCCCTTTCTGGTAGCCTCATTCCACTGTCATATTCCACTGTCACATCTACCTACATAATTCTCACGTGTGTGTGCGTGCATGCCATTGCCTAGATTCTGTTGACACTATTCTTGACTTCCTAGCTGTTGTGGTCACAATAAAGTTTACTAAACCCTGATTATGTTAACTTTGTCATAGAGAGTACCTTTGTTAAGAAAAACTTTGCTTAAAAGACCTCTTATTTTTTTATTTTATTATTTTTTAAAGATTTACTTATTTATGCATACAAGAGCTGGGATACAGGCCAGGAGTGCGGGAGAGTGGGTAGCAGAATAGGCAGATCTACTTAAATACACTGCTGAGGGGAGCAGCGGGCCAGTCAGGAGAGGTCTGCTTGGCCATGTGGGTTAACTCCCTGCCTCCTGGGGATGGAACTTGTGCTGCAGTGGCTATGGATAGCTTCATAGTACTGTCTTTAACCCTTGCACCACCAGGGAGGCCCTTACAACATCTCTTAATTTAATTCCTAGTCCGACTATTTAAAGAGCTTTAGATAGCTGATATCATGTGCTAGAAACTATGATGATCAGTAAAAAATGAGCAAAGAGTCTACTTTCTTTAAATGCAGCCTGCAAGGAGGGTTAAAAGGGGAAGAACAAAGCCCTCTTCAAGTGGTTAAAAGTGAAGTGGTTTAAAAGTCATGTTGTGATATATTTGGGAATCTTTTGAGAAGAATGAGAAAAAAAAAATAAAGAAAAAAAAATGAATGGCAGATTCTGACCTGAACAACCGGTGATTTGCAATTTCCTTTACTGTAAGGGTGAAGATAGGAATAGAAAAATATTGGAGACACAGCATTAAATTATGCTGGGCATATAAAATTTGAGAGACCAGACATCTCCATGGATCTGTTAACTCAGCAGTTGGCTGTGTGCAGCTAGTGCTCAGAAAAGAATTTGGGAACAAAGATGTATACTTAAAGGATGTCAGAATTCATCTAGAGGTTGTGGAGTAGAATTTATGACTGTTGAGATTGTAGGAAACAGGTAGGTGCCAATATATAAAGGGATATATGATAAAATTTTATAAAATAATAGCAAAAATAATGAAGTGTTACCTTGCATTTGTAGAAAGCTTTATAATTTTCAACGAATGGTCACAGAAATATTCTATCTTTACAAGTAAGAATTATGTCTTAGAGATAGAGGAGTTTATCATTTTTACTATAAGGAGACTAAATACCAAATGTTAAAATTACTTGCTTGCACGTGTACACACACACACACATTTCAGGGTATGTGGGATTAGTGTTTGAATTGTCCTCATAAACCTACACTTGCTATCTCTATGTTTTGTCTTCTACATACAGAAAAACTGACATCAAGGGAAGAGACAAATTACCGAGACTTCATATCCTCTAAACTTGAAAAAATTGATTTTCCTAAGTTTTGAAGATATCATTGCAAACCCCCTCAAATCTCTTAACCTGGAACAGAGTTTCTATGAGTAAAAGACTTCTGTTTTTGGTGCACTTTCAGTAGGTGTGATATTTGCTTAGATATTAAGGTAAATTGCTGAGGTTATATTCTGTTTATTTCTAGAATTGATTCTGTACCAGCATGCATTATGAAGTTATCTCTTTGCAAGTAGCCAATCCAATTCCAGTAACATTTGCACTGATGATACAAAACCACAAGTCCAAATGCTTGTAAAGATGAAAGCATTCTTATTAAAATTACATATTTGCCTTCCCAAAGGTAATGCAAAAGACAAGGTGACATCTAGCATTCAGAGATACGAATTAAAAAAAGCTTGTAAGTGTAAATTTAATTTTTTTCCTTATTTTTTCTATATTATCCCTCATATGTTAGTAATATGATTATTTGACAGGTATAAGCAGAGAAGAAACTTACATCAGGAAAAAGTTTATCAACACTGGTGAATACAGTGGCCTACCACCTCTTAGCACTTGTTCTGGTTAGTGTATCTTGGTTCGTGGGAATAACTAATTCCTCTTTCAGCTCATGTGGCTCATATATGGCTGAATTTAGCTACTGATTTCAGAACCAAACCTACTCGTTAATGGCATCTGATTACTCTGAGGATAATTTATTCATAGATAGCCACCACATAAACCCAAAAGGTCAAGAGTACTCAATCTCAAGCTTTTTCTGGAATTACTGGAGAGAAAAATTCTATCCTCTAGGAAATTGTTAGGTTGATAGGATACAGTCATTGAGATGTAGCCCATAACATTGAGACAGCCTGTTGGAGAATGAAGCCAGGAAAAAAGATATCAAGATCAATCTATAAAGAGATAGACCATATTCTGATAACTTTGTTCAAATCTCTACACATTGTTACTGCAAACTCTTTATTTTCCCTTTAAGCTATTTTAAGTAATTTTGTTACTTACAAATAAAATACACTTTTCTAATAAATTGGTATTCAATTGTAGTTGGATATTTTAGTAGTATGGTCTAACTGTGCCATTAATGAGATTCAAATTTGCCTACTTATCGAATAATGGAATGGAAGTAACATTAGTTTACAATAGTCTATATAATTTATGGGAATAGAGCCATACCTCTTCAGATGAATGTTTCCACAGCACACCCGTCACCAAGGCATCCATACCTTAGACCATTGAACCCCTCCCCACATTTCCACCCCAACCCACGTTCCCCTTCTAGTTGCCTCCATTCTGCTGTCCTATATCTAGGGAATGTTTTCATTTACTGTTGTCAGTTCCTTTGTTCTGCTTTTCTATATTCCTCATATGAGTAATAATATCTGGTATTTGGCTTTCTCCTGCTGACTTATTTTCCTACCATAACCCCCTCTAGTTCCTGCCATGTTGTCACAAATGGCATTTCATTTGTTTTTATAGCTGAATAGTAGTCCATCATGTATGTGTATATAATATATATATAATATACACACATATACATATATATCATATATATATATATATTCTACATTTTGTTAACCACTGCTCTGTCCTTGGGCACTTAGATTGTATTTATAACTGGCTGTTATAAATAGTGCTGCAATGAACATAGTAATGCACGTATCCCTTCAAATCAGGGATTTTGCATTCTTTGAGTAGATAACTGGAGGTGGAATTGTTGGGTTATATGGTAGATTTTTTTAATATTTTGTGAAACCTCCATATTATATTTTATAGGGGCTGGCACAGTCTACATTCCAACCAACAGAGTCTCCCCATCCTTACCAGCACTTGTTTTGCTGAGTATTTTGATACCAATTCACTGTGGCTTTAATTTGCTTTTCCCTGATAATAAGTAATGATGAACATTTTTCACATGCCTGTTGGCCATCTCTTTGTCTTATTTGGATAATAATATTTTTAAGAAGTAGGGTAAGTTATCCTGCTACAAATCACAAATTTTATTCAATTTCAAAATGCTCAGCTGCATATAAAATTATACAACATATTTTCAGTATGTGTTTGAATGTAGTTTTCACTAATTCAAGTAGGTCTCTCATTTCAGAAAATCAAAACATCTTTATGGAGTACCTTCTGAATGTCAATTTCTACTAAATCTCAGGGGTTTGAAGATGTATAAAGATAATCTTTATATGTCTTTACTTTTTATGTCTTTACTCAAGGATCTCACAGATTATATTTGCATATTTAAGTTATCTTTTGAGCTCTGGGGAACACTCTCACAATTTAAGATTTATACTGAAAATCAAGTAACTCTTTCATCATGTGTGACTGGATAATGTGCTTTCTTTTTCAAACAAATGGTTTCTGCTTACATATGAAAATTTGTTGAAGAAACAGAGATTAATAATCATTTAATCTCATTAACAATGGCAGAACATGCCATTTATGGATGACAACTTTCAAATATTTTATCCTGTCTGGCTTTTTATGCTTCTTTCTGGAGGTTAGACTATCTAAATGAAAAAAATATATAAAATAAAGTCATATTTTTCACAGGAATCATATTCAAATTATTTAATCACAAGTAAAGCATGCTCACTTACTAATTAGAACTCTCTCCTAACCAAAAGAGCAGATAGTATTTATGTATCTATTTTATATATTTTTTACATAATTTTTCATTTTTGCACAACGTATGAATTTTCATCTTGGTTATACTCTCCATATAATTCCCCCCCCCCCACCAATTATTTTGACACTAATCCCTCCTCCCCTCCCCCCCGGTAATGTGTCTCTGGTTTATAGTTGCTTGTTGATTTTGATTTTTACTTTATTATATTTTGTCTTTCTGATAGTAATTACTAGCTAAATATTATTCCAATTTTTGTAAGTGGAGTTTGGGTTATAAATATTACCTTTGACATAAAGCAGGAAAGTCCCACAAGGGCTATTTTTTTTCTAATCAATGTTAATTTAGGGAGGAAAATTTGGGGAAGATAGTGGTAGCAAAGTTTTAGAAAGTCATTGAACAGTTAATAGAAATAAACATATCTGTGAGGGCAGTGAAACATAAGCATGTCAACAACATCTAGAACAGAACTAAGTAAGAAGGGCACATGCATAAACCCCAAAACACGAGTGGGACAAGGAACCAGCACCAACAAAAATCCCGTGTCAGTGGCATGTAGGAAGAGCAGGAAGGATAAAGAGAATAGAGAGATAATTAGGAGAGCTCAAAGGAGCAGTGAGAGAACAATGCCAAAGCCTGGGAAAAGACTTCAAGTCTCCAATGAACGGGTGAATTTACTGTCAAGATGAAATCCTGAAATATTTCAAAATCTCTGAACTCTTGAAATGACCCACTAAAAACCTTTCCCAGGACAAAGCCCCCAAATTAAAGCAAACAAACAAAGAAACACTTTGGGATAAACTTTAAACGGATGCTCCATCCAAGTAGGATTTTGTAGCATCAAAGTCCTACATCCCGGTACATTCTTAATCCAGCACTGACCTCACCTGAGTGAAAATCTGCTGTGTTGGGAAAGGTTTGGTGGCATATATTCTTTTCTTAAATTTTAATGTTTACTCAAAATTATAATTTTTTGATAACAAATACAGTGTGTTGTTTGCTTGGAAATCAGGCTTTCTTACTTTCAAAAAATATTTCTTTCAAATATACAAACCAGCACAACTATAATTTACCTCTTTTTTCTTCAAGTAAAAACAGAGTTCCTTAAAAAAATAAATTGTTTGACTCTCAACTCACACAGAAAAGTGTGAGTTGCACTTTTTTTTAAGACAAATGTATTTTGGTATGTAAGAAAATATGTGCTATTCTTGTAATTTTCATATAGAATATTCACCAAGCATGTTCTCATTGGTTGACATTTAATAAACATAATAATGTTATTCCTTTATCAAAAACATTATTAAATGAAACTGGTTTGGTTTACTTGTTTTCCTATAAGTACATGGCAATGAAATATATAGTGGCTGATAGTTAGTTGTGTTTGACCTCACTGCTTAAATTGTTGTTAAAATGTCAGCATTTTCAATGCTCCAACCCCACTAAATCATCAGTGCAAATGTTAACATGGTTATTACATAAATCATAATATTGATATTATATATACACATATATTTATATACTTGAATACATACAATTCAACACTGGCTATTTCACCACTACTTGTATTTGTTGCCAAGTGTTCAGATAAATCTTCTATAACTAGCTAATACTAAAGTTAAAAGAATGTAAGCAAAATAACAACAAAACAGATTAAGATTGAAATGTAATATTTTAAAATAAGTTTTGAGAAATAAAGAAAACTTAAAGAAAAATTAAAATAATAGCACACATTAGAATTAGATTAATAGGAAGGTGAATATTTGAAAGAGTACTGAAAGGACTTAGGAAATTTAGAAATCAAAAAGAAATTATTTCAGAAATGAAGACTAGAGGAAATGCAAAAGTGAATAAATGACTTGAATAATTGCTTGACAAATAGATGTTGTAGGGAAAGAAAATTTCAAAACTGAATGAAAAATACTAAAATGGTTTAAATAAGCAGAGGATTCAATTTGTATTTAATTGTAAGTGAGAAAGAAGGAAACTAAAGGAATAGAAATTTACTAAATTTACATTATGAAGTTATATATAATTTATATTTATAATTATGAATATACAATATATAAGAGAGAGATGCACAAACCAATAATGGGTAATATTAATACATCTACCTCAACTCAAGGCACATGATATGGAGAAAATATTAGTAAAATATAAAAGATTTAATAACTGTAGGGCAGCTCTCTATCCTTCTATTTGGCTAAAAGCAGGACTAAATTTGCAAAGGTATTTCCCACTTTCCTCTTTACCAGGAAAAATATTGCTAGTAAATGTCTATAATTTTATATCCTGATCAACCCTAAGACACCACCAACCTTTACTGACTAGCCATTATCTTCTATTAGCTTTCCCGTATTATTTTCCTTACCTCAATTAGATGTCCCTTGAAACTCAAAATCCTTTTTCTTTGTCTTGTCACATTTCTAAAAAATTAGACCTTTGTTAAAGTGTTCTATAATTCCAAGTAACTCTAATCAACTGTTAGAGTTATTTCTCTCTGGGTACTCTCGGGTGCATGTATGATGTACATTTTAGTTAACTTTTGTTTTGCTCTTGTTACTGTATCTTTGCCTGTCCAATTGATAGGGTACAAAGATGTAAAAAAATGGCAGGTGGTTGAGCGCAGCTCTGTGAAGCTGTCCACAGCCTCTGTGCAGGTTCGATGCCTGCTGGCCAGCGAGATACTCAATGGCGTGGCAGACCTCTCCTGTCTTGCCCACTGCTCCCCTCAGCAGTGTATTTCAGTCTGCCTGTTCTGTTCTCCATTCTGTCTCTGGTGAATCCTCTCACTCTCCCGCACCTCTGGCCTGTTCTTGTATGCATGAATAAATAGATCTTTAAAAAAATAAAACAATGGTACTAGAAAAGAATTAAAGAAATCAATAGCATTCATGTATTCAGTTATAACAATGAGAAGAACCTATTTGCTAGAACAAAATCAGAACCAAAATAAAAATAACTATGTTAAAATGAGACCTGTAAATCCACATGATATAAATGATGAAACACTTCTGAATAAAACATCAACCCAAAACAGGCTGTGTTCCTATTCAGGAAAGATTGGCATTTATAAAGATGTTACTTCTTGTAGAGTTAATTGATAAATTTACCACGATGCCTCAAAGAGCAAAGATTATTAATGTTATATTATTTTAATATGCAGTAATAATGCATGAGGAATATATCCAGATAATCCTGGAGTGATCTCGAGGATTACTTTTTGAGTGAAAAATTTAGGTGGAGAAATGTGTTTTAATACAGCACTATTTATTTAAGAAACTAAAAGTGGTTACCAGTAGGCATAATTTGTGAAATCATTTTACTTAATGAATACAGAAAGCATATTTTCAGAGCTATGTACAGTAGGGAATAAGTAGAAGTAAGAATAGGATCTAGTTTTTTATTTATTTTTCAATAAGTTTTGAAAAATGTCTATGTTATAGATTTGTGTAAAACAAAATTAAGTGTAATAACCAGGGCTTAAAATTTCAGAGAAAACAATTCTAACTTTATATTGATTATAAAGTATATCACGGTAAAATATCTTTTCTCCAAGTGATTTATAGATACAATAATTTGCCTCTATATTTCAAATATTACAATAACAAAAAAAAAACCTTAAGTAAATAAAATGATCCAACTATCATATTCTTTGTAGTAAAGCTGATATATTTTCCTAAGACTATAATGTTGAGTTATGGCTTTAAATAAATGAACAACTATTTAGTTTCATTAAGAACTGAACTGTGGGCCTCCCTGGTGACCTACAGCTTACGTCTCAGCATTACCTCAGCAACAGCCCATGGCGAGGGTCTGAGTTCTATCCCTGGACAGGGAGATATCCCACAAATGGTGCAGCAGGCCTCTCCTTTATCACCCACTTCTCCCCTTTGCAGTGCATTTCAGTAAATCTCCCTGTTCTGCTCCCCACTTTGTCTGGTGAGTCCTCCCACTCCCTGCACCTCTGGCCTATGCCCTAGTTCAATCAATCAATCAATCAATCAATCAATAATATAATAAAAAGAACTGAAGTGAGTACTGATCTAATGACATTTTAATATTTTTAAAACATTGATTTTCTATTTCTGTCCACTGAAAACAATGTCCACTAGAAACAATATGAACCCTGTAGCACTGAGAACTTCTATTGCTCAAATTATAAATTATAATTTCATGCCATTTCACGTGGCATCTAAAGAATCCGAGCTGTAAATCTGGGTCAAGAAATACAAAAGAAAAAGCACAAATACTTTGTCATACCACAAAGCACAGTAGCTATTTCTTGGGTTATGCCAAATGAACTCAGAAACCAATTTACAAAAGGAGTAAGTGTGTAACAAAGGCAGACATTAAGCATCGGGTAAGATACTAATTGCAGTGGATTAAAACCTACAAAATACGTTTAAATTAATAAATTCATGATGCTTTTAAAATTAAAAATGCCCTCAGTAAATTTGGAGAATGATAGGAAATCAATTCATCATGTCTTAACATTTTTAAATGTAATAAGAATCAGAGACATTTGCTTTGTCTTTCTTATATACACTATTGTAAAATGTTTGTTGGCAACAATTTTTATTTATAGCAATTTTTACACTGACAAAGCTAGAAGAGAGAATTTAAAATTTTAGAGTATCTATTGAATAGATTGATCTAATAAAGTGTCATAAGAGGTTTGTAAGAACACAGAGACAAAACAGGAATCCTTAAAGCGGAGTATCCCTATGAAACATTTTGTTAAATAAAATAGTGTAAGGCAAAGAAGCAATTACCATTGATTTTTTTTTAAATCAAATTGTATTGATTAACCTTTTTTTTTTTTTTTTTACAAATCTATAAACTTGCAGGGGTGAGGTGAGTTTCACACATCAACATTTGAACAGACTTCATCCAGCCACCATCAAAGTTCCAGTGTTACTCCCCTATCTCCTCTAGTTCTCTATTCTTTTGCCTCCCTCTCATTCCCCTGATAGCCATTACATTTTTCACAGTCTGAGGTTTTTCTTTTGATTGTTTTTTGCCAGTTTTTTTCTTATGGTTATTTATATTTCACAAACGGATAAATTATCAGTTAATTAGTCTTTTGTTTTCTTTTTTATTTCACCAACCATAATCACCTCAAGATCCTTTTATATTGTTGCAAAGGGCACAATTTCATCCTTTTAAATAACTGAGTAGTATTCCACAGTTTATATACCACATTTCCTTTACCACATCCTCACCAAAACTGGTTTCAAATCTTTTTTTTTTTTAAAGATTTATTTATTTATTTATTTATACAAGCACTGGGTACAGTCAGAAGTGCGGGAGGGTGAGAGAATTCACCAGAGCCAGAGCGGGGAGCAGAGCAGGCAGAAGGACCGAAGTACACTGCTGAGGGGAGCAGCAGGCAGCAGAAGTCTGCGCCCCATGTGGGGCCCTCCTCCTGTGGCCGGGGAGCAGCTGGGGATCGAACAGGTGCTGCAGAGGCTGCGGGCAACTTCGCAACCCAGCACTCAACTGCTGCACCACCAGGGAGGCCCCTTCAAATCCTTTTGACCTAGGCCATTCTCATATGTATATATACCTCGTTGTGGTTTTGATTTGCATTTCCCTTATGCAAAATGATATTAAGCAATATTTTTATGTGCCTGTGAGCTGTCTGTATGTCCTCTTTGGAAAAGTGTCTAATATTTGCCCAATTTTTTGATTGGGTCATTTGCTTTTTGTTGCTAAGTTGGATGAGTGCTTTACATATTTTTTTCAAATCAAAAACTTGTTGGACATATGATGTACACATATCTTCTCTCAGTCAATAGTTTATCTCTTTGCTTTCATGGTGGTTTCTTGCTTAGCACTGATTTATATGGAAAAGATTTGGAATATTCCCAGACTTGAAAAATAATTTGCCATATCATATCAAATAACTCACAAAAGATTAAATAGCGATCACATAGGGAAAAGTAGGAATGATATCCCAGCATGTAAGTAGCAGTGATATAATCAGCCTTTAGTACAGTTAGTTTCCTGGGGGAGGAGTTAGGCAGTGCCACTCTAGCTGATTGGGGCAAATACTGCCTTAATTATGGCCACGCCAAATCAAGCACTGACTCTTACCTTACTATAGCTTTTCTCCTTTGTCATAAACACAATGATCTCATTGGATTTCTTTCAGTTAGTGAAAAGTAATGCAGGTCTTTCACAAAAGTGAGGTAGCATAATGTGAGCTTTGAAAAGGCTGGGTATCTTACTGGCCTTCAGTGAGGACTCACACAATGGGATAAATCATTTGCAAATCAAGATATTTGATCTACAAATGAAACGATATAAATCTAAATATGAAAAGAAATTATATGTAGAATATAAAATGACTCTTCAGAAGACAGATACCCAATTAAGTAGAGTCAAATAGTTTGATAGGCTATTTCTCTAAAAAAGATAGACAAATGGCTGAAAAAAAATGAAAAAATGATCAATGCCAGTTGCTATTAGGGAAATGCAAATCCAGAGCATAAGATTCTTCTCACAAGCTAGAATGGCTGTAGTAAAGGAAACACAGGAAATATCAAGCACTGGAAGCACTGGAACGGTGTGGCAAATTAGAACTCTCATACATTGCCAGTAGAGTATAAGATAGTGCAGCCATGCTGGAATACAGTGTAGCAGTCCTTCAAAAATTAAATATAGTGTTATCATATGACCATGTATCTCCCCTCCTCAGAACACAACCAGGAGCTGAAAGCATGTCCGCACAAAAGATGGTGCTTAAATGTTTGTAAAAGTATTATTCAAACATCCCCCAAAGTGGCAAATTCCCAGATGTCTACCAACTAAAGGATAAAGAAAATATGATGTCTCCACACAATGGGATATTATTTTGCCATAAAAATGAAGAAATGATACATGCTAAAACATGCATCAACTTTTCAAGCATTATGCGAAGTGAAAGAAATCAATTACTGAAGTCCGCAGATTTTATGATTCCACGCATATTAAAAGTACAGAGTAAGCAAACACAGGGAGAAAGAAAATTGATTCACAGTTGTCAGCATCTAGGGAAAAGGGTCAGATAGAATGACTGCAGAAGCTTATAAAGTTTCTTTCTGGGATAGAAAAAATATTCTGGAAATGAATATTGGTAATTTTTGCAAGCCTTTGTTAAACTATTAAAACCATTAAATTATAAATTTTTAAAAGAGCAAATTGCATGGTTATATGAATTACAGCCAATTAAAAATAAATTTCAGAAGAAACTCAGAGCTTAGATATCCAGGTCTTTTCAGGGTCCAAAAAGTCACTGTTTGTTGATCGTGAATAGAAAGTAACAGTATTAAATAAATCTCACAACTACAAAGATCTAGTGAAATCTCTCTTTTAAATAGAAGATGAAGGTAAAGATCAGATTTAAGGGTCTAGTCTTCTTTTGCTACAGATTAAATTAACTGCCAAAGCTTTGAGTGATAGGGGAATGAAGCTTTCATATCCTATTCCTCAAAACATACAGATTTTTAAAACATGTTCTGAAAAGAATTTGGGTTTAGTTTCTGACTTTACATCTGCCTGAAAACAAGTAAATAAACTTACTATTTTAAATGTTAAAAATATGTGTGTCTATATTAAACAATGTTTGACTATTTAAAACTTAAGGAATGATAATGGGGTTCTCAAATGTTCATAGAGAAGAGATAAACTAGGAAAGATGATCTACACCCCACTTGACTAACTGGCTTACCTATTGTCTCCCTTTCAAATGGGACAATTTATCTTGGTTATCTTATTTCCCTAGAGGACAGAAAGCTAATTACTTTCAAGTTCAAAGGCCTTCAGACCAAAAGGCTTCTTATATAAACCTACTATAAAGGCTGTTGAACAACACCCAGAAATCCTGGGCCTTAAACTGAAAGGATTAGGGTTGTAAATCTTAAGGTGGAGCCAGTTGTACCCCATGTATAGGGAAAGCAAAAGAACAATCAAAAGATTTGATGTCTAAAGAGAACACAAAGTCTCTACCAATAGCCTCTTAAAGCACTTACATACTTGATGGGAGAAGACATGAGCAATAGAAAGCTTGGGAGAGTTTTAAAATTAAAAATTTCCTATTTCTCTCAGAAACCAAAAATAGCTCCTGAGTTACAAAGTTTTTATTCTTTCCTGTTTGTTTTATCCAAAACCTTTGGAGTCATCACTGTGTTGCAAATGTTGTCCCACATTTCTTTTCTTTTGTTATGAACTTTAGGTATTTACACAAAGAAATAGTCTATAAATAACAATAACAAAAATAAATACAGAAAGAAAATGAGAAGCCTCAAAAAAATAATAAATAAAAGAACTGATATCCTACAATGGTGAACTATGCCAGTGACAGCTAGTGCTCCCAAAATACTTAATTTGTTGCTCTGCATTTTTCAGCCTCTTCATTGGTTGGATGGGTTGCTGAGTGTTGTCCAGAAAAATAGATTACAAGCAGATGTGACAGGTGTCACTTCAGGGATGGCAATTTTAAAGCTGATATTGTGTATCTATTTCAACATTTTCTTTTTTGTTGGTAATCTTTTTTTTTATTTTTTTATTTATATCATTTTTTTATTTATATCATTGTTCATTTTTAACAATATTTGCTTCCCCCCACCCCCTCAGGTGTAGTCCCCATAGATTTTCCTTCCCCAAGGCACCCGTGCACCATCACCTCAGTCCCCTGTGCTCCTCCCCACGTCCCTCTGATCCCTCTCCCTCCTCCTCCCCTGCAGGTTGTCTCTGACTTATAATTGTCTGTTTTTGCTTTGTTGTGTCTTGTACTGTTATTAATTTTTTACACTGATGTCTTATTTGGGTCCCCTATATTCCTGCTACAAATGAAACCATCCAATATTTTTGTTTCTCCTTCTGACTTATTTCACTGAGCATAATTCCTTCTAGTTCCATCCACTTTGCTGTGAATGGCATGAGTTTATCTCTTTTTTTTTTAATTTCTTTTTTTTAAAGGATTCATTTATTTTTATACAAGAGCTGGGGTACAGGCCAGAGATGCGGGGGGTGAGAGGATTCACCAGAGACAGAGTGGGAAACAGAACAGGCAGACGGACCAAAGCACACTGCTGAGGGGAGCAGCGGTTGAGACGGGAGAGGTCTGTCCCGCCATGTGGGTTTCTCCCCGGCTGGCCAGGAATCGAATTTGCATTGCTCTGTCTGCAGACTGCTTCATAGGTTGCATCTCAACCCCTGCGCCACCAGGGAGGCCCAGTTTATCTCTTTTGATTGCTGAGTAATATTCCATTGTGTACATGTACCACATCTTCTTGATCCAATCATCTATTTTTGGGCATTTGTATTGTTTCCAGGTTTTACCTATTGTAAATAGTGCTGTAGTAAACATAGGAGTACAGGTGTTCTTTTGAATCAATGTTTTTGTGTCCTTTGGCTAGATCCCTAGTAGTGGAATTGCCAGGTCATATGGTAGCTCCATTTTCAGTAGGTTGAGGAACCTCTTGACAGCTCTCCATAGTGGCTGGACCAGTTTGCCTTCCCACCACCAATGCAGGAGAGTTCCTTTTTCACCACATCCTCGTCAACATTTGTTGTTGCTTGTTTTTTTGGATACGTGCCATCTTACTGGTGTAAAGTGGTATCTCAGTGTGGTTTTGATTTGCATTTCCCTGATGATAAGGGATGTTGAACATTGTTTCATATGCCTGTTGGCCATTTGCACTTCCTCTTTGAAGAAATGTCTTTTAAGTTCTTCTGCCCATTTCTTGACTGGATTGTTTATTCTTTTTTGTTTATTTCAACATTTTCTTTTTATAAGGTTACATCATGGAGACACATGTTCCAGATGGCAGATGAATGTAAAATAGCTCTCACTTGCCCATACATGACACCATGTGAGTGAGAAATAAGCTCAATTCCTTATCATACTGAAATTCACTTTTTTTCCTATCACTAAGATAACTAGTTTTATCTTATTGTGAATAATTATTGACTTTCAGGCCTCCCAGGTGGCGCAATGGTTGAGCACTGGGTTGCAAAGCTGCCTGCAGCCTCTGCAGCGCCGGTTCGATCCCTGGCTGCTCCCCGGCCACCTGAGGAGGGTCCCACATGGCGCGCAGACCTCTCCTGCCGCCCGCTGCTCCCCTCAGCAGTGTACTTCGGTCCTTCTGCCTGCTCTGCTCCCCGCTCTGGCTCTGGTGAATTCTCTCACCCTCCCACGCTTCTGACTATACCCAATGCTTGTATAAATAAATAAATAAATAAATAAATAAATAAATAAATAAATAAATAAATCTTTAAAAAAAATATAATTATTGACTTTCAGTTACTCACTAAATTTTGCTAAGTTCACCTTTCTAGACATCAACTCTTTTACATGTTTTCCTCAGGTAAAAATCGGGGTTGTGATAATACTTAATTCATGATGATCTGTTTAAAGGTTAAATAAGTGTCTATTAATGAGTGTCTAAAATAAGTCTTTATTAATGATTCTGGTGCAGATCAACCAGTTAGTTGTCGTCAGCATCCTTGGCATTGCCTTTTTTCTCCTCATCTTCTCCCCCTTCCCCTCTTCTGCCTTCATAATTATTATATTTTTATTTTCTTAGCAAATTAAAAATAGACTAAATTGCACAGTAATCATATAGCAAGATACAATGTTTGACTTGTTTCTCTTGCCGACTTATTTCACTCAGCATAATCCCCTCAAGGATCCTCCCCAGGATGGTAGTTATCAGAGGAAAGGAGTAGGGGAAAGGAATGGGGAGATGGGTCAACTGGATGTTGATGGATGTAACCAGAACGTCAGTGGTGGATGTGGCATGGTATATACATTTGAAAAAGTGTGCAAGTGTACTTCTGAAACACAGTTTTGTAAACTAATGTTATCTCATAAAAAAATAACATATTCTAAAATAAAAAGAAACAGAAAATACACATATTAAAAGATGTACAGGAACAAGTTGTTGTATGTGCTGAAATAAAGTAGTTAAGGAGAACTAGTGTTTGAGAAGAACTGGAAATAATTGAGATATATTAGGATCAATATAAAAAATAGATAAAATATCCAATTAGTGCACAGAATTCAAATGAAGATAAAAAAGTATAATTTCATATATCAAACCTTTCATTTCCCTTCACTAATACTATCATCTTGAGGACAAAAGAAACACATGCAAATCTCATGCTTTCCTGGCCATGGGGAATGAAACAGAATAGCATAATGAAAGCAGGTTAGTAAATACAAAGGGAATAAGACCTGGTTTTGGGTCCAAGCTGAGTAAAGACTCAACTGAGACCCAAAGACAGGAGGTGGGTTAGTGGCAGTAGGTTATTTAATTTATTTATTATATTTTATTTATTATATTATTATATATTTTATTATATTCTCTGGAAATATTTATCTTTACACAGGATGACTATTTTTTCTTCTGTTAAAATAAAGCGAAAGCACCACAAAATAAGAAAACTAAATGAAGCAAAACTAAATAAATTTCAAATCTCACTATAGGTGACTTTGAGAAATAATTGTTAGAAAATGGCAGAAATTTACTAGAAATTTCCCTAAAATTGAGAATGGGATAGGAAGCCTCATACAAACTGCTCTTCATAATGACAGCAGACTGTGGAGCCATTCTGACTTGGATAAAACAAGTACTGTAGACTCATTATGGTATATTTATTCAAAGGGAGTGGGTCCAAGGGAATAACATATGCAATAAGGGGAGCATTATAAATGACTCAATAAAAATCAAAACATGATACATTTTAGTAAATGATGACTCAGCTATAACATTTGAACTAAAATATCCATTTATACATTAGGCATGCTAATTAGATTAAGCAATTAAAAAAAAGAGCTTCCTAATGTCATATCAAACAGCTCAATACCTGGCACATGGTAAGCACAAATATATCTTTGAGTTACTGCATGATTTAAAGCCAACTTTGAGGTTGAAAACTTCCATTTATCTGGGCAAGAGAATGTATAATTTGTTCTCCCCAAAGGCTCAAAATCCAATTACACCATACAGATCATTAAAAGTCACACATGGTGTCCTAAAGGGATAGAGAGTTGGAGTGTAATGAGAATTACACCCATTAAAAGTGCATATGAATGGGAAAGCTGCTTTACCTGTGTTTCTTGTCAGGCCTTTTTCTTATCCCATTGGAATATGCCTTACGTAATCCATCAATCAGGAGAATTAATGGTGTGACTAGCAATTCAGGCCATACGGAGATAATCAAGGCATCATAAATCGTGTTAGAGCAAATAAAACCTGCAAAGTGGGACGGCTAGCACAGCAATCAAATTTCAGAACTGCCTGCCTGCACTAGAAAATGTGTCAATGATGAAGAGCAGAGGTGAAGAGAGAAGATGTCTGCTAGGAAAGAGGGTACTAACTCTTAGGAACAGAGGGTAGAACAGATGTTTACTATCTTCTGGGAGGAAAATGAGACACCTTCATATGTGAACACCCAACCCTTCATTGATCAATGTCTTGAGCTAGGCTTATAACTAAAATATAAACATTAAGGATCCTATCCCCAAGTCCTGGTTATGGTTTATCTCTTTCTTCAGTGCCATACATCCATTTTCCTACCATTCTTTTTGTAGCCTAAGAAAATTGTAATTTCATATTTGTCACTTACCAACCTCCTTTATAACTTTGGTCAAGACTAGCAACCAATGTGGCGCAGACCTCTCCTGCCGCCCGCTGCTCCCCTCAGCAGTGTACTTCGCCTCTGCCTGCTCTGCTCCCCGCTCTGGCTCTGGTGAATTCTCTCACCCTCCCGCGCTTCTGACTGTACCCAGTGCATGTATAAACTAGCAAACAAATAAACAAACAAATAAATAAATAAACAAAAAACATGCCTCTATAAAAAAAAAAAAAAAAAAAAAAAAAAAAAAAAGACTAGCAACCAATGGCTGAACAAAGGGACTTGAGGAGAATTCTTTTTGAAATTTCTGTAGAAAAATTTCTTTCCACAATAAAAAAAAATGTCATCCCTTGCTTATCTGTCCTTGGACATTACTGTAAAAGTATGCATTGGCTTGGGAAAGAATGATGTCTTGAAGAGAATGATGTAGACAAATAACAGACTGAAGCTGGAGAAGTGGAAAGATGGGAAGAGACTGAGATTTGATTCCCTCATTGATCTATTCAGCTTCCCCTAGAGACCCAACTTTAGCTTTCATGAGATGTGAGTAGATAAAAATTGTCATTTAAGGGCCTCCCCGGTTGCGCAGAGGTTGAGTGCTGCCTTGCAAAGCTGCCCACAGCCTCTGCAGCACCAGTTTGATCCCCGGCTGCTGGGCGAGGGTCCCACATGGAGCGCAGACCTCTTCAGCCGCCCACTGCTCCCCTCAGCAGTGTACTTTGGTCCTTTTGCTTGTTCTTCTCCCTGCTCTGGCTCTGGTGAATTCTCTCACCCTCCTGCACTTCTGACTGTACCCCGGTTCTTGTACAAATAAAAAAATAAATCTTTAAAAAAATTGTCATTTAAGCTGGTACTTCTCAAATTTTATTGTGCATACAAAACACTCAGGTATCTTGCTAACACTCAGATTCTTACTTAGGAGGGCCATTTTGTTCCTAAGAGCCTGCATTCCTAAGAAACTTTCAGGTGTTGTTCAGTGTCCACATATTGTGTCAGTATTTAAGCCACTTTGAAGTTGCATACAGTTACTTCAAGCTGCTACTTCAAAGGACTTGAAAGTTAAGTCTACCAGTTAACAAAGGAATATAAGATTATCACAGCAGAGGTCCTGAGGTTCATGGTTTGAATCCTGGTTCATTCAAATGCATATGTGACCCTGTTGGAAATTGTTTAACCTTTCTGAATCTTGATTTCTTCATTAGAAAATAATACAATCTTGTCTCTCATAGTGCAGGTTTGAGAATTAGTTAAGTGTAAGCTGTAAAAAGTATAGGTGTTAAAAAATGTGAGTTCCAAGCTATGGAAACAACCCAAATGCCCCAAAATGGATGACTAGATCAAGAAGATGTGGCATATATACACAACGGAATATTACTCAGCAATCAAAAAAGATAAACTCATGCAATTTGCAGTAACATGGATGGAGTTGGAAGGGATCATGCTCAGCAAAATAAGCCAGAAAGAGAAAGAAAAATACCGGATGGTCTCACTCATAGTAGGAATTTAGAAAACCTAAATAAGGGACCAGGAAAAAGACTAATTGCAATAAAGTGAAAATCAAAATCAACAAGCAACTACAGACCAGACACACTAAAAGGGGAGTGGGGAGAGGGGAAGAGGGATTAGGGTCAGAAAAAGGGGGTGGGAATTGTATGAGGAATATCCAAAATGAAAATGCAGACATTATGCAAAAATGAAAAATGATGTAAGAATTATATAAAATAAAATAACTCATAAAATGTGAGTTCCTTTTCTATAATATTAAGTGTGGAATTCTGTACTTTCACTCATGTTAAAGATTATTTAGTTAAAATGGTGCTAGTTCTGATAGGAAAGGAAGTTCTGCAGTAATCAACAGAGACATCTCTTATAAGAAAGCTGCTGTATCGAAAGTCAGTGATGCTTGTATTAGACTATTTTTAACTTAATTGGAAGTCTAAAATAAAGATGATCAAAATTGTACTTTGCTATGACTTGTTTCTTTTTTAATTCCTGTCTGCCTTGTCTTTGATGAGAGAAAGGGTTTGTGAATTCACAGACTCTCCTCCCCAAAATTGCTGAAATATCACAAAATGGAATAGAAGTGTTCATAGATCTGCTCACTGGTAAACAAATTCTATTGCTAATAGTAGTAGAAAAGTGAGTCAGTGCAATTTTCCTAAGTCAAATTGCACACAGGATTGTGGATGCTAGCTGTGACTCTAAATGTTGCAATGTGCCTTTGGATTTGCAGTTTTGGAAGATGGTGAATTTTTTGTTTTCATGTTTACAATCTTAACATGCTTTAATCAACACGATGCTTTGAATGTCTCTTGGAATGATTTGGAATGCCTTTCACATAATGCTAGACCAAGGGAATTTATACGCAGTCATATATGCATGAGTTTTTCTGGATAATGGTTTCCATAGTCAGAAGTCATGGAACTCATATAGATCTTCAACAGAAAAAGAAAATCTATTTTAACATTATATATTCTCTTGACATTAGGGAAGCCATGTAACTTTAAACATGGCTACATTGATGGACTGGATTATCACTTTGAGAAGTATTGCTATAAAATCATTCTTAAAAATATCTGAAAGTCTATTTTTAGATATTCCAAATCCTTTCTCAGATACATGGGCTAAATAATTACCATAGAGTAGAGTGGCTAAGAGCATAGGCTTCTAAGTGATCTGGAGATGAATTTTAGGTTATTTACTCATAAGTACAAAAATTTGGACAAGTTGGATTCTTCTTTATGACTCAATTTTCTCATCTGTAGAATGGAAGTCAGAATAGTATTTGAATGTATGTGGAAAGATGCAATCTGATAATGAACATAGAACACTTAGCACACACTTGACAGTTTAGGAAGACACAGCATTTTCAAACCTGAAAAGAAACAACTCATTTATTCTCATTTTATTTCTATCTATAATAGCCAGTGTTAAGCTCTTGTGGAAAGGGTTTTGGCTAGAAAGTAGAACCTGAGTCATCAACTGGTGTATTTAGTTTGTTTTGGGAAGTGATTCTAAGGTACAGGAGTAGGAAACTGTGAACAGTGAAATGGGGAAGATGGAAATTGGATGCAACTGAGACCATGGGCCCTTCCTTCCAAGGACCATGTGAAATGTGAGGGAAAGGAAGTGAGCAGTTAGTCACTCTTCCTGTTTTCAGTGGAGGCATTAACACATCCTCATAATAGTATATAGATGATAAGTCTGTTCATTGTAGCACACAGTCAAGACAGAAATTGGAAGCTACAGAGCAGGGCTGAGGTGTCAGGTTTTATTTATGTAATGCTGGTTGTTGCAGCATGTGAAGATGGTCCAGGCATGTGAGGAAGGATGAAAGAGGTAATTCATATGTGATTCTTTATAGGAGTCATGTGCCTTAAGGGACCCTTGAGATTTGAAAGCAATTCAGTTCCAGGTACCTGCATTTCAAAATTCACCATTTGAGGACAATGCGTTTAAATGATTCTCTGTTTAGTAAAAACCAATGTGTAAGTTGACCCATACCAGTAGATCTACAATAGCATATGCAAGAACCTTAATGTTGATTTCTGTGCAAAAAATACAAAAAAAAAACCCCAAAACCAAAAACCGCCACATACTCATGGTGAATTGAGATCAAGTCTTGTAAAGCATCCTCTTCCCTTAGTTCTCTAGGAAACTAAAACAGATCAGCCATCTCTTTAGTCCCTACGTTTTGAGTTAAAGACCTCAATGAAGGCAATTGAAGTGAAAAAACACTTTCCCTCTCGAAATAACTTCAAAAATTTACATGTTTATCTCTATGAATGATTTTATACTTCTTACCTCTTTTACTGTAGAATTTTAGTTTATCTTTATTTTTTTTTTTTTTTACTTTAAGGAGAAAATAACACTTGGAAAGCTTGCAAATGGAGTCCTAGGAAACTCTTAGAATGCATAAATACATATGAAGTAGCGTGTCTGTGGTTAAGGGTACAAGTATAAAGGAGGCAATCCAGCTACATAATCCTTTAAAAATAGGTGTCTGTGTTGGTGAGCACTACTTTTATCTACAATGGTCCAAATATTAAAACACGAAGAACCACAGAGAAGAAATTTCTCCACCCTTCTACTAAGCAATAGTCTTAATTTGAGATCTCTTTTAACCTTAAGGTGAAAGTGGGTTCCAGACAAATGTCTTTCATATTAGAAACTGTATTAAATTAATTGAAAAATCCATAAGCACTGATGATAATAATAATAAAACAAGAGAGATGATGAACAGTAAAGGTAAATACTTTTTAAATGTTACTTAAATAAACATTCAATAAAACCACATCTTTCAGACAACATAATATTTGCATCATAAAAAACTCTAGTCATTGAAATTTAAAATATTGATTAAAAAGCTTCAGTTGGACTTCAAATCAACCTAAAAAGAAATTTTCATCTTAATAAAATAGGCAAACTTTCCTTTTAAACATTACAACTTATTTTTAATGTGTTTGCTATTTTTGAAAAAGACCTGAAATTTGTCTTTCAGAAAAGAAAGCCTTTCTCATTTTAAATTGAATCCAATGGAGCAGTGAAGGAACAATTCCAAATCATCCAATAGAAAAGTAGATTACCCCCCAAAATGACTCATATGTTTCCAAATTCCCAGATTTTTGGATTGATCCTTTGACAAAAAGGGGACTAGTAAGTAGTTTCATGAATTTTTAAGTTTCCTCCTGGTGTTCTGAAGTCATGATAATCCCGTCTGCCCTAAGAAATTTTTCAAAACCACAAAACACAGTTTACTGCCTACATTTATCAGAACTTCTAAGCTTGGTTACAGATCTTGAGACATCTTCTGGAAGGTCCCTCAAGTATAGTGAGAAGATACTCTTCATCTTTAGTCACCAAAGTCAATATTCTCATGACTTAAATTTGACTTTATGCAGTTCAAGTTAGCTCACTCACTACTGCAAGTCAACACAGCACAGGAATTTAGAATTTAATGCATGGAGTGACTTCAACTCAAATTAAATAGCAAACACTGCTGTTTGTGAACTTTTTGGCCAATGAATTAAAAAAATTTCATTTCTAATTCTCACCAGAAGAATTTAAATTAATCAGTAACAGATGAATTGGGCAGGCACGGAATACTAAACAGGAACTAGCAAGTGAAATAAGCCAGTTCTTCACTTTGACAATGAAAATGAGATGCATTGAGGGGTAGAAGTTAAGGGATCAAGTGTTCTTAAAAAAGCCTTTTCCACCAAAAGAGCAAAATAGCACTCAGTGGCATTGCATTGTTAACAAAATTTCTTTATCAGAAACTATAATTTAATATTTAAGTATCTAATTTACATGTGACAAGGTATCATATTCAAAAAATTAAATTGCAACTAGAAAACTATTAACCACTAAAAACAATACCAAACACAACCCAATCATTGTAGGAAAGCAATAGCTAGAATTTGAATTGGAAAAAAAATGTTTCTTCACATTTGGCTCATTAAACAAAGCATCCATTATAGCCTGCAAAAGAGTTTCTCTTCTAATTCATTAAAATTTTAACTTTTGTAGCATGAGTAACATGTAAGATAGATTTATTGATTGTATATGCACACTTGTGTATATCTATTGTGAGCCATACACTTGTGTGTTGATTTAAAGATACTGTGTCTACTGATAACTGGCTGGACTTTGGAAGGTGCTGAAATCCATATTTCTACATGACCCATTAATAATGTCTTTTTATAAACAAATTACATAAAATACTCTGTTTTTATTAACTGAATACTTCTTAAGCATAATAAGACAATGAGGAATTGCACTTATTGTAAAGGTACAGTAAAGTGTTAGATTGCAGCTCAGCCATCAAAGATCAGGGATTGTAGTACTGATAAGTTGTGCATTATATGCAAAGATGATGGTGGCCATTTAAATTAAAATGAAAGCAACTAGTTACAGAACAAATAGGGAGATAACAGAAGAAAACATGCACTACTTCTACTTTAATGCAAAACTAATTTCTGCCAGGAAACCAACCCTTGACCTTCCTTACACAAAGAAACAGGTTTTGCACCCTAGGCATCGCAGTAGATTTGGACTTCTGTATTCAAATTCTAGTTCATTGTCTCTGAGTGTGCTGTTCCACTGTCATCTCCTTAAGCTGCCCTCGAAATTCTGGAGCATCTACAATATTACAGTCTCTTGGTTCGGTTTCATTGAGCCTCAATATCCCCTTCAGTTCTATATAAATAGGGTCCATTATTCATCTTCTTCTGGTTCCTGTGGTAACACCGGTATGTCTTCCTTTAAACAATCACTGAAGAATCTGAGGATTGTGCTGTAGAGATGGTACTTGCTCTTCTCAGATACGTTGTAACCTTCATCTGGGTAGACCTAAGATAGAGAGGTCAGGGGATTTTAAGTTACTAAAGGAGTTCTTGACTCTCAGGATGCATTCTTTTTACCCCAATTACACAGGAAGTAAGAAAATAATAGCTAACCGAAAGCTCATCCAATTCAACTCGGAGTTCTTCATGCCAAATTTGTCTTTCCCATTATAATCATATTCAACATTTGAGACAAAGCACTTTTTTTTTTATTTAAATGAGATGTGTTGACTGAAAAAACAGGAGATTTCCATGTTTATCTTGACCACAAGGACATTCCTATTCCCTCTGCTTGACTAAACTTTAGACAGTTTCTTCCTAACTACAAGCTCTGAGCATTTACTTTAGAAAATTTGCAAATGTAAATTATTTTTCTGCCCCTTTATGATGTATGTAAATCTTCTTACAGACTCTTGCCAGTTTTACAACTCAGGAAATGTTTTTCCCATGGACTTGGGTACCATTCCTCTGATTGTGATCACTGAAGGAGACAGCACCCCTATCTCCCAGTCTCTATAAAGAGATAGGAATTGTAAAATTGCCTTCTGCATAAATATACAAGAAAGTTTCCTTTTTTTTTTTGGTAAGACCAATTACCAAACACAGGTAACCTATGATTCCCTGCACCTTGGCCATTATAAACCATTCCAGCTCTTTATTTCAACAGACTTAAGTTCAGTCTCACATATTATAATAGTCTTGACTAAAACATCCTTACTTGTTTAAACTTATTTGGTACCATTTTTACACTGGCAATATGCTTTCCAATATAAATGATTAGTGATTTATCTAAAATACAAAAATAAATATTTTCAGATCAGTTCTTAGAGGGAAAGGTTTTAAATGGTGCTCTGTCTGACCTCTAAGCAAAATTTCAGACTTCACATTGTTCACAGCAAGAGCCACCCTCTGCTTATCTCTACATTTCATATTTCATCATCTAATACTGGCACTAGTATTTTAGATATGCAGAGTTCCTATGGATTCTTCAAAACACTGAGCAATTAAAATGACGTGTTTCTCTTCTATGACTCTTCCCTCAGTCCGAAAGTTCTGTGATGGTATAAAGTGCATCCTGTTGGCCCCTTGTGACATGGGGACCACAGGAAAGTAAGTATCGATAAATATTTATCAGACATGGCTGAATACTAAAAGTAAGTGATGTTATGTTCTCCTTTTCTTAAAATTTTTTGAGGAAAATGTATTTCCTCAAAACACATTTTATTCTACTTTTTACAATCAGAGTGATAAGAAGGGACAGAAAGAAAGAGAAAAGGACAAGAAATGAAATAGGAACTTTAAAAATAATTCATTATCAGTGATAGGAATAAAAGCCTGAGGAGATGTTTTTGAAACAGTGCATGGGATTCACTTGTAAAGCCTGAGTTGATCCATGTTCTTGGTATAATTGTAAAAAAAAAAAAAAGCAACCTAAAATCTTGGTAACTAAAAAAAAAAAAAAAAAAAAAAAAAAACCAGTAAGCATTAGTTGTGTGGGGGATAGACTAGTGCAGAAATTGTGTTCTATCTATATTCCCAATGAAAAACCAGTGTAGGAAAGCAATTCTGAAAAAGATGACTTACCTGCATAGTATAATTCACGCCAGCTTTTATTAGGTGTTTGATTAATTCTGCTGAATGCTGGAAATGAACTTTTGCTGCAAGAAATTAAATTATGATATTTGAAGGAAATACATTTTAGGATCAGAGATTATTCATATTAGCCTTTATCAGAGGGATTATTTTATTTAACATACACTACACACTTAAAGGACTGATACCTGGTTTTAAGTAGGAAGTCAGTAGATACAAAGTTAATAAAACTTCAATTGTCATAATATAAAGAAATAAACTGAAAGGAGAAAGACAAATACCAGATGATTTTACTTATGTGAAATGTAGAGAAACAAAACAAAGGAACTGACAAAATTAAACTAAAAACCAAATCCTATAGATATGACTGCAATTGAGGCTACTAGAGAGGGAGGGTGGGCAGGGTGAGAAAAAAGGGGGGCCTATATACTTTGGTAAAAGACTGTGGGTGTTTGGGTGATGAATACATCTGAGGAGGTATGACCTATTCCCCTAAATCATATACAGTGCAGTAAACCAATGTTACCCTCAATTTGAAAAAAGAAAAAAAAAAGAAATGGAAATAGGAGCTACTACCAAATCTTACTTATTGTACAGGATGGCATTTACTTTACTGACTACTATTCATTATATCTAATTGCTCACATATTTCATACCATGATCACAATTTTAACATAGAAAATGCCTGTCTGATTAGTAATACAGGAATGCAGCTTTCTATTCCTTTCTGAAGATTACCAGAGCCCAGTGTCAAATACTGGAATTCTATTTTATATTTAATTAGAAAAGAATATTCCATTTTGAGAGAATATAACACATCTCATTTTTCAAGGGCTAAATATTTAATGTGGATCATACCGGTTACTCCAGTTTCCTTCTAGTTTTCTTCTGCCTGAAACTAAGTCTCAAAAATCTGAAATAAGCAGCACAGAAAACCAGAGCTGAATAGCAGCATTGGCCTTAATTAGCAATGAAGACCTGGGAAAATCACTGTATAGTACTTTGCTCATATAATGGCTGGGTTATTCATTCCTATACTATATACATCTTCAAATTTCCGTAAATAATTTTTAGGCTACATTTAAAACTATTTTTGTAAAGCTGTGGTAGTCTTGTCAATAGTTCAAACTTATCTATTGCTCTAATTGTACTTAATTCTAATTAACCTCACTACATAGCAGATAATAATTGATGCCATTAATACAAAAGGATCTATGCACCCCATGTGCAGTGCAGCATTATTTACATGGCCAAGATGTGAAAACAACCTTAGTTCCCATCAGCAGAGGAATGGGTAAATAAGATGTGATATATACACACAATGAAGACTACAGAACAATCAGACATATTATGCATTGTCATTTGTAACAACATAGGCGAACTTTGAGAAAATTATGTGAAGAAATAAGTCAGAGGAAAAAACAAATGCCATGTGCTTTTTTAAATTTTTTTATTATTTTTTTTTAATTAATAAATTTTATTTTTATATTCCCCATCCATGTGCTTTTGACTCATGGATGATAAAGAAATAAAACAAACAAAACGTAACAGAAACAAACTCTGATTGTGACAACAGAATGGTGCTTACCAGAGGGGTAGAAGAAGAAAGTGGGGTGGTGAGTAAAACGAGTAAAGGAGGTCAATTTTATGATGGTGCATGGAATTATACTTCTGGTGTTGATCAAGTGTAATATACACAGATGTCAAATATGGAACTATATAGGTGAACCTTATTTAATTTTATAAAACAGTGTTACTGCAATTAAAAAAAAACTACTTTTAAATTAATACAAACATTTCAAAATTTAATTCTAAGTTACCATTTGAAACTTTTGAAAATATACCCAAGGTCTTTTTCAACATCTTTCTATTGTACTTAAATGGAAAATTGTTGTATCATCTCCAATAATTTTATAAATTGCTCTGTAAATGTCACCTACTAGAAATTCTAATAAATCGGAGCAATGACTGAGGAAAAATAATTTCTTATATAGCGCATTTTGTATAGTGTGGGACGACACTGTAAACTGATTTCATCATTTCTCTGCATTTGTCCCTTTCCTAAAACTAAATAGAGGTGTCAAAGGTCTTATTGGCTGAGTAAACTGATTAGCTGTAATTTTTGATGATAACATTAACAGAGTTAGTATTAAATACAGTTGACTGGTGTCACTATATTTATAATAATGCACTAGGCCGGTGTGTGTGTGTGTGTGTATGTGTGTGCACACCAGCATGTAAATATATTCCTTTGATGTCACCTGTGCTGAAAATCTGCTCATATTTTATCAGGCAGGTGAAGCACGAGGTCCATGACTGAGTCAAATAGGAGCAACAGAATTTACCTTACTAACTGCAATGTATTGACAGAGAAATTCAATTAGCAATATTATATTTGAGGGTGAAGACTTATTTTAAATAATTTAGCTTTGAATATAATATAATCCCATAAATGAGGCTTCAGAATAAGAGCCACGATGTCAGATTCAAATTCTCTTTCAACAAATTGGTGGTTATATAATTTTTGGCAAGTTATGTGAAAACCATAATATTTATCTTTTCAGTCTGTTAAATTAAAAGCAAAATAATACCTACTATACATTATTTTTATGAAAAACAGATAACATATTAAAAGCTTTTGGCACACTTGCTGACAGTCACTACTCAATACTTGTTATTTGCCATTAATATTAATGTTTGGGATCCTAATACCTTAGAACAAAATTCTAATGTCTTTCAAAGGGTCTCTGCTATTCTTTATCATGTTTCACCCAAGGTTGGTATGGTATCACCTGCTTTTTAAAACTTTATAACAAATTTTCAGAAAAACTGCAAAGATATTACAAAGCATTTCTACATGTATCTTTCCTAGTTTTCCCTATAGTCAACATCTTGCAGTAGTATTACACATTTGTTTCAAGTCAATAACCTTTATTTCATCTTTAAATATCATTTTATTATGAAAGAGAGACATCGTAATTATTTACATGATGGAAGATTTCTGAAAACAGCAGAATGGACAACTTCAATAGTTGTTCAGTAATGACACTTCAAAAGTGGCTTATTTCAATCTGCATACTTTTCAAGGTCATCACCTCCTCAAAATAAAAAATGATCTTTGTAGAGAACTACTTCACTCTCTGTATGCAGGTACCTGCCAACCTCATTTCCAATTTCTACATAAACTGGTTGAATTTCTCCATCCTTTCCTTTGAAGCCCAATCCAACAGCTACTACTGTTGCTTGCAATATATTTATTGGAGATTTTTCTGGAAGCATAATGCCTTTTGGGTTGTAGTCTCAGTTGTCTTCCTTTCAACTAATGTTAGGTAATGAGGGGAAGGAACTCCCTAAGTGCCTGTCCTGTGATGACTCTGCTCTTGCACCAGGGCTAGTTTCGTGGCGGTATGGACTTTGCTCTGTGTCACAGCCTAAAGGAATCTAGGAAACATATATCCATAACCTCTTTGTTCTTTGTTTTTGATGACTTTGCCAGTTCTAAGGGGCCCCTGTCAGACATGTGATGCATGTTCCACCTTTGGGATTATCTGATGTTTTTCTGATTGTTAGACCAGGGTTATGGGTTTTGGGAACAAGATGATAAAGACAGAATGCTGTTTTTGGAAAATCATGCCAAGGCGCGTAATATCAGTGTGACTTGTCACCATTGATGTTAACCCTGATCACCTGGCTGAGGTGTTGTTTGTCAGCTTTCTCTGTTGTAAATTACACTTTCTCCCTTTTTTCATACAGGGCTCTTGAAGCAAATGACTTAGTGCAACCCACTTTAGAAGGGGAGAGATGGGAGGAGAGTTAAGCTTTGCCTCCTTGCAGGAGGGTATAGACATAAATTATCTCGAAATCTACCAAAGAAAAATGTATTCCTTCCCCACCAACTTGTTTAACTATATGTCAGTATTGATCTGAGCTCTAATTTAACAATGGCCTTACATGCTTGAAAGTTAAATTAGAGCTGGTATAATCTTTGATATTTGAACTTTTTAGGGGTACTCTTTGTAAAATGAGATTAAAAAAACTGAGGTAGGGCAGGGTGGAGCAACAAAAACTAGTCAAGACTTAAGAAATATTGATTCAATGCTTTGACTTTCTGCTCACTTGCCAGGTAGCCTTGGATAAATCAGTTTTCTCCTTGAAATTGATTTTTCTCATCTGTGAATGGGGCTATAAATACTCAGCCCTCTGTTGTAAAGTATAACATAGAATAATAAAAAAAATATGAATTCTTTGAGCCCTAAATGCTTACAGTGGATGTAAAATGATGTTATTTACTACTAGAAATATCATTCACATCAATCTTCAATGTTTGAAGTAATGAGAAAATGAGAGGTGATATAAAAAAGTGTTTTTTAAAAGTTTTTGTTTTAATGTCAGGTATCATCAGAATGTCAATGCAGTGCCTGTACCATTTTGGTATCCTGCAGTTTTCCAGATTAGTTTCCATTTGAGGCATGCTGGATAACACCATAGTGGTACTCACTAGCTACATGGTTACACTTAAATTAAATAAAATAGTAAAATAAAAAATCAGTCCTCAGTCATATTAAATATATTTCAAGGATCTAAGAACCATGTGTGGCACAGATATAAAATATTTCCACTATTCCAAAAAGTTTCATTGGATAGCGCAGCTATTGAGGATAATTGTCTCCTTTATTCCTAATCCCATCCCTAACATGTGTCATATACTTTGTGCCACTGCCCTCTGGTCTCTTCTTCAGGATTACAGGATTCCGTGGATGCAAGTCTTTAGATGTACCCCTTTGTTCAAGCACAGACCCTATCAATCAGTAGCAACAAATATAATACTCACTGTCGGCAGTTCCATGAATTATTAATATATTTTCTTCTTTTAAGCCATGAATATTATGTAGCACACTGGATGCCTATAAAGGAAAACATAAACATTTATTTATATATGTGTGTGCATGTGTAAGTATATAAACACATATCTGTGTGTGTGTGTGTATATATATATATATATATATATATATATATATACACACACACACATCTGTATTTGCCCTTTTCCTAAAATTTTTGAAGAAAAATCCATAGCTCCTTTCATTATTATTTTTTTTTTTTTTAATTTCGAGTCAGGGTCTCGCTATGTTGCCCAGGCTGGAGTGCAGTGGCTATTCACAGGCGCGATCCCACTACTGATCAGCACGGGAGTTTTGACCTGCTCCGTTTCCGACCTGGGCCGGTTCACCCCTCCTTAGGCAACCTGGTGGTCCCCCGCTCCCGGGAGGTCACCATATTGATGCCGAACTTAGTGCGGACACCCGATCGATCAGCATAGCTCACTGCAGCCCAGAACTCCTGGACCAAGCGATCCTCCTGCCTCTGCCTCCCGAGTAGCTGGGACTACAGGCGCGCGCCACCACGCCCGGCGCTCCTTTCATTATTTTTAAGTTGGTTACCTGGTATGTGCTTTCTTCTTTAGATGGTATACCAAGGTATCTTTCAGAGAAAGCTGAGGCTGTGTGCAAGAAAACAGAAGTTTGAGAATAAAATAAAAATCATTTGACTACCATATTTCATTATTTAATTTCTACATTTCACACTTCATTGTCATGCTCCAATAAAACTGATTGATTCAGGGAGATGACAAACAGCTGCAAATATCTCTGATAATACATGATAAAAGAGTTCAGTTGAGCTTCTCTGCACTGGGATTTTCTTTTCTACAAATCAATATGTTGTAAGAGGTCAACCTGGAAGAAGTACTCACCATATAGTTTCAAGTCTGTAATGGGTGCAATAACTGTTCCACATTTAAAAAACTTTTCATCTGATTTTAATATCATTGATGCAACATAGCCACCATAACCCTGGCAAAATAAAAAAAGTCATGACAGTCATTCCTGGAGATATTTCTGGTTTGTCACCACTGTGTGTATAATACATAATTAATGACTATAATACTATATATTATATATGCACTATAATGTTCCAGGCTTGAGAAAAGAATTCACTAATCAATTTCCACATGAATTTTTTGAAAAGTTATTTCAATTTTTGCATAAGAGAACGTTTTAATAATCTTAGATACAATACAAAGTTAATTATATTACCATGTGCCATTGTGTTAAGTATTTTGATTTCACACTATACATCTAGAAGCTTCTTCAAATAATTTGAAGTTAGGGAAACAGAGCATTTGAACATTCTTTTATTTGCTGATAAAAAGAATATGTACATATATATACATAGGTATATACATATACACACATATGTACGTATTTCATCACAAATACAGATTTTGATTTAAATTCCACACAAACATTACTAGAAGGAAATGGGATACAATTAATGATGTTGCTAGTAACCAGAGTTAGGTTATTATTTATATTTAATTTTTAAATATCTTCTTGTATTTTTTTTAACTAATTCAATTACAAATACTTTAAAAATAAATCAAGGTGTCCAGTTACCTTTTGTCACCTATAGTCTGACTAGAAAAGTGCCAGAGGAGATTTTAACAGTTGTTATGTTATTCTAGGCTAAAGAAATAACCTACTGAGTTATCTATCCATCTGAGAAATTAATTTTAATTATGCTCTTGGCAATGTTCTTCATCTTATTTGACATCAGAATAGCATGGGAGGTATTGTAAAAATGTTAACAAGGTCTTAGTCCCAGAAATTTTGATGCAATGGGTTCATGATCTACTTCTGAAAGATTTTCAGATGATTCTAGTAAGTTTTGGTGCTATAGGGATCTGATATTCTTAGTTGAGATGAGAACTACAGAATTTTGGTTATGTTCCTTTGAGAGCATCATTTAAAAATTTATATTTGAAAGACCAAAATGTACTTGGACATTATTGAAGTGGTTGAGATGTGTGAAGAATGGCAGAATACATCATCTGAAAATAAGCCACTTAGGTATAGTGATTATTTTGAGCTACGGGCTCTTGTAAACCTGCAAATACAGGGAGAAGTTTTCTCTGATTCCCCTTCTCTTTCTAAAGACAGATCCTCCAAAAGGAACTCAATTGTCATAAGTCACCCCCCCGGAGTTTCATTCCCAAGAAAGTTTGACGATTATTTTAACAGTCTAATCTCCATTAAAAGGGGAGATTTTCAGGTTCTCTGCTCCAACTAATTAAGGGTGGAGCTGAGTGGAGAGGAGACATAGAAAAAGGCTTAAAGGAGGCACATAAGGCAGACTTGCAAAGAAGTCCTGCTTGCGTCCCAGCCTTGGACCTTCACCATGGACTTCACTTGCGGAACATTGGAAGGAGACACGTAGAGAGTCAAGACATGCAGAGATACTTGGAAGAGAAGTGTGTGAGGAGCCTGTGGGGAAGCTGACAATAGCAGCTGTTACCTTGATTTATACTCTGATTTTTGTTCCTTTTCATCCCAAACTTGCCTGACCCCTTGTACCCCTGTCCTATGGTTCCTGACCAGAAAGGTGCCTTAGACTCACGGCAAGTTTTTGCGTCTCAGCTGCCCTACCTTGGGCCAACACTGTTTGGCTGGGGATGGGTAACTTTGGGTGTTTTATTGGAAATTATTATCTTTTCTCTCTCTCTCTCTCTCTATGAACATTGTCCTATTAAAGTTCTTTCACACTAAGAGTATACTTTGTCTTATGCGGTGGGTGGCAGAACCATTTAGGGCATGCAAGTATGGGAGTCCTGGGGTTCCCCTCCTTCTGCACACTAGTATTATCACAGGAAAGGAGACTAAAGGTCAATTCCTCACCCAGACAAACTCTGTCACAAACTATTATATCTCCCATCTGTTGTTTTCAAGGACCAAACAATCCTTCTAAAAATAATCTACCCTTCCTAAATGGCTTACTTCCTCTCTTCACTTTTCCTATTAAGATGACATTAAGTCTGAATTCTAAGTCACCTCAGAGAACTGCTCATTTTCTACTGTGAATGTGGTATACATGTCAATAAACTCTTTTTGGTTTTTCTCTTGATCATCTGTGTTTTATTACAAGGGTCTCAGACAAAAGCACAAAATGGTAGAGGGAAAACTGTTTTTTGTCCCTACATATGTCAATCATGTTCTGCAATAGTTAGCTACTGCCATGAGCATGAGGGAAGCTTCTCCAACAATTGAGAGAAATGAAATTACCTTTATAGAATTAAACCACCACAGATTATCTTTGCTCAGTCTCTTTGAGTGATATGGAAGTAGTCTTAGGTCAGCAAAATCTGAAAGTTATAGGCTTAAAAATATTAAAAATTCTAAAGAAAGAAGAGAGGGAAGAAAAAGAATTTTCTTCCACCTCTGACTTCCTGACTGTGACACCCTGTAATAAAAGCATATTAAAAAGTCAACGGGAAATTTAACGACATGTATATCAAACATACTATGGGAGATACACAAGGAACCAAGTAACTTCCTGATATGGTCTTAACCAGCCCCTTAAATAGCATCTTTAGCTAAAGATAAAAGAAATATGTTGGGAAGTAGGAGAGTACAGTTATGAGAGGTTACCAGGAAAACAAAGGTAAAAAGCGTTGTTTTTGTCAGTCAGATTTTCCCTCCTGTCTTGTCTTTGCTAAGGTTTTTTTAATTTTTTTATTTTTATTTTTTGTGAGTCAGAGTCTTTCTTCTTGCTAAGAAAGGGAGACATAAAGGATAATCTCCTTTATAAATGTAAATGTCTCTTGAGAAAGGTTAACTTTCACTCCATTTTCAATGCTTCTTCTGTGTCTGCTTTTCTTAAATTATTCAGCTCAAAATAATCCTCAAACCCAAGAAGCATCTTCTGCATTATCATTTTCTGCTCCCCTTCAGAAGTATTAAGGAATAGGATGAGTCATGCACAAAACATGGGAATTTCTATCCCAAGAGGGTGGTTTCCCGGTGAAATGTGTCCAGTTTTCTCTCATGGACATGAAAGTAGCTGTTACCATAAAGAGAGTTCAACTATTTCCCATAAGACAAAATTATTCCCGTAGTTAAACATCCATTGGGTATTTTAATCCCTCAGTGGCCAAGAAACCTTTCAATGATTTGGTTGTTTACATAACCTGACTACCTTGAGAGAATAACTGTTTATTCTAATTCACCAAACATTGTGAGTCACATTTAAATAATATAAATTGATATTATGGTGTTTTTTTGGGGGGGGTTTCAGTTTCACTTGTGTCTCAATCTGATTATCTCCAAGAACTTCAAAAAGTGCCTTCCATAGGAGCAGAAGATTCTATTCTCAACTTGAAAATTCATTTAATTACTTGGAATTGTTAAAATGCATATTCTCATTCATTAGTTATGAGAGGTGGGGTTTAATATTTGCATTTTAAACATATTTCCAGGGAATGCTGTCATATATTTGATATTGTTATAATCCTGATTGATCAAGATATTATATATATTGATGCTTTAATGGCCCTGACTATGGAAAGGTGGGGGTACTTGCAACAGAATCACTTAAATTAAAAAGCAACCACTTGTTTAAGAAGACAGTGACAAACTTATGTTGGAAAGGCAAGGACAGATGAAAACCTGGCTGTGCTGAGAGGCTCTTTCTAAATCAAAATTCACAGTCAGTCCTGTTAATATGCTTCTGAAAAGTGGTATGTGTATATATATATATATATATGCACCACATTTAAGGCAATTTGAGAGGCTATGGATATCATTCCTATATTGCTGCCTTCTTCAGGATTTGGCAAGAGCCACCAGGGACTCTCTTACTGAAAAGTGGTTCCCCCTTGGCCCTCCCCATTCCCTACATAAGGACAGATACCAGGAGCTCTCTGGATGGGTACTTCCTACTCTGCATGCCAGTCTTCTGAACTGTGCCAAAAGATTCATTACCTTTTCCTTCTTTGCTTTTGGTTGAGATCTATGCTTATAATATTGAAATGTGGATTTCCTCCAATAAATTCCTATTGTAGTTATATGCATTTTTCAAATTAATTAATTTATTTATACAAGCACTGACTATAGTCAGAAGCTGGGAGGGTCAGAGAATTCACCAGAGTCAGGCACAGAACAGGAAGACTGACGAAACACACTGCTGAGTGTAGCAGTGGGTGCGGCAGGAGAGGTCTGCATGCCATGCGGGCCCCTCGCCGGCAGCCGGGGATTGAACCGGCGCTGCAGAGGCTACGGACAGCTTCACAGCCCAGCGCTCAACTGCTGCGCATTTGACTTGAAGTTATATGCATTTGACTTGAAGTTAACACTCTAAGAGATCCTGAACTGGATAAAACAAATTTGAATGTTGCTGGTCCACATTTTGTATGCCAAGATTTTATAGCATGAAATATATAAAGACAATGACCAGAACATCTTCCAATCTTTAGCAACATTCTCTAGAACTTTAAAAGAATGCATGGATATCCTCAAAAACAAGTCAATAACTTACCACCAGGAAAATACAAATCAAAATCATACGATACCATCTCACACCTGTGAGAGTGGCTCATCTCAAAAAGACCAGAAATAAGTATTTGTGAGGAATTGGAAAAAATGAACGCATGTACACTGTTGGTGGGAACGTAGACTGGCCCAGCCCCCTGTGGAAGATAGTATGGAGGTTTCTCTCAAAATATTAAAAGCAAGTCTCCCATATGACCCAGCATTTCCACTCCTAGATATACACATGAAGAATGTAAATGCACAAATTTGAAGGGATGTATGTACTCCTGTGTACTCACTGCAACTCCATAAAAGCCGAGTTATGGAAATAAACAAAGTGTCCACAGATGGAGGACTAGATTAGGAACATGTCCTTTATATACATGATAGAATACTACACAACTATAAAAAATAGATGAACTCTTATTGTTTGTGACAAAATGTATGGAACTGGAGAGGGTGATGCTAAGGGAAATAAATCAGACATAGAAAGGCAAATACCAAATGCTGCCACTTACATATGGAATATAGAGAAACAAAACAAAGGATCAGACAAAACCAAACCAATAACAAACTGTGGGCATCCAATAGCAAAACAGAGGCAAGTAGGAGAGTGGGGGAGGGAGCGATCCCAATTAGGTCCCACTAGGATTAATGAGAGAGTGGGGATGGGCATGGCGGAAAACAGACACTTGTAGAAATATGAATTTATATAGCCCCTAAAACAATTACAGTGTTGTAAACCAACTTTATCTCAATAAACATAATGTGGAAAAAAATAAACAACTTAATCAATCTGTGGAAAATGGACACATGATGGAGCTTTCCTGAGATCTTACCAAGAAACTAGTTTTGTAAGTCATTGCTGCTGCATAAAGAGTTGTATTTTACTCCTTTTTTTAATATGAAAATTTGGGATTAATGAAGCTAAATCATCTTTAAGACTTAATGATAGTGAAAGCCTTTGAATAAAATTCTCTGTACCATTTAAAAACCTAATCCAAAATGCTGCTTTAATTTGATTTATTTCAGAGAAATAACTTCTATTTTTGAAAGAAAATCAACATAGCAGGAATTAGAATAAATTAAATTTTAATTGCTCACCTTCTCCTCTACCATTTCATATTTATTCACTGATGCATGAGTAGATCATGAAAAGGTTTTTGGAAAATATATTCTGGAAGAGGGTAGGAATCATTTATAAGCTCTAACTAGATAAAAAGAGGGTGATTTTAATTTCAAAACAACTCATATCAATCAAGAAGATTCCAAAAGCTGGTGTGGTCATCACATTGAACCTGTTGTCATTAGATGTTTTAAATTCGACATAGATCAAAGATATTTAATAGTTGATATAGACTGCTATGTTTCAATCATGTGTTGGTACTTCATTGACTTAGTGATCAGATTTTCCCATTCATCACAAATTCTTTTTATTTCCATTCAAACATTTTAGCATTACTTATAAAATTGTATTTATTTTCCGGAGATATACTATCAATACCTGATATTTCATATATATTCTTTATTTTTGTTTGTCATCTATCTGTCCTCATTGAAATAATTTTTTTTAAATGTTATCTTGTGACTGTTATATTTCTAGAACCTCAAAAGGAGCAAGATACACAACTTTCAATAAATGTTTAGTAAATAAATTAATTATATTTGCTGTGATGCTGGCATAACAATCATATCAATAATTATTGAGTAGTAGGTGATGACTTAAAAGCTAAATATGGTAATATTTAGCTAACCATTATTCTAGCAACCTAGTTTAGAACATGCTAGTCACAATCAAAATTAAAGTACTATAATAATAGACAATACCTACAAATATAGCAGGAAAAAAACCTGATGTACATAAGTAAAATTCTACTGAAAGATATAAAAGAAGAACTAAATATTGTATTTAGTTGTATGACTCAGCTGGAGGCTACATCTTAGGAAGATTTAAATTCTCAAATAAACATAAAATTGTTTTGATAAAATTTAATTGAAATCGCTGGCTAAATATATTGGGAGAATTTGACAATGTAGAGAAAATAGGAGGTGTAAATCAAAAATATTTTGAAAAAGAAAAAAGAAGTGTGGAAATTTGCTTTCAAAAATTTCAAAATGTATTATAATTAAACATATTATTATAATTAAAAGACTATAGGATTAGCACAAGAAAGGCCAGGCAGACTGCATCAAGAAATAAACCCAAGGATGTTTAAAAACTTAGTATTTAGTTTGCATCACTAATCAAAATGTTAGGGATGATTTAGTTGGTGAAACTGACAAGCTATTTGAAATTAAACAAATAAATCCTCACCATACATTACATATGTTGTATAGCTCTCTCTGACCCCACTCAAAAATATAAAGAGAAAACATAATAAATACTTATTTTTATAGTTATGAGGCAATTAAAGAATTAAAACATAGAAAGAAATAACCCTGGAAAGGGCTTGAAAAGTTTTGTTAAAAGACCAGGAAAAATTTTACAACTTCAGTTTTTAAATAATCACAAACAACTAATTGAGAAAAGTGTTCAAACTAATATGTGAAACAAAATCTGCTATCTTTAATAGATGAAAAAAATATCAAATGTCAATAAATAAAGCACATATATTCACACATATCAAAATCTATAAAAACTAAAGTATATATTCTTTTTTTTGTGGGGAAGGTATGGCAGTATTTATTTATTTTTTACATTTATATATATATTTTAATATTTTATTTTATATAATTCTTACATCATTTTTCATTTTTGCACAATGTATGCATTTTCAGATTAATTAATACAAAGTAAAAATCAAAATCAACAAGCAACTATAAACCAGAGACACTACCGGGCGGGGAGGGGAGAGGAAGGATTAGGGTCAAAATAAGGGGGGGAATGATTGTATGGGAAATAAAGTATATATTCTTGTATAAATGGAAAAATTTAAAAGAATATTATAAAATGGTTACTATATATAAAACCTTAATTTTATGTAAGAATTGCTAAATCCATCATGGATGGAGTAACACAAATGAGATTCACCTTGTCATGAGAAACAACTAAAAATATGGGTAAAACATGAAGTAGAGGTTTTGAGACATTAGACATTGGGTAACAAAGGACAGTAATCATGAAACTATAGGAAAGTAGTCGGAGCAGTGTGAAGCATACAGGACAAATATATTTAAAAATTAAAACAGCATTAGTGAGTTTGAGGACAGCTTCAGATTGCCTAATATACAACAATTTGCAATTCCTGAAGAAAGGGAGTAGCAAAATTTATTTAAAGTAATAATAAGGGGACATTTTCCAAATTTGATTTAAATATAAACACCAGAAAATCAAGAAACTTTGTATGCTCCCCTCCACCTCCAAAAAAAGATAAGGGTTGGCTATCTGGAAATAAAGACAATTCTAGATTAAGGAAATAGTATGATTAGGAGTAGGTACCATGTTCCTCACTCCACTTAATGACTTAATTTTAAAAAGCTAAAGGATGGTATGTATACGAGCATCCAGTTTTCAAATATGTCAAGAACACTGTAACAATAGTTGAGAGTTTACAAGGCAGCCAAAGGAAGAGGACAGAAAATACTGTGAAAGGAATAAAAGATAAAGGTAATACATTACTATGGCAGAAGCAGAAAGCTAACAGTCAGCTGGTGGTATTGCCATTTTATATTTTCTTCTCCAGAACTAAAGATTCAGATCTGAAGGCAGACCAGGGAAGTAGTCATGACACGTCTCTGGAAGTGTATGCAAACATTGTGGTGCCCTGGTAGAGCAGCCATATCTCAGTCTGCTGGTTCTTCCTTGGACAGAGATTCAGACTGGCATCACAGATTTCAAATCCAACTATCCATTGAATTATTTTTAAGTGCTCATTTACTTTCTGCTACAGTGATTTATAAAATGTGCTATTACACAATAGCTGTCTGCTCATTTACAAAATACTCATGCATTAATAGACATGAATGAATTGCAATTAATGATGCTAAGCAATGTGGATTATGATCACATGTGAACATTCTGTGCTACTCATGCATCCATCTAATCACAGAATGCACTGATTCCGTCACTGAGACTAACCTGATAGGATATGGTAATAAGTTGACATAATTAATGCATATACTGGTCTAAAAATTGTATCAAATATATTCCTTATGTTGAAATAGCATAATTACTGCAGCAAAGACCAACAGTCTCTCACTGAAACAAATTATGCTGGGTGGCATAATTCATTGACAGTAAAATAACAATCAATGTGAAAATATGTGATGGTGTCTATAAAAGATATTTTACTGACAATATGTACATTGCAAATTCTATTGGTTCAGGGCAGATGCTCTGTAATAATTGGATTTTTTTATCTTCTACAGTGAATATTTTTTAGGTTATCTGTGAAATTAAATCTGAATTTTAAATACAAAAAAAAAATGACGGGCAGAGCTAAGCAGTTGGTGAAACTGACAAGCTATTTGAAATTAAACAAATAAATCCTCACCATACATATGTTGTGCAGCTCTCCCTGACCCACTCAAAACTATAAAGAGAAAACATAATAAATACTTATTTTTATAGGTATGAGGCTAAGCAGTCAGGTGACGCTATAGAACCTGGAAGACAGGTGGGTTCAGAGAGACACGTGGAGAAGAAAGGCATACTTGCTTCTTGGTTTTGCTCTTGCACCAGGGATTTAGGAGACATGGAAGGGGACTCATGGAGGACAGATGTGCAGACACTTAAGAGAGACATGAGCTTGAGAAACATGAAGGGAGGCTGACAACATCAGCTATTATCTTAACGTGGTATTTCCTTTAAATACAGTTTTCTGGGACCTGCTTGAGAACCCCATTCCTATGATTCCCATTAGAAAGTGCCTTGAGTTGTGGCAAGCTCTTCAGCAGCGCCTCTTCAGTCTGACCCTGATTGACCGGGCATTGTATTTGCCCTCACAGGGATCAAAACATGGGGAATATCTTCTTTTCTCTCTCTATGCACAAAGATAATATTAAAGTTCTTTTACACTAAGAGTCTGTTTTGTCTTTGTGCACATAGATGGCAGGATCTCTTTATAGCATGCAAATTTGGGGATTCTGTGGTGCCCCCTGGTCTCATGCTAACAGTTATTAACTGAGTTCAATTCAGAAGCCTTTGCAACAACAACAACAACAAAAATGAATAAAACAAAAGTACCCTAACAAGGCATATAGTCCAACATAGGAAATGAAACAAGAACTCGAATAAATATAATGCATTATATTATGGTATAATGACTATGCAAAACTACTGATGAAGCGATGAGGAAGGGATGATGATTTCTTGTGAAGAAAATTTAGTGAATAATTCGTGGAGTAAGGGACCTCTGAATGGGGTTTAATAACAGAGACAATTATAAAAGCAATATATGGGCTTGAGAATGGCATTTGAAATAAAAGGTAGGGACAAAGATACTAGGTAAAAAGGGTGGAATTAATACTTATAAGCAAAAAATGATATCAGTTTAAGTACATTGTAGAAAACTTAGTTGGAACAGTAAGTAATACTTTTAAAATGTCTTAAAGAGCCATTGAAAGTAATAGTTGCATATTTTTTGTATAATCTTTAACCACAGCATACATGTGAAGTATTGAAATAAAACTGGATATCAAAGCCAAAAGATGTGTTCTTTTTTTTTTTTAATATTAAATTTTATTTTTATATTCCCCCATACAATTGCAAACGCCCCATTCTGACCCCAATCCGCTGACTGAAGTTTATCTGTTGTTCTTTCCTCTAGTATCCATGTGGTAGTTTTAAAATATTCATTTCATCATTGATTTCTTTGTGTTTATAAGCCTAACACTTCAACAACCAGAAATAGGCAGCGATGTCTAGAACATATATTATGTGCACAAAAAGCATTTTTAGAAATACTATCATTCTAATTCTTAAACAGTTTGCATGCTCAGAGAACACAGAATTGCTTTCCCAATTCTGAAAGATTAAACTAGAACAAATTATATGTTAAAAAAAAACCTGACCAATTATTAGGAGTTCAGTATTTCAGCTTTAAGAAAAAGAGTGAGAGCCTCTCCTGGTGGCGCAGGCGGTTGAGTGCAGTGCTGTAAAGCTGGCCACAGCCTCTGCAGCGCGGGTTCGATCCTGGCTGGCCCACGAGGGTCCCACATGGCGCAGCAGACCTCTCCTGTCTTGCCTGCTGCTCCCCTCAGCAGTGTATTTCAGTCAGTCTGCCTGTTTTTTTCCCCACTCTGTCTCTGGTGAATCCTCTCACCCTCCCACACATCTGGCCTGTACCCCGGTTCTCATATGCAGAAAAAATAAATCTTTTTAAAGAAAAAGAGTGAAATGTCCCTCAGAATTTTTTGCAAATGAGCTGGATATAAATGAAGATATAGATGTATCCATGATAAAAACAAGATGTCTTTTCCACCAAAAGGAGAAAAAACCAGATGTGGAGATTTAGTCAAATACTGATGAATGTAAAGAAAGAAGTTGATCAAAAATGGTGAAATCCTGCCCTCCTGTTGTGAATCACAACAATGTTCACATTGAATTCTAACAGTCTAAAATTGTTTTGTCAAGTATTACATATATCAGGACCACTCAGGAGTTAATTGTTCTTTCTGATGTGCATTTTTGGTATGTGGTTAAAAAAAATCCACATAACATAAATTTTAGCAACTTAATCACTTAACACCACAATTCAGTAGCATCAATATTGTCACATTATATGAGAATGATCTCCAAAATCTTTACATCTTGTGAATCTGAAATTCTACTCCCATTAAATAAATACTTTCCTTTCCCCTGACCCCAGGCTCTGGCAGCTACCATTCCTCTCTGCCTCCATAAACTTGATCGTTCCAGATACCTCATTTAAATGGGGTAACACAGTGTTTGTCCCTCAGACTGACTGGCTTCATTGTGCTGCCTGTCCTTAAGCTTCATCCATGCTGTGACCTGGGAAAAGCTCTCACTGTGTGCATTTTTCAAATGTATCCAGAGTTTCCATTTGTGACACAAACATTTTCTTCCATCTTTTCTTTCTTTTTTTAAAAAATTAATATCTTTACCAGTACCAGTGGGTTTTCATTTATTTGTCTGCATTAATTTTGGGGGGAGCATAGTGCACAAAATATTTGTATTGATCCTCTGAATATTACTGATGAAAAGAATTGAAATACAGCAAAGGCATGCACATTACAGATGTCTGAAGTGTGAGAATAGGAGTGGTTTGTGCTGATTTATATTTTACTCAAAAAGTTGTGTTTGTTAAGTAGTTTTTCATGTGTCTACTTCTCAGTATACTTCACTCAGATTTATGCCCTAGTAAAAATAGCAGTTACTTCATGCCATGTATGTATTCACTTACAAAGAGTAGAAAATAATAAATCCATGAACATCAAGAATTTGCTTTGTCTCTGAAGTAAAATAGTTTAAGTTCTCCTCCCTCTGATCTAATGAGCTTCTAATCTTAATCCAGTGAGATGTAGAAACTAGGTGCTCAATTAATCTCTCTATGAAGCCTATTTTGCTACTGTGAAAATGATGTTGAAACTGACATAAAAATTATTGCAGCCAGGATTAATATCTTGCAGAAAGCACATAAGAGACGATTATGCACACTGGATCTTCTTTCAGTTTCTAAGCCAAGGAGGTCTTTCCTGAAGCTATTGCACCTGCTGCTCCTTCTGTGGAGAGCACTCTCCTTCAAGAGATTAGTAACCGTGGTTCTTTTTTGTTATTTAGATAAGCATTTTAAATATCACTTAATCAAAAGGGCTTACTTGACCACTCAATCTAATAACACTGGCCCTTCCTGGAGTTAATCCACTGAATTTTTTGTTTTCCTAATACGAGTTCTGTATGAAACTGTTTTTTATTTATTTGTCTGTGATCCTTTTCACCTTCCAAGGAGATAGGCTTCACACATAAAGCCCTTTTTCCTGTTGTTGCTCCATTTATACTAACAGGAACCAAAGAGATAATTAATTGTTGCTGAATTGATAAATAACTGAATATATGCAATATTAATTATACTATTATATTTAAAAGCTTATACAAAGAAAACTGTAGTAAAATGAAGAAACAATAATATACAAATGAGGAAATAATTAAATATCCATAACACACATATGTATACAGTCAAAACATTTCCACAATTTACCTTTCCATATATGCTTAGTCTTTTGGAATCAATGTATGGCTGTTTAAGTAAAAATCTACAATGAAAAAGACAAAAGAACAGTTACATCTGGAGTCAATGCATGCAGGAATTCATTCTTGACATTCAAAACAAACAAAACAACACAGAAGTCAGATTAGAAATACTGAAGGAATTATTTCATGTAGAAGGGTCATATATTCAAAATCTTGCTCCTCAAAATGATGGTACAACAGTTTTGCTACCTCCTGGTAACTTGGTACAAATGCAAAGTCTTGGGCTCGATTCCAGCCCTACTGAATCATCTCTATTGTAATATCTTAGCCAATTTATAGGAACTATTTTAAAGAACCTACTAGCTTTCTCAGGTGATCCTTTCATGCCAATGTGATAATGGTATCTATGAAAACTCAAGAATTGTTAATTAACTAGGAAAATAATAGACATTATGGATTATGGTAAATAAATAATATATAGCTTAATTAAAGTTTCTCCATTTTCATAAATCCAAAGTGAATTCTAATTCCACAGGGGAAGTATGATAATTCTTTTATTATGGCTCCTAGAGTGAAAGGTAATTGAAGAAAATGCAATTGTCTAAATGATGAACTTAGATAATTATCCAACCACTAAAATACAAATCTCTGAGTCAGCATCAGTGTTATTCTATATCTAGCTTCTGTCATGAACAATAGGAAAATGTGCATCCACTTACTTCACAGCTGCTATTTGGTCCTTTACTTCCACTGAACCTAACCTTCGATGAATCTCCTGCAAAATTTTCAGGCCCTGGAATCCACTTCCTCTGCCATCAAATCGTGCTATGATGACGTTATCCGTGTCTACTAATACTGAATCCCAGTCAATATGGAACTTATCTGTAACCAGCTGGCCTCCTGGTTCTTCATCCCTGCAAATACCAACACATTGGACCAAAACGAGAACAACTGACAATCAGGTAGAAATTTTTCTTTCATACTACTTAAAAATTATGGAAAAGACATATTCACTATTAAAATTTCTGTTAATCCTTGATGATAAACCTGAAAGCATAAGTTCCATTTCTTTTGTAAAAATGTTAATGATGACTGCACTGAATGAAATAAAAATATGAAACAAGATTTGAAATTGGATATGAAAGATTAATTTAATGCAGTTTTTTCAAAAGGAAAAATACATGCATTCCCCATAGGCATTCCTAAAGGATGATCATCAGGTTAACCTATAGGCCCATCTTTATTGGATTTCCTCCCAGTGTGTTTTAGAAATGTCTTGCAGCCAAAGGGTCTAATAGAGAGCAGAGTCAGTTATGGAGACTTGATAATAATTTAACAAGAAATGCACAACCCTAAAGAATGTCAGACTCAAAAAGAAATACTGCATTAATAATTCCTGATTTTTTTTTTTTTGAGGTGAAATTCTCACTGCAGAAAAGTTAAGCAAACAGTGAGGAAAAGTTCTTTTTCATCACTAAAGTTGACAGCAAGGAAGGGAAGCAGAGACACACTTGTTTGAAAAATTTCAAAGCTAAAAGAAGGATATACAACATGAACATTCTCTATAGAGGGAAAGGCTGATATAAATTTTTAGCTACAAGTTTTCATACAACAGATTATAATGCTATTATTTTTCAGAATAAAGAAAAAGTAAAAAAGGAGATTCCAATAAAATCACAGATTATCCAGGTCTAAACCTATATATAATTCAAGCACAGTTGTCTAGGTGATAGATTGGAAGAACATTAAAACACCTAACTCTGCAAAGATCTCCATTTTCAGTTGGGCTACATTCCAGAAATATCTGTAAAGATACCAAACGCTCTTGCCTTCATATTTATGCAAATATGTTATCTAGCAGCATCAAAATACAAGCTGATCCTCAACAAGATTTTAGATTATCAGAGATTTGCTAAAGAGGATAATTTTCAGGTAACAAAGGGAATTGAGCAGATAAAGAGGCTGTGTGGTACCAGTGAGTTAGGCCAAAGAGGAAGTAGGGAATGGGATAAAACATGAATTAACTCAAATATATTGAATGTTAAAAGTTGAATTGTGGTTCCCCAGATTCATAAATTGAATCTGTAAGCCCCAGGACCATAGAATTTGGCTGTGCCTGGAGAGACAATGCCTTGACAGTGGTGATTAAAGTGGACGAGACTGTGGGTCCTAGTCCAATCTGACTGGTCTTTTATAAGAAGAAGAAATTAGGGCACACATAGAAACCTCAGCATAGAGCAAAGAACATGTGAAAAGGTAGCAAGAGGGTAGGCATCTGAAAGCTAAAGAGAAAGGCCTCAGAAGAAACCTGCTGACACCCTGATCTTGAATGACTAGCTCTGTTATTTAAGATACTCAGCTTTTGGTTTTTTAGGGAAGTCCTAGTAAACTAATGTGGTTTAAGCACTGAATATCAATTTTCTTATTTGCTTCTTTAACCAGTTTGAGGAAGAAGTTGCCTGTTGCATGGTTTTTTACACCTATGATAATTTCTATAACTTAAATAAATTGTACCATACCAAAATTTTAGACATCCCTTCTCTCCATTTCCACTAAATAACACATTTGATAAACTGTAATACAAATCCAGTACTGCTTTGTCTTTGTCTAGAAGTGCTCCAGTTATTTTTTAAATTTTTTATTCATTGTCATTTTTGCAACTTGAGCTCTTAGTTGGACTATCTGGAATTGTTACTCTACCTATCTGTGTTTTCTGATTGAGAATTCTATTGACCTACTTCAGGAAAAAGTTTAAATTGCTAGTTTTTTTCCCAGAGTCCCAGATGATACTTATATAACTTACCTACTGTTTGAGAAATAGCATGAATTATTATGCCTAGCACAGTTTCTGGCGCATGGAATACAGAGCAAATTCTTGTTGTACTAGACACTTACTGGAAAAGTGGACTCAGGAAGAAGTTTCAAATGGAAAAAGCTTAAAAACTGTTGAGTTTATATATAAACATTGTATTTTGAGCCTTGGGGATTTACTGCAAATATTAGAAAACAATACATGATATACAGAGGATGATATACCAGGATTAACTTCAATCTTTAAAGTTGAGTAAAAAATATGACACTACTTCCCAACTTCACTTTGAATATAGGTAAGACCATAAAACTTCAAGACTCAGTTTCTTTATTTTTAATAAAGGAAATTATTGTCTTTCTCCTTCAGAATTCTGTATTTCAGAACAGTTTATGGAATAGAGTCAGCAATATAAAACCAGTATTAGATTCAGGGAATAATAGAAATGTTATTACACTTGCTTGAAGACAATTTTTTTATTTATATTAAGCATATTTCTTTCATTTCAAAATGGAGAATTTATATAGAACTATGGTCAATTGTGCAGAAATTAAACTGGGCAAGATCTGTGGATGAAGATATTGTGACACATTGTGTCACACATTGTGTCACTCTTATGTCAGAAGGTCTTCCATTTTTTAGATGTACCAATGATAATCTAAAGAAAATCAAAAATTATAATCAACACATCTCTTGAAGTGTTTATTAGAGTGCTGTAAGCTAAAAGGCAGGATTTTCCAACTTTAAACACTAGTAGCAGCTCGCAAGTAACTTTGTAAAATGTTTTGTTAATTTGGAAGATATAATTCACTAATTTACATATGGCCCATTGCAGTATTCACAGTTATTTTAGGAGTCCACAGCTATGTTAAATTTAGACAAATTGTAAATAACATTTTGTGGCAGGCATATACATAATGTTAAAATATTATCATATGACATATTTTTTCAAACTACCAGTTTTTTTCCAAACAAAAAACCTTCAAATTCCATATGCCTGCAATACTCAGTGTGGAAAAAAAACAAAACAAAACACATTTTCACTCCTTGGCTCTTTTCTCTAAATTGTCCATGTTTAACTTCAACCTTGTCCTTGCAAATTTTTATGTTACAATACGAAATGTTATAAATATGTTATCAGAAAATGATTTTAATTGATTTTTCTGTCAAGTTGGGTGTGTTCTTTCTCTTTGATGATGTAGGCTGATCTGTTTCAAAGTGAATCATAAAAGAACATGGCTTTTAAAGCTAAACATTACCTTTATAAGGAACAAGCCAGATCCAGGAGCAGGGGTGGAGATTGTTTGAAAAGTGGTGATTGGAAAATATCAGATTTGTTTTTGCAAATAAAGTCAAGAAAACACTACTTATTTGGCAACGTAGGAATAACAGGATATTTGGTAGCAGAGATGACCATAGGAATGTAGTATAGACCAAATCACCCATGACATAATAAATGAGTTCTATGAGTCATGTATATTGGCTATAATAATCGGTGGGCTCTAATTCATTTGGCTTCTGTTTGTATGTCTAAGTGTCTTCTCTAAGTGTGTTCATCTTTTATTCCCCATACATTATTGTACTTTATTCTGTCCAGAAATTGCTGGGAATCTTTCGAAAGGAAGATGTTTCGAGGTGAAGAAGGGGGGCATACATTTTTGTTGAAAGTTGGGGTGAAAAGAAAAAGTCCATCTGTTTTAAGCAGTGGAAAGGTCACAACAATATGAAACTTGACTATTTCCTAACACAGACAGCAAAATCAAATAAAGATTGCAAACTTTTCCTAGAATCTAAGGTCCTCAAGGGTAGTCTTCATCTATTTCAATACCATTGATAGCGTCTGTATGGATGAAGAGCTTAGGATGAGGGCATATAATATAAAAAGAAAGATAGGTAATAGACACCACATACAATACATTTCTAAAGGACAGCATTAACAACCTCTTTACAACATACCAAAACATCATCTATGCCAAAACTGAATTAAAGCAAAATGATTTGATCAAACCACATGATTGGTCAGAATCACAAATTGCTATTTAAATTCATGAAAGAGGGTTGAATTTATCTTCAGAGTACATAGGTTGATCCTGAGTTTAGTATGAGTTACCTTGAACAATTATATACCCTTTATTATTATTATTATTATTATTATTATTATTATATTTTTTTTTTTAGTGAAAACTATCACAAAAGTCCTCCCTGGTGTCACACAGGGTTAAGTCTCAGTACTATGAAGCACTCTGCAGGCACTGCAGCATGAGTTTGATCCCTGGCCAGGGAGCTGACCAACATGGCATAGCAGACCTCTCCAATCTCACCTGCTGCTCCCCTCAGCAGTGTATTTCAATAGATCCACCTGTTCTGTTTCCCACTCTGTGTCTGGTGAATCTTCTCACCCTTCTGCACCTCTGGCCTACACCCCAGTTCTTGTATGCATAAAAAATAAATATCTAGAAAAAAATGATCACACAAATACAAAATACCAGATACATTTTTTAAATATTTAGTATCTTCATTAAAAATAATACATTTTGAATTAGAAAAAAATATATATTTTGAATTAAGATCCAATATAGTACATTTGTAAAAGTGCTATTAGTAGCACTTTGGTTACAACAAATGAAAGGAAAATATTTCCTATAAAAGCCCTTGCCATGATTGATATATTGCCCTGTCACATGGTTTTGTTTTCCTACATGGCAGAATTTTAACGCTGCTATACTACATATATATGTGTCCATTGGGCCATAAAAATAGAGGAATATAGGAGAAACAAAGAAGGGATCCTGGAAAAAAAAATAAAAAACCAAAATGGACAGGCAACTATAAATCAGAGACATTCTGCAGGGTTTGGGGAGGGAGAGAGATGAAAACGGGGAGGGAAGAGCCCAAGGGATTATGGTGCACGGGTGACTTGGTGATGGGAATTTTACCAGGACTGCAACTGAGAGGAGAAATGAACAGTGATGTAAAATATATATAAACAAATCAATTAATCAATTAAAAAATAGGGGACACAGAATAACTTATTGTAATTTCATTTCTTTGTTCTTTCAAGATTTAAATATTGACGTCAGCTGCACGAGTGCTAGGTAAGCGCTAGAATCACTGAGAACCAACATTTTTAACTCTATGTCATATATAATAAACTAAAAAAGAGTATGTAAGAAAGGGTGAAGAACAAAAGGAAGGTAAGATAAGTGGTAAGGTAAGGTAAGGCAAGAAAGTGTGAAGAGCCACATCATACTGAATTCATCAGAAAATCAATTTTCAATGGTTGTTCTTTAGGACAGAATTCATTTTCAGACAGAACATGAGTTTGACATAGAATACTAGCTTTAATCAATATTCCTCTTGCCTTATTCTGAAAATTTACTTTACAGAAATTTTCTGTTGGTGATGATTTAGTCATAACATTTAACAAATGTATATCTGTATCCAAACATTAACGAAATTGGCCCTCTTTAAAGCAGTATACTGAAAAGGATTCAGCAGATGGGTGCACTGACTGCTGGCTCAAGTCAATCCAGTCTCTCTTCTCTTGTTTCCAAAGAAATACATATACATGCAGCATCCAAACAAGAGTCCTATCCTCTACACCTTTCTAGATTATAGAACTTGTGACATAGCCATTAAGTTTTTTGGGAAGCTTTTTTCCCCCATTTTTTTATATTAAAAACCTTCTCTATTAATTTTGTGTGTTTTTTTTTTTTAAGGTTTATTTATTTATTTATACAAGCACTGGGTACAGTCAGAAGCGCGGGAGGGTGAGAGAATTCACCAGAGCCAGAGCTGGGAGCAGAGCAGGCAGAAGGCCCGAAGCACACTGCTGAGGGGAGCAGCGGGCGGCAGGAGAGGTCTGCACACCACGTGGGACCCTCCTCCGGTGGCAGGGGAGCAGCCGGTGGCTGGGGAGCAGCCGGTGGCTGGGGAGCAGCCAGGATCGAACCGGCACAGCAGAGGCTGGGGCAGCTTCGCAACCCAGCGCTCAACCGCTGCACCACCTGGGAGGCCCTTGTGTTTTATTTTTATTAATCAATTTGAAGTTCTGAACTGGGAGGGTAGTTTGCATTAATAAGATGGAATTTATTTTCCCCTCCTCCTAATTTTCTCATTTCTTCCCTTCTCCTCCTATATCTTATAAAATAGCCGTCCACCTCTCAGGGTCAATTTCTGTCTACGAAAGGCACTCTTTCTTGTCTTGAAGGGAATTCATTTCTATTTGGTTCTTTGGTTTCTCTCAAATAGAAGCCAGAGATTGTTTCCTTAGCATGATACAAAACTGTATAACAACTATCATTAGTGCAATGAAAAAATGCAGAATCCAGTTCTTTACATTAAGTTATTTATACTGTAGTAGAAAGCTGCTACATATATAAAAAAAAAAGAAAGAAAAAAAGAAAAGCTTATCAGAATATAAGTTGAAGTACTGAACAGCATAGATATTAATGATCCAGATATAAAATTCAAGAATGGACTGTTAGTATTATCCACACAAAATTAACCTCGGGATAAACATATTAGCACATGAAAATATCTAAAAACCAACAGAATAGGGCCACAGGGACACCTTGCAGACAAAATAGTGGAAACTGGGAGGAAGCTCCAATCTTCTAACGATCTCTGCTGTCAAAATCTTGCTACATTAATTATTATACACTGGGCAATTTCCATTTGGGGTAATTTCTTTGTTTCTTTTTTTTTTTTTAAGATTTATTTATACAAGCACTGGGTACAGTCAGAAGAGCGGGAGGGTGAGAGAATTCACCAGAGCCAGAGCGGGGAGCAGAGCAGGCAGAAGGACCGAAGTACACTGATGAGGGGAGCAGCGGGCGGCAGGAGAGGTCTGCGTGCCATGTGGGACCCTCCTCCCGTGGCCGGGGAGCAGCCGGGGATCGAACCGGTGCTGCAGAGGCTGCGGGCAGCTTTGCAACCCAGAGCTCAACCGCTGCGCCACTGGGGAGGCCCTTGGGGTAATTTCTAACAGAGTAAGGGAGTAGAAAGGGAAGGGAGTTTTGTGATTTTTATTTTTAGTTACTGGAAATGGAAATATTATTACAGAGTTAGACAAGCACTTGAGCTACTCCTTTGCCTTTTTGAGAGGGTCACTTATAAATCACTCATAGTCAGAAGAAAATTCAGCATATGTTTAGACAGATTAAAAACAGGAGACTCTGTCTCAGTGTGTTGTGTGTGTGTGTGCGCACACATATGGCATATAAATTCATACAGTAGGTCTGCATAAATTTTTAATGGAGAATAACCTATATGCTGACTTTAGAAACATTACTATACTGAAGGAAATTAGTACTAATTATGTATATCATTAAAAAGAATAAAAGAAGCAGGGGAAATCTCAACAATCATATTTCTTCATTTTCTCAGGGAAAATACTATTCATCATGGTAATTTAGTGAGTGTAAAATCGAGTATGTAATATGTGGTAAGATTTACATAAGGGATTGTGACGGGTAAGTTATACCAGAATGGACACTAACCATACACAAACTTTGAACCTGCATTTTCCTGGGTGGGGATTTGTTCACCTCCAATAATATATAGTGGTTATACAAGAACTTTATTTTAAAAAACTATATTATCTTTTTTTATGTTTCTACACGTAAATTTATCAATTGCACAAGCAAATTTTAATCTGTTTACTTTGTTGTGCCTATTAAATAAGAATAACAATGAAAGTGATAACTATGGGTAAACGTTATTATCAGAACCATTTTACAGTTTAATAAACTGAGAAACACTGAGCTAAAGCAACTGTAAATCAAGGATGAATAAATAAACTTTTTCTTTGAGACAACATAATGATAATAGTTGACCCCAGCAAAATATTAATTTGCTACCTTTGCCATTTCAACAATTCTATTCTGAAACAAAAGAAAATTGGGTTTCTTAGCCAGAATATGACTAATAATTTAATCCATATGAAACTATCATATTGTTCATGTAAACCATTCATATCTCAGATCTGCAGTAGCAGAGAAGAGCTCAAATATATAAATATGTATGTCATAGAAGCAATTTTATATATTTATATATATGCACATAAATCTGTAAATTTAAAGAAATCATCAAAGATAATGCATTATATACACATTTGTTTCAAAGTTAGAATTTATATTCTTATGCCATTTTCTCAATACATTAACTTTGACTTTGTACAATTTAAAATAGTACTAAGAAAATCAAGCTGGCAATTATGATGCATATCTACGGATTGTGAAAGAACAAGGTCCAATTTGTTCAAGAAAAATATGAAAAGAAATAATCCCCTTCTCTATTTCCATTACCTAGATTAAATGCCATGTCTTATCTTTTCTTAATCATTTCCTGTGTATTACAATGTGGATACATTTCCCATCCACTTAAATGAGAATGTTTAACAGGAGAAAAATCAGAAACTTAAAATTTAATCTTCGACCCTCATTATATGGCAAAACAATAATAATCACTCTTTGAGATGAGTACTAGCTATCTCTCTCATCTATATCAAACATATTCATATGTTATATTTACTAGTAACTAAGAGTGAAGTGGGTATGTATCTTGTATGAACAAATTAAGGATCAAATAATGTTAGAGAGACTTTGAAATATATCTGTCTCTATTTTTGGGAAACAAAATATCTCACAAAAATTTGAGTCCACTGAATAAATACAGTGTAAAGACTTCCCATAAACTGAACATTTTGATCGGAATTCAGAATTTTACGAACTAGTCTGGGCAAGAATTTGATCTCTCATATGGGAATCTAGGAACTTAACAATTCCCATAAACACTATTTTATACCAAAGCATTAGCCTTTCACTAGTGAAAAATATCTCATTCTAGAAAGTATTGTAAACTGTTAAGTGGGAAGAACAAAAGGTTATTTTAAAAATAATGGTAGAGAAGTCTCTATTATTTCCAGTGAGCATTTTTGATCATTTGCCAATAATAATTATCACACTAAGTAGGCAGACGATATTGCAGAGTAGAAAGAACAGTGTTTTTGATCCAAAAATAAATTAGTAAAACTTGAGTTCAAATGCTTATTTTGCTTCCACATGATTTTGGAAGTAATATACAGGGCATATTTTAGATGTGGTTTCCTTGTGTTAAAATGGGGCTAATGCTTATCTTGCTTGGCTTCTCTAAGAATTGAAGGTGGTGTTTATACCACCTCCAATAATGCCATTTATACAGTAAACACTTAATAAGTGGTAGCTATTATTATAGCCAATCATTTTTAAGAAAATAAGTCCAATAATCAAATGTAAAAACAATGACATGAACATCAACCATTATTTAGCAACATTGAGAAAGGTTGTAAGAGAAATGTGAGACTCAACTCACATTTTTCTAAGTAGGAAACTAAATTGATTCATCTAAAACTCTGAATTTAAGCACATTATAAATTCTAAAATCATTTGTTTCTCCATCTTGACTTTAATTCAGGATCGATTGCTTTGCTTATTCATCTATTCATGGATTCATATATTCATTCATTCAATATTTACTAACCACAAATAATGTTTCATCCAAAGATTTCATAGTTTAATAGTAGAGATAGCAAAACAAATATTGTAATCTAGTGTGGTTACATGCTATAACAACATCATATATAGAATTATATGAAAATATATCTTGTAGCATTAATATTTTTCCAGTTGGAAAAGGAAACTAAAAATACTGGAAGATCATGTAAAAAGTTACAGAGGCGAGACTAAGAAGTTGGTACTTTCCTGAATAGAGTAATTTTTAAATATCTACAGACTGAGTCTCTACTAGGGGATGAATAAAACTAAATGAATATGGACAGTAGAGAAACAGGTAAAGAGTTTTGTAGGATGTTCTAGGAATGTGGCTTTTTAATAAAGAATGTGAGAATCTTAGCCAGCAGAACCACATCCAGAATGAACTAAAAGAGAAAGAATACAGTTGAAAATTAACTAGAGAGAAAATAGAACAATAAAGAACAGAAAGTACATCTAGACAACAGGGTGGCAGATTACAATAAATATAAAGCTCTAAATGTAATGTCCTGATATGAGGCATGAAGAAGAAGAATGCAGAATTTCGTATACCATCACAGAGCAAGACAAGGCACTATGGTCTAATTGACATGCTATTCAAAATTTTAAACAATATCCATGGTGTTTGTGGAAAGCAAATTATATATGAAAAAAGGGTATGTTGGGCCTCCCCGGTGGCGCAGCGGTTGAGCGCTGGGTTGCAAAGCTGCCCACAGCCTCTGCAGCGCCAGTTCGATCCCCGGCTGCTCCCCGGCCACCAGAGGAGGGTCCCACATGGCTCGCAGACCTCTCCTGCCTCCCGCTGCTCCCCTCAGCAGTGTACTTCGGTCCTTCTGCCTGCTCTGCTCCCCGCTCTGGCTCTGGTGAATTCTCTTACCCTCCCGTGCTTCTGACTATGCCCAGTGCTTGTATAAATGAATAAATAAATAAATCTTTTAAAAAAAAAAGGGTATGGTATCTTGATTGTTGGAGATGAGTATTAATTTCACTCACTATGAATGTATCAATCAATTACATTCTAATATTTAAGAGAATAAGTATATAGAAAATAGTTGACAAATTGTTTACTTCCATCACACATCAATTGAATGTTGAAAATATTTAGATAGCAATTAATATTCTCTCCATTTAGAATGACTTAATAGGAAAATTGTAATAATTACCATGTTCATTTGTTTCTAGACATCATCTGTTTATATACTCAATACATATCTGTGGAATAACTCTTATTATGAGAATTAGCTGCTCTGAGGAATACACAAATAAATTAGGTATCATTTAATTTATAGAATGAATAAAATAGATTTTAACATTTTTATTTTGTTAAAGTGCTGAAATATTGCAGAAACCATTCTGTAAATCATTGCTCTAAATACTAGCTTGCAGACATCAAAACATTGGTTCAATATCTAGTGGGAGTCAGAAATTCCCTAAATAACATATGAAAGTATCCTCAAAAAAAATAGGATAAAGTGGAAAATCACACTGTGAGCTATATGGTTCAAGATACATTGGAGCTGTTTGGACAGAATGCTATCTCGGTAAGAGGAGGCATAGATTTGGGATTATAATAGGATATATTGATGGACTGATAAGAGCGTGAAAGAAAGCTTCAGGAGGATAAGGATCACCATGAATTCATTAGGATTTTAAGGAAGAGAGAACTCAAGGGAGAGAGAACAAAGTCAAAGGAGGCATTGGAAATTAATATAGCTCACTGAATAGTCAGTGACTCCCTAGGTAAGAACTTTTCAAGTGTGGCATTGATAAGTTGAACATGAAAGAACAGAAAGTAGGAAGAGATGATAGTTCCTTGGCACTGAATGTAATCCCCTATCTCTACACTGTTTCTTTTATGGAGACAACAAACAAATAAAAAAAATCTCATCTTTTACAATAGCACATTCATCTGGATTGCTTCCTATCATGGTCTAGGTATTTGTATCATCTATCAAATAATCACCTATCAGTCTTGTACCACTAAGAGGACTGCAGGTTAGTCAGTAATTTTCCTATATGTCTACTAGGCATTTGACCATATACTTCACAAATCAAAAACACTAGAGTGTATTTTAAGACACTTATAAACTTTATATTACACAACCATTAACACAGCTTCTTGCATGCAAAATCAATATGGCAGAGGGTGTTGTACTAAATTACTTACACATGAGAAGAAAATAAGTATAACATGAACAGTAACAATTCAAGGTAGTAAATGCTTTGTACCTATAGTATAGGTACAAAGATGAAAATAGACATTTAGATCATTGAAGACTCCCTATAAAGTTAAACAATTAGGCATCCAGAAAGAAAATAGGAAGAGTATGGAAGAAAAAGGGGGTCATGACCTTATGGAGACCATTAAAGATTGAGGTCACTGAGATATATTTGTAGTGGCAATGCTTCTCAGATTTTCCATTATAGTAAGCTAATCTGTTACCAATGGTTCAAGTGTACATTCACTGAAATTAGACTTGGGATTTCAGAAAATATGACTATAGAAGGTTCTCATGATTTGTCTAGTGGCAATAGGAGCATTTCTTCTGAGGTTTCATAATGAAGAGTTAGCAGAAGGGGGATTCCGAACTGCCAGAAGCCACTTTCTTCAAGGACAAACTACCTTCCAGCTACTCAGATATCTGCTGCAGCCAGTCTCATGTAGTGATAGAATTTCCTAGATACAAAACCATCTGTCTAGGTGAAGAGATAGTTCATAGTCTGTAAATCATCTCTTAGCCACATTTATAGTCTACTCATTATTCCTCATAATTGCCCTTTTAGGAAAAGAAAATTCTATCAGTAAGTCATAGTTTACATGGTTTTGTAAGTCATAGTCTATAAAACTTCTGAGAATTTAACTCTGAAAACAAGAACTTGGATAAAATAAATATGTAGTATATTCAACATGTAAAAATGAATAAAATAAATTAATAGTAATTTTCATTCTTTTTATCAATTAAAAACATGCAAAGAAAATTCTGAGTCTGACCGCATTATTTTGTTTTAGAATGAATATTTATTAAATAACTACTAACACCAAATTATAGACATACTGAAAATTTAAATATGAAACTACTACTAATAACGATGAAGATGGTTATAATTTTAAAAACAAAGAGCTGAAGTTTTTAATACCAAATGCTACGGTGAATGTCTGTATCAATTATCCATATTTTTATTTCCAATATCTTTATAAGGAAACAGAAGTTTAGAAAAATTAATCAATGTATTAGAAAATCTTTAAGCTGAGATGTACATACAGGCTTACTTAACTCTTTTTTCTTTTAATTTTTTTGAATTTATTTACATCACTGTTCATTTTTAAACAATAGTTGCTTCCCCCCACCCCCTCAGGTGTAGTCCCCACAGACTTCCCTTCACCAAGGCACCTGTGCACCATTACCTCAGTCCCCTGTGCTCCTCCCTCCCTCTAATCCCTCTCCCTCCTCCTCCCCTGCAGGATGTCTCTGATTTATAATTGTTTTTGCTTTGTTGTGCTTTGTACTGTTATTATTTTTTTACAATGATGACTTATTTTGTTCCCCTATATTCCTGCTATAAGTGAAACCATCCAATATTTTTCTTTCTCCTTCTGGGTTATTTCACTGAGCATAATTCCTTCTAGTTCCATCCACTTTGCTGTGAATGGCATGAGTTTATCTTTTTGGATTGCTGAATAATATTCCATTGTGTTTATATGCCACATCTTTTTTACTTAAATTCTGAGTCAGAGTTACTGAGGTTTTACCATCCAGCCTCTATAAAGACCTGACTAACCCCTTTGAACAAGAGAAACTGAGTTCTGTGTTACTCCTTATATTTCCCTTTGAATTAAAAATCACCCAGACCAAAGCAAAAATCTGATGCCAGGACAAGCCTTAAGAGAGAAAAATCTGTAATTTTCAACAGAGGAAGTCTGTAATTTTTATCTTCTTTTCCCCCAAAGTGTGCTACTTCTCTGGAGACAGTTGTCCACATATCCATCTGGACATGCGAGTTATACTTCAAGGAAGGATGCCAAGTAGAGTGTGTTTCCCTAAGGCCCCTTATACTTCAGTGAATAAAAAGAAAATCTCTTTCAGTTTTGGACAGAGACAGAAAGTGAGGTATGGCGTCGAGAATTTGTTTTCCTTTTTTGTCTCATTTTAAAACTTCAAATATTTTCTCAATAAATATCATACATGCAATAAAAATCATACATGCAATTCAAATTCAAATAAAAATTGACAGAAGACAAAAAAGAGACAGAAAAGTCAAGATAAGAAAGTATATGAACTCCCTCAGGAAGACATCAAGACAGTTCAGAACCTTCTGGTTCTTAGAGAGAAAGGAGAAAGGTCTCTGAGTATGAGAAACTAAGTGAAGTTGAGGCATTAGAAATAGTAAATTCGAGAAGAAAAAGAAAAAAGTATAACATTGCCTGTACTTTTTGTCTTGTTAAAGTAAATTGACAAATTGCTTCTCTACATTAAAATATCTAAATAAAATCAATGTAAACTATGTTAAAATAAATTATAATCACAATAATTATAAGAATCATATGTGCTAGACACTTACTATGTTGTATTGCATTTGATCTAAAAAACAGTCTCAAAGCATAAGCTGTATTGCAATGCTCATTTTGTATTTGGAGAAACTGAATCTTACAAGAGGTTAAGTAATTTGCTACACAGCTACTAAATGGTTAAACTGGAATTGGAAGCCAAGTAATTTGATTCCACAGCCTGAATAATGTCACTCTACATTCAGTAGTTACAAGTAATGTTATTTTTTATTTCTATTATTGCTACTATTAAAAAAAGTAACAATGGCCCAAAATGTTGTTACTCATGTCAGGTGAGTAACACCTAATATCTAACCTAAGTATCAATAGTTTCATTCTCTCTCAAAGTGGAAATTTAAACTATTTAATCTGAAATTTTTATCTGGTCAGCACTTAGTGAGGTGACCTGCATGATAAGACTCTTGCCTTTCTCTGAGGGCAGGTACCCTTTCCTAAAATAATTTTTCTTTTCTTTTGATAATAATCTTTTCCCACCCATTTTGACTATAGAATCCTCCCATTTTTTGTGTAACTCCTTCCAGAGCCTCTCTACTTGCTAGATGGGATGCGGCCTAATTTCTGAGGTATTTAATACAACCAATTAGATCTCTAAATTTATTTGGATCAATTTTTTTTTTGTTACTACTAGGTTCTGATGTAATTCTAGACAATTTTAAGCATTTTCAGCAATATGCAAGCTGAGTTCTTAATAAGGAAAATAACTGATAGTTCTCAGGAATTCAATGGCACATCAATATCAAGGTAGGTGTCCGTTCGATGTTAAGAGCCCTGTGCCTGTACAGCAACAACAGTCTCACAAAAATTAGGAATGAATTCAATTCCCAAGTCAATACCAAGTTGGGGAAACTTAAGGGTCAGGTTTTCTGAACACGAGATTGCTTCCTGCCGACAATTAATCCAAGAAGAAAAAGGGACAGGAGTGATATAAATAGTACCGATAGCTTCAGCAGTGGAGATAAATGTTTCCTCAATGCTGACTACATAACTAATAAACAGTAAACATAGGGCTTACCTGCAACAACACAGATATATGTTAAGGACTTTATGCCAAGTGAAATAAACCAGTCACATTAGGACAAAAACTTCATGATTCCACTTAAAAGAGGCATTCAAAATGATCAAATTCACAGAAACAGAGAGTAGAAAGTTGGATGCCAGGGTCTGAGGGAGGGAGAGTTGCTCTTCAGTAGGTATAAAACTCCAGGCATACAAGATGATTCAAGTTTTACAGATCTGCTGCAACACTGCTCATTCTTAACAATACTCTATTATTCAATTAAAATTTTGTTTAAATAACTGATTCCATGTTATGTGCTCTTACCTTTATAAATATAGCATAACTTTCATCTAATAAAGGTATCCAAAAGAAAGAGAATTATATGCCAATATCATTTATGGGGGGGAGAGAGAGAGAGAATAGGTCTTGAGTAATTGCTAAGCAGACATCCACACACCATACTCTTCGTATCATTATTCCCAGTGGTAACATCAAGTTCTATATGGGATGCAAGAAGCACAAAAAAACTACATATTTTTCCTTATTAATAGTGGTGATGTCCTTGAGTAACTCACACAACTGACAGATATCCTGGTTAACTACACACATAGGACTTCTGTGTGTGTGTGTTTTAATCACTCTGCTGTCATGTGAGGCATAAGAAAAATTATAAAATCCTTAGATTCCTTTATTTCAAAAACAAATAAAATACTTACATTATTAACAGAAGAGCATACTGGTTTCGGTCCGTAAAATCTTTGGGAAAGGACAACTGTAAAGGAAGTTCTTTTAAAGAAAGAGCAAAATATTAAAGATGGAGAGTCATTTACACGTGAAACTACAGATGCAGAGAAAGTTGTTCTCAAATAAGATAGCATGCACAAAACTTTACCATAGTCGTCAATATGAAGCATTTTAATTTCTGACTTTAATATCTTCTTCTTGAGGATAGCTTCCTTCCGCATAGAATTATTTTCCAATACAAAATATTCTATAAATCAAAAAGGGGAGTGTAAATCACTAACTTCTAGGTATTGATCAAGAATCAGCACAACACAATAAATAATTCACAATCTGTTACCATTTGGAGCTAAGCACTGATAAAACTCTCATTTATCTCATGAATTACTGCAACCATTTTCAAGCTTCCTTATTCAAGTGAAATTTTCTCCACTTGCCCCTAGACTTGGAATTAGCATATGCACTTTCATGCAAATCTCATCACATAACTATCCTTCTTAATAATATTTACAAGAATACAAAATTGGGGTCTCCCTGGGGGTGCGACGCGTTGAGCGCAGAGCTGTGAAGCTGTCCACAGCCTCCACAGTGCCGGTTCGATTCCCGGCCAGCCAGGGAGGTTCCTACATGGTGCGGCAGACCTCTCCTGTCTCGCCCGCTGTTCCCCTCAGCAGTGTCTTCAGTCTGTCTTCCTGTTTTGCTCCCTGCTCTGACTTGTGAATCCTCTCATCCTCCCGCACCTCTGACTATACCCCAGTTCTTATATAAATAAATAAATCTTAAAAAAAAAATTTATCTACCACCCAATTAAGATGAAAGTCACAATGTCTGAAGTCTAATACAATATAACAGGCATGCAAGAAATCAGGAAAATGTCTCTCAAGATGAGAAATCTAGTCAATAGAAATAACCCAAAATGACACAGATGATATAATGAATAGTCAATGACATGAAAACAGAGATTATAACTATATTCCATGTTTTCAATAGAACAAAAAATGAGGCAATTAAAGAGAATGATGATAATTGAAGAGAACCAAGTAAAATGGGAAGATCACAAGGGACTGTGGTGATGGTGCATCGGTGAATTGGTGGTGGGAATTCTATGGGGACTACACCGGGACTACACCGGAGAAAAGAAAGCAAACATTGTAAAAAAAAAAAAAAAAAAAAAGAACAATGTTGTAAAAATAAATATAAATAAATCGTTAAAAAGAAACCTGAAAAGTAAGATCAAGGAAAACAACCATATTTAAGATGAAAAGTACTGGGTGGAATTCCGAGCATATTAGATGCTTATGAAGAAAACATCAATGGATTTGAAAACATAAAATAGACAATATTAAAATGAAACAAAAAGAAAACTGATAAAACATAAAGGGTACATCAGTATCTAGGTAAAATTTTGATTGATATTACATTAAATGTATAGATTTAATGAAGAAATTTAAATGCTAAAATAGTTATCTAACCCATAATATGTGTGTGTGTATGTGTGGGTGGGTGTCCATTGGAGTCTTCAATTTCTCCAAGCAATGTTTGTTTTTATTTTTAGGGAACTTGCAATTTTCATTAGACTTTTTTGGTCTCTTTTATGATTTCAGAGTTATTTTAAACATGATTTATAACTACTTTTGAATTTTCTATTGTACCATAGTTTATAAAATAGTTGTTTTTTCCATATTGACTGTACCTCTAACCATGATAAAGTCCCTCACTTCTAATAGATTTGTGGGTGTGTGTAGATTTCATAGAGTATTGTTGATTTGTTCCTTGTTTTATTTACAAGTATGACTTTTGCAAATAAGCACAATTTCCTACTTAGATTCCCTTTTTTTTGTTCCATTTCACAAGCTAAATCCTCTAATACAAAGTTGTAGAGAAGATGTGAGCTCTGACATTCTTTACTTTTCCCCAGTCTTGTCATTCAACAGTAAGTTTGTTAGTTGAAGTTGTTGAAGTATTTTTGTAAATTCCAAATCAATTTGGTTAATACTGGCCTTATATTTTTCTAGGGAAGTTTATGGAAGGCTGGTATTCATCTATTAAATGTGGCATACAATGCACCAGTGGAGCTAACTGGAATGGGACTTCTCTAAACAGGAAGAATGTTGTGAATTAAACTTGTTAGTAGATAATGGGATATTTATATATTATCTTTCTTTTTGTTTGGATGTTAGGCATGTTATGCCTTTACTCTCTAGCTTATATGCTAAATTTACTGCATAAAACTACTTTTAATAGTTTAATAGTTTTTAATAGTCCATTGCTATCATTCTAATATCTGTAGTATTTCTATTCACAATAATCTATTTCATTAATGACAACGGTAATCATGATATACTCTTTTATGATTAAAATTTTATCAAATTTTTTGATCTTTTTCAAAGAGGTATCTTTAGTTTCAAATATTTTCTTCTGCTCATGTTTTCTATAGTTAATTTCCACTCTATTCATTCTCCCTTCAACTTGCTCTGTACTTTTTTTGTGCTCTATTTTTTCTAATTTCTTAAGTTGTAAATTTGATTTTAAAGTTTTCCATTTAAGATTTTACTCTAAAAAATAAGATTTTACTCTACTCTCATGTTTATTTTTTCTGATACTGAGTCTGAAGCCATTCTAGGCTTTGTTACTATGTATGCAATGAGTGGATGTAATATGTCTTTATTTTTGAAAGTTGCTTTTTATTTTTTCTATTTATACTTAGCTAGGTATCCTCAGCAACAGACTCAAGCTGAACTTCATGTATCTTCATCCTCTTCAGTTGCTTTCCACTCTGCCAACATCTGAAAGTTTCAATCTTTCTAAACTGCAGTTTCTGTCTCCACTGATTCCAAGATACCGTTATATTCTTGTTGGGTTGTTTTTCATTGTACCACTATTCAGAAAATGATTCCAAATAGAAAGCCAGGACGATTACATTAATCTCACTTATTTTCTTTCTTTCAGGGATCAGAGACTTAGCTGATTATTATCTCTTGCTTGAAAATTGCTATTTTATCCAGTTTTTTTTTCTTTTTCTTTCCTTTTTTTTTTTCTATCTTCTTGGCAAGAGGCCATGTCTACTTCAAGGTACTCCATAGTCAAAATAAGAATCTTTTAAATTGTGAGTGGTTTATCATTGGTACTTTACAGTAAAACCCAAACACAGAATGAAACAAAACTTAGGACTTGACTCCTGTCTGTCTGTGTAGACTATACCTCTTTGCTTCATTTTGTTTCAGTCACATTGAACAATTTCCATCTTGGAAGTATCAACATTTTCCTGCCTTCTTTTGTTTGTAAAATAACATTCCTTTTTGAAAGCCTTTTGCACTGACTTCTTTCTTTGAAGTGTATACATTTCTATCATAGAAATTATTATATTCCATTGCAACCATTTAATTTCCTATTTCCTACATTACACTATGAATCTTATGTGCGGTTTCAGGCACAAATAGCTACCTGTTTTATAAATAAATGTATTCTTCTCTAATATAAATGAGGGAAGTTTGATATTTTTTTATTCCAAGAAAGAATTTAAATTTCTTCTACTCCCAAAATACAAGAAATTTTTAATTATTTAAATAATAATATAGTTTCCAAGAAACTGTACTGAAACTATAAAATTTTAAATATGAAAATTTAAGTCTATAGTTATCATCAAGGATTCAGCATTAAAATCTAAGAACTGTCGTGAAAATGCACTTGTGGATAAAAGTATTTTTCTTTTATTTATAAGAAGTCAGTAACACTGATATTGTTAACTACAAAGGGGGCAACTTTATAAATAAAAAAACAGATGACTGGAGCAAGAATAATTGGTATATATACACAATGGAATATTACTCAGAAATCAAAAAGATAAACTCATGTCATTTGCAGCATCATGGATGGAGCTGGAAGGGATTATGCTCAGTGAAATAAGCCAGAAAGAAAAAGAAAAATATTGGATGGTCTCACTTATAGGAGGAATGTAGAGGATCCAAATAAGGGATCTGGAAAAAAAAAAAGGTAACTATAAAAAGGAAAAAATCAAAATCAATAGGCAACTATAAATAAGAGACACTCGGAGAGAAGGGAGTAGGATCAAAACAAAGGTGGGAAGAGCACAATGGACCCTGATGATAGTTCACAGGTGAATGGGTGGTGGGAATTTCATGGGGGCTATAATTGAGATGAAAATGCATACATTGTACAAAAATGAAAAATGATGTAAAAATAATAATCAAAAACAGGAAATCAAGTATAAAATATATGATAGTGTTACTTTTATAATTTTATTTATTTATATTTTCATAAAGATTTATTTATTTTTTAAAATTTATTTATTTATACAAGAACTGGGGTACAGGCCAGAGGCATGGGAGGGTGAGAGAATTCACCAGAGACAGAGCAGGGAGCAAAAAAGGCAGATGATGGAAAACACTGCTGCAGGTGAGACAGGAGAGGTCTGCCACACCATGTGGGTCTCTCCCTGGCCACCCGGGAATCGAACCGGTGCTGCAGAGGCTGTGGACAGCTTCACAGTGCTGCGCTCAACCCGCTGTGCCACTGGTGGGGAGGCCCCAGATTTATTTTTTAAAATTTTTTATGAATACAAGAGCTGGGGGGTAGGCCAGAAGTACAGGGGCTGGTGTGTGTGTGAGAGGATTCAGTAGAGACTGACTGGGGAACAGAACAAGCAGATCTACTGAAATACACTGCTAAGGGAAGCAGCAGGAGGGACAGGAGAGGTCTGCTGCACCATAATTGAGTAAGTTCCTTGGCCGGGATCAAACTCAGGCTGTCGAGGTGATAGCACTGAGACCTAATCCCTATGCCACCAGAGAGGCCCTTTTTTATAATTTTAGATACAGGTTATGCTGTTGGATAAAATTTTTTATAAATGAACAATAGTTTAGTGAGTTTAAATGATTAAGGGACTAAATGAATGAACAGATAGATACACCTAGAGGCATCAACATGAGTATAAAATACTAATAATTTTTCAGGTTTTTTTTCATTATCATATACTATTGAGAAAAAATAAACCTAATTTTAATATGCAAACCAATTATATAAGGGACATTTGACTTTTTTTATTTGAAATTCATTCATTTAGTCATGGTCACAGAGAGACATTCTATTTAAAAAAAATTAAAAAATGAAAAGCAATAAAGCATTTCTTAATATATCAGAAACAGACAGTGATTTTTCATAAAAGGTCAGAAAAATATTTAGTAAACAGTTTTTGATAAAACATTGAGAAAAGAAGGGAGTGCTAAGTCATTATTTTATGTGGAATTGAGGAGAAATGAAAACAGAAAATTAGAAATAATAAATAAAAGGACAAGGAAGAACTGTAAGTGAAGTATAAAGAAGAATTAGAGGGGCCTAGGGGTTAAGTCTCAGCACTATCATGCTCTTGCCTCTGTGGCCCGAGTTCGATGCCCAGCCGGGGAGCTAACCTACACATGGCGCAGCAGACCTCTCCTGTCTCACCTGCTGCTCCCTTCAGCAGTGTGTTTCAGCCAATCTGTCTGTTCTGCTCCCCACTCTGTCTCTGGTGAATCCTCTCATACCCTCGCACCTCTGGCCTACATCCCAGCTTTTCCACAAATAAATAAATAAACTTAAAAAGGAATTAGAAAAAAGACATTGGAATGGAGATACACAAAGAAAAGACACTAAAAAAGTAAAGCACAAAAGTGGAAAAGTCACATATACAAAATTAAGGTTTAAGAAGAAGATGAAAATATTAAAAAGAGGAAAGGTAATGATAATAGTATGAGACAAAGGGCTTTTGAAATATTAGCTAAGTATAATTTTACTTATTTATACCTTGTCTTAAGTCACTGAACATTTTAATGAAGGGTTTCAATTTTATTATAAAAGTAATATATGCTCACTGTGGAACATTATGAAAATTCTAAAAAAGAAGTAAAAAAAGAAAAAAACTACTTGGAAAGCTGTCAGACTAAATGTAAGAATTTTAACTTTGCATGTATTTTCTTCTTGAACTTTAATATGCACTTTCTAGTAGTTTTGTGGCACAGTTAAATGGCATGGAGAGTTGAATTCTTTATTTAGAAATAAAGCTTAAGTATTTTTTAAGAATTGAATTTTGTAAACATTCTTTTTGATCATCTGAGTGGAAAAATGGTGGCTTATTTTATTAGAATGATTTCATGAAATTTAATAAAGGACTAGGTACATCTATATGGACAAAGAGCAGGGGAATCTTAAGGGATAGTACTGAGATTGCTGAAGGTTTATGACAAAGGTTAGGTCTGCAGGGCAAGGGGAGGTTGCAGACTCGGGAACTCCAGAGAGAAGGTGTGTGAAAAGTAACCAAGAGTCATACCAGTGGGGTAAGTCCACAAGCTAAGGCTGGAGGGACAGATATTACCCAGTTACTTTTCTTCTTCTATTCAGCCACCTACAATATTGCCTTTAGCTGAATCCAAACGATAGTTAAATGGCAACAGACTCTAAATTACCTAATTATTACCTCTGGGGCAGAGACCAAAGGAGAGAAAAACTGAAAGTTAGGAATTCTGTGGAAGTACAGAATTAAATGGAAGATATTCAGGGCAGATTAATATTCTACTAAAGTTTATTTACAAATTCCCTTCTCTGGTTATTTATATTTTTTTACTGTCAATCATTAGCAGAGTTACAAATTTCTCTTTTTAGAATTACTTCCTCAGTATAAACTATTAAAAGCAAAAACATGGGATAAATAGACATAGGATATTTAAGATTTAAGACATAGGATATTTAAGATTTATGATTAACCTAATTTTTTCTAAAAGATTTGCTATAATTCATATATTTATATATATGAGAGCCTCAATATATCCTCATTAGCAATGTAAACTTTTTGATGTTAATAAATTTATTAAGAAAAATTACATGGCAGAATTTTACTCTACATTCCTTTGATAACTACTGTATCTAAAGGTTTTCTATGTGTATTAAATATTTCAGTTTTTTCTCTTCTTGTCCTATTTTACAATAGGACAACAGTCTTGTGGCCCCAAAATGACTTTTTACAACAGTCTTGTGGCCCCAAAATGACTTATGAGTGATTCATTAGTGTATCAAAGGTTAATTCAAAGATTTATTAGCACAAAGATTTACTTGCAATTGAATGTAAATTTTATCTCCATAAATCATGTATTTTGAGGAGAAAATTAAGCACTTGACCACTATTCATAGTCCCTTTTTATTTTTCTGGTCTCTGAGATGATCAGAATTGAATTAGGAGTGGGAAAAGCCTCAGATTTCGCTTAGATAAAAGTGTTTTAGATTTTTGCAGTGGAAATTATTAGAAAACAACAATGCCTTGTAATAGCACAATGAAATTAAATTAAAATAAAATTGGGAGTCTTAATTATTATTTTGGTAGAACATGAAGTGTAATACATATATTGAATATATTTTATGCCAAGAAATATCTCAATCTCTCATAACTTTCATTTGTTTATTTATCTAACAAGGCACTAATCCTATGCAATATTTATTAACATCTCAGATCCCACATAAGTATATGATGAGCTCATTTTATACACTGGCTTTTATGTCTATAAAATTCAACCTTTTTTTCTATTTAATCTATTTTTTTCTTTTATCTATTTTTCTAAAGACAAATGAATATTGTCCTTATTATTGTTGTTGCTATTATTAATATTAAAGAGATAAAAACACAATAGATTAAGAAGATATAGTTACAAGCTCTAATTTAGAGTCAGATTGTCTTATTTAATTCCTGGCTCTGCCATCTAATTAAGTATCTCTAGACAAGATATTTACCCTCTCTGTGACTCATTTTCCTCATCTGTGAATGTGGATAATAAAATCAATTATTTTAGTGGGTTTTCTGGAGAATAAGTGAGTGAATGAATATAAGCCTCATTACTAGATAACAGTAAACTACATTAAATCACTAAAGCATAAAATCATTGATCAAATACATTTCTTAATGAAAAATTTAAAAAGAAGGTAAAAATGATGGAAGGAAAGAAATAGAAGACAAGAAACTATCTTGCTACTCATTTTTAAGTCTCACTGAACCATGCATTCACCTATGCACTACCCCATAAATTCTTAAACATATCGACCATATCTTACTACCAAAGTATTCCCAATCTTTGTTATATTGCTTGATAAACTAAGAGTTTAATAATAAATTATATTATGTACAGTTGAATAAATATATTCAATAATTACAAATTAAAACTAGATTACCTGGAATTTCTGAAACAAAGAAAACAGCAAATATGCAAAATAATATATCTTTTTGTAATTTCCTGATTTCACAAAATATGCTGTTTCAGAGAAATAACCTACATGAGGCCTGGGAAAGAATGAACCAGAACACTAGGGAATCAGTATGTTGAAGTGTACCGAACAGCCCTATAAATTACTCCTCATTCAGACATCCAATTGTATATAAGATACAATTCCAGCTGTAAAACAACTCAAACCACTTCCTACATAAGCAAGGTCATGTTGATGGTGCCTATTCAGCTTTCCCTGTGCTGAGGACAACTTTGAAGATTCTATAGAATACAACAGTCAATACATAATATAATAATGCCGAAGATCGATACCAACCATGATTATTCTGCATTGTCTTGCACATGTACTCACTTGTTGGGTTGTCTGTGCTATGTAGACTGACCACTGGGACCCCTGGACCTGGATTAAAAATAAAATTTGTGTGTATAAATATAAATTTTAAAGTCATTTAAGTAACAGTTATTGAAAAGTTTACAGGACAGAGCTCCTTTTTCAAAATGGTACCATGTCACATTTAAAGCATAATGAAACAGAAACCAGATAAATAATTAAATTGCATTCCTTTCCATGAGTATTTGATTTAGAAAAGTAAAAAGACATGAAGAAATGATTTGCAGAGCTTATTGTTAATATTTCCATGTTTCTAAATTGCTCTATATTTCTATACTTCTATGGCTTTATCTAAATCTTAGGCATCTTAATCTTCAGTCATTTATAATAGTCACTTATGTTCAGATTCACATGGCCCTGTGATCTTTTATCTGCTTATCCTAGAACAAATTCAATTTACCACTCAATCAAGAAAGAAACAAATACAAGCATATTAGAAATATTTCATTAATAAACTACATAAAAATTGGGCTAATTACATATTCATTTAAAAATGTTTCAACTGAGATCTCCAATTATTTCAAATATACTGGTCAGTTTGATGTGACCATAAAATGTTATCTTGAAATTTACCATCTCTAAGAAACTCTTTCTCAATGTCTAAGGGATTTCTCTGGTGTCATCAAAAAAGTATTTCTCATTTTTTTATTTCCTCATTTCACATATCAGTGGAAAAACAACTAAAAGAACAAGGTGTGATCTATTCTATGGTGTTTTAAAACAGGACAACTTTAGGTACCAGCCGAAACATTAGTAGTTAATTTACCACATTTTAAAAAGGTACATAAATCCTCATTCACCACTAGGAAGTACAGTATACTCTTAAAGGGGATAATATTCTTATCAATATAATCTAGAGATACCATACAACCCATAGGCTATGGCATACTGTTATCAGATAGATAAAGTAATTGGGCTGAACATAATTTCTCAAAATTAATATGGGGCTAGACCCAAGAAATTAAATTTCTGTATATCCTAAGTCTCTTAACAAGGCATTATATCAATAAAAACACTATTGCTTTTTTTTAAAATACTAGTTAGATTAATTTTTGTAGCATTACTTTGCTGGTATAAATATGTTTATTCACTTTATTGGATGAGCCTAATAAAGCCCAAGTACAACAGTCTTTATTGATCATGTTTATGTCTTGAATTAACTCCCAATTTCTATTTCTAAGTGAAACATACAAATACAATTTGCATCTCTATATAAATTTATAATTTAAAATTTTTAACAAAACCATTAATTATGAACATCAAGTGATATAACCAGAGAGTAATACTTACTAATGAAAGTGCTCAAATAAAATGACTAAGATCAATCATCAGAAATTGTTTTATTCAATACATAAATTAATATAATCATATCAATGAATATTACTATATTTAAATTAATATAATTATATAATTTTATTTAATATTATCTTACCTTTACAGAATAGTAAGAAATGTTGATTCATGGGACTAAAACTGGCACCAAAATAAGTACATTGTTCTTTCATAAAATTACATGAAATGCATTGACGATTCAATAATCCTTCAGTAGAAGCACTGAGAAAGGAAATAAAGTTAGAAATGCTACCAATCTAGACATTGGAATGTGTGGCATTTTAATTATACCATAAATGGAGGAGATACAGAACTACTTACATTAAGATTCCTAGTAAATTATGAATTACCAAACAAATGCTATTAATTTCTATTTACAGTGTTGAAACATAAATTTTCTTCTCTGTAGTAAAATTAAATTTATGTACATTTCTGCATATTATATAAATATAATAAGCATGCATTTTTCTGATTATAAAGACACTAATGTTTATGAGGCTTAATATAACATTCTTATTTCTTTATATTTATAGATTTTTTTTTTAAGTCTTAGAAGGAATTGCCTACCGAGACTAGTATATAGTCACCATCAATAAATATTAGGTTAATGAATAAATGTGTATTTTCACAAGTAAATTTCCTAATTGCAACATTCTAAACATTACAATTTGTTATTATTGTCAATTTTTCCCACTAAATATATGCACTGAATATTGTGATATGAAAAGTTACTCTTACGTGATAACTTATATGATGTTAGTAATCATATATTGAAATATTATGGAGGTAGATAAAGAAAGGAGAAATCATCACTCTGTTTTACAAACAATTATGTTTAAGGTAATAGGGATAAGATATTTACCCAAAGTTAAATATCATATATAGATTAATATATTTTATAAATAAGGAAGAATCCTAGATTATGCTGATAAATGAAAGCACTGTTGATATATTAAAAAATTGATTAGAAAAAATATTCTAAATTTCTCTTTGGAGTGAACATGATCTGAGCTGTAAATTTATAAATTTATAAATGCATCATAGTTATGTTGATTTTGATGTACAATATGCTGCAGGAATGGGGATAGGAACAAGGGGATTGAATCAAGCATTAGAAGCACTAGAAGCAATCTAGAATAAATGTTAAGTATAGTTCACAAAGTCATGACGACACATTTGACATTTAGGGCTGATTACAATTCCAAATATTCCTCTTCTAGGCAAGATAATTAATATACACTAGACACTTGAATATATTAGTTGGTTTTACCATATGGTATCATACAAGTTCATCTTACCTAGTTTTTTCTTTTTTAAAATATATACATATATAAAACACTTGTTATTGTATATATCTGCATATGTATATATTATGCATAATTTCTGTACATAATTTCTGTACATATAATGTTTATATACATATGCATATACACAACATTTGCCATTATAACCATTTTTAAGTCTACAGTTTGATGTCATTATATTCACAATGTGCAACTACCACCACAGAGACTGAGTGCCAATTACATAAGGTTATTTAATCATATAACTAGAAATTAAAACTTTTTCTCTTTGCATCTATTTATTTATTTATTTATTTTAAAAAAAGAGATTTATTTATTTATTTATACAAGCACTGGGTACAGTCAGAAGCTTGGGAGGGTGAGAGAATTCACCAGAGCCAGAGCAGAGAGCAGAGCAGGCAGAAGGACCGAGGTTCACTGCTGGGGGGAGCAGCGGGACAGGGTAGGTCTGTGCGCCATGCGGGACCCTCCTCCGGTGGCCGGGGAGTAGCCGGGATCGAACCGGCACCGCAGAGGCTGCGGGCAGCTTCGCAACCCAGCGCTAAACCGCTGCGCCACCGGGGAAAAGTTTTATTAATAAATGCAGAGGGGCCTCCCCGGTGGCCCCTCTCACCCTCCCAAGCTTCTGACTGTACCCAGTGCTTGTATAAATAAATAAATAAATCTTTAAAAAACTTAAAAAAATAAAACTTTTCATATATAAATTCTCTAGAGATATATCTTGGCATTTTCTCATTATTTAGGTTATGAAATTCCTGAAATAAAGAATTTCAAATTTTATAGATGAAATTATAACACTGAATATGTTAGCAGCTCAAATTCTGCAGGAGTTTCTAATCCCAGACATTAAGGCAACCAATGATTATGTTTATGGCCTGAATTGATTGAGCTGCTCATTGATTGAGTTTTCTGGGTTAAATACTAACATTATCTTACAGTCAACCCAACTGGCATTTGATGAGCTATTTAAGGGGAAATTTATTGGTACTACATCTTCTTTATAACATAGCCTGCTACACTAGTACAGATGATAGATATATTGACTGCTGTGCTTCAGTCACTATAGACATAGGAGAAGCACACAAATCTAAAAGTCATTGTGATTCAAGTCACACTTTAGGCTGATAAAGGCAACAAAGATTGAGGCAATTTCACTGGCTGAACCTGACCAAGTCTAATTTTCTGATATTGTCATTTTTCTTAAAGACTTTTATAAAATGAGAGAAATAAAACATTGATGAATTATTTCCACATCTTGAAAATACTGTTAATAACTGAAAATATCAATGATAGTGCTTATTTTCAGGAAAGATAAGTTTCAGGTCAGCCAACAGAAAAAAGTGACTAGTGTATTAATTAAGACTTCCATATTAAATTTTGAATGAGTCTCTTTATATAAAGATCTGTTCTTCCTTTGGTATTCATTAAAATTGAGGATAAGGATTTGTTTCGGGGAAAAAAAAGAATAATAAAATGATATATAGGGAGAAGTGATAAAAAAGAAGCTTGCTTCAAAGAAAGTGATTTATGCATAAATAAGGGTATATGAGTGGATTGGAGAGAGGTAGGGTACTTTGAACATGCATTTTTACTCTCAAAGGAAAATCTAGGCTACTTGGTAAGAATCAGTGGTGACACTTCTTCAAACATGATGAATTTCCACTGAGAATATACCATGGCAGTTTTGACACTTTAAAAATGGATCTGTGAAATGGAAATTAGAAGGTATATATATATATATATATATATATATATATATATATATATATATAAAGTCTGGAATTAATAAGTTGCTGGCCAGGCAAAAATACAAGCCATTTTTGGGAGTTTCTGGTGAAAGCTTTTTGAGTGAAGAGACATTTTAATACTAAATTGGTGTGACCTTAAACCCTTTTCATGGGCTTTCATGAATACAACGTTACATCTGGGAAAACTGGGCAGATGAAAATATTCCCCATCCATTGCTTTATTTTAGGAAACAACAAGAATTTCTACTTTAAATCACCATCTTAATGGATTATGCAAACTATGAGGGGAAAAAGAGAAACTTGCCCTTGATCCATATACTGTGTTCACAACATTTTGTTCTGTTCAAGAATAAATGACATGTGCAAAACATAAATGCACTGAAAATTCAAAATGAGGCTTAGAGGAAGAAAAGGTCACTGGGGATAATGTTAATGGCCTGTGAGGTGGGCAGCTGAGAGAAGCAAACGTTAAAAAAAAAGATTTGAGACAGCAAAAAAAGATGAAGAATAAAAAAAAAAATAAGCAAGGATCAGAAGGATTGTCATAACTCTCATTTTAGTTCTACAGCTAAGGGACTGGATCAAGAGTGTGGGTTTCGTCATATACTGTTGACCCTTGTCATACTTAGTTGATGTTCTCCTAAACTATGTTGAAGTGAAACCAGATTTTTCCATCCCATCCTTCATTATGTTGTGCAGATGACCTTAGAAAAATCAACCCGTGTAGAAACATCCTGTACATTACTTACCTGTAGAGTTGCCTCCCTCTGGGAGAAGACTCAGTGCTCAGAAAGTAACTGCCCAGGAAAGAAAACACAAACATCAGATAGATTTTTGCCAGGATGGAGTTTTACTTTTCATACTGTCAAAGAACAGGCAAAAGTTGTTCTATTATTCAACCATAGGATATTCATTAGGGAAAAAAAAATTCTCTTATCATCACACTTTTCCACAATGTTTGCTGTCTGTGTGTGTGTACATGAGTGCATTAGACTGTGCACAAGTGTCTGCTTATGAATCACTTCAGTGAAATAAAGGGAGAAGCTTTAAATTAAAGGTTAGTCTTTAGATGGTCAGGCTGTTTTGACTAGGACCATGGTAAGTCAACAGAATTCTGCCAGAAAAGATTTCATCTGGCAATGTGAACTTCCAGGTTGTCCAGAGAACCAAACACACTCACATTTTCTGAGTAGTTTCATCGAATGCCAAGATCTTTATCACTTCCCAGTTTCCTGATGTCAGATGCCTCACGGTAATTTGCTCACTTTTACTCTGCAAAGAAATAGAAAATATTGATTTTCCTTTTATTTAAACAGAATTTCTGTGGTCAACGCAAAAGCACTAACTGCCTTTGTCACTTTTAATCCTGTAGTTCTCAGCTCACATCCAGTTTTCTTGTTTTCAATTTCTACAATGCACACACATTCATTTAAATGTTAGATACGATAGTGCCCTTATTCCTATATTGTAGAAAAACCATCCAAAAAACTCTTGTAGGTTAGGATTGGTCAACATCTCGACAGAGGATGTCAAAGTGTCCTATGGGATCTGGCACAAGAGAGCATTTTGATAATTCTCATCTAAATGATCAGTAGCTATGCAGTTTGGCTAGTTTAAACAAAAAATTCAGAATAAACTTTATTCCCAGTAAATTCTCTGTGTTATATACTGTTCATCCCTGCTCATTACTGAAGATGTGTTATTTTCAATCAATAACATGTCTGAGATTAATCCATGGTGATAATTGCATCCATAGCCTAATTTCATTGTCTTATGTCATTGTATGACTATGGATTAATTTATCTGTTTTTGTTTTGATATTTGAATTTCTTACAAATTTTTACTCTTAGAAAAAAATGCCTATGAACAGGCCATTAATGTCTTCTGATACACATGGCAGGGTTTTCTGAGACAAACACCAAGAAGTGGGATTGATTGGTCTTGGTCAGAAGATAACCATGTCTCCTACTTACTACAGAGTGACACACTATTTTACAAAGTTGTTACAAAGTTCTACTAGCAATATGAGTTTCCATTGTCCACAGATGATTGATTGCTAATATGCCACAGAGGGAGTAAACAGTGCTGCAGTGAACATAGGACTGAATAGCAACCTTCCCACGAGTTTTTGTATTCCCAGTAGATACCTATTAGTGAAATTGTCATAAGGTATAGATCTATTTTTAATATTTTGAGAAACTTTCACTGTTTTCCACGGGGGCTGCATCAACCTGCATTTTATTTCATTTTATTTTATTGTTTTTTTAAAGATTTATTTATTTATATAAGAACTGAGGTAGAGGCCAGAGGCGTGGGAGGGTGAGAGAATTTACCACAGACAAAGGGGGAGCAGAACAGGCAGACGGACCAAAGACACTGCTGAGGGGAGCAGTGGGTGAGGCAGGAAAGGTCTCCTGCACCATGTGGGTATCTCCCCGGTCGGCCGGGAATCGAACCCGCGCTGCAGAGGCTGCGGACAGCTTTATAGTGCTGTGCTCAACCTGCTACAATACTGAGAAGGTCCTGCATTCTATTTTAAACTAAGACATTAACTTCATACCTGCTTTTTTTTGTATAACATTGAGCATTTTAGAACTCTCCCTCCAGTGGTTTTGTAGAGTATCCAGCAGTTTGGAAATATCTGATTGTTTACTTGTGGTTTAATTTAGGCTAAACAATTTTGGCAAGAATATTCTATAGGTAAGGTTTTAACCCTTTTCTGTTTCAGGAAATAGATTATCACATGTCTTCCCACACTAGCAATGCTGTTTTCATGGAAAGTGTAAGATATAGTTGCTATAATAGTACTGTTTTCCCTAGTAATTAAGAATGGGATGATATTGACACATTTTGAATAGTTTTTTTCCCTTGAACTTTTTACTCCATAGTTGTGGCAACTATTCATGACCTTTCCTGGAATAAATTATCATTTCAAAGTGATTTTCAAATTTTAACATCCCTTTCGTGTTTACAAGGTAACATATTCCTGTAAACACAGTCTTGCCCTATACATGTGTTCACTCTGATATACATGGCCGGGTTTTCTGAGACAAACACCAAGATGTGGAATTGCTTGGTCAGAGGATAACCATGTCTTCTACTTATTACAAAGTGACACACTATTTTACAAAGAAATAGCACACACACCCCACATGTGTTCACTCTCTTTTACCCTTCTCCTTTATTAGAGCCACACGTATTTTGAATGTAATTTATATATAATTACTGTTGTTATTCTTTATAATGACAAAATTGCCAAAATTGGTTAATGCAAATACCTTCAAGATAAACTTTTTTTCTTTGGACATAATTACATTAGTCTTTGTGCATTTATTTGTTTTCTGCACAAGATGTTCAAGATAATTTTATTTCTGTCTCTTGTCAGTCATAACTCCTTTATCTAGTGAGCCCTGTTTTCTTACTGATTTATAGTAAGGATGGCAAGACCTGGTTTAAATGTGCTTACTGCTACTCTAGTGCTAATTAATTATGGGCCTCTTCAGAGGAGAGAGAGCTAGATAAATAGATAGATTTCCTTATGTTCTCTATATCTCTATGTGTGTTCTCAGTAATAGTTTCAATTAAATATCATCAGTTTGGTTTATAACTAGGTGCATTTGTTTCTCTTACTAATGGTATTTGATGTCCTTGTTCTTTTTATTAAATTTTCTTTAAAAAATATACAAATGGCATACTACACAGTGGCCAAAAAAGATAAACTCATGCCATTTGTAGCAACATGGATGGACATGGAAGGGATTATGCTACATGAAATAAGGCAAAATGAGAAAGAGAAATATACTATGGTATCACTTATTTGTGTAGTACAGAGAAACTAAACAAAGGGTCAAATACAAACTTAAAACCAATCCTTGAAAGTAGTGAGTACCCTTTCTTGTGCTTCACATTTATGGGAATGTTGCTCCATTTGAATTTGTGTGAAGAACATGTTTTTCACATTTGTAAAGCCAGAAATTGGTATTACATTTTGAAAAAGCTTTTAAAATAACTATAAAGACAATTCATTTCATAGAACAATATAAATTGTGTTAGCATTACCTTTGAAAATCTGATGAGATTCTCCTGTGGAATCATGTACTTTTTTGTAGTGCAGTTCTTTGATAATATTCTATTTCTTCTAGGTCATTAGCTTGTTTAAGTTCTCTGTCTCTCCTGTGGACTGTTTTGGCTAAGTGTATTTCCTCTTGAAATTGCCCATTTCATCTAAATTTTTCAATTAAATATGCAGAGTTCTGCAAAATGCTCTCTTAAGATATATTAAAATGTCCTTTGTTTATTTCCCACTAGGCATTTCCAATTGTATAAGCAAATTTCTCCCTTTACTCTTGATTGGGTCAGCTTGTGCTTTGTTTCAGTTGTAGTGGGTGTACATGGATGTAATATGTGTGTGTGTGGGGGGGTGTGCTTTGAAAGAATAAGCATTATTTCTTTCATTTATTAGTTCTATATTTTTCTGTTCATACCCTATTTCACTTCTGCTTCAAATTTAGATATTTCCAACTTTTTAATTTTTGTTGGGTTTTATCTATTATTTTCTAGCTATTTGAGTTGCAAAATCAACTCATAATTTCAGCATGTTTTTTATATAATAGAAAATATGTATATAACTTTTGATGTACCTACTACTACTCACATTCTGTAGACTGGTAGTCTTACTGACAACATAAACTATCAATGAACATATATTCTGTATGTTAATTCATTGTATCCTTACAATAAATTAGGCTCAAGAAAAGACAATGCTAAGAACATGCAATGGAACCCAGACAGTTTGTTCAATAAATGGTGCTGGGAAAACTGGACCACCACATGCAAAAAATGAAACTAAACCACTACCTCTCACCATGCACAAAAATCAACTCAAAATGGATAAAAGAACTGGACATAAGACCTGAAATCATAAAATATATAGAAGAAAATATAGGTAAAACACTACAAGACATACATCGCAATAACATCTTTAAAGACTCATCACCCAAAGCAAAGGAAGTCAAGGAAAAGATAAACACCTGGGATTACATCAAACTGAAAAGCTTCTGTACAGCAAAAGAGACATTAACCAAAACAGAGAGACACCCCACTGATTGGGAAAAAATCTTTGCACTCCATTCAACGGATAAGGGACTGATCACAAAGATATACAAACAACTCACAGGATTCAACAAAAACAAAATAAACAATCCAGTCAAGAAATGAGCAGAAGAACTTAAAAGACATTTCTCCAAAGAGGAAATGCAAATGGCCAACAGGCATATGAAAAAGTGTTCAACATCCCTTATCATCAGGGAAATGCAAATCAAAACCACACTGAGATACCACCTTACACCAGTAAGAATGGCACATATTAAAAAAAACAAGCAAAAACAAATGTTGGCAAGGGTGTGGGGAAAAAGGAACTCTCCTACATTGCTGGTGGGAGTGCAAACTGGTCCAGCCAGTATGGAAAGCTGTCTGGAGGTTCCTGGGTCTACTAAAAATGGAACTACCATGTGACCGGCAATTCCACTACTAGGGATCTAGCCAAAGGACACAGAAACATTGATTCAAAAAAACACCTGTACCCCTATGTTTATTGCAGCACTATTTACAATAGACAAAACCTGGAAGCAAGCCAGATACCCAAAATAGATGACTGGATCAAGAAGATGTGGGACATGTGCACAATGGGATATTACTCAGCAATCAAAAAAGATAAACTCATGCCATTCGCAGCAACATGGATTGAACTAGAAGGAATATGCTTAGTGAAATAACCCAGAAGGAGAAAGAAAAATATTGGATGGTTTCAATTATAGCAGGAATATAGGGGAACCAAATAAGTCATCAGTGTAAAAAAAATAACAATACAAAACACAACAACGCAAAAACAGACAATTATAAACCAGAGCCATCCTGCAGGGGAGGAGGAGGGAGAGGGATCAGGGGGAGGGAGGGAGGCGCACAGGGGACTGTGGTGGTGGTGCACGGGTGCACTGGTGAAGGAAATTCTATGGGGACTACACCTGAGGGAGTGGGGGGAAGCAAATATAGTTTAAAAATGAACAATGATGTAAAAAAAATAAATAAATAAGAAATAAAAGATTTTATGAAAGATAAAATACATTTACAGCACCATACTATATTATCAGTGTACATCATCTGTTTATAAGAAAGTCTGCATAGACGTTGATGGTGCGGTTCAAACACATGTTGTTCAAAGGTCAACTGTATATAATCTCTTATTTGGCTATATGCAAACATGATACTACATAAACTTGGACATGACAAACATCTTGCTGTTCTCAAAATTCCTGCTTTCTCCTAAATCTTTCTCCATTTTAATTATACTGTGTTCTGGGAAACAGCACTTTGGTTTTCTCTTACTTGAAAATGTCTGCCTCACTGTACTTGTGTATCTATTTCCTGATTTGGGAAATTTTCAGACATCATTTTCTCAAATATTTTTCAGGTCCTTTCTGTCTCTGTTCTCCTTCTGGGACCTGTTTGAAGTGAATATTATTTCTCTTGATGTTGTCCCAAGATGTTCTACTGGTATTGTCCCAAGGATTCTCACTCTTAAATTGTTTTTTTATTTTGCTGCTTTAAGTGAGTTTTGTTTTTTTCTTCCAGCTCACTTATCCGTTCTTGTATTTCAGTCTTGGATCCCTCTGTTATATTCCCCAGTTCTATTGCTATATTCATCATCTCTATAACTCCTACTTGAATCTTTAAAAAAAATTTCTAGTTCATCTATCTTTCCCCCAAGTTCAGGATCTTTATAATCATTATTTTCAAACCTTTATCAGGTATATCACTTACGTCCATATTTTTTATTTATTTATTTTTTTAAAGATTTATTTATTTATTTATACAAGCACTGGGTACAGTCAGAAGCACGGGAGGGTGAGAGAATTCACCAGAGCCAGAGTGGGGAGCAGAGCAGGCAGAAGGACCGAAGTACACTGCTGAGGGGAGCAGCGGGCGGCAGGAGAGGTCTGTGCGCCATGTGGGACCCTCCTCTGGTGGCCGGGGAGCAGCCGGGGATTGAACTGGCGCTGCAGAGGCTGCGGGCAGCTTCGCAACCCAGCGCTCAACCGCTGCGCCACCGGGGAGGCCCACGTCCATATTTTTTAAATGCTTTCTGGGGTTTTGCCTTGTTCTGTTATTTGGGATCTGTTCTTCTGATTTTCCATTCTGCCTAATTTTCTGTGTTTGCCTCTATGATTCAGGTAACTTTGTTGCCTCTTGGTCATGAAGGATTAGTGTTGTGCAAATCATAATTCCACTGAGTTCAGGAGTGCAGTCCCCTCTGTCTACCCAGGTCATGCACTCATAATGCATTCTGTATCTACCTGCCTGCTCTGTCAAGGTGGCTTTTGACCAGCTCATCAGCTACATCTCGATGGCTGGGCTTGTAACTATGATGTGCTGAGTAGGCAGTACTGAGTGAATAGTCCACTCTTTTTTTTTAAAGACTTTTTTTTTTTTAAGATTTAGTTTTAATTTTATACAAGAACTGGGGTACAGGCCAGATGCGCGGGAGGGTGAGAGGATTCACCAGAGACAGAGCAGGGAACACAACAGGCAGACTGATGAAATACACAGCTAAGGGGAGCAGCGGGCAAGACAGGAGAGGTCTAGTTCACGATGTGGGATTCTTACCGGCCGGCCGGGATCAAACCCACGTTGCAGAGGCTGTGGACAGCTTCACAGTGCTGTCTCAACCTCCTGAGCCACCAGGGAGGCCCGAATAGTCCAGTCTTAATCTGGTGCCTTGCTCAGTGGGTGGATGGAGCTGTTGGCCCTTTCTGGTCTTGTAAAGCTTGAGAAGTGGCTCACAAGTCATCTGGAGGCCAGGTATGTGACTGTTGAGAATGTGCCACTGGAAGCTGTTGGTGGCCTTGCATTGAGTTTTATATATTTCTCAGGTGTGGACCTGGAACATACTGCTATGTTGTAGGGTTGGGACTTATCCACAGGTTTTATAAAGTAGGTTTGGGGAGGCTTCACTGTGTTTTCTTAGAAGATATTTCTTTATGTATGGAAAATTTTTTATTCTTACTTTTTGTTTTCCTAAGAGTATAGTAACTCTGTGTATCTATTGACAGCTATATTATATATTATGTAAGATGGCACCAACCAGTATTTCTGACCCAGGGATCATCCCTAAAGCTTTCTGTCTCTCATCCAGATGTTACAAGATTGTGAATGGGACTCATTTACTTGTGGTTTGAGAGCTTTTTGGACTGGTGTTACTGCCTGAGTCTCAGGGTAAATGACTTTGTGCATGGAAACTTTTAAGAGCAGGTTATTCCTCACTACAGTTCTTTGATTCTTTTGGGTGTATTTCCTGCTGGCATTCAAAGTCAGGGTCTAGGAACTCATCTGTACTGAGTCATAGCCTGATGTTGGGAACAGCCTCTTCTTTCTCTATTGGAATAAATTCCATCCTGATTGCAAACTGTTATGTTTGAGGTGGAATTTCTTTATGGCAAGAGCTTATCTCTGTCTTTCCTGTCAGTCTCAGAGCTGTCCTTTTATACTTTGTTGTGAAAGTTCTATTTATCCAGCTTTTAGTTCTTTCATATATAGTGTAGATTTGTTGTATATGTGTGAGCACATGAGTTTGAAACTACTTTATGAGGCCTTTTTTTTTTTTTTGATTTCTAATTTGGTGTTTTTATGTCTACATATGACACTTAATGATATTTTATTCATCTTAGAGTACATTTTTTTTTTGTGTGTGTGTTTATACTATCCCTCGGCTTCACTGTGTTTTCTTAGAAGATATTTCTTTATGTGTGGAAAATTTTTTATTCTTACTTTTTGTTTTCCTAAGAGTATAGTAACACTGGTTATCTATTGACAGCTATATTTTATTCTTTATAAATATTTTATATTTTTCCAGGAAATATTTTATATTTTCCATTTTTCCAGATGAATAATTTTCAATATGAATAAAATATAAAAACATAAAAATGTCAACATTTCAAAACACTAAAAAGTTAAAAAAAACTTTGATATTTGTAAATATCTGGAGATATTTTTGGTTCACAAAATTTAGGTTGATTTTCTTTTTTTCAGACAATTTTGTTGTGTGTGTTTTAAGGATGCCAAGAGTAGTTACATTAGTTCCTCCCTGGTGGCATAGGCAGTTGAGTGCAGTACTGTGAAGCTGTCTGCAGCCTCTGCAGCTCAGGTTTGATCCCAGCCGGCCGGGGAGATACCCACATGGCTCGGCAGACCTCTCCTGTCTCGCCCGCTGCTCCCCTCAGCAGGCTATTTCAGTCAGTCTGCCTGTTCTGTTCCCCACTCTGTCTCTGGTAAATCCTCTCACCCTCCTGCACATCTGGCCTGTTCCCCAGTTCTTGTATACATAAATAAAATAAATAAATCTTTAAAAAGAGTGGTTACATTAAAAATGATCATGAACAAGGGCCTCCCTGGTGGCACCGCAGTTGAGCGCTGGGTTGCAAAGCTGCCCGCAGCCTCTGCAGCGCCGGTTCAATCCCCGGCTGCTCCCAGGCCACCAGAGGAGGGTCCCACATGGCGCGCAGACCTCTCCTGCCGCTGGCTGCTCCCCTCAGCAGTGTACTTCTGACCTTCTGCCTGCTGTGCTCCCCGCTCTGGCTCTGGTGAATTCTCTCACCCTCCCGTGCTTCTGACTGTACCCAGTGCTTGTACAAATAAATAAAAATAAATAAATCTTAAAAAAAAAAAAGATCATGAACAAAAAATGAAATGCTTTGAAAAATGTGGAACACTGCATGATTCACTGAACATGATTCACTCAAATGATACATCTAAGATGAAAATATGCTTCTTAGTGTAGAACTAAAAGATCTCTTGTTGGAAGCCATCATACTATCTCATAAAGCTTAGGATTTTTCTTCAAATATCTGTAATTGACCTGTTTATTTTATATCTAGTAGCACAAATCTGGGCTGGGAAATAAATTGAGCCCCATTCTACATTTAATAGTATAAACATGTCTTCTATGTTATTCTGAATAATAACATATTGGATTAAATAGCAGTGGGCTTTATGGAATAATTCCAATGTCAATCATAATGTGATAGATGAGCATACTGCAAATTTAAGATAAACACCAAGGGACTTAACCAGTCTCCAAAAGGGGGTGTCTGCATCTCAATTAGTTTTTCATTTACCTTAAACAAACATAGTCACAAGCAAGGTATTTTAATAAAGAAGGAAGAATAATTATTGTTACTACACAGTAATTAATCTGTCTGTGTAACTAGGGTGTCTATTTGCTTTTTAGAGTAGAAACATTAATGAGTATGAAGCCATAGCTGACTTTTGAAAAGGACAACATGTAATAGACACTAAATTGAATTCACATTTTTATAAATTTTAGAATAAACAGCAATAAAAATAGTAACTTAATGTATTCTCAAAGAAGGGCTTAAGTTCTAAGATGGAAGTAGACTATTTTATTTGGGGTATTAGATATCACACGCCTCCTTTTAATTAAGATTTTTATCTTGTTCAAGAAAGTTAAAGATTAATTTTATATGCATATCTACAAAATAGTCATTTATATTAACAAAAGTTTAAAGATGCACATACTTTTGTTCTGATTATATACTTTTCATTCAAATTTCTTATATTAAAATCAATTTAACTTTTATCACTTCTAAATAAAGGAAATACAGTGCTTAAAAATAGCATGCTTTAATTTACTGTCTATTCATAGATGAGGTGAGTTAATTGTTTTCCAACAATGTTCTAATCAGATACAGTAGTGAAGTTCAATGAAAAAAAATATTGGATTGATTAGGTGATAGCTTGTGGTTTGAGGGCATGCTATTTTCTACAGTATTTGTAATAGGTAATGGCATTTAGAATTGTTCCAAGTGAAATAATCAGCTCTCATGAGCAAAACCTTGTATTGCTGAATTGAGAAGGTGAATGGATTATCCACTATATATAATTATTCATTTAACACAATTTTAGAAGATGACAGGGCGATTGCTTATGCTTATGAATTGGAACCACTTAACATGACTGAAACTTGGCTTACCCCATACTTGAGAGTAAAAAAAAATATTGCCATGTCTTTGACAAAAACTTTTTCTTAACTGCATCCTCCACTGCAGGATGTAAAATGTTATAGATCCAGATATGGACATTCAGAAGCTACAAATCTATACAAAGTATAGATTTATGGAGGATGGGGGTGAGGAAAGAGTTATAGGAAGTTATCAAAAGTTTAATGAGGGGGTCCCCTGGTGGCGCAGGCAGTTGAGCACAGTGCTATGAAGGTGTCTGCAGCCTCCGCAGCGTGGGTTTGAGCCCGGCCAGCTGGAGAAATACCCACACGGTGCCGCAGACCTCTCCTGTCTCGTCCGCTGCTGCTCCCCTCAGCAGTGTATTTCAATCAATCTGCCTGTTCTGTTCCCTGCTCTGTCTCTGGTGAATCCTCCCAACCTCCTGCACATCTAGTCTGTACCCTGGTTCTTGTATGCACGAATAAATCTTAAAAAAAAAAAAAAAGTTTAATGATCTGATGTAAAAGAAATGTTGCATCATTGTTTGATTCAGGAACTACAAAACCCAGGATTAACACTGGATACTGCATGTTCTACTAAAAAAAAAGTTACTTAGCTATATAGATTTTCAGAAAACCCAAAGCCTTTAGTACTCATACTTTCACATACTCATATTTAAACTAATCCAAAAAATACATAGGCTTAGAAATTTTTACTTTGATGCAGGAATACCATTTCTGTTAAGGAAATAGTGCATAAAATAAAAAAATTTAATAGAATGACACCTATAGAGAAAACAAAGTGACACTAAATTAAACACTGAGCAATAATGGCTAATTATGTACATCCAAATCAACTAAATATTTAATCTTTAAAAGAACTGTATTTCCATTCTGCAAAAATCATGTCTTAAAATTGTTTTTTGTATTATCTTTCTGTTGAAGTAGCATTTGTTTACAACAATGTATATGATTCACACCTCTTCAGATGTATGTTACTACACCACACTCACCACCAAGGTTCCCATAGCACAACGAATACTATAGTTTACATAAAATTACAATTATGTTTCAAAGAATAGTGGGAGAAACTTCATGCATTCCTTCTACTTTAATTTTTGGAATTACTTTAATAAAGATTACTCTTAGAAGAAAGGAAAAATACTAAAATATTTGTAGACAATCACTACTTTATAATGACAGAAATATGAAAACTTTTGAGTTTTCAACTTCAATTTTGAGCCTGGTCTCTAATAATTGGTTTTTAATCTACCCACTGGTTGTGTAAAAGAGCAAAATATTTACAAAATTTACTAATTTCATTTAGTAAGTTACTTCAAACAGATAAATATGTATTCAATGAGGAGCTCTTAAAAATAGCTAAGCATCCATTAATGTAAAGGTGTCTTCCTGACCATCAGTTATACCCTCTTTCTTCGTCATTTGTCATTTTCTGAGCACATCAGTTTTAAGTCTTAGCGTCTAGCAAGACAAGTAAAAGAAGAGAGATTTAGAAGTTATCAATGTTGGTATGCATTTCTATTTAGACCATACAAAATTACACTATTTTTGGAGAGTCAATTTGGCATTCCCTATCAAAACAGATATATATGTACACATATGTACATATATGTACATATGTACACTTTGCATACATATCTGTTAATATTTAGAAATATATTTTGTGGGAATAATCATAAATAAAATATGTATAAGAATGTTTATCTTTGAATAATTTCTAGTATTGAAAAGTAAAAATAACTAATGGTGATTAATATGTTATTTAAATACAGTATATTTACCTACTTGATAGAATGTTTAACAGCTATTAAAATCACATTTAAAAATAAAATTAAATGTTAACCATTAAGAATGCAACTAAATGATGTGAGGAAATGGTCTTAAATTATTCTTAAATGTTACAAACCTATGTACGTACTTTACTTGCCATCTTTAAGAGTAAAGGATACATTTTTATTATAGAATGGAATTGGGAATTTATATATCAATTATTTACAATGTGAGAATACAGGATGATGAAATAGTGTTTGATTTCATATACAACTTTATTAATTTTAGAATTTTACACATTTATAGAGTATATATTATGGTAATCATAAATGGTTCATAGGAGAACTGCTTTGTTAGCTACATAAAAAAAACGACACACAAAGGAATATAAACTATTAAAATATTGTTTGTGTGAATAAACACAGGTATAGATTATATTTATTTAAGGATTGGCCTCTGGCTCACTAACAAAGTAGATTAATTTTAGCCACATTGCCAAAATATTCATAAATAATCATGCAGTCATGTTTATTTCTCAGTGAGGAAAACCACAAATGAGGTTTATTTCTCTGAAGTGCAACCAGAATAGATCAAAATGCTTTTTACTTCAATGAAAGCTTTGTTATAATCTCCATATAGAAAAGGAACAAAGTAAACACATCTGCTGAAGATGTTCTTTTGAACATTTCAGACACAATGAATTAGACTGCCTGTCAGATGGCTGTGATTGGGAGCAGCAGCTATTTCTTGCCAAGATTTACCAAGAAACTTTTGTTAGGTGCATAAATAATCTCAGTTCCTACAAGCTAGTATCATCACTCCATTAATTTCCAAACAATAACATATCACGTTTCTTAAAGACACTATTTCACTTCTTAATTTGTCAAATAGATTGTCTTCTGGGAATTGCATATAGAAAGACATGTTAGACAATTCCCCCTACCTTTAACTATATGTTAAAGATATTCGTAATTTGTAAGCAAGTTTGACCACCTGGAATACCGTTTCATGAATATAAGATACTGGAATTTAAAATTCAATAAGATGTCATTCTCAGCTTTAAGATTTGGAAGTATGATTTATATTTTGGTCAAATTATATATAACCATAATATTTATGATAGTGAAGTTCACAGTGAAATTTAAACAGGTAAAGTAAATTGTTAGTGAAGCTTCTGCTAGTTCACATTAAAAAAATAATACTCCTTTAATCTCACCTGCCCTTTACATATAGAATTACCAAAAATTTATTCATCTGTAAATACGTACATTTAGAACATAAATGAGATAATATTATACATTAATCTATAATCTATTTATTCAACTTAACGATATACTATGAAAATAAAAATCCACCTTCCACCGTGGAAATTATGTATGTTCCAAACTATTTCAGCTTTGATTAAAATTAAAATCATGAAAATTATATCAATATTACCAACCTTGGGCAAGTGTTAAATTTTAAGCTATTGGGTAAGACTTTGAGAATTCAAGGCATTGAGCTGCCTATATATCAACATTGTACAGATAATAACAAAAGTTTGAAAATATGCAGAACACTTGAAGGTTCTAAGAACACAAAAAAGCAGCCAAATTGCTCAGAATCAGATTTTACCACATCTATAATTACTTTTTTCTTATAAGAATGAGATTGATTTTTGGTTAGTTTATAAAACTCTCTCACAGAAGGCAATTATTCACAGTGCTTTATCTTTATGAACTGATTTTTTTTTTTTACCTGTGAGACTAGATGTTTATTTATTTGCTTTTGAAAGATGCTTTATTTTCTCATGAATATTTGTTACTAGCAATTATATTCAAATTGACTTATTAACCTTGTCATATTTAAGCCACTTACTGAGACTTTCACAGACTTTTTAAATAATTAAATAAAACTCTAAATGGTTAGCTTTCATTTGAAGTTTAGAGGAAAAATAACCTTTTAAACTTTTTATGAGAAAAACCATAAAAATATAACACAAACTGTCTTTGAGAACACATAAAAATCACTTTTAAATTTTTATTTTATTCTTTATATATTTTTATTATATTTTTATTATAATTTTATTTATTATAATTTTTGATTATATTCTGTCTACCTTTATCCTCTCTCTTAACTTCTTGACAATTCAGTTCTAATGCCAGTGTGTACTGGTGTTTATCTTTTTGTATTGTCATTATTATTTTTTGGTTCTGAGATTATTTTATGTGATTATATAGCTTAAATTTATGCTTATGGAGATACTCTTCTTAAAATGACTTTAAGTTGGTTATATGGATTGACTTCATAGGCATTAAATATAGGTTCTAAATTCCACAAGTTGGCACTTCTTTTTTTTTTTAAAGATTTATTTATTTATACAAGCAGTCAGAAGCACGGGAGGGTGAGAGAATTCACCAGAGCCAGAGCGGGGAGCACAGCAGGCAGAAGGACCGAAGTACACTACTGCTGAGGGGAGCAGTGGGCAGCAGGAGAGGTCTGCGCGCCATGTGGGACCCTCCTCTGGTGGCCGGGGAGCAGCCGGGGATTGAACTGGCGCTGCAGAGGCTGCGGGCAGCTTTGCAACCCAGCACTCAACCGCTGCGCCTTCGGGGAGGCCCAGTATTGGCACTTCTAAATACGATGGCAATGAAACAAAACCACAGAGAAAAGCCATCACTTACCTGAATGAGGAACATAGCTATGTGGTGAAATTCTCCACGCCCTCCTTGCTTAACAGGAACGGTCATAAAGAATTTGCTGCCATCTCTAGAGAATACAGGCTCCTCATTCTAAAAACAGAAGTGTATATATATCAACCTTAAAAGGGCATGTGAAATCTGTGTTGCTAGCTATTACTAATTCATCATTGGAATACACCAATTATTGATTTTGAATTAGTTCAGAAAACTGCTGAATTATTAAAAAAAGATGGAAAATGATTGTATTTTTAAAAGTGAACTTGATGCATTGTAAACTTGATGAGTGTTTCAATGGAGGGTTGGCTGAGGAGGTTTTGAATATTGAGTAAGAATGATTCACAAACTTAAGACACTTTAAATTGGCTCAATAAAGAATTTTCATATCTTATACAAGATATGGTTGTTTAGCAATTTATCCTTCAAGAACAAGAACTATATGAACACCTGCACCAATTTATAAAAAAATTAATACAGTAAATTTGATAATACAATATTTCACACATTTTCTGAAAATTTTCATTCAGCAAATCTACTGATTTGAAGATATACTTCTGATTATGTATTATAAATTTATTGAAAATGTACACTAAAAGCACAGAAACATAAACAATCCATTGCAAATGATATAATAATATATTCCATTCTTACTGCTCGTCCTTCCACAATTCCACAAACATAAATGTCCATTTGATGATTTCTTAAACTCTAGTTCATTAAAAAACAGAATATTTTTCAAAAGTAAAAGATAGAAGCTATACATATAGATTGCTTCTCTTGCTCCAGGGGAGAAATTAAAAAAATAGATTTACTAAAAGCAGTGGGTTCTTTTTGGGTGACTGGTAAGAGCGATTATACTGGTGGCACAGAAAGAATTTGATGTTATCCTTTTCAGGTCTTTAAAATGGCCTGTTTGGTTCTTTCTGAGGATCTAGTTCTCCTCCATTCTGATCAGATCTCCCTCCATTCTACTGTTTCCTCTTTATGTGTGTGTTCCTGTTCCAGGACCTTTGTATTTTTTTTTTTATTATTGTTGTTTAGCTACTTCTTTTATCCCTTCTTTACTCTACTCTGTCATCTATCAGTGAATTGTTTCTTAATTACCTCTTGTGAAGAGTTATCCAATTCTATCTGTATCACTCATCTCTTCTTTACTACTTCCAATTTTTTTCCATAGCACCTAACACCATCAAATACATATTTTAAGTATGTATGCATTTGTGCTAAATCTTACTTTTTTTTTTTTTTTTTACTTAAAATCATGCAACAGAAACCACTTACAAATATCAGTGGGTGAAGAAACTCTCCTAGTTAGGAAAGTTCGCCTCAAAGACTCTAAAAAGCAGCCTCCATTCATCCTTATCATGGCTTTCAATGCTTTCTATTACATGGTTGACTTCCTTTACTAGGCAAGTAATAATTAAACTAAGTTTTCAATTTTATTTTTTAACTCTATTGCCTAGGACACAGTAGGTGTCCAATTCATAATTATGGAATAGATAAATTGAATTTTTGTGTACAATGGGCAAAATATTGTTATATATGTAATATATATGTGTTATATATATTACATATATATATAAATAGTTTGTGTGTATGTAAAATGATTCTTCCTACCACATTTATTTCAAATTATTGCCTCCCTCATTTATTCACCAATCTCCTCTTGTGCTTGACTTCCGTAAAAAATAGATGTTATGGGAATATCTGAGTATTCTCATATTTATATTAGTTTCCCACCTCAAGCAATTTTAATTTCTTAAAATGGCTCAGTGAAGGAATAAATGTTGAATATAGTTTCAAATTCATTAAAGGTCTTGAAAATCTTCATCACAAGAAAATATCTGGCTATTAACATACTACTCTACACAGAGTCTTTCCTATAATCAAATAAAGTAAATGGAATCTATCTCAGTTTCCACATTCATAATCTTATGCAAATCCGTATCTATGACCCACAAGACAATGAATTGGGGAAAACAGAGTCTACCCTATGACTTAAGATATATTACAATGGTTACCCCAACTGTAAGAATCTTGAAAACTAGGCCAAACATGTCAAATTTCCTCTATTCCTACTGTTCAGAAAGTGACCATATGATGATAACATTAAATCTCTAATTGTCTTATAAATTTAATTCCATTAATAAAACCATTCTAATTTTTGAAATTTCATCAATTTCTAAGTATTTCATGACTTTTCCTTAGTGTTTCGCAATAAAAAGTCAATTGCGACAAATTAACAATTGTAATTTATTCCTAAATAATTGATAACTGGTTTTATTGCTTTAAAAAAGCTTCCATAACTTACATAAATTTGGGATTTAAATCTCAAGAGTCCACTAAAAATTATTAGAAACCATAAGTCAGTACAGTAACATGGCAGGCAACAAAATCAATATACAAAAATCAGTTGAGTTCCTATATGCAAACAATGAACTAAAAGAGAAAGATATCAAGGAAGCAATCCCAGTTATAATTGCATCTAAAAGAACTGAGATACCTATGGAGGTGAAATGAAGACCTACTCAAGGAAAATGAGATATTGATTGCTAAAAGTAATATAAGAAAACATGAAGAATGGAAACATAGTCCCTGCTAATAGATTAGAGAATTAACATTGTTAAATGGCCATCTTACCCAAAGGAATTTACAAATTCAATGTAATCACTATAAAAACTTCAGTAACAATCTTTAAAGAAGTTGAACAAACATTACTAAAATTTATATGAAGCCACAAAAGACCTCTTCTAAAGCAAAGCCAAAATGAATGAGGTTATTACACTCCCAGAATTCAAGCTATACTAAAAACTATTGTCATCAAAATAATATGCTATTAAAATGAAGTAGACACGCAGATCAATGCAATAAAATGAAGCTGCAGAAATATGATGCCACTTACATGGACAGTTATCTATGCCAAGGGAGTCAAGAGTAAACAATGGGAAAAAACAAAGTCTCTTCAACAAATGGTGTTGAGAAAACTAGACAGTCTATGCAAAATAATGCAACTTAGATGACTATTTCACACCACCCACAAAAATTAAATGGAAATTAGTTAAAGACTTGGATATAAGATCTGATTTCATAAGACACATAGAGGAAAATGTAAACAAAACAATTATATCGGTGTCAGTAATATCTGTGGTGTCAACTCCAACAAGGGAAACATAAGTAAAAATAAACAAGTGGCTCTATGTCAAAATAAAAAAGCTTATACATTGTGAAATGAAAGAAGCAATCACTAAATTGAAAAAAATATTCTACTGAATTGGAGAAGATATTTACACATCATACATCCAAGAAGGAGCTAATTCCAAGAATTACAAAGAGTTTATACTATTAAACAAGTTGATAAAACTAGCCAGATAACAAAGAAAAAAGGAGAAAAATAATAATCATAATTAAAAATGAAAGGGGAGAAATTACCACAGACTAATAGAAATACAAAGTATCATAGCACTTACTATGAACAAACAAATGCCAATAAATTCAGTAAAACTGCAGGACTTAAGCCATCTTGCTCAAATCATTCTAAAAATCCAGAAGGAGGGACTGGATTGGCCCCTAATACAGTTTTTGATGTCAACATTACTTTAAAAAAGAAACCAGATAAAGACAGCACAAGAAAACTATAGACCATAAAAATCTTTAAAATATTAGCAAATAGAACTCAACGATATTACAAATATTATACATCATGATTAAGTGGATTTATACCAGGGATAGAAAGACTTTTTAATATACATAAATGAATCAATGTAATAAATTACTTGATAATATTAGTACATAAACAGAAGGCACTTGATAAGATTCAGCACTCATTTATGATAAAAACCCTTAATATGATGTATACAGAAGAATTTAATATAATAAAGGCCATATACTATACATCAGTAGACAATATATTGAATAGTACTTAATGGTGAAAAACTGAAAGCTATCCCTTTAATATCAGGAATAAGACAAGGATGCCTAATGTCACTACTTCTATTTAATTTACTATTAGAGGTGTTAGCTAGAGCAATACCAAATGACAGGAAATGAAAGGATCCATGTTGGAAAAGATAAGTAAAACTGTCATTACTTGCAAACAGCATATAAGAAACCCCAAAGATACCACAAAAAATCATTAGTAGCAATAAATCAAGACTGAAAGTGGCAGGTTACAAACTATACAAAAATTTTCTGTACTTTCATATACAAACAACAAATGAGGAAAAAAGAGTAATTAAAAATAATTCCATTCATAAATGCTTCAAAAAGAATAATTATGAATTGACCTCTCTAAGGAGGTAAAGGATTTATAGCATGAAATTTATGAGACATTACTAAAGGATTTAGACAGTGACATTTGATTGTGGAAAGACATTCCATGCTCATGAAGGGAGAGTAGAATTGTAATCACAATCACTATTCTACCAACATTGATTCTAAATTTAACACAATTACCATAGAAATACCAGCAATGTTATTTTAAGAAATTGAAAAAAATATTAAAATTTATATGAAGTCATAAAAAGGCTTTAAGTCTTTTATGACTTGTCATTTCAGTAAAAACAATCTGAGGAAAAAGGGGAGATTATAAAGGCATCTTCATGCCTGACTTTATAATATAAAACAACAGTAACTAATGTGATAGGGTATGCTATAAAAACAGACACATGGATCAATGGAACAGAATCAAAAGATCAGAATGAAATTTGTGCATGTATCAATATTTAATTCATGATAAAGAGCCACACCATTCAATGGGAGAAAGGAGTTATTTTTAACAAATGGTGCTGGAAAACCTGATAGTCACATGGAAAAGAATCAATTTTGACTACTATATAATTACATGCAAAAAAATTAATTCAAAATGGATTGGATTGAAGACAGACATAAGACTTTCAACAATAAGACTTATGGATGAAAACATTGATGGCTTTCCATGGCATCAATGATAAAGATGTTTTTAGAGACTTGACCCCTATGACAATAGAAACAAAAGCAAAAATCAACGATTGGGATTATCTAAAATTAAAGAGATTTTACAGAGCAAATACATATCTATAAACATAGAGATTTATAGACATACATATAGATACATGTATATATCTACATATATACAACTACATATAGATATATAGACATGTAGATATAGATATGTAGATTATAAAGATATAACAAGTGAGATAAAATATTTACACATTACACAACTGACAGGACTCAATATCCAAGGTATATTAAAAAATCCAATTATTAAAAACAAACCATCCCAATAAAATATTGGCCATAGATCTAAACAGACAATTCACCAAAGAGGATACCTAGAAGGCCAACAGACCCATGGACAAATATTTATCCTTGCTTTTAATAAGGGAAATGCAAATCAAAATCACAATGGAATACCACCTCGCACTCATGAAAAAGGCACATATCTAAAAAAGCCCAACTGAAATACTGAAGTTGTAGAGAAAATGTAATCATATTAAACTATCTGGATTTACTCTAGAAAACTGGAAATGGAAACATCAAATGGCTGAGAAATCTCATTTTTGAGCACCTATCCAAAGAATATGAACCATCAACTCAAATATTATATAATCTACACTAATTATTCAGCATTACACTTACAATAGCTAGGATATGGAAACAACATAAATGTCCACTGATAAGAGGATTGGGTGTATCTGACTATTCAGTCATAAAGAAAAATTAAATGTTGCTACTTATAGCAAAATTGGAAGGAGTTTAAAGAGTTCAAGGGAATAATGTGTAGTAAAGCAAGCCAGAATTACAGACTAGTACTGGACATTTACACAATAGATAATCCAACAAAGTAAAATATTTATAAAACCAGTGGAAACTAAAAAACAAAGTAAAGTTTCTGCAGTTAAATGGAGGGTAAAGGATAAAATGGTCAAGTGGTTTAAGAAATGGAGGTGGGAAAAATTTAAATGAAGTAAATTAAAATGGTATTTCAAATGGTAAAATAAATGGTGAGGGACTTTATCTTAAAGTTAAATAACTTGACCAAATCAAATAACTATTAGGATATAGAAGTAGGACTCAACCCTGGTCTGTCTGACTCTAGTGTGTTTATAGCTCTACACTGTAATACATTTCATAAAGAGAGATTCCTACATTTAACAAGTATTTATGGTTTCCTCTTACCCAATTCTATGTTATGCATTTGTTTTTCTTTTTTTAAAATATACTTTTTTAAAAAAAAGATTTATTTATTCATGCATACTAGAATGGGGTATAGGCCAGATGTGCAGGAGGGTGAGAGGATTCACCAGAGACAGAGCCGGGAACAGAACAGGCAGATGGACTGAAATACACTGCTGAGGGGAGCAGCGGGTTTGACAGGAGAGGTCTGCGTGCCATGTGGGATTCTCGCCGGTGGCCTGGATCGAACCCGTGCTACAGAGGCTGCGGACAGCTTCACAGAGCTGCGCTCAACTGCCTGCACCACCCTGCATTTGCTTATCAACAAAAAGTGAATATCCATCCTGCCTTTGCTAAATTATTAAAAATCACAGAAATAATTGCCTAAATCTTACACAAAAGTTACACTTGACTTTGAAACTTTTATTGGGAAATGTGATTGTGTTATGGTATTTGGAGCAAAAAAAATTTTTTTTTTTTAAGATTTATACAAGAACCAGGGTATAGTCAGAAGCGCGGGAGGGTGAGAGAATCCACCAGAGCCAGAGTGGGGAACAGAACAGGCAGATCGATGAAATACACTACTGAGAGGAGCAGAGGGCATGGCAGGAGAGGTCTGCGTGTCATGTGGGACCCTTGCCGGTGGCCGGGGATTGAATCGGCGCTGCAGAGGCTGTGGGCAGCTTCGCAGCCCAGCGCTCAACCACTGCACCACCAGGAAGGCTCTGGAGTAAAGAACTTTTTAAGCAGGTAATTTAAACTGAGGTTTGAAAATGAAAAGCCTTCCAACAAACAAGTAGTTGAGAGAATTCTGTTCAGACAGAAGAGTCAATGCAAAGGCACTGTACAGATGAGGGCCAATGTGTCTGGAATGGCTGAAAGGACAGTGTGAAAGAGTTGGCAAAGTTTTCAATTTAATTCCTTATAGTCTGCTTAAGGATTTCGTTTTTACCCGAAGAACAAAAGGAGAGATAAATAATTTTTTTTTGTGAGAGTAGGAGTATAATGTGGACAGTGATAATCAAATATATATTTTGAAAACATCAATCAGCCTGCAAATGTGAACAGATTGACAGGTGCTTCAGGTGTTGAGGATTTCCAGTTAAGGAAAACTGCAGTACTTGTAACATGATCCTTGAGGGTGTTTGTGATGTGGACTAAAATAAACTGATTGGGATCTTTAAAAATTAAATGAAGGAAATTGGTGATAAGTCATATATATATACAAATAAGCGTTATGAAAGTATCAAGGATGACTACTAGGTTTATGATTTTAATAGTAGGATAGATAATTACGTCTTGCCTCTTATGACAATAAGACATAAGAATGAGGAGAGAGGGATGCGTTTGCTTTGGACCTGTGGAATGTCCAGTTATTTCTGCATATTTAGGAGGAGAGGCCAAGCATGAATTTGAATGTTTCAGAATCTAAGTAGTGCCTGGGGCTATACAGTTGGTGGTTTCATTGTGGCAATGGAAACCAAAGGTGTATGCCACCTAGGGAAAGGATATAAAAGATCACTGTAGAGAACGATACAAATCAAAGGCAAAACAAAATGAAACAAAACAGACACTTTCCTTTGCAACAAGTAGTGATGGAACTGGTAATAAAGTGGGTTCAAACATATTTGCATAATGTATGTGTGTTTCCTATTGAAATGTCCAGTATGATACTATGTTGTGGAGACATTTGAAAATTATTCTGTTGTGACCATCTGGATTGTAGTTTCATTTATGTTATAAGCTAGCGCTGTGAACTAGCATACATCTAAGGAAAGAAGTGTTTATTTGAATAATCTCCACATAACTACTTATATGAAGGTTTGGTCAATTTTCTAGGCAACTTGAAAAATTCTGAAGGTTTCTAGTTTTGGTGGGTCATAACATGTGTATTCTTTCATTTATACAAGTTTCTTTGTATGAATGATCCCCAAAGTGGACCCTGGTAGCTGTTCTGCAAGTTATGTGCTACAAAAGACATACGTAAACATGTCACACTTGATGAGACAGAAAATCCAAGTCAAAAACATGTTAATGGAAAAGATTCACTCAGTTCAACATAGCAAAGACTTAAGGTCATATTACTGAAATAACTTTTGAAAGTTATTACATACAAATAAGTGATGGTTTGGGCACAATGGCCAAAATATGACATTAAGAGACTATACTATACCTGCTTAGAAAGCCATGTATCTGATGTCATCTCATATTTCTGAAAGAAAACAATTAACGCCGTGAAGCATCTAAAGACCAAAATGAGCATGCATCAGTTTAACCTTTTTAAAAGCTGTTATCTATCAGATTTTTTTTCCTCTTTCCAGCTGGTAAAATACCACAAGAGGTACCATTGTCATTATTGATTTAAACTGAAGGAATAAGTAGTGAAGTGGGATTAAAAGATAATTTAAATGTAAAGTCTCTCCTTTAGTAAACTCCTTTAGAATTCCCAGTAGTATGTCACCAGGGATGGATCACTTTCCAGTTCAGTTTGATTACCTCATTCAGACTGTTTTGAATCACTAGACACTGTCTCTTTTCACCTCTAGGCATCATCAGGAAACAAAATTATTAAGTCCTTCAAAAGAACTGGGCAAATAGCCAGGAATAAAATTAAAGGATGGACATTCTTTCAATACTCAATCCACTCTTCATCAGTCATTTTTTCCCCCTTAGGGAAAGATAATTAAACATTTCATATGACAAAATTTCATGTTCCCTTAAAATATCTTGCAAAGAATCGGAACCAAAATCATATTTCAAAAGCAATGTTACACTAATTAATCTCAAGTTATGCATACATAAAATAAATTTTAGTAATATTGTTTTTCTGTTGTAGTGTATGAAGTATCTTATAATTTCTAAAAAATTCTATAATAAAGGTATCCAAATGAGGACAACAGAATCACCACACATTATAGATTTTACTGATATGCAGTTATACTCATTTCAAATTGTCAAAAATTACAATTTTTGTTTTATCAGCATTCCCTTCTAAGCCATTTTATAATTACATAATTAATTTTCAACTTACTCTTTTCATGTAGATTTAATAGATTTTATCTACATGCAGACATGAGGAAAATATTTAACTAAATATTTCTTTGATTTTCTATTCCTATCTCAGCAATAACACAGCCTTGATATCAACAGACACAAAATACATGTCAATGCCACTGTGCATTAGGATATGCTAGAATCCATGAGAATTGTTTCATGTGCAATTATTTGTTTCTTATTTAAATTTTAGCAGAAAGTACAGTCTTTTTTAACTACACAAATGGAAGAGAAAGAAAATAATCAAAAAGGTATCAAATCAAAAATATAACTGCATTCCAATATCTATTTTTTACTGAAACACTGAAATATAAACTTGCAGTTACCTATATACATAATCGTTGTATAGGAAAATGACTGGCTTTCACTAACTAGAAAAGCACACACCAATTTTTCAAAGACTTTGTGAGATACCTTAACAATTAATGGTTAAACCTTTTGATTCTGTACTTTTATTTTTTTGGGAGACTTTTGGTCCCTGTTTCAATTACTTGTTTGTAATTAGTCTGTTCAGATTTACTTTTTCTTCCCTATTCAGTTCCAAATGGTTGTATATTTCTAAGAATTTGTCAGTCTCTTCTAGATTGTTTAAGAAACTAGCATACAATATTCATAACAATCATTTATGGTCCTCTAAAGTTCTGAGATATCCATTGTAATTTATCCTCCTTTGTTTTTGATTCTATTTATATTTTCTCCTGTCTTTGTGAACCTAGCTAAGAGTTTGTTTATTTCATTTTTTTCAAAGAAGTAGCTTTAGGTGTCATTAATCTTTTGGAATATAATTTTTACTTCAATTTAATTTATTTCTGCTCTAATTTTTACTATTTCCTTCCTTCTACTGACTTGCTGGGGCACCCCTCTTCTGGATGTTATTCCTGGCATGTGTTATAATAGTCTGTTTTGTATCTATCTATCTATCTATCTATCTATCTATCTATCTATCTATCTATCTATCTAAAACTGTGGCAACCCTGGGGTATGTCTGTTTTACTTTCAGGAATTCTGGCTTTGTTCACCTGCAATCTAGCTGTGAGCATGCAGAGGAGAGGAGTCCCCCCACTTATCAATTGCTCTCTCTAACCACATTTAGTCATGATGCACATTCCCTAAATTGCTAGAGATGATACATATTTAAGGACTTTTTTTTGTATATATGTCCATGAGTGATAACAGTCTAAAATGTTATCACTTGAAATGTCCTTGTCTAGTTTTAGTATCAAGATTATATTTCCCTTATAAAGAGAATGAAAATTTATTTTCTCCACTTTTTGGAAAATGCTGGAGTGGTGGCATTTATTCTTTTTCTCATTACTATTGAGGCATAATTGACTTATAAGATTGTGACATGTTTACGTTGTATATTACAATAACTCAATATGCATATATATTTAGAATGATTATGACAATAAGTTTAGTTAACATTCATCACCTCATAATAAAAAAATTTTCCCTCAGAAAGAATTTTCAAATCTACCCTTTTAGGAATTTTCAAGTATACAATAGGGTACTGCTAACTATAGTCAGTCATCAATGTTGTACACTATACCCACCAAAACATTTTTATTTTCTATTTGGCCTTTGTACTTTTTAATCACTCAGCCCCACCCAATTCCTCCTGTCCCCAAACCCCCTTCTGGTAAACAAAAACCTAATCTCTGCTTCTGTGAAGTGAATTTGCTTTTGTGTTTCTGCTTAGATTTCATATAAAAGTTAGATCATACGGTATCTAAATACATCTGTTTTCACAACACAGTGGTTCACAAACCAAATGTTCCTGTTATTTCCAGTTAATTTAAGAACAGAGACATTATTTGTTACTTTAGAAGGCTAACCTGAACTATAGGAGAATCCAGGGGTCTCTGGAATGTGTTTAAAGGCAGCAAAGAAATAGTCAAAGTCTTCAAGTAGATGAAAGTTAAAATATGGAATGAAAGCACATACATGAAAATGGAAATAATATGGCTTGGACTACTGTTCATACTATATAAAAATCCATCATTAGAAGTATTTTTTTCTTTAAGTTCATTTTCATCTGCCTAAACATCTATATTTCCCATTTTAAAGACTGGAAGCTGTATAGATTAAAATACACACTTCTAATAGAATGACCCTTTTCTCACTACTTTTGAAAGTTTAATATTGAGGTCTTTGTACAAAGGATCGCCTGATTTCCTTTTGAGGGGTAGTATAAATGATTTCATTTTAAGCATAAAAGAGAAGCAAATTATACTCACTTTACTGCAAGCACCAGTAGTAGTCTCACAGACCGTGAGGATGGAGATGTTCTGAGGTCGGTTTAACCATCTGACCACCGTCTTGGTATTGCTTACCCATTTAACCATAGTGATATAGTATTCTCTAGTGTGAAGACAAAATTAAAATTTCCCTTTAGAGTCACAGAGCTTGTACAGTAAACAATAATATAAACTTGGTATCATATGTAAGAATAAATTAAATACCATAAATGTTACATTATATTGATTTTTGTGAATATATAAACATATCTGTTTTTCTAAATACTAGAAACTAAATATGAATATGTATGTATGCATATATTCATGTAAACACATGCACATATATGTACATGTTAAAATATACAGAAAATTTGAGGATAAATTTGAAAGCGAATGATTTTGAATAAAGGAAATCTTTGGAAAAATAAAAAACCAAGATGCTAGACATTTATGAATTGTTTGTTACTTTCTATTGATTAGTACTAACATGCAAAATAAGTATATGTTTTATAAGCTATATTAATTTTTACTGCTTTAAAATTGCAATTAACAATAAATTAACGGCCATAGCTTATTCTAGGTTTAATAATCATTTATTACTTATAACATTCATGTGATTTCATTTTATCTTTGGAGACTTGAACTACAAAGCTATGTAATATTTTCTCATTGGTCAAGAGCTAGCTACTCCCAGCTTTTTATTATTAATATTTTCTAAAATATTTTTTTCCTCATTTGAATCAGTTTAAAGCAAGTAAGCAATCATATTGAGGGGCTGGAGAACTACTCAATTTTAGTTACAGTGAGGATTCTAATTAGTGGGGACTATGGTGTCCTCAGACGGGTTTTGGATTGAAAAAGTTTATATATTTTTTCCTTATGTTTCTATTTTTTTTCATTGTAGAGTCTCTCTTTGGAAATTGATGTAATATACCATACCTCCCAACCTCAATGTACACAGAAAAAATGTATTCATCAATATCAATTTAATTAATGCTATAAAACACCTATAATCATTTTGCTCAGTTTCAGAATAGATTTCTTTGGAAAATGGCCTACAAAGTACTTAAATTACTTGAGCACTATCTTAAAGTTAATCCATACAGTTTTTACATGACTTAGAAAAAAATAACCTACAAGGAACAAAAAAAAACCTTCCTGATACAAATCACCTCCTAAGCGTATCTAAGCTAGACTTTCAGCTACATGAATCTTACATTTTTAACATTAGTGAATTCTCCAGAAAACCTGTTAGCCCATCCAAGTGAAGCTGTCAGTAAAAGGGCAAGTATAACTTGTCATACAATAAAGCTTGCAATAGTTTCTTCAACAATCTCTTCAAGACATCTGGCAGCTTTCACAACCAGCTGAGTCTCATTTGGAGATTGCCTGGAAACTCAGTGCATTTATAACACAAAGTTCCTTAAATAGAGTCAACGAGGCATATTTGGATGAAATATGCAACTGGTTTAGGATTAATCTTTGACCAAATCAACAGGTCTTGAAATTCTGTAAATAACGTTGTCCACTTCACTTTAGTGTGTGAAAGTGACTTATTTTGCATGTATTGTCATGTTTGGCAGTAAAAATATTAAAAACAGGAGATAATAGGTATTAAACTTTAATTGATTGCTTTATCCAGAGGATTTAGCATGGATGCAAGTGATCGTGGTTACCATTACCAATCAGGAAAATAAGTGCTGAATTATGACAACATGTATTTCTGGTTAATTAATATAATTACTTCACAAATGCAATAAAAACTTTGATTATTGTCAAAAAAAAAAAAAACTGACCAAAGACTGCAAAATCAGGGATGTCATATTCATGGAAAAATCTGGACAGAAATGTTATATAGAAAAATTTCATACCCAATAGGAAATTTATCTCAATTAACCACAGAAAGTAATACATTTTATGCCAAGTGAGATGACAAGCTAACACAAACAACTTTAAAATAAAAGAAAACAAAACAACAGTAACAATAAACAGTGCTTCAATGTTCATTTTAGAGTTTTCCCTTTTAAAGCAGTCCTCAAGAGAAATGTTGCAGTAAAATATCTTTGCAATGTCTCTACAGATATTAGCATAATATAGCTATTGCCTCTGATGGAAAATTAATTTTTTTAAAAAGGATATATTTTAAAAACATGTTTTAAAAACATTTTAAAAACAATTAAAAATCCAACCAGTGGCAATTTGGTGCATAAATGATTTTTTAATGAATTTTTAAAAACCCATAACTTAGGTATAATATTAAGTTGAAAACATTATTTATATTCATAGTACTTATGATTCTTTTATTAAGTAATGTGACTATTTTGTCTGTTTATACATTATGTCTCTTTGCATAAACAAATTTAGTCTTAAGTGATAAACTTTGTGTATGTATATATATACATACATTATATATATATATATATAAAATCATAATGATGAGAGTTCGTCCTAAAATTGAATTTATACAGTCTTTCAGGGATAATTTTAAAACAATGAAATGCCCAAATAAATTATTGAAGCTATCGAAAGTGAGTGTTAAAATAAACCTTGACACACAAGATGTGAGGAAAGATATAATCACTCACTAGTAAACCACACTCTGTATTCCTTTTTCCTTGTCCCAGGATCCTCAGTGCACATTTCCTTATGATTCATATCTACTTATTCAGTTTGCTCAAAGATTCAAACTTCCTCTGAATGAGGGATTAGGGAAGTGCCCTTACCTGGAAATGTCACACTCCTTGTCCTGCCTGCTGCAGATGTGGCGGTCCTCCTGGAACTCCATCTCATGAACACATTAGATCTGGTGTCCCACAACCAGTGGCCAGCAGAAGTGTCCCTTCCTTATAACTGGCTTTCCTGCTTGTTCCTTGTCTCCATGGCTCTGGATTACCCAGGAAGTCCTCGAGGATCTGGTCCTCTTGAGCCACAGAGACAGAGACAAGCAGGTTAGAGGGATTGCACTCAAGCCAAGAAAAACTTTCTACTAGCTGGGTGGTCTGGCACAAGAGATCTAATTGTTCATAAGGGCATGTGGAATGAAGGCCCCAGCATCACCAGCAGACAGGTATGTTAGAAGTCATACCTGTGATTCTACTGGCTTCCTTACCAATAGCTATTATCAGTTCAAAATAAAATCTTTATATACTTACAGCTACTCTGAGTTCATTCTTTTCCAGTAACCCAGGATCTCTGTCTCTAAGTGCACTGTGATAGCATTCATGACCAATTCATGGTTAGTGTCCTTCAAAGACCTTTGTCAATAGTTATGTATTTCTCATAAAAAGGGACATTTAGCACCCATAGACATTCAACTACACAAATCTTAAATTTCTAACATAAGTGTCTCCTTTAGAAAATCGTAGCATCCACATTTATGTCCAATGAACAGAGAAATTTATTGGTTAAATTTTCTTGGAAGACACAGATATTCCTTAGCAGAATAAGAGATGCAGACTAGACATACTTCAATGAAGGTAAAGGAAAGCACAGCAGTGTCACACACAGAGAAGGACGGAAAATATAATGTCACAATAACAATACAGTCTGAGAATTGAGGGTCACAAAGGTGGATGACTAAAAGAAAATTTAAATAAGTAAAATAATGTCAGGCACAGAGTAAGAAGAAATCAAAGACAAACAACTACCTTTACTCTTTAGTCTGGAGATGTCTAAACACAAAGGATAATCACTTCCACAAAACAATATGACAATTGCCTAGTCTGTGGGAAAAAATCTGCATAATTCACTATCATAACAAATCTTTTCACTAGAACTTAGATATATATTTTAAAATTCATACCTAAATTTCCCAATAAAGGCACTGAATGCTTGCAGTGCCTTACTCACAGTATAACAATTTGCAAAATGTGCCTTCCCATTGAGATGAGAAAAATCGTCTAACTCCTGCTGAGTCTGAGTATATTCAAAAAGGGCATTATCTTACTTAGTTCCTACCATGCGACATTCTAAAGAATCAACACAAACCATAATTCAAATAAAGATAAGAGTATGAAATGAATTAGTTTTGAAGGAAAGCTCTATTCATAATCTGGATTTGCTTAACTTTTGCTAAATCACAATTTTTAAAATGTGGGGGTATAAAGGTAGAAATTAGGAAAGAAATTTCTGTTTTTCTTTAGTCTATCTTAATGATTTAATTGCCTTTTATTTTTTATTATTATTATTTTTTTTAATAGAGGCATGTTTTTTATTTATTTATTTGTTTGTTTGTTTTGTTTATACATGCACTGGGTACAGTCAGAAGCGCGGGAGGGTGAGAGAATTCACCAGAGCCAGAGCGGGGAGCACAGCAGGCAGAAGGACCGAAGTACACTGCTGAGGGGAGCAGCGGGCGGCAGGAGAGGTCTGCGCGCCATGTGGGACCCTCCTCTGGTGGCTGGGGAGCAGCCGGGGATCGAACAGGCGCCGCCGAGGCTGCGGGCAGCTTCACAACCCAGCGCTCAACCGCTGCGCCACCGGGGAGGCCCTTAATTGCCTTTTAAAAACATTTACATTTATTAAAATGTATTTGCTCTTTGACTAAAGCATAACTACTGGTTAATGAAAGTTCTACCGAAAGATGAAAAGAGCTTGGGGCCTTTATTTTTGAAGATTTTTATTTATTTATTTTGTTTTTGGGCATGGGATAATTGGGTATAAACCAGAGGTATGAGGGTGTTTGTGAGAGGATTCATCAGGGACAGTTTGGGGAGCAGAACAGGTGGATTTACTGAAATACACTGTTAAGGGATGCAGTGGGCAAAACAGGAGAGGTCTGCTGTGCCATGTGGGTCAGCTTTGTGACCTGGGATCGAATTCACTCCATTGTGATGGGCCATTAGGTGACAGTGCTGAGACTTAATCCCTAGGCCACCAGGGAGGCCTGAGGCCTTTTACTATTATACTTTAAATACTAATTGTTATGAATACATACATACATACAAATACAAACCAACTAGCCCATCAATCAAATAAACAATCAACAAACTGATACACATGACTTAACAACTCAAGTTCAAAACAAATTCAGAGAATACAGTTTGTAAGTTGCTTTAAGTCTTAAGAGGGCATCTTTCTATATGCATGTTATTAATCTTCCTCCCTACATAGGTATGCACATATATATTCAATTATTATTGTCACCATTGTGATTGTATTAGAGAGAAGACTAAGATACATATAAAATTCATGCATACTAAAAAAAGGACAGAAAATGATAAAAGTTTATAATTACCCTGAGCAACTGAAATGGTTCACTTATTAACTATCATTTCACAGATCATCTGAATATAAAAATGTAGTATATGTTTATACAACAACTCAAAAACAAATAAACATGTAAACTATTATAAGGTAATTAATTATTTGGGTAGTCTGTTGAGAATTTAAGTATTCTCTCAGCTGTTAAATGTTATTTTTCTATGAACACAACATAAACTCCAGAAACAAGAGAACATATTTAATGGCCATAATTGGGCATGGAGAAGGTATGTTATTAGTAAATTAATTTACATTATGTTTATGTTTATACATTAGAAAATAAAAATGATTTGGTATTGTTTAGAATTAATGGGAATAGTGACACTAATAAATATAGGAATATTACTTCTAGTGCTATTACCAAAATTATTTATATATTTATAAATTTTAATTTTAAAAAATCAAAAATAATCTGAGTTAGATTTGAAAAATTTAAGAATAACATGATAAAGAAAATTAGGAAATGGCTAAAGGAAAATAAGTTGTAACAGGAATGAGGTGTTATCATGGATAAACCCATTGTCCAAAGTACACAAATGTAATCAGTTTAAAACACCACCAGTCATGGGAATTTTAAGGGGCCTCTACCTGAGAGGAGAAAGTATACATTGTAAAAAAATGAACAATGATGTTAAATGTAAATAAATAAATACAACTCTGTCACATGATTCATGTGAGTCATATGAGAAACAAATGGCAAGTTTTCAGTAGAAGCACAATTATTATGCAGATAAATCATAGATGTGTACGTGTGTGTGTGTGCAGAGAAAGAGGCTCAGCTCAAAAATATGCTCATGTACACATAAGCATACACACAGAGCTAGACACAGAATCAGAACGGTTTCAGTGTGGCTTCAGAAAAATCATTGCGTGTTCTTCTGGACATCACCAGCACATCCTTAAAGAACTAACACTGATAAACTTCTTATGAGAAACATTATTCTTCTTTCTGTTGAATATTTTTCATTTACTAGATCCTTTATCCAACTCCCTCCTCCCCACAACTTCCTGCAGATGGACTTCAGGATGACGTGGTCATTAGAAGGCCTTCTGAAGAGACTCAGCTCAACAGGAGCAAGAGTAAAGAGAGTTTATTCCGAGAAACCACTCCTTGCTAGAATTTGATTTGGCAATGACTGAGTTGCCCAATATTTCTTACTTGTCCAATCTACTTTTCAGCTCCAGTTGTCTTAAGGCTTCCTAAATGAGCCTGTCCCTTTTAACTCCAGGTCTGTAGCAGAACTTACATTCTGCTGTTGCAGTCTATGTTGCTTTTCCCTCCTTTGTGAGCTTTCCTGTAATCCAGCCATAACTTTTTTTTTTTTAATAGTTTCTTATGTAACAACATGTCCATTACCCTTCTTGAGTGTGTCATCTGCTAAATTTTCAGCATCCTGACCAACAAACTATGAAAAATGATGTACTCCTTTATATCTTAAGCATCTACTTAGTATGGACATAATAGTTTTCTTGCAAATTTCTACAAGGCCGGAGTACTAGGTGTTAAATATTGATGTCAGCAATATTGACAATCCTAAAACAAAGATAGGGGAAAAGAAGAGCTACTTTCTAGCTGATGTGTAGCGTGATGAACATAGTTTTCCTTGATTCACATGGTTACCTCTACTTTTTTCATGTTTATATTTCTAAGCCCATGCTAGTAAGACCTATGCAGAGAGTAGCTAAATGCAGATGACATAAAATTCATTGAATATCCTTTTCTATGAAATATATTAAAGCTTTCACTAGGCTTAGTGAAATGAGGAGATGCATTTCTGTTATACTGAAGCATGGAAAATATTTTAAAATATCAGCTTTGAAATAAATTTGGTCTTTAATCTTCCAGCAAAAAGAAGGATAGGAAAAGAGGTGATGGTTAAATCAGGAAAAAGCTGTTAATTGTATGGTGAAGGATGGGGTTGGAATTTTATTGCTAAACTTAATGCAGTATATATATATATATATATATATATTTAATGTTGCACTCTGGAAATATGTTTTATAATGCAACAGTGCATCAATTAAATAGGAAAAAATAAAATAAACATTTAATTTTATAATAAAAAAGTGTATCATATACTTTGGTACATCTCACATAGGTTAGCTGGCATTTAACTAAGACTGTGAGGCAGAAGAAGAAATATTATATATATTGAGTATGACTGTTCCCAAATCGTAGATCAAGTGTGTTGCTAAACTAACATAATTGGTTTACATATAAGTTTTTTTTCTTCACAGGATCCTTCCTTGCCATATTATTATTTACCATACTATTCTAAGTACTGGACTTCCAACATCTAAAGATATGTGATATCTTTGTGCAATGTATAATTGACTTTATCAGTTTGTAACTCAAATATGAAGGACACGCATACTTAATATACCAGGAAATGATAATTGATTCTGTCTTTAGAAAAAAAAAAATGATGACCATCTACTATATTTTAATGTTGAACTCATTAGAAGGAGTGTTTATGTTAGGTACAGAGGTGCCTTTGCAGTGTTAGCATTCTCTAAATTATTATTACTGTTTGAAACAGGAAAAATTCCCACACACTGGCCATCCAATCTGTCAAAAACCTCTTGATGAAAATTTCCCAAATTTCATCATGGAACAAGTGGAACAAATGAGATTTCTATTTGTATCATTCACCTGCATTGACTATTGATGCCATCAAAACGGGTTTTGAACATAGCTCCAAGTAATTAAATATAGTGTGAAACTATTTTTCCTAAATCAGCATCTATCCCACCTCTATAACTGCTAATACTTTTCAATGGGTTGAAATTTTTGATAGAATCAACCTGGAAATGTGAAACCACTCTGGATTCTAAAGTGCCACATGTTTCTTTGCTTAGTTGATCACTAATGGAGGATTGCTAATAATAAAATTATACTGCCACAAACTCAATTCAGACTTCTTAAATAAGAATGATTCTTATTTAGGATCATTTAAAACAAAGTCTCACATTAACTTTTTGCCTGGAGAAGAAAGCTAAGGAATCATTGGGAAGCTATGGTAGAAAGTTGAAAAAAAAAAAATCTATACAAAGCATAGGGATATCACATTCTTTCAAAGGCCAATATAATAGGTGGAGTAATTTTCCAGGAAGAAGACTCAATGGGAAATTATCTCTTACCCCAGTATCTCTGCAACATCTCCTACAAAAATGTCTAATTTTCAGTATCAGTATATTTAGTCATTTTGTTATGCTGCTAATCACCTTGAAACTTTAAATGTTTCCTATGAACAAGAGACCCAGAATGAGTTCATTCCTACACTAATGGTTTTATTTTCAAGTGGATTTGTTAAGCTGATCACATCTCTCTCTAAATTGCAACAAAATGATAATTGGAGTTAGAATATCTATTTCTCAGTAAAAGTGAAATTGAAATTGCATACCTTGATTTAAAACTGTCTGGTGGCATGAGTTCCAAAGTATGAGTTGGTCCATATAGGTTTACAACATATAATTTGATTGTTGGGTTCACTTGACCTGCCTTTGAGAAAATGAAAGTTGTTATGCAAAATACATTAAGTATTAAGATGTACTGAGAACAAAAGAAAATGCATTTTTATTCTTTTACAATTTTGTATTAGAATGGGTAAAAAAGTTTAATTTCTCTGAAGTAGAAATGATTCTATATTCAACAACCTGATTGCTTCCAATTGTTTTTGTAGATTGCTACCTCTCAAGCATTTTAGTCAGACAATTAAAGGTGATAGAAAATCATGATGACTTTATTCATTAGGCAGTGTTACTATGTTCTTTCCCTAGAATGACACCAGAGGGCTGGTTGTACAAAACAGCTAGTTGATCAAGCGTTATGCATGTTATAGGATAGAGAATGCAATGGGCAGAAAGCTTGGCTAATTAAAAGGGGGGAAAAAAAAGGAAGAAGAAAGAAAGTGAAATCTTTCTCTATTCAGGTGCCACATGCTTGAAATCCCACAATGCCTAACCTATCACACAACATTAATCATTCTAGATTTTCTAGGATGACTACTAGCAAGGGTATAAGTGACCCCTGAGAGGTGAATCATGGAGTTAATTGTCCTTACCACAAAGAGTAGAAAACATTATGAAAGACATGTAATTTGAATTTAGTAAATCAAAATTTATGAAATAACAATTAACCTGTAAAGTAGTTAGTATTTTTCTGGGTCATAGTGTATATCAAGGTTATTGCGTATCTTGTAAAATGTTCCTACTTTAGTCCTAAGATATAATTGTAACCATTTTCCAGACAAAAGTGGTCAAACTAAATATGTTGTGTAAACTGAAAATATTCAGTAACAAGGAGCCAGTATTTAAATCCAGGATGTTCTTAATTGCTATCATTTTGTTTCAGTTCATTTTCAGGTATTGTCCTCCAAATTTTTTTTCTGAATTTACTGTAAGCTCTTTGGGGACAGAAATGTGAACTTTCGCCAGCATCTCTCAAGCAATTTGGAATGACTGAATGCAAGCACACTTACCTGAATAAATGATTTACACAATCAGTTGATAATTAGTGGCTCTTTGTGATTCTAGAGATCATTAGGGTGTGACTGATGCTTTAAGATAAGACCACATGAGATGCAGAGAGGACAAGGGAATTAAAAGTGAGTTTAACTAGAAGATCTGACAAAAATGTGAAAAGAATGACAAAACTGATAACAAGGGAAAATCCAGTTCAAGCAAGGAATGGTCATTGACAAAACTCAGAAAATCAAGGCTGTATTGAGATACAGCAACAACTCTTCAGCATCCACTTTGCTGTTTATTTAAAATGATTACCATGAAGGGGTGGGGGAGGGATGAATGGGTGAAGCACAGAGGATTTGAGGGCAGTGAAAAACATTTTGTAGGAAACTATGATGATGGATTTACGTCATTATATAGTTCTCAAACCCAGACAATATACAACACCAAAAGTGAACTGTAATGTAAACTGAACTTTGGGCAATGATGACTTGTCAACACAGCCTCAAAGCTTGTGCTTGGTGGGAATGTTGATAATGGGGGAAGATGTACATGTGTGAGGGCAGGGAATATATGGCAAACCTCTGTGCCTTATGCTCAGTATTGCTGTAACTTGTACCTGTGCATCATCACTGATATCTCAATTAGCTTCAATGTGGAAACAAATTAAAAGTTGTTTACACACGTGGAGATGATGCACAAAAGGTAAACAACTCACCCAAACCAGGATAATTTCAGAAATTCAGCTGTCCAGCATTTTGTAATCTTAATTAGATTTGTATCTTTTCAGGGAGTTTTAAATTAAGTGCACATTGCAAGTTCATTTGTACCTTTTAATATTCAAATTGTTTCAATAATATGTAAATTGGAGTTCACCTATTTGCTTTTTACAGTGACATTTACTACAAAGACTGCAAATCCATAGAATCCTTCCTCTATGATTCTGAAACACAAGCCTCAATAATAATTAACCTTATTTTACTGGCAACTAAATTGTCATTAAGCAAGATAATGTTTTAATTAAGAAGATTAACCTGAGGTTACTGAGATAAAACTGTGTCTCTCTTTTTTGCTGAATTGCTAATGATAGGGTATTTTATGAGTTCTGAATCATGCTGAATTAAGTAAAATACAAATATATTTGTTTAGTGTAAGTATTTCATTAGTAAATCTGACCATATCGGGTATTTGCTGTACTCATTTTAATCTAGCTTAATTTGAAGCACAATTTAATATGAACTCTGTGCCTTTCTTCAAAGTCTAAAGTGTCACTTTTTGAAAGTTTATTGCGTAAGTAAAAGCAAATCCAAATAAAATATTTGTTGCTGGAAGAAATAACAAGCCTTTATTTTTAAAAATCAGAGTAAAATAATAAAGACATTGAAAATTCAAGTATTTACCCAACATGACACTAAAATTTATTCTGAGAAAACAGAATAAAACCCAGATCTAGTTTCTTTGAGTAAATGCCATGACCTCAGAACGAGGGATTTTTTTTTTTTCCCTCAGCTTTGACCATTAGGATATCTGTGCTATCTTTCTTTTCTTTTTTAAAGATTCACTTATTTATGCATATAAAAACTAAGAACGGGGGAACAGGCCAGAGGTATGGGGGGTGAAAGGATTCACCAGAGACAGAGTGGGGAACAGAACAGGCAGACTGAAATACACTATGAGGGGAGCAGTGGGTGATACAGGAGAGGTCTGCTGTGCCGTGTAGGTTAGCTCCCTGACTGGGGATCAAACTTGTGTTGCAGTGACTGCTGATAGCTTGATAGTGCTGAGACTTAATTTCTTGTGCCACCAGGGAGGCCCATGTGCTATCTTTATTTTCAATATTCCTCAATGGTGGTTACTAATGCATACATGGGACCCCCCCCATCATGTATTTCATATTTATGTATAGTAGGTGTGAGGCTGTCTAACAAAGCTACCCATGTAGACCCAAGTCATTAGCAGCAAATGGAGCAAACAGAGCTCTACATATTTGTTAAGCATAAAAAGATATTTTCATTTCAGATACATCTTTGGAGATACAAGTTAACCTCTGGTACTTTCATAGAAAGGGACAGAATCAATAAATATGAGTTATTTCCCTGTTCCTAAAATAACTGTGACTTTTGTAAAAGCACTTAACCTTTTAGAAATTCAATTTGTCCATTTGTGAAATAGAAGCAATTGTGAAAAGGACTGGATGAGAAACAAAAAAGGGAAAATGCTCTCTGAAAACACAAAGCATGCTATTAGCACACATGATTTATACAGTTAATAAACAAACATGATCATTACTTTATGTCTATCATTACTATGAGAAAAGGTTAAATATAATTATTACATTTAACAAAGTGTCTAGGTATGTCAACCTAGTATCTTCTGAATTACTGCTGACATATTTCAATTTTCTCAGGCATTTTTATTTTGTCCATGATTTTTGCCTATACCTTGTTAAAATAACAGGCCAGAGAGCACTCAAGTTCAAGCAGAAGAGTCCATAACTGAGAAGGGAACTTGCAGAGGTAGCCAATAGGTATGGCTCTTATGTGTGAGACACAATGTCCCCAGTTCCTCTTGGGAAAAGAATTATAAAAAGTTATGCTTTCCCTGGGGCTGATTTTATTCCCTTTGTGCAGAGCACAAACTGACTAGTATTTGTGCAATGGACCTCCTTTCTATTCACATTTGTTTTTCACATTATGAAACAAATTCATTTTGTACTTAAATTGTCAGGTGAACTTTCATTATCATAAGTCAATCAAATGATGTGAGAATTAATATATTTGAGAAGTCTTTTCAGCCTGTCTCTACAAAAATGATAGTGCTTTTCTTGGAGTATAATGAAATTCTCTTGGTGAATATGATTATTTTGTTGTTAGGCCAAATTGCCATTTTCTCCAGAAGAGCACTGACTACATATGTGCCTTCTAACCTATGTCCAGGAAAGAGCCTAAAAATAATATTTTAAAATCTTGGAATCAGATTCCTCTCAGTCCAGCTGTCCTTCCAAGCTATCATTCAGTCACTTTACAGTACAACCTGGGGAGGAAGCTAGGATGGGGAAGCCAGGCAGCACAGGTTTCATTGAAGAGATACTCTTCTCATTCTAGCCTCCACATTGAAGCCAGATAATTTGAGTTTGGTAAATGAGAGAAAAATATGGAAGGTAGGCGTGACTTCATCTTTATCTTGACATGCCTTCCTTGCATGTATAGATTATGTATGATGAGCAATTTGTCCAGTACTTTGTCCCATTTATGGAATACACACTTTGAAAAGGTACTAACAAATTGTGCTTAGAATCATAAAGTACAACTGATTAAATTCATGGCTTAAAAATGGCTTCTAAATGAAATCTGTAGTCATCTCTTACTTAACAGAGACCTAACAGTGGCATTTTAAAAGTCTCCTGTAGGACATCTTGACATGATTAATGTATAGGGTCTTCACTCATGAGCTTTTTTTTTTTTGGGGGGGGGGTAATATCACATGGGGAAGCTAATTTTAAAAAGATAATTTATATTTAAAAATGCCATGCAATAGAAAAATCAGTGCCTTTCAGATGATTTTGCAACCTGTTCCCAGGAGCCTCTCACAACACTTGAAAACAGTTTTGCTATCTGGACAGTATTTTCATGTTTGTCGTACTTGATAAAACAATTCCAATCTTAGGTATGGCTTCCTATGGCTCCATCCAAGCATTTTATAAAATATGTTCCAGAGTATGCTCTGCCAAAATAATACTGATGTTAATAATAATACTAGTAAATTTTTTATGCTTAGCCCACTCTTTATTGGTGATTTTTTATGCTTAGTCAATGTTTTATAGGAGATTTATACTACAGATTAACATATAGCATAAGTGCTTGAAGAAATCATCTGAAAGAAACTAGATTTATATTTTTATCTCAAAAAGTTAGATTTTTCTAAAAGAATTTCTAATTTATTCAACAATGAGAAATTTTCATCCCTTAAATCAGCTAATAACAACCAGAACACACAAAAAAATAGGAGAAAATAGAAAATACATTGGAGAAAACTTTGTTAAGGCATCAATTCTGCCTTTTATCTCCTCTCACCCTCTTTTCAACTGGGAAGGTAAGAGGAAATGAGAATGAGAACATTAAGAGGAAAGAAATGCAGCAAGAGTGCAAGTTCCCACTCCAGAACCAGCCATAATTCTTCCTACCCAAGCAGTGTGTAGACTACAGTAAACTCTAAATGATGAGTCTCTTGAAAAGTAAGGAAACCTTTTTTCTCCAAAAACAACAAATACCATCAATCAAGTCACTGGTGCAGAGAGCACGGAACAAAGCTGTACTTTCACATTGCTTACCTTAGGGTATGGATACTGCTTTCCCCTGGGATACAATGCTCCAGTAAACCGAGGGACAACCATGTTAGGCACCAAGGAATCATTTATCATCAGGAAGGCAAGTCTTTCTCCATCTGGTGACCACCAGTGGGCGATATGAGAATGGAGAAGTTCCTCTAGAATAAATGAGTGTTATTTGAAAGAAACTGTAGAGATGTGGGCTCAGTGACCCACAAACATCTGTCCTTGAAATCTCCATTGTATGTAATTTATTTCTAGCTAGGAGTTGGATTTTTATCAACTTCACTGATAAGTCTGTTCTTTCTAGTTATCCGTTTAATCCCAAGAAAATCAGAGGCAAAGGAAGGAAGAAATGAAGTAATGAAGTTAGAATTCATTGATTGTCAGCAATGCTAACAGAAAACATGAAAGCACTATTTGGGAATAGAATGGGAACAGTAATTTGAGACTGAAATATGGCACAAAAACACATTCATGTCATCAATCATTCATATTTACATTCAATCATATATCTATTCTCTCATCATTAAACATACTGAATACCTGCTAAGACTTATTGAACTATTTTGAACTCTAAGGAAATGCATTGTGAAATATACTGTATAAAATTATGAAATGTACTTTCACGTGACCGAGATCCACTACTCACTCTTCTATCCTTTCTTTTTAGTCCATAAAACTAATCTGCGTGAATTTCATTAAAAGGGTCCCCTATAGCCTCTCCAGCATTGCCATTATGGTATTTTGACATGAGATTAGAAGGAAAAGGTAAATCAGGGTATTTTTTTTTTTTTTTCATTTGACTTCATCCTAAAATGTTACCACAGGCCTGCTTTGTGTTTTAAATGTTGTCACTGACCCTCCTTCCTCTATACAATTCCATTCTTTTGTGTCTGGTAATGGCTCAACTCTCTGGTCATGGAGATGGTAATAACTTGGCTGCTACAGATCTAAATTATAGCTCTGTCCTTTAAATTTCCCCCACACCTTCACCTTTACAAATGGTTTCTTTGTAAATAAATCATGTTCAAAGCATTGGAAGTGCCAAGCCTTTCCTTTGGGGATGCTGACTGACACAATGATGAACCTCAGCAGTATACTCAGAAAACAGATCTTCAAAATTAGATTTTGAAATTTAGGTTGGAGATTATAGCTACATACATATATACATAAACACAAATTCATATGTATACCTATTCTTACATATCTATATAATATAATCCTATATCTATCTATGATATAATAATTATATTTCCAGGAGGGGTATGAGCACAGATAATTAATAACAAGGGAAGGTGTCATGAAATCAGTTGTTACTTGTGGTAACCCAATAAAATGTACATTGAACCAAAGGATTAAGAAGACAAATATTTATGGCATTTAGTTGCTAAAACAATGGCAACTATACAGATTAAATAGTGAAGTTCACCTGGTTCTTTTGACATGCTAGAGAGATTACATAGAGAGAAAAAGAAATTAAAATCATGATCATCTCTTGTTTTTTTTAGGACAGAGTTATTGGTGGAAAATGACTGGAACCTTCACACAGAGTAAGGATGTTTGTGCAAATATGTGCAGTATAATTTTGCTTTCTGCAACAGGCTCATACATAATACAATTTACAATGGAATACTGCTATATGTGTTTAATTTTATGGTTGGAGATGTTGAACCTCAAAATTCCCACAAGTTTTCTTACAGACAGAGGCAGCATGTGCCTTCTGCGTAAAAGTAGAGTGGAAAATGAATTTCCATGAAAGCTTAAGAGTTTGCACCCCTAAAAAAGAGCTTAGAGACCCACTGATCTGGAGTATCTTTTAAAGTGAGAAAAAACTTGTTGAGACTGCACTTGTGTAAAAGTAAAGAGGGACTGGCCTCTGAATTTTAAAGAACATAAACTGTATACATGTACTTTTTCTCACATTCACTGCCCTGCTTTTTTTCCCAACTAACTTCTACAGCTATTAGTTCTGAGTAGAAGCTGAGCAAGAGAGTGCTATGTGCCACATGAAGGCCATGGTACCACCTGCCTCACCATCTTTGCCTTGTGATCCAGCAGATTCAATGATAATGTAGAGTCCATGCAAACAGAGATGCTGTGTGGAGCCTGTGCCCTCAAGAGACATTAGAAACTTTAGAGAAAGGTCACTAATAGTCTTTATTTCTAAAGCAACTCTCTACCTGGCTACATGGGCTATCAGGTGACTATTACAGTCAATATTATCCATCATGAATGGATTGAGATCTGATTGTAGAACGAAACATATATAGTAACAGTTCAGGACAGAGTAAAAGTGATTATATGGAACTAGGCCAGAAAACACGAGTGTACTGACCACAGTATTGCATCCTCTACTTTATTCTCTACCATCACCTTATATCTGCACCTCAAGATGTGTTGTCTAATTTAAGTTAGTGGAGGTTGAAGAAATACAGGCCTGGTTTATGAATAGGTTTGCATGATGTATTGGAACAGGCTCTGTACTATAATCTGACTTGGGAGTGGCATTGAAGGACTAATAAATAAAAACTTTACTAGTTGGCAGAATTTATACCAAAATAATTTGTTCTCCATTCCTTGTAGAAGGAGACTTGGCTTTAAGTGCGCTATATCCAAACTCAACCACAGGGGATCAAATAATGGCTACCTGCTCAAGGATACTGGAAGAATAAAATTAGAAAATTAGTGACAAGGAACTTTAGGGAGGGGTAAGCGTATGGGTTTATCAGAAGGTATAAACATATGAAAATGTGAAGGTATTTATGTCCTACTAATGTCCACCAGAGGAGCCTTTCAGTAGCCAGATGGACAAGATGATTCCCAACTGCCTATCAATTTGTTTTTGGCACTTACTATTACCTGCAACAGTTGTGGTCATTGCAAAACCCTTGATTTAATGTTGTTTCCTAGGAGGATCAATGGACTACCTTGTGGTAGCTGGGTTATATAAAACACCTTCCATCAAGAAGGGGTAGCCTTTTTTTTTTTAAAGATTTATTTATGCAAACAAGAACTGGAGTACAGGCCAGAGGTGTGTGGGGGGGGGGGGCAGTGAGAGGATTCACCAGAGACACAGTGGGAAGGAGAACAGGTGGATTTACTGAAATATACTGTTGAGGGGTGTAGTGGGTGAGACGGGAGAGATCTACAGCACCATGTGGGTCACATGAGTTCAGGGATTGAACTCATGTTGCAGTGCTTGCTGATAGCTTGATAGCAGCGTCTTTAATCCCAGTGCCACCAGGGAGGCCCAAGAAGGTGTAGCCTTTTATCATTCCAGAGATAGATACATAATCTAGGACTAGATATACCTTCACTGACTGCATTCATATCAATGCTGCTATTCATGGACTTTGAGAAAAACTTATCCTTTACCATGATAACCCACACTAAGTCACCTCCAAACAGGAAATATTTTACAGCAAAAACAACAATGGATTCAGACACATGGAATGCATTTGTTTCATCATGATCCCCTTAGCTATATATACCTGGCTACCTGGCTTTTTATAAAAGTGAAATAGCCTTCTCTATCATAGTTTGGGCACTATTTCTATTTGTTTAACAATAACCTTGAAATTGGGGTGCCAACCTAAAGCATGCAAGTGTTTCTCTTACATAGCTTAGTTCTTACAAATGTGGAACTATAGGAGTAGAACTCTAATATTTTCTCATTATCAAAACAATAACCCACTGGACACATTTTGTTTCTTGTCCTTATTGTAATGAGCTTAATGGGTTTAAAATTCCTATTGCCCAAGGGAGGATTGTCTCAAATAAGGAATACAGTCATAATTCTGTTCCTCTGAATTGGAGTCTGAAATTTGTCTTTGGCCATTCTGGGTTCATTTTGACTGGGGAGAAAAAAAACAAACTGACAGCAAATATAGTCACTGTACTGGGTCTGATGATTAATCTCATCTGCCAGGAAGGAAATGTATCTTCACCATACAAAGCAGGGCAAGAAGGAACATATTTGGAACTCAGCAGGTTCACAAATAGTCCATTTCATTTTCCAATCCCACATTTCCACATTCTAATTTCCATTTCAATGGAAAATTGAAATTGTTACAATCTAATTAAGAAAAAGATGAAAAGGGATAAGATTTGGCAAAAATAAACTTTTGGACTGATCCATCTAGTAAATAACCTGTCTATTTAACATGCTGGCAGAAGGTAAAGTCAAAGAAATGTGCAGTTAAAGAAGAGAACTATGATTACCAATTATGGCCACATGATTTGCCTATTTTTTCCTTAATGGGGGTATTTTCCAAAAATCTTATATTAAAAAACCCAGATGCCAGTTTCAGATAGGTGTATAGCTGTACTAAAACCACCCTATGTTGAAACAGCATCATATGCAACTTTCTGTGTCCCTTTTTCAAGGAGATGGAATTTCATTTGAATAATAAGAATATTATACTTTATATCTGATTTCTTTATTGGGTATGGCCAATATGAAGCCAGGTGAATCAAACTGAGTGAAAAGGAGCTTGGCATATGTTCTTCATTTTGGCTCCCACTATTGAAATTATGGTTTTCAACCAAATTTCAGTTTCTTTTACTGTAAAAATGAAAGAATTTCCTTCTAGTCAGTTCTAGTAACAGCTACTTCTCTTCCCTAAATAGGAGTTGGTGGCTAACCAACACTAGCACCAAGCTGCTGCTTATTCTTTTTGGTATATAAAACTTTCAATACTACATTATATGTGGCATTTTGGCTAGTTGTGACCCTAACCCTGATTTATACAAATGACTTCTAATTCAGTTGCAGAAACACGAGTCGTCTCTATGACACGAAGGGAAAAGAAGCTAAATGTCAATTAAGTGTAAACTCTAAATTCTATGTGACTTGAAGGTACTGATCAATTGTGTTGGCCAAAGACAATGCTCAGGATTTCTAAGTGGACTCTATCCCAGGTCCTGAAGTATGTGTGCAAAAGAGCTTCAGAAGAATAAGTATGGCCCAGATTTGAGGTCACCATTCAATAGAGACTAGATGTCAACTATTCTCATTTACTGTAGAGTTATCTCTACCTAAAGTTTTCCCTGTGGAAATGCTAAACTAGGAAAATATATGGTACATGCAAAGAGTTATGACTTCCTTGAAATATAAAAGGAAATGAGAAGAAAATTAAAATGATCTTTAATGTGCTTTTGGATTGATCCATCTAGTAAATAATCTGTCTATTTAACATGCTGGGGTAGGGCATATACTTCTTTAATAGGGTGTTTTACTCATGGATTGAAACTTTCTGTGTTCATTATATTACAGTATTTACAAAAAAATTATTTTCATAAATGGTGTGGTATTCCATGTCAGTGTAGGATTTCCTGAGGATGCTACTGCCAAGTCTATAGATCTGTGATTAATATTTCCCCCTTATTTTCATATCTCACTGTCAATTTTCTTAAAAGAATTGTCAATGTTCATAACCTTCTCACTTCTTATTTATACCTCCATCCACTGAATCTTGTTGCTGGCAACAGCAATAAAATGCTTTTATTCTTGTCAAGTTCAGATAGCAAAGCTATTTGAATTAGGTTGTTTTACCTCCAAAGACCTGTTGCTCATCATCTTCATTTCCTATGGCTCTCAAGTCTATATCTATAATATTTTTCTTCTATCTGTCACTGTCAAGTTTTATAGAAATTTCATGTTTAATAAATAAATGTTGACTTGATGAATGATTGTTATTTGTGCTCAAGAGAAGGCAAATATAGTGTGAAAATAGACATTTCACATTGTTCTCATTAAACAAACCAAAAGAAGAATAACAATCACAATCTGTGGAAAGGATACTAACTAACCTTAAAATTTCCCTCTCATTTATTTTTTCTTATCATATTCAAGAACAATGTAAAAAATTATTTCTTCTATGAAATCACCCTATGTTCTCCTATCCCGTCAGCAATAATTCTATTTACACTTCTATTTTGCATGCTAACATATAGATTTATTTATTATTTGATATACCATGTTTCCAACATTTCTTTACATAATAATTATTTACAATTTTCTCTCCACTAATTTGGAAATACACTAAATAAAGGAGCTTCTATCCCTTATTGTATTGCTCTCAGATAATGCCCAATAGGTATATGTGCTAAATAACTGTTGGATAGAATTTCAATGAATGACTCCTAAAAAATGAGATTATAAAATAAACTTATGATCATTTAGCAATATTAGATCCATTATTATATATGCTTAGTTAATAAAAATGAGTTATGATTTGTTTCTATTTGTAAATTCAATTATTTATGAAAATTTTCATAGTTGAAATGTGGTAATTTACTTTTTTAAAGCAAGACAATGAGCTGATATGGGCCTCCCTGGTGGCGCAGGGGTTGAGCGCTGGGTTGCGAAGTTGCCCAAAGCCTGTGCAATGCCGGTTCGATCCCTGGCCACTGGGCGAGGGTCCCACATGGCACGCAGACCCCTCCTGCCACCTGCTGCTCCCCTCAGCAGTGTATTTCTTCATCAGCCTGCTTATTTTGTTCCTCGCTCTGGCTCTGGTGAATGCTGTCACCCTCCAGTGCTTCTGACTGTACCCAGTGCTTGTATAAATAAATAAATAATAAATAAATCTTTAAAAAAAAAGGATAATGAGCTGATATCTTATTTAATTAAGTTACCATGTTAGAAACATAAATATATGTGGATAACATTATATATACTTTGTGTGATGAGTATCTTTTATTTTTCTTCTGAACTTCCCAACTCTTTAAAACATGTATATTACTTGTCTTAATTTTTCTTGACTAGAAACAAGAAGTTGTAAAATGATACTTTCAAGGATTTTAGTCTTTGACTTAGCTAGTGTGGCTGGGAGCAACAGCGACACTCACAGATTGATTAGTGTGGTCCTAAAAAGATTACACCATGCCCAGAAATCCACCATAGAAACATTTTATTATCTTTTATGTGACACCTTCTGTCATATTTTTTTCTATGACATTTAAAGAAGATAAATTTCAATAAAAAATAAGTGAAAATGGTATGCAATACTTTTTGAGAAGTCTTCTACACATACTACTTCAGATTCTAATTGATTTCTGTAAAGTAATTAAAGGAAATATCCACACCAGAAATAATGACACACATGGCATTGAAGAACATACTAGAACATATACATTCTTAGCAGATGTCATGGTATTTTGGTGAGTGAATGTTGAAGGGAAAAGAGAAGATCTGGAATCTGAGAGCTGTCAACATATTGATCAAGCAAAGAGATAGTGGGGAAAGAAGGTACATGTGTAATACCTGAAGCATAGATTGGCAAAAGCAGGACCAAAAGTTGAAATAAAGAAATGGCATCTGAATTGCCTAAATCCCTCTGACAAACCTTAACATTGATTGCTATAGTAGCCTCCCAACTATTTTTTTTTTTCAATGAAACAAGAATTGAGGAAAATCCATGAACAGGTGGGTTCCCAGTCTTTGGATGAGAAAATGTCAGCAAAATCTAATAGCTTACACTCCATGACAGATGTTATCCTTTAGAGAACATGAAAGATTTTGCATTGTACAGGTAGAGCATCCTAGGATGAAGTGATGGCTTTAAAGATACACCTTCAGATGCAAACTTTGCCATTCATGAGATATGAAACCAAATCCAAGTCACCTATCCTCCCTGATGTTGGTTTCTTCAGTAAGTGATTAGATATATGCTAGCACTGTGAAGACTGAATCACATAGCACGTCTGGAATTTTCCAGTATTTGTACAACATACGAGCACAAAGGGTCAAATTTAATTTGAATGGAAATAAACTTTTTTTTTCCCTTTTACTCATTTGGAATTTGTCACTATATACAGTGTCACAACAAAAGTTTTTTGCTATCTATTTGTTCTGTCTACCCCCCAAAGATAGTTTAATTTCAACCTATATGTACAGATTTTTGTTCTCTAATTAAGAAAATAAACTTACTTGACGGACAACGGTCCCTAATTTCTCTTTATAATTTCTTAAAAAAATGTAAGACCATAAACTATAAAAAGTTTTCTCTTGAGGACAGAAGCCCAAGAAGTCTTGATCAGTCATCAAGTCAGCATATTCTATATTGAATGTCACTTAAAAGTTCACTGATATTAAGGATCACATTTCTCACCCAATGGAGGATGCCAGTCTACTATGGAGCATCAACATTCCCCCAAAATTATTTCTCTCCTCCCTGAAATCCACCACTCCTGATGAATGCCAGCTTTCTGTATCTGTCATCACTATTTGCCCAAACCAGAACACGAATAATCATTCTTGACTTCTTTTCACCCACCCAAAGCATTACTTTGATTTGTTTTCTGATGTATCTCAGCACATAGACAAGTACACAGACCACAGCAGGTTTTCAATAATATCTGTAGAATGAGGGAATGAATGAATGGCTTAAATGATTCACTTTCCTTACAGAATTAAAAATATTGATTCTGGTGTGCATCTATACCCCTAAGTCATATACAGTTTTATACACCATACATTTAACCACCAAGATGTATCTATTTTAGTGCCACATCAATTTTAGAGCTTCTCTCCTCTTACTGCGTTAACCCTATTCCAAATGCTCATTATTTCTTGATAGAACATAGAAGAGGGAAGAGGTCTTAGCTGTTCACTGGTCCCTTATTCTATTTGATCTCAGCTTCTAACTGTAACCAAAATGATCTAGTTATATGGGAGGCCTAATCTTGACACTCCCTTACAAAAAAGGTTCTATTAGTTTTTCTATTCACTTGTGAGAAAATAATTGAAACACCAGGTTATTTTTAGGGTCACTAACCCATTCTTTTTTCAAATTTTATGTCTTAATACCAAGCAGATTTTAATTCCCCGGGCACACACCTTACTACTTAAATTTCCTATGCTATTATCAGCTGGTTACTCTTGCCAGGAATTTCTTTCCTATATTTTTCTTGTGTGTAATACATATTAATCTTCCAGGCTCAAATCAGTAGGATTTGCCTGTTAGTGTCTCAAATGGGCTGTCTTATTCCTTGCTCTTTAACAGGATTCTGTGTTTATTATTATCTGACAACTTAACCACATTGCATTAACAGTTTCTTCTTATGTCAGGGAATCCACACCACACCAATACTAATTTTAATATAAAGGGCATGTCTTGGGCTCTGAACAATTCTAGATCCAGGCATCAAGTTGGTTTTATACCAGTTTCTTCAATTTATTGGGCTATCCCAGACCTCTCTAATAATTTGTCTTTTTCAAATAGGAATGCCGGAGTCACTGAATGTGCTCTCAACCAAAGAACCCTACTTGACTATTAGTGTTTTTTTTTTTTGTTTTTTTTTTTTTTTTAGTCAGGGCATAATTATTGCTGATATTTCCATAGTAACTTCCATTGCTCTTTGGAATAAACTGCTGTTTCTGAAATCTTTTGCTATTTGATGCTGACATATACACATATTACAGATTACACAAAAAACATAAAAATCTCAAGGGATATACTAAACCTTCCTTAATAAAATAGTTTCATCCAGCAAAATATTTTGAATATAGGATCCTGAAAGCAGTACTTTGATTTGTTCCCTGATGTATCTTGGCACATAGACAATTACCTAGATTTCCAATAATATCTGTTGAATGAGGGCATGAATGAGTGAATGAATGACTTAAATGATTCACTTTTCTTACAGAATTAAAAATATACACTGGTGTGAATTTATAGTCCTAACTAATAGATAGTACTGTAAATCAACATTACCTTAATAAAGACAATTCAATTAAAAATATTGCTCTGAAGTAGAATGATTGTATTTCCTACTACTGCTTAAGAAATAAATTTATTTTCTGGAAGATTCTTAGATTTATAATTTGTAAGCAAGCAAATAACCCAATTTAAGCCTTGAAATATTTTGCCATGATCAATTGCAGAGTCTGAAATCTAAGTATTAAACTAAATTTTTGAGTCTTCCCCAGGCAATCTGTCCCTATAACTCAACTACTACATGATCAAACTGGGGTAGAGGTTTTTAATACCTGACTCATTTCATATTTTCAGCTATTACTAAGACATGAATTAATAGTTGTTGCAAATGTGTAAGTGATTATTCTGGTAGGTTTTATTTTGCTCTCTGTTCAATGATATTTTACTTGAGACAAGTGTCCCCAATGAGATGACTAAACACAAATAGTTTTCATGTACTTTTTGAGCAGTGAAGATTTTTTGTTTCTTCTTTTCCAGAGAGCCAGAAAAAAAATAGCATCTTAAACATCACCAAAAATAAAATCTATCTAGCCTGAAAAAATGTATGTATATATACCAAATGTAGAATCATATAATTAGATGTAAATCACAACTCGTCAACACACAAGCACAAGCAAAGATACGAAAGCATGGAGGCATATTTGAGAGGAAATGAGGAGAAGAAATAGTGTTATAAGTATTGTTCTGGAATGAATAGGTTTTTCTTATAGATGTTGTATTAAAATATGTCAGTTGCACTTTTTTGAATACTAAATCTGTTCAACTCACCTTCATATAACCAGTCAGCAATTCCATTAAAAATAATTCCTTCTTTTCCAGAAGATGTTAATCGCAATGAACTGCTCTTTATATCAGATTGATAGTAGATATTATTTTCAAAAATGTAAATCTGGATCAAGAAACAAAACAAACAAAAACCCAATGAATTAGGAAGCTTCTTAGCCAAAGAGCTTAGTGTTTTATTACTTGCCTACTTTCAATTTGCTTGTATTTAATGCATACATTTGCATTGCTTTCAATTATTAATGGTTATTACTTTCCCTATCATATCAATATCAAGTGGTCATCTGGGAATTACATGGCACTGTTACCGATGCTTCTAAAACTGTATCTTCAATAACAACATTTCACCTACTTAATAGTCTTTTTCTCATGCCACAAAACTGGTTTTGGGTTTGAAATAACATTTTGCATTCTTAAAAGACTGACAACTAAAACTAGATGTAATTTCAGTAACAGCCAACTGGCTGCTTGAATAGCATACATTTGGAACCTTTTTTTTTTTTTTTTTTTTGCTGTGATGGATTTAATGACCAATAAAATGAACTTAGAAGAATTCCTCTGGTTCCATCCAGCTCAACTCATAGAGCCACCAATGACAGGAAAGGATAGAAAAAGCCCTTTGAAGTTAACACTCTTTTCCCTATGCTCCATTTTTCTCTAGATATGCATGCTTAAAATAGCACACCAGTGATAATAACCTTGTTTGTGAATGTTCGAGAAAGAGTTTTACCTGTTTTTTAAATGTTTAAGACTTTTATTAATAACATACCATTATGTTACGCCTTTGTTTTTTCACAATAGGTTTTCTCCCCTCAGTTGTGTTCACCATAGTTTTTGCACCACCTAAGCACTCACAGTTCTCTACCATAGTCTACTGTATTCCCCTACCCCATTGTCTTCTCCCCCTCTATTTCTCCCTTCCCTCTGGATGCTTCGGATCTATGATCAGCTTTCAAAGGTCAGTTTTAATGTTTGTCTTCTCTGATCCTTTGCTTGGTTTCTCTATATTCCATATTCAATGGAACCATCCAGTACTTTTCTTTTTCCTTCTGGTTCACTTCACTTAGGATAATCCCTTCCAGTTCCATCCATGTTGCTGCTAATGGCATGAGCTTATTTTTTTAATTGTCTTGTAGTATTCCGTTGTATATATGTGTGCACACCCCATGTCTTCTTGATCAACTCATATGTTCTGTGGAATTTAGGTTGTTTTCATAGCTTGGCTATTGTAAATAGTCCTCCTATAAACAAAGGGTATCAGGTTTCCTTTGGGATTAATACTTTTGCAATTTGAGCATATCATAGTTTTCTAAAATATTAACACAACCACCTCAACAATGAAACAACACAGAGTTTAAACAGTGTTTATTCAAACAAAAGGAGTGTATTTAATAGAAATAATTCAGAATATTTATTTATAATGCACTATAAATATTTTTAATGCAGAACATTTGAATATATGTCTATGCAATAATATAACCTTCACAGAAATGCATACTTCGTGATTTTGATATTTATTTTTATCCTTTCCAAATTTCAGTCTTTATAAGTATAGATAAGACTAACCATCTACTCTAAGGATCTGTTGTGAAGAAAAAATGAGGTGAGTAATACAGAACTGATAAAACATGTGGCTACCACTCAAAACAGGTCTGACTTCACATAAGATAACTTGTTTTGAAATCCTAAATTTCTTGGAGACTATAAGCTCTAAATCAAAATAAAACCTCTATATCTTCCAGTCAATGTGTAAATTATCCCCAACTAATCAGGAGTGTAGAATAGTAATAGCAATAGAAGTTTGGCAGTAGTAATCATAGCAGCTGTAGTAGGTGGAGAAAGTGGGGGACTGGTATTAACAAATTATATCTACTGCTTTTTAAAGAAAAAGTTAACTGTGAGTAGGAAGTAGGAAATATACTTTTTATTGATTGCATGCAGCTCATAATTAGGAAAAAGTTGAAAACTCTATTTCAGGTGTCTCAAAATGGATGGAAGTTGTTTTATTGATTTTCATAGAATCTCCTAATTAAGGAAAAATATTAACTTTATTCTATCCATCTAAATATTAAGATTTGTATCTTTTGTTTACTATCCCCTTTTGCCTCTTGAGTGATATACATGAAATAGGTACACAGAGTTTTCTTAAGTGGAGGGAATTCCCTTTTTGTTCCTAAACTTTCTGTATGGTTTTTGTGAGTAATTGCAATTCAGATCATCCATACCCAAGCTACTTTTGCATGCATGACTATTATTAGGAGCAGGGGTGACTTATCCCAAAGTGATATTGTTGAAAATCTTCAGCTTTCTAAAGGGAACAAATTCTAAATCAAAATAGTTAATAAAATCTCCACGATTTCAGCAGATGCATGAATTATCCAAAACCAATGACCAGTAATTACATTTATATTTGAAGAACAGATTGGATGATATTCAGCATCCATATGAAACTGACATCTGTTTCAATGTAAAAGAACAAGCAATATGGAATCAGAATTTTAATTCCATTTTATGAAAGCTCCAATTCCAGGTGATGTCCACAAGATCATTTTCTATAGACAAAAAATTAGTGACTGCTTTTATGAAAATTTACATTTATAATTTCCTCACTCCTCCTTAATTGCCAAGGTTTTTCCTTGACTTATATTAGTTTAAAATAAAAATCACATATTCTAGCCACTAGCTTAGCAATATGAAAGCTACAAGTGTTCCTAGATACTATTTGGGCACTCTGATGAAATTAAACTGGATTCAAATGACACTCGTTGAAACTAGATTTAAATCACACCGAAAATATGACAAACACAAACCATTTATCTTTATGTTTCTGATTAAACTGTCATAATAGTTTTGACATCATTAATCAATTCTTTAATGAGCCACCTACAAAATATAACAGAAATGGAAAGCTATTTGATCAATTAGCTCTTCAATTTATAGAGAAAGCCAGTGAACCAGTTTTTAAAAAGAAAGAAGATTAAGACACAAAATAATTCACTGCTGGTAAAGTTACCACGAAGGAACAGAAGGATAGTTGGCAAGTTGAGAGGCATGTAATAAATGTTTCAAAAGGCAGAGTGGGCCACTGGTATGGGCAGTTTGTTAGAGGGTATATGGGACATATGCACATATGGAAAAACAAAAATGTAACCTCAGAATTAAGGTCAACATTAAAAAATGTTCCAAGAAATTACTCTAATCAATGTGCCTATCAATACTAGCTTGCTACCAAGTGATTGGACACAATCTGTGTTCATTGCTGGACTGAAGGTTTAAGAGTTGATTTTCAATTTTATGTCTTCTCTCCTCACTTCCACAACCACTGGCAAAGCTTCAAATTTGAGCATTGCAGCAGACTGAATTTTTGGATGGAGAACTCCATCCTCACCCTCAGACAATTTTTGATGAACATATAACGGGAAATGAATATTTGATATAAGAAGTCATTATGATTTTTCAGATGGAGAGTAATCACAATCTAAATTATCCTACTTTGACTCATTTAAGCAGAGACAATGCCTGATGTAAACTTACAATATCACACTCAGCAAACCTTATTTCAGTTTAAAAGATAAAGAAGAGCAAAATAAAGTGGGAATATGAATTAATGTTAGATTTATTGTATTTTTTTTTTAAAGATTTATTTATTTTTTTATTTTATTTATTTATTTATTTATTTATTTATACAAGCACTGGACAGTCAGAAGTGCGGGAGGGTGAGAGAATTCACCAGAGCCAGAGCGGGGAGCAGAGCAGGCAGAAGGACCGAAGTACACTGCTGAGGGGAGCAGCGGGCGGCAGGAGAGGTCTGCGCGCCATGTGGGACCCTCCTCCGGTGGCCGGGGAGCAGCTGGGGATCGAACCGGCGCTGCAGAGGCTGAGGGCAGCTTCACAACCCAGCGCTCAACCGCTGCACCACCGGGGAGGCCCAGATTTATTGTATTACTGAAAAACTCTACTGCTTTCAGTGATTTAAGTAAAAGTCCTGATAATTTTATATTAGAAACTGTGACTTAAAATATCTCCATACTCTGTAATGGTTTAGGAGAATGTGTGAAGCTGGGATAGTATTTGCATTGCTTTCTACTGGACAAATGTAATTAAGAAATTATCTCATAAAATATGTATTTCTGGCAAAGGTTTGGTGAAGGTTCCTTTTCTATGTTAGTTGTAAAGATGTAAAGTGTTATGACCAGGTGGGAAAACATGGCAATTGATAATGAAATAAATTCCATTCCACAGCAATCTCAAACCTGAGGACTTATCTTGTAGGAAACAACAACAAATACAGAGAACAATGCAGTGATATTCATTGTTCATTATAGCAAAATAGAAGCATCAAAGTAAAAACCCACCTACACAAACTATATGGGATGGACTATGATTCAACAATATCATGCAATAACATTCAGGCTTTGAAGATATAAATTAGTGCTACAAGAGTCAACCTGAAGGAATTTCATTGAGAAATTGTCTAGTGGAAAAACAACAACACAAAACAAAGAGTGAATTATCCTGAACTCACATCTGTGTATCACTGATAATACTAATACAAACTTATGCTAGTAGGACTCTCACTGACAGATAGACATTGGATATTTATCTCTTGGTACTCAGCCCTATATCTTTCCTTAGAATAGTCTTTTATTACTGTGGGTCACTGGAAACTTGAAATCTGTATTTCCAAGTCTCTTCTGAAAACCAGTCTTTCACAGCATCTTTGCTAGACAGTTATAGTTATATTCTATAAGACAGAGAGAGCTGCTAGTTAGTAACTGGAAGACATTTGCCCCTGCCAGTGCCTTTAGTGTATCATTTTCAGCATAGTGGTGCACTGGCAATGTGTGTGTGTGTGTGCACACAACTCTCTCTCTCTGTATATACACACACACATATATATATACACCACTTTTTTATTATATATGTGTATATATATATATGTAAGTATATACAAAACTAGTTATGTATGAGGGAAATATGGAAGGATATATATACTTGCCTTTTAATGTGGGTACATTTGTTGGAAGGAGAATGTGCAGTGACAAAGTAATGAATTTGATAAGTAATGGAAAGCAGATAGCCAAACAAGAGACTGAAAATATATGCTAAGAGCACTTGATCATTATGTTTGTATATAAATTCTACTATATAATATATATCACTTTCTCATTGATGCAAATTTATCATGATGATGACATCTATTTTAGTAGAAATTAGTTTAGCAGGTGGGTTACATGAGAAGTAGATATTTGTTTTAATTTGAAATTATTAATAAGGGTGTTTCCTTAACTTACAGAAGGGTTTTTCAATCCTCGTACTACTGAAATTTAGGCCTGGATAATCATTTGTTGTGGAGGACTGAGGTCCCTATAAAATGATCACCAGCATCCCTATCTCTACATTCATGGTGTCAGTTACCAGCCCCTCTCTCAGTTGTGATAACCAAAAATGCTTCTAGATTTTATCTACGCAATGTCTCCTGGAGCAGGACACAAATCATCCCTGGCAAGTTGAGAACTACTGATTTTGAGGGAGATAAGTTGTTTCATTCATAAATGAAATAATTTAGTTTACCTTCACAAAACTTTAATAGCCAATTTGCAATTTGCTGTTGGAAAGTACTGTACTGAGTGTATCTAGTACATAGAGATTAATGTACAGTCCCCACCTTTAAGAACATTATAATTTCGATAAGTCAGCAAATCTCTAAAAATCGAAGAAGAAAAAGCACATATTACTGGACTTAGCCATGAGTGGCAGGGGTTGGGAGCAGGGAAGTGGTTTGTGGAAACTTTTAAGAGATTCTAAGTTTAAATTGTCATGAAGGACAAGGAGAACTTGGATAGAAATAGAAAGCTACAGAGGAAATAGCGTCAGGTTGAAGGAACACATTGAAACAATAGCAGAACAATTATGGAAATACTAGGAAGAAAATTCTATAGGACGTCAGATACATTCCTATATGCCTATGGGTTCCTTAAAAGTTAAGATGGTGTCACACTCTAAAGCAGATTGAATGTCCAAACAGTATGAACTTATATTTTCAGGGCTTCAGAGATTTAAGTTGTTTAGAATGGTTGAGTGGGGCCTCCCTGGTATAGCAGGGGGTTGAGACACGACCTGTGAAGCTGACCGCAGCCTCTGCAGCACAAGTCCCGGCCAGCTGGGGAGCAACCCACATGGCACAGCAGAACTCTCCTGACTCGCCTGCTGGTCCTCTCAGCAATGTATTTCAGTCAATCTGCCTGTTCTGTTCCCCACTCTGTCTCTGGTGAATCCTCTCATCCCCCACACGTCTGCCCTGTGCCCCAGCTCTTGTATGCATAAATAAAATAAATCTTAAAAAAAGAATGGGTGAGTGGTTTGATCAACTCTAGGAAAACATTTAGAAAAATAAATGGTGGTAATTAAAGAATAAGTGGATGGTGGGAATGATAGTTGACAGAAGTATAATTCAAATATACTGCTAAATAGGTATGGTAATTGTTAAAAGGCAGCCATTCCAGCCCACTTATATTTAAAATTTTTGCAAATTATAAGGCCAGAAGGATCTTTCATGGATCCTTCTGAGATATACTCTGAGAGTCAGTGTGGTAGATATTTTGCACTAGCTACATACCTTTTCCTCTGGGAAGAACCTTTGCAGTTCTTACCTCTTCCCCTGCCCCAAAAGAGTAACAACATTCAGACTATCAAAGCCTATCTCCTCTTGACTCCTGGCTCAGCAACCATACTTCGGACTCATCACACTCCCTGGCTCAACACTCTCTCCAAACTTTCTGTGGAGTCTTTGACTTTTGTTTTACTAGGAACATATTTTAATGTTTTATCTTGTCCATTTACTAATTTCTTTTGTTTTCTTTAGAACATTTTTACATTGAGATAACTTTGGCTTACATTATTATTGGTATTTTGGAAGGACAGGATTCCCCCCCACCCCAGTTATCCCCACTGTAATGTAACCCCCACCAAACCACCAATAGCCCACCACCATAGTCCACTGTGCTTCCTTCCAGAGTTCATCTTAAATATTCATCATCAACATGAATTTAATGTGATCTTATTTTGGAAACAAGTGAAAAACATGAAGATTTTATAGTATTTTGAGCCATTATTAGAGATTAGATATTATTTTCTAGTTAGTGATAAAGTATCATTTTATGAACAGCAGTAAGACAGTCAATTATGTACATATTACTTTTACCAAGAGAGAGTGAAAATAAGCCATCTTAAATGCTATCATGTCTGTAAGATGTTACAAGACAAGTGAGAGTGCTTTTTAACAAATAAATGTATTTGAACTATGTGAGTCATATTCCATTTAATCAATCAGGTTAAGTTGAATTAGTAGGGAAATTTTCTCCTTTCAGCTATATGCTACATTTCAGTCTAGGAAATATTCTGAGGAATAATTCTATAAATCTTTTAACAATAAACATAAATAAAAATTATTTCTTGTACATAATAGAGATGTTTTTAACATGAAAAATATAAGCAAACTAAAAAAGAGTCAGAGTATTTTGGCTTTATATTTAGAAAAGTTAAAATGAAACAGAGACAATAATAAATTTTACCAAAGATGGAAAGCAACAAAAACTGTCATGTGCTTATGATGAAAGAGTAAATTGGTAGAATCATTTTAAAAAACTCTGTAAGAGTTTTTTACCAAGGTTGAACTTATATATAACTACAAGATTAAGCAGCTCCACCCATGGTATATACTTAACCCATGGTATATACTTATATATTCTTTTGTATATAACAAAAGAAATTTGTGTGTGTCATTTTCAAAAGACTTGTATAGTACTACTCCAAAGAGTGCTATATATAATAACCAATGATAATGTTGTAAGTCAAATAATGATTACCCTTCCAAGGAAATAGTGACTATAAAGGAGAATAGAAGACTTGGGGATATGAACAAGGATTTTTCACTGTTCACAAGGGTCAACTCTTCATATCTTTGTAAATTTGCTGCATGTTATGTTAAAGAAAATGGTTACTCAATTTTTATTGTTAATCATAACTAATTAAAATATTACCAGCATGATTTGTTGAAAGCTGCAGTGCAGCATTTCACATTATAAAAATTCCTTTTCCATAATTTGCTAGCATGTAATAAATTCTGAATGTCCATTTATATAATGCAAAGTAAAGCTATGGGCACAAGTTACATAGTTTGATTACCTCTGACATTTTGTCTTTGAATAAATCTCTGTTGGTTTTAGAGAATGGCTTTCATTTCTCTGCAGTATCATCTCTGGGACATAGAACAACTAATTCAAATTATTCATGTCACCTTTGCACCAGTACCTGACACTTAAGAGATAAAACCACTATCAGAGAACTCAGAGAACTCTCATCCCTTGACATTTGCAATTATTCATATCAGGAAGTCCTTTCAAGGAGTACTTATTTCTTAAAACCTTTACAGAGTATTATGCATTTTCCAGGAAGTGAAATATAGCCCTTTGTCTTAAATTCATAACTATGTTAGTCACTTCTCAGCTCCAAAGCCTGATCTTTTATTCCTGCTTTTTTCCAGAGACAAATGGATACCAGATGAAAGTTAGCAAACAGATAACTAAGACCAACTCTAATCAATCAAATGTCACAGCAGACTATCTCTTGGCTATGTCAGTTCACAAAACTCATTTCATAAGAGAAGACCTCATAATAAATAAATCATTTTGTAATTGAAAAATTAATTAATATATTTGTAACTGGGGCATATAAAAGATAGTCATCAACATTATGACATTGTGAAAAATCTTTACGTACTGATTTATTTTTTATTAAAATGCTAATTGATTGAATTATCTAATAATTGTATATCCATCTTCTCCTGTATTCTGCCTTCTCTTTTGTTTGTCCTTCAGCACCTTGTCTTCTTGCTTTGTATCCTTTCTTCTCATCCTCCATTATAAACTGAGTATGTTCTGTGCACAGTTTGCCCTTTAGGCACTATGCTAAGTTTTGGGAAATAAACACAACACAAAGATAAGATCTTATAATCTAAAGTGACTTTCCCAAATAAAGCACATGTAAGTTAATGTAGATATCAGAGGTAGGGAAAAAATACAATGTGTGAGGACATTAACTTAGGGGAAGGTATTACTGCCTCTTATGTATCATGGTCACAGAACTTGAAGAGGAAGATAAAAATAAAAGAACTGTAGAAAAAAGGGATTTCTATCAAAGAGACATGGAGTCTAATCTTAGCAATGTTCTTCCATCCTCTGCCAGGGAGCAACCCACAGGGTGCAGCAGACCTCTCCTGTCGTGCCTGCTGCTCCCCTCAGCAGTGTATTTGTCAGTCTGCCTGTTCTGTTCCCCACTCTGTCTCTGGTGAATCCTCTCACCCTCCCACACATCTGGTCTGTACCTCGGTTCTTGTGTAAATAAATAAATAAATCTTAAAAAAAAATAAAAATGGATGAATTCTTGCCATTTTCAACAACATGGATGGAACTGGAGGGATTATGCTAAGTGAAATAAGTCAGAAGGAGAAAGTTAAAGGGAGGATGGTGTCACTTATATGAGGAATGCAGAGAAATAAAACAGAGGATCAGATAAAGTCAAACAATAACAAGCCCTAGAAATCTGACTGCAGAACTGAGGTTTTAGAAAGAGAGGGGGAGAGGCAGAAACAAAGATGGGAGGGAGAATTGGACTATGGTAGAGGGCTATGGGTGGCTTGGTTGTGGTTCTATATAGTAATAGCATCTGAATGGGGAGATCCTACATCTCTAAATCAAAAACAACATTGTAAACTATAAACCAATGTTCTCTCTTTCTCCCTCTCTCTCTCACACACATACACACACAAAGCAAGCAAGCAATTAACCATAAAATATTATATTTGGGGAGAATGAAATATTTCTATACAATTCTAAAATCCTAAGAAGAAACTTAAGCATTTGAAGATGGTAAATGACTGACTATACCCCTTGTTTCTCTATATCAGTTACAAAATATAATTGTATACAAAACATACAATACATTCTTATTCAGCCACTCAGCATTTGACTTCCCTTCTTATATATTGGGGGACCCTTGCATTATCTGAGCCCTGTGTGTGTGTGTGTATGTACAGAGCTTAAATTCTAATTACAAAGAAAGGGAAACAGATAAAACATCTATTGGTCATAGTTCATGTTCACATATATGGCTCTTACTTTTTTTTTTCTTTTTGAAAGAAAGGAACTCTTTTTTTAAAGATTTATTTATTTATGCATACAAAAGCTGGGGTACAGGCCAGAGCTGCAGGGGGTGAGAGGATTCACCAGAGATAGAGTGGTGAACAGAACAGGCAGACTGACTGAAACACACTGCCGAGGGGAGCAGTGGGTGAGACAGGAGGGGTCTGCCTCACCATGTGGGTTGCTTCCTGGATGGCTGGGGATCGAACCCATGCTGCAGAGCCTTGGATTGCTCCATAGTGTGGTGCTCAACACCCTGCGCCACCAGGGAGGTCCCATGGCTCTTACTTTGAAGGAATAAAGTTGCTGTGGAGGAGTTATTCATAAAAGCAACAGTGAATCTTAAGGTTCCAGCAAGAGCAGAGATGAATGCCCGCCAATGTAGCTGCTGTTTGCTGCATCCTCATCATGTCTTCCTACGCATCCTAATAAATTTTTCCTGAACTTTTTCCTGTCTTCAACAATGTCTGACCCTTCATAGTTTCTGTTCATTTTTCACTCCTGGAATTCCAAGTTTCTAATTGATTCTGAGAACTTTCAGAAACAGTTCAATGAATTTACTTTCTGTTGAGAACTTGAGTTCAGTTCTCTTACTTACCTCCTAATTGCCAGGTGGCTCATAACAGTTTAACTTTGAAACCCTTATTAAGTCCCTCAATGCCATTTATCCTGGGAGTTAGCTGAATTAATATATTTCTTTTCAGCTAGTTATCTTCTTTCTAGTCCAGCCAAAGACTAGCAAAATAGCATGGTGCATGTACTACTTAACTTCTAACATTAAAACAATTTGATTTTATATTTGTATTGTAATTCCCTTTATTTCAAATGGAGACTCCAGATTTTATAAAAGAGATTCCATGAAGGAGGGTTGAGGGGAACTAGGAGGAATTCTCATATGCTTATCAATGGGTTTGTGCCTAATGCTTTCCAGTTTATGGGCATGCTGATAAGAAAACAAATTGAAAAATGCAGAAGGTGGAACCAACCTTGGCTATCTCCCATGCACATTTTCCCCATAGCTCTAGAGTCTTTATTCTACTTCATGCAATCTCAAGGCATACGTGGCCACAAATGAAGAAATATAGGTGTTTGTTTATTTTTTACAATACAGAAACATCCAGATTTTAAAACTATACCTTCCAAAATACTAAACATTATTAAAATCACCACAGGAAAATGGACTTAGTAATGAAATGTCTGTATTCAGTACTAATATTTATTCTAGTTAATGTCCTTATGAAGTTATTTTAATTGAGCCATGATGAACTTAAGGATAAGAATCTTTTAAATTCAAGAATTACTTAGAATCTGGAATTAACATCTCTTGAAATATTCATCTTAGGTTGTTTGCAGTAGAATATTCACCACTCAATCCAATGATAAAGTAGACTATGTCAATGCTTTGATATTGTGGTGTTGCCCAATTGAACAAGTATTATACTATCAGTATTCCATAAAGAGTAAAATATAAATTTTTTAGGCTAAAATTCTGAGCAAAGTGTATTTTTAGGAGTTATTATTAATCCATCTATAAGGCAACTTCTGCCTATGTCAGTCTCTACACTTTCTATGACTTAACATAAATATCTCTATATCAATATATAGATATATAAATATATTTTGTCTGTATGTGTTTTGTTTCTTTTTTTTTTTTTATTTATTTATTTATTTATACAAGCATTGGGTACAGTCAGAAGCGCGGGAAGGTGAGATAATTCACCGAGCCAGAGCGGGGAGCAGAGCAGGCAGAAGGACCGAAGTACACTGCTGAGGGGAGCAGCGGGTGGCAGGAGAGGTCTGCGCGCCATGTGGGACCCTCCTCTGGTGGCTGGGGAGCATCCGGGGATCGAACCGGCACTGCAGAGGCTGCGGGCAGCTTCGCAACCCAGCACTCAACCGCTGCGCCACCAGGGAGGCCCTTTATTTTTATTTGCTTCTTTCTTGGAGAGGCACTTTTAAAGGAAAAATCTACTTTGGACTGAACGGTAATAGAAACATTATGGTGAAATAAGACTTTTTTTCAAATGTTAATGTCAGGTGTTATTGTACATTTCATATTATTTAAAATAGAATAAATATATATTTACTATTTGAGGAAATATTTTAAAGTTTCTTAATGAAGAAGGCTTAAAGATCAAATAAGACAGTGCATTATATGTTGGATGGGGTCTATATGGAAGGGTGTTCATTATACAGTTCATTCTATAATATTTTATTATACTCCTTATATGTACCACATGTATGACACAAATGTTAGTGGAATGTCAGTTACTGTTGTTGATAAATTCATAGTTTAAAATTAGAAATAGAAAAAAATTAACTTATAGATTTTGGCATTCATAAGTGTAGTAATACACAGCATTATTAGTATGTAACGGAAAGACATGAGCCAGCCTGATTGAAGGACAAAAGAACATAAAAAGTCTTTACATGAGACAAGACATTCTTGTTGAATCTATAAGTTCTAGTAGATTTTGCTGAGCAGAGAAAGGGAAAACAATATTCCAAGTAGAGGAAATGGCATAAGAAAAGGCACATTTAGATTATCAGATATTGGAAACACAATATACAAAAAAGCATCAAGGAAAGAAAAATAAATGACAAGGCAAGAGATGTGTGTTAGAATGAATGAAGACAGACTATAGATATGAAACAATTATAAGAAAATTGGAAAGTGGTGGAGTAACACACAGATAAGGAGATGTTTTCTTAACATGTATTCCTTTAAATTTTTGAGTGATCATTATGAAGATCAGTTCCATCTAAAAACATACAAGAATATTATTAGTCCAGTTGTGGAGATACAAAGCTGGATGAAGCATCTTGAAAAATATTCAGTGTGATCCTAGAAATATTTAAATATTTTTAATTAATCTGAACAATTATATTCTGTACCGTTTCTTCTAGTTGAGAGATGAGATCTCAAAGATCTTAGTGATGCTGTAATATTAACAACTAAGGCAAAGGATATCTATCTCAAATTGAACCTTCAAATATCTATCCCATATGGTTTCCTGATTCAACATGAATTAGCAGAGTAAACAAAGGCCTTATCCTCTGTTAGAACTGACTGCTTTCATGTTAGCCTTTGGTGGGAGGTGGCCATTTTCTGAGTTTGATATTTATAATACTTTAATGTTGGAACAAAGCAGACTTGAGAGAAATAGAAAAGTAGATATTTAGAGACAGCAATTTGACATCATGGGAAATACCAAGTTTAGTCTCCACTGATAGTTTTATGTGATAACTTTTGAAGATATACAATATGATTGAAAGGGAAATGCACAATGAGATATTTGGTTGGATGTCACCAGTGCACACAGATTTCTGTGTCTATAAACAGAGGATCAATAATAAAAAATAGATAAAAGAGATAATGGCTGGTATTGAACTAACTTTCAAAGCAGTCTCAAGATTTTAAAATTAATATTAAGGAGAAGGAAGATGAAAAAGGAACAGAGGATAAAAAAAGGAGAACTCAAATTGAGGAAATATGTCCAAGATTTAAACTATTGCTTCAAAATCATTTAGTCTGCACAGGATGCAAATGTACTGTCCAGAATCTTTAATTACATACTTCATCAAGCAGCAAGATAACTTCTAGCAGCATTTATCCTACCAAAGAAGACCATCAAACTCCTTAAGGCCCTGTCATCACTGCAATTAAACCTCCTTGCCCTATGCTTAGCGATCACCTTCAGAAAACTTTATCAACTAAATCTCTCATGTCATTTATTGCTCTTTGTATTAGTCATCCCAAGATGCTAACTATTGACACTAACAATCATCCTCCTCCATGTCATCTTTCCTATAATAATGCTCAGTACTCCCTCGCCCTTTATCAACTCTACTTATCCTTATATTTTACTGTACATTTGAAAACTGGCACTCCAAAACCAATCAACTTCCCCAACATTTCGCTAAGGGTTGCCTTGTTTTTGCCATAACTGAACCCTAGTTCCTTTGAGGTCATTATTACCCAGCAGCACTCTCTAGTGACTCCTGCATATTATCTCATACATCAAGGCACTCATTGGTCTCTATTGCTTCCTGAGAGCCTATTAAAAACCACCTCAACATTAAAAAAAATCTTTTCATGTGAGTTTAAAAATTGAGTCTTTAATGTAGAAAAGTGCTGTTATAAAACATTAGTTCTAATAGGTGGGCACCATATGAAAAAAAAAATCCATAGTCTAGTGCAAGTTCAACAAACTATCATGTATGAGCAAAATTTAGTTTTCCTGTGGGTTTGTATTGTCTATGAGTTAAGGATATTTTTGCAGACTAACATTTGTAAACCCCAATTAAATAAAAAGTAATCTCACAAAAAAGTTTGTTTTTCTCACTATGGTTGATAATTGCAGAACATTGTACTTCATAATTATTTTATCTTGAAATACTCAAATTTTGTGGCAATCTGTTTTCTTTCTTGTTAATGTAAGAACTTTAATTCTGCCTCTTGTTCTGCCAGAACAAAATTATTTACTATCTGGTATTTTACAAAAAAAGTTTCCTGACCTTTGCAAAAGCTCTGGTTTAGGGTGAAACAATTAAGAAACCTTGAATTAAATATTACATAATTTGCTTTTTATTTATTTTCTCAATTCCGGATTCTTTATGGCTTCTGATAATTTCATTGTGAAGCATTGCAATTCATATGAATCACTGCATTTTATCTATGATTTTTTTTTTTAATTCAGAACAACTTGTAGGCCAAGTATTCTAATGAAAACTTTGTAAAGTGCATTTTAAAATAAGTCCTGTTTCTTAAATAAATATGAACTGGTCATATGAATCATTATTTACATCCGTAAAGGCCAATTATTTTCACAAGTTTCAAATTGCATAAAACTCTTCAACAAGATGTGAGTCAACTCTCTGTAAGCAAATTTCAGCAGCAATAACAAAACTCAAGTTGAGGACATTAAATATTAAGAATTGGCTAGAATTAATGTGATTTACTGCGAGAAATGTCTTCATATTTTTTTCTTTAAAGCTGGAGTGAGAATCTCCCAAACCAATGGATTATCCATACTTCAAGGACATGTCTACGTTAAACACAGGATACTTAACAGAGGAGAGTTATTTACACACTGGCTTCATTTATCATGTTCTATTGTTTCCCCCTTGTTAACCTTTTGTTCTTTCTTTCTTCTCTCTTCCTTCTACATTTCCTCCCTCTGTTCTTTTCTGCTTTCCTTCCTTTTTCTTATTTCAATTTTCAAAGTTAACATTCTGGGCCTCTTCACATGGTGATCATGTAGTTAAAACAAAACCACAAACATAATTCTTATTCTCACTATTTATAAATTGTGGATATTTTTCATACCCACAAGTATAATGGGTTGACATTCTGAATCTTTATTAAAGGGGCTGTCGGTGAACTCTATTCTACTCAGTCTCCTTCCCTCCACTCTGATAAATCAATACTATATACACCAGTTGGAATCTTTAAAGTGCACTTGTGATGTTAAACAATTCACAGCAACTCTCAATTTACAATCCCACCAAATGTTGAGCCACCATAGCATTGCAGGTCAACAAATGCCACTCTGTCTTAATAAACCCTTCCTTTTGTTTTAACCTTTTAGATTCTCTGACATAACAAATTAAACCCAAAACAAATATATCAAATCTTGCCCAAATGTCTTTGCAAATTATATTTAATCTTTTATAAAATCTTATTTTCTACAAATAGATGGATATCATATTCAAAACCAAAAATCAAATAAACCATGATTCTAAGAAACAAGCCCACTCTTTTCTCCCCTTAATAAAGTACATGAAGACAGAATTGGGCTTTTGGTGGTAAAGTTAATGCACTATATACACATGTTGATTGTCAATGAAATACAATCTTATGTTATAATGCAGTGCTATTTCAATAAAAAAATATGCATTCAACTACCACCATCTGCATGTTACTGTGCTAAATCCATTGCAATTTTGCCCACTGTATTTCTTTATTTATCACCTTCTGCTTGTAGATTTATTTTCATGGAGGGATTGCTCCCCTTCAAGTATTATTACCATAGTGTACCCACCAAAACCCTCTAGTCCATGGTTCTTTAATATTATTCCAACTCAATTCTCCAGATTGACTAACACATAGCAGATTCTAAAAGCAAGCTTCTTATTCATTAAAAACTCAAGCGCCTAGTTTATATGGAAAATATTTTCCACATTTTACTGACTAAATTCTTGAAAGTAATAACCTTTGGGAGAACTACATGTAAGAGGAAAACTGAAATAATTAATAAATAATTCATTAATCATATGATTAAAACTGAATTAACTACCAAAGAAAATGTACATTTGGTTTTACAAATAAGACCAGGGAAAATAGGAAAATCTCAAAAACTCACACTTTTCTCAAATAAAGTTGAAATAATTATATATCATTAATCATTTAGGAGGCATGTTCAGAATGACTCACTTCAACTTTTCCAATGTATTGCAAACAATATTGTTGAGAAAAAAAATATGAACACGGCTTATGGATGCACGATTCCCACTCTTATTTGACTGATGGAAATACATTATTACACATCCTTATATTTTAAACTTAATTAACTAAAATCTGACTTTCATTAGTGATTTGGCAATTTGAAGTGCCTTGTGTAAGTTATCATTAAGGAAATTAAAACTCATATATAGAACTGTAAATGTACAGTTTTCTTACTCTCCTGCCTTTTATTAGTATAGTTGTCAACAGTATCATAGAAACACATTATCGACCATCAAAACCATATTACTTTTGATCCTCACAGTAGTATGCTTTACAAAAAAGTTAAGAGAAAAGAGTGTTTAACGTTTCCTCGAATATTTGACATTCTCACTGTCCTTCATTCGTGAAGTTCTGAATTTCCCTCTGGTATCATTTTTCTTGTTTTTCTTTCTTTCTTTCTTTCTTTCTTTTTTTTTTAAGCATGAAAGCAATTCTTGTAGCATGGATCAGGTGGAGAATTTTTTTCCCCCTTTTATCTGAAATTATCTCTATTTCACCTGATTCTTCATGGTTTCTGACAAGAAGTCTACAGGCATTGTAACTGCTTATTCTTTGTATGTTGTGGTGTGGGGTTTGTGGTTTGTATTTCGATGTTCGTCTGGTTGCTTCAACATTTTCACTTCATCTTGTCAATAGGTTGACTGATAGGAGCTCAGCAGTGGTTCTCTTGGATTATATTGTTTTGGGGAGTCACTGAAGATTTTGAATGTATAAATTTATTATTTTTATTACATTTTAGATTTTTTGGCTGTCTTTTGTTCATTGTTTTTCCTGTCCCAAACTTTTCTCTAATTTTGAAATTCCAGTTTTCATATGTTAGACCTTTGGTAGTATCCTGCTGGTTCTTGGGGCTCTATTTTTTGAACCTCTCACTATTTTTCCAGTTTGAATAATATATATTGATCTCTGCATCTACTGCCCAGTTATTTCCATTCTGCTCTGAATTCCATCTAGTTTCTTTTCAATTTTAGATATTGTTTATATTTCTGAAAGAGTTCATTTAATATTTTATATATGTGTGTGCAAAATATTATATACATATATATATGAGCTACCTCTCATACGTCTATATGAGATATCTATGTACACGAGATGGAATATATATGTATATGTATCTAGTTAGCTAGAAATATGAATATTATATATATATATGTATTTCTATGCTGATAAATTCCATCTTTTCATACCTTATGTATTTATTTAACTGACTCTCAAGGAATACAGAATAGCAGCTTTAAAGTTCTTGCTTGAAAATTCAAGCATCTGTAGTTCAGATTCTGTGGGACACCTGGCTGAGTTTGCTTACACAATTGGTAATACTCTTTGACTCTCTCAGAATTTCCCCCTTACTCTCTGGCTGTCACAGTGACCTAGGGACTCGTCCCCTTGTTCCTGTCTTAAAGATGGGATTTTTCTTTTCAGAAATTCAGTTCTCTACATATTCACAACTGCCTCAACTATAGTTGCCTTCAGGATAAAACCTCGGACAAAACAAATAGAAAACCAAAAATGGATGACCATGCCTGTTTGTCACTTTACTGTTAACTTTTATTGCCTTCTAAAAGCAACTTGGTTTTGTTCAGGCTCCACAATCCTTGAGTTGTTTTGTTTCGCTTTTATTTGATTTTTATTTCTGATGTTTTAACCAGAGTTTAGAGATGAAATCACCAAAGACTACTTTGTTAGCAGCCCACTCTTCATATCAGAGTTGAGAAACTATTTATTAAACGAGTGCAAGTTCATTTAATTAGAGAAAGCTTTGGAAGAGAAAGGTTATTTTACATTATGAAATTTGTCATATTCCTGGTGCATATTTTTCTTTTCTCTTTCAAGTTGAATTTCTTGATTTCCAGTAAGTGAACATATTTGAAAAAGTGAGTGTGGTTTAAATTTGAGGACAACCTAGTTCTAAGAACCCATTTAAAGACCTGATATAATGGTAGATACATGTTGTTATGTTTCTGAGGCATAACTGGACATTTTGGTGACATCAAATTGATTAGAAATGGTGAAAGTTTTCTAAGGAAATGTTCTTTTGGAAAACATCGGATTAGGATAAAATGAAACACGCCTTCCAAGAAATCACTGAACAAACTTTTAAACTCTTTTTAAAAATGTATTAACTTCTATTGATATACTATGGGTTTACTGCACTGTATACTATTTAGAAGTTTGGGTTCACACCTTTTCAGATGCACATTAGCACACCACACTGTCCACCAAAGCACTCATAGTCCTCAACCATAATCCACTGGGACTCTACCCCTTTACCTGTCATTCTCCATCTATCCCCTCTGGGAGCTTCAATTCTAGTCTATTTTTCTAGGATTTGTTTTGGTTTAGCTTTGTATATTTCATTGTATTTATTCTTTTTTGTTTTACTCATTTTTATTGCATTATTTTTTATCAGAGTAATGTTGGTGTACTCCTCCGCATTTCTCTTTAGCCTCCTGCTTATGTCACTTAATAGTCTTCTCTAGTTCTATCCATACTGTCTCAAATGGCAAGATGTCATCTTTTTAATAGCTGAGTAGTATTCCAGTATGCACTAAATCTTCTTTGTCCAATCATCCCTCATGAACACTTACATTGTATCCATATCTCAGCTATTGTAAAAGTGTGGCAATGGACATAAGAGTACATACATCCCTTTCAAGGGTGTTTTGGCATTCTTCCGATAGCTATCTATGGATGGAATTGCTGGAATATATGGTCAATCTATTTTTAATATTTTTAGAAACCTCCATACTGTTTTCCATGGGGTTGGACAGATCGACATTTCCTCCAAACAGTATACAAGGGGTCCTTTTCCTACACATCCTCACAGACACTTCTTTCTGTTCTTTTTGATGTGGGCTATTCTCACAGACGTAAAATGGTATTGAATTGTGCTTTTGATTTACATTCCCCTGATGATGCATAATGATGAGCACTTCTTTATGTGTCTGATGGCCATCTATATATGTCTTTAGAGAAGCGTCTATTTAGATTTTCTCTCCATATTTTGATTGAGATGTTTTCTAGGGTTTCCTAGAAAACAAAAATTGTTTCACACAGTTTTTTTTGAAGTGCATGAGTTTTTATTTTATTTTTTTTTTATAGAGGCATGTTTTAATTAATTAATTTGTTTGTTTTTGTTTTATATATATGCACTGGGTACAGTCGGAAGCGCGGGAGGGTGAGAGAATTCACCAGAGCCAGAGCGGGGAGCACAGCAGGCAGAAGGACCGAAGTACACTGCTGAGGGGAGCAGCAGGCGGCAGGAGGGGTATGCGCACCATGTGGGACCCTCCTCAGGTGGCCGGGGAGCAGCCGGGGATCGAACCGGTGCCGCAGAGGCCGCGGGCAGCTTCGCAACCCAGTGCTCAACCGCTGCGCCACCGGGGAGGCCCAAGTGTATGAGTTTTTAGATCATGGACATAAGTTCCCTCTTGGGCTTATATGGTGTACAAATGTCTTCTCCTTTTCAGTTGGGTATGTTTAATTTTATTGATAGTTTATTTTGCTGTGCAGGAGCTTTTAATGAACAATCTTGCCTATGTCCACCTCCATGTTCTCTTTTAGTTCTGGCACATAAAGTAAGTATCAAGGTTATTTTGAATGGATAAAGACTTTGTCAATAACTTTTAATATTCTTATCTTCATTCTACTTTTTATAGTAGATCAGTAACCAAAAAAGATATTGACCAAGAACCTTTAATATTCACCTTTAATATCACCAACAATTTTTTTTTCTAACATGAACTGTATGGTTGTTTTTTATTCAACTTTAAATATATAATTATCTATGAACCTTACCCTTTCTCAAATTATAAGCCCTTTTCTAATAATTAAAATATAATAATGTCACATATTTCATAGATTATATTGTCTATTACCCTCAGACTGAACCATCAGTTAATTTTATTTTAATATGCTCATTTGCTAACTTTGTTCCTTTACATTTCACATTAGTTATACCTGCAAAATCTTCTATGACTGTTGATATACAATTCAGAGAACAAGTATATATGAACTTGTTGCCTTTTTCTATTTTCAAAGTTCCTGATGTGCTTTAGTTTCCATATACTGTTAAACATAATCACTTTAGTCTTTCAGTCTTTGCTTTATTATTCATAATAAGGTTTAAAACATTTATTTTTATTTATTTATTTATTTATTTATTTATTTATTTATTTTTAAAAAGATTTATTTATTTATACAAGCACTGGGTACAGTCAGAAGCGCAGGAGGGTGAGAGAATTCACCAGAGCCAGAGCGGGGAGCAGACCAGGCAGACTGACGAAGTACACTGCTGAGGGTAGCAGCGGGCGGCAGAAGAGGTCTGCGCGCCATGTGGGACGCTCACCTGGCAGCCGGGGATCGAACCGGCAGCTTCGCAACCCAGCACTCAATCGCTGCGCCACTGGGGAGGCCCCATTTTTTTTTTTAATCAAAGACAGGGCGTCCTTGGAGGCCTAGGGGTTAAGTCTCAGCACAATCACAACTATGGCCTGAGTTTGATCCCTGGCCAGGAAGCTAACCCACATATGGCTCAGCAGATCTCTCCTGTCTCTCTTGTTCTCCTCTTCACATTGTGTTTCAGTAAATCTGCCTATTCTGCTCCCTACTCTGTCTCTGATGAGCCTCTTACTCCTCACACCATTGGCCTTCACCCCAGTTCTTCTATGCAAAAAATAGTAATAAAAAAATTAAATCAAATACATGTTTATGAAGCTATATCAAATTAGATGATATGAAGAATTTTTCTTAAAGCCCAGTTTTCCTCCAGGACACAGCCACACTTAATAGTAGCTTATGAATTCTGAAAATATGAATTTTCTTTTTATATGTTTAAATATATGTGCAATACATCTATAAGAACAATTTTACAATTGGGATTATAGGAAATATAATGCTACACATGTTCTTGGCTATATTCTTTTTATTTCCTTTTATTTTATATATATTTTATATAATTCTTAATTTTTGTACAATGTATGCCTTCTCAGTTATAATCTCCATGAAATTCCCACCACCAATTCACCTGTGTCCCATCACCATAGTCCCTTGTGCTCTTCCCTCCCCTGTTTTGATCCTTTTCTCTCCTCCTCCCCTGCAGAACATCTGATTTATGGTTGGATGGATATATTTTTAACTCAATTTAAAATGTTTGTACCTTGTAGTTTATGTTTTTCATTTCTAACTTAATGTTTTTGTGTTCTGAGAAAATGCTCTGTATGATTATAATATTTTATAATTACCTAGTCTTGTTTTATTTTTTAAAAAAGATTTATCTATTTATACAAGAACAGGGGTATAGGCCAGAGGAGCGGGAGGGTGAGAGGATTCACCAGAGCAGGGAGCAGAACAGGCAGACATACTGAAATACACTGCTGAGAGGAGCAGTGGGTGAGGCAGGAGAGGTCTGCCGCACCATGTGGGTATCTCCCTGGCTGGCTGGGAATTGAACCAATGCTGCAGAGGCTGTGGACAGCTTCACAACGCGTGCTCAACCCACTGCGCCACTGGGGAAGCCCCTAGTCTTGTTTTATATCCCAAGGTATGCACTTATAAATGCCATATATTCTGTAATTGTCATGTTTAATGTATAATAAATATCAATTATGTCATGTTGGTTAATTTTTTGATCATATCTTTTATAATTTTGCATATTTTCTATCTACATGTTTATCTTCTACCATAAGAGTAGTGTTGAAATTACCAGTTAAATTTTTTAATTTATTTCTTTTTCCTTAAATCTGGTAAAGTATAAGTTTGCCTGAAATCCTTTATTGGCTCTGGGGAGGTTTTGTTCATATTCCTAAATATAGTTTATTTTTTTTTTCTAAATATAGTTTAGACTGTGGTTGATTAATAGTATTATAAAAGATAGTTTCATTTCACATTTTCATTTTCTTTGTTCTTCTTAAGAAGACCTAGGAGAGCTCCTCTACCATACTATCTAGTGAATGTCTAGAGTTATTTCTGCCACTAAGAGTCTCAACATTAATGCAGACCATGGTTCCCCCAGGGAGTTTTCTATATGCCATTTAATAAATCACAATAAATCACGACAGTACTGAACTCATCCTAATTGGGAATTTTTTTTTCCACCTCAGGAATTGTGTAGAATGGTTTACATCTTATAATAAGCACTACTATAATCTTATTTTTTAAGTTTTATTGAGAATGCTGATTGAATATGAATTGGCATCACCGTAGGACAACCTGTATGGTTAAGAATAATAGATATACAAGAGCTTAGCTGCATATTTAGGAAATGTCATTGATTATCATCTACATTGTTAATCTTTTCAACTGGTTTGCTTAGCAGGAATGACATAAGTGTTCAGTACATAACTCATGCATGATTTGGATTTATGGTTAAAAAAATCTGTAATCCCTGAATCTCTATGGCTTTTTCTCCACACTTTATTATTTAATTTCACATTTGGAGCAACATGAAAAAAAAATGCTGCAGAAATTGCTGTTTATGTTGGAGGAAAAAAAAAAGAGGGAAAGAGACACAGTTGTTGCATTATTATTAAATAACTCAACATTGTTAAAGAGAAATATAGTAGATTTTCATTAGAACTAGGAAACAATAGTTATCCTTTCTAGCAAACATTTGTTCACAGTTTGTATTTATGGTTTATTTGATATTTTTCCATTTGGAAGGAATATCTAAGTTATAGCTTTATGTCATTCAAGATGGGGAAAAGGGGAGATAAAGAGGAAGGGATAAAAACATAACTGGGAAGATCACACTGGAATACGACTAAGGCTACGAGAGGGGGATGTGGTGGGGTGGGAACAAAGGGGAGATGGGAATCTGCTAGATAATTACCAGGGTTATGGTGAAGTAACATTCATTTGTAAAGGTATAAACCTCCAACCCTAAGACTTTCAACATTTCCTTAATAACTTGAAAAAAAAATTAAAGCATGCTATTCCTTAAAATTTTATTTCTTCTCATGTTGAGAATTTCCTTATTCTCCCAAGGAATGCCTCTATAAAAAGGTCCGACTTTGTTTTGATATATAACTCCAAAACTCAGCTTGTTGGTCACTTCCTCCAGGAAGAGAGGTCTCTCTCTTGCAAAGTGAAATCTGTGTTAAGATTCTCTTATTTTAGATTCCAAATTGAGTATCCTTACCTTCAGCTCTACCCTCTATGAATTCCTGGATTTCAGAGATTTTGCTTTTTATATTCTCATGATTAACTTGTTTACAATAAAAAGTTAGAATTGCATTCAGCTAAATAAACCCAGTGAAACACTTCAAATCCAGATGAAGACTAAACACTCCCCTCAAAAGAGAAGTAAGTTTCAGACATCCCATCATAAATATTGGTACTTTTTATGATAAAGTATTATTTAAATTTGTTATATTTAAAATGTTGAATAAAACATGACAAACAGCATAGATAAAAGGCAATCTCAAATAGCAGATTGGATTGACAATTTTTCTTTTCTTTCTTTCCTTCTTTCTCTCCCTTTCTCCTCTTCCTCTCTCCTCTCTTTCTTGATAATAGCCTGGCAATATCAATGCTCACTCTCTAAATCTGTAAGGCTCCCTATAAAAATCTAAACATCCCCCATTTTCACATGCTGGCACAGACTTCGGTATCTTCTTTGGAAAACTTTTATTATTTTGAATGGAATACCCCTACCTGCTCAGTATATAGTGGCACATGCTACAAGGATTACAAAATTTGAGCACCTGCCTTGCAAGAGTTTACAGCCAAAGACAGTAAGATGAAGTCAATAATACTTACGAAATGACTTCTAATAAAGTCAGTACAAATATATTAAAAGCAATGTAACTGTCGCTAATAGTATGCAAATCACTCTGTTTTCTCCTTATATCACAATGTGCAATACTTAACTGGAAGGGAATAATCTGAAATGTGTGCCTATAAAGGATCAAAAATGCATATTGATTTTTTGAAAATCTCTAAATTTATATAGAAACTATAAAATATATTTAAATAATAACAAGACACTATAAGGGGCTTATGAGGATTCTTACCTGATTTTTGCATGATTTTTCAGACAGCAAATTCATTTTCCTATAATTTGTACGTTGCAATTGCATATTTTTTGTTCTTTTATATATAGATACTGTTATGGTTTATTAGTTATTTCCAGTCTAAATGCTGTGTAAAGATATTCTATTAACTTCTTAATAGTGATTTTTCTGATGCCAAATCTAAAATGAGACCAATTAGAGCTTAGATGTACTTAGCACTAGAAAATGATAAGAGATTTTGTTTTTATTTTCTTTCTTGGAACTAAAAACATTAGATTTTGTTCCAGATAACATGAAGGTAACCTGTTTTCAATTATATCCACTAATAAAGATGAATGAGATAAACAAAAATTGATCCAAATTCATTTATATGGGAAACAGTCTTCATGGCAAACAATTGAGGGTGCTAATGGTGTTAATTTTTTGGCTTCACCTCCTAGCAATTCTGGCTCCAGTGTGCTAGTTAGGAATCAGCACCACACCCACTGCAGTGAATAACTGAGTTGAAGTAGAACTTACTTTTACTGTCCTCTTTACTTCCATGGAAGCTCTGATATGCTTAGGACTGGAAGCCCAAGACTTCATTAAAAATGTGCATGACACCAGAAGCAAGGGGTGAAGGTGCGCATGTTTGCAAGTGACTATGTGTGTGTATTAGCATGCGCACTATGTATGAGTGAATGCATGTGTATATCATGTTTGCACATATCATAGATTTTTGCAATATATGTAGATGTATATTAAAATAATTACTTTTATTTTGAAAAAAAATGACACAATGGAATGTAAGGCAAAATCATATTGAGTTTTAGTAGGAAATATATCAATTACATCTTTGAAAAGTGCCACAATGACAAAAAGAAAATGCTACCTTAAACACCTAGCTTAGGAAGGGATCATGCTCAGTGAAGTCAGCCAGAAAGAAAAAGAAAAGTACCACTTATAGGAGGAATATATAGGATCCAAATAATGGATCAGTGGAAAGAAAAAAAAAAGTTATTATAATAAAGTGAAAATCAAAATCAACAAGCAACTATAAACCAGAGACATTCTGCAGCGGGGAGGAGGGAGTTGGATCAAAACAGGGGTGGGGGACCTCCCTGGTGACACAAGGGGTTGAGCTCAGCAATGTGATGCTGTCCATGGCCTTTGCAGGGGCAGGTTTGATCCCTGGCCTGCTGGGGAGCAACCCACATGGCGCAGCAGACCTCTCCAGTCTTGCCCGCTGCTCCCCTCAGCAGTGTATTTTGTTACATCTGCCTGTTCTGCTCCCTGCTTTCTCTGGTGAATCTTCTCACCCCCCATGACTCTGGCCTGTACGCCACTTCTTAAAAAAAATGGGTGGGAAGAGTACAAGGGACTATGGTGATGGGACATGGGTGAATTGGTGGTGGGAATTCCACGGGACTATAATTGAAATGAGAAAGCATACATTGTAAAAAAATGAAGAACGATATAAAAAATAAATATTAAAAAAACCCAAAAAAACAAAAAACTAGCTTAAGCCAGCAAGGACAAGAGCCATACTTTAAGTGAACACAATTGTTCAAAATTTCTCTTAATGGAAATGTTTCGATTAAGGAAACTGAAAATCTCCTTGAGTATTGAGCCTTTGCTAATTACTTAAGGTTTTACTATAATTATAAATCTCTAATAACAGTAAAAATGCAGAGGATAAGGAAAAATTGGATAATTTTTATTAGTATCTGTACAAATGACCTAAAAATTAGTTTTCCAAAGTATAGGTAATAAAATGAAGAAAAATAACTTCTCTATGTCATAAAATATAAGTAAAACTTTGAATATTTTTAAAGCTCAATGATGGTGCAAGCAAAAGTATAGTGATTTTATTTTACCCAGAATAGACCAAAAAAAAAAAAAAAGTCAAAAATGGAGTCTAATGTTAAGTGTTCTTATCACTAGCCAATCAACCAACCAATCAATCAATCGAGCAAGCCACCGGAAACTGTCAGAGGTAATAAATACATTTATGGCATTGAATGTGGTGCTGCTTGCATGAGTGCCTACTCATCTCCACCACATCAAGCTCTATACATTCACTATGTACAGTCCTTTGTATGTATACACTAGTCTTGTTATAAAGTATTTTTAAAAAAAATGAGTCTAAAGTAAAATATTTTCTAAAACTATAGAAATAAAATACAGTATTTACATAATCTAATTCACTCGAATGACTATTTATAAGACAATTTCTAATGCTGAACACAAATCAAATTTTAGATCTCAGTTTAAAACTGGATTTACTTTTATCTATATAAATACTTATAAATTCAGTTCTGGATTATAATAAAAGCGTATAAGCCTCAATCTCTGCCTCTGGACTCAATTCCTCACAGCCTATTTTGAACTCTTCTACCAGACTTTCATACATGACTTTTGTTTCATATTACACCATCCTCAAAACTGTCCACAGAAACAAGTCAATCTATCATTAATTCTCACCATGCCCAGTAATTTATTAATCTATAGTGTACCATACACTAAGATGAGTCCTAGACGGAGGGAGGGAGAGAAAGAGAGAGGAGAAGAGTGAGGGAGAGAGAGGGAGGGCAGCAGGGAAGGAGGGAGCCAGGGAGAGGAAAGAGCAAGAGACAGAGAGAGGCAGCACGTTCTGTATTCTGCCTTCTCTAGAAATGACTAATGTAGTTCAGTGGCAGAAGAAAGCAATATTAAAAAAAAATAGCAATGTAAGTAGACTATATAAAACATTAAGTAAGTGGAGGTAAAATAGAGGAATGTTAGAATCTTTAAAAAAGTAGGCAATTCACTTTGCATGTGGAAAAGTTGGGAAACTGTTATCAGAGGAGAGGAGAGAAAGCGTTGACAAAGATGTCTGAAGAGAAGAAAGCAATGACTGGATATACAAAAGGGGATGTCTGAGACTCAGGGGAGCAGTGGGTCAGTTTCTGGAAAGAGAAAGAGAGATTGAGGTAGAAAAAAAAAATCTGAGCTTTTGTCCTTTGATGGAGTGGTAAATCAGGTGATACGTTATTTCGTCATATCTTGATTGCTACATGCATGATTGTATGTGTCATTTCAATAACTTTTTTTAAAAAGATTTATTTATTTATTTATACAAGCACTGGGTACAGTCAGAAGCGCGGGAGGGTGAGAGAATTCACCAGAGCCAGAGCGGGGAGCAGAGCAGGCAGAAGGACTGAAGTACACTGCTGAGGGGAGCAGCAGGCGGCAGGAGAGGTCTGCGCGCCATGTGGGACCCTCCTCCGGGGAGCAGCCGGGGATAGAACCGGCGCTGCAGAGGCTACAGGCAGCTTCGCAACCCGGCGCTCAACCGCTGCGCCACTGGGGAGGCCCTCAATAACATTTTGTAACCCTGTGTGAGCTATATATAAAGGATCTGTGCTTTTAACAAATCTCTTTAGGCAGTCGATGTATTTGGGTAGCCAGCAATTGGGCAAGGAATATTAGAAAGTGAGCTGCTAGAGGAAAGGATGGGTGGAGTCAAATGAACAGTTATCACTTATTGAGTGCTGAGTATGCTGTGATGGTTTATTTTATGTGTGAACTTGGCTAGGTTATGGTGCCTCACAGTTTACTCAAACAGCCTTGTTAAAGTATTTTGTAGATGTGATTAACATTGACAATGAGTGGATATTTAGTAAAGAATAATGTGGGTGGTCATCATCCAATCAGTTAAAGGCCATAATTGGAAAAACAACTTTCCCAAATAACAATATTTGTCTCAAGACTGTGCTCAACATTGCAACATTAATGTTTACTTGAGTTTTCAGCCTGACACACTGTGCCTCAGCTTTTGGACTTGCCAAACCCCATATGCACAAGGTCCATTCTCTATCTCTATTCCTCTATGTTTCTGACAGTCTGTTTGGCTGGCTGTCTATCAGGAGACAGACCACACATACATACAGACACACATACCGCATTGGTTGTTTTCTGGAGAATCCTGACGTGTTATTCCCTATCTATTTATATTTCAAACATAATTCAGCAGTTATGATTTCATTTTAGCATGAACAAGCTAAACTCAGAACAGTTAACCTTTCTTAAGACACATAAATAAACAAGCAAACAAATAAATAATCTAGACGAGCTGAAGGTCTTGTGATTCAACATATTTTTCTAATTAGTAAAATGAATTTCCCTTCTCAAATCCAAACTAAATTGATTTTCCAAATCTTTCAACTCTTGTGATAGAAATATAAGTAGATTTTGTTGTTATATATCAATTCATGTGAATGTATGCATTATATGAATTTTTTAATATTTAAAGGAATGATATCAGCTTTTGAAAAGAAAAAAGACACACACTCTCATAACAAAAGCCTTTTCAATTAAATGCCTTGCATACTTTTTTTGTTTTAGGACCCACCATATCTTTTTTAAAAACTTTTACAATAGCTAATGTGGTCTATTCACTGCCTTCTCTAACTAATTCATGTATGTTTGTTTGTTTTTTTAATGTCAGTTTTTTTCCACAAAGCTTGCCACATTCACAATTGCCTTCCCCCACACCTAGTGCTGCTGGAAAATTCTCCATTTTTTGAGTTCTAGATCAGAACCTCTTTATCTATAAATTATGTCAATCTCTTCTCTAAAATCAGAGGTTTCTTTTATAGCAAATAAAATTAGAAACTGAAAATTAATGATGTGGATTTAATTGTCCTTAGTTTGTAAATACTGCAGTCCTCTAATTAATTTAATGGAAAACTAATTAAAGCATTGTAATGACTCATCTCTAATAAAATCTTATTGCTGAGTTTGCTGATAGCTTCAAATATTGACAAAGCTGTCATATTCACATGAAATGGACCATAAACCATTTGAAAAGATGTGACCTTTGACTGATTTTGAATTTATGGTTCTCAACACACAAAAGATAACCTTAACAAATGTGAAATTTATCCTAAAATTTCCCCAAAGGACCACGGAAACTGTCATTATACAGAACTTAGGACTAATTCTCCACAAAAGTAGAAATACTGAAATTCTAAAGAAATTAAAAGTAACTATATTTATACCACCCTTTAAAAATATATAAAAATTAACATTTATTATTATATGCCAAATACTTTTTGAAGGGTTTTATATATAGGAATCCAACTAGAATAGCACAGTTAGTAAAGTGCTGTTACTGTTACCATTTTAAAGTAAAGGAAATGAAGCATAGAGAAATTAACTAATATCCTCAAGTTCAACAGCTTATAAGTAATGGACCCATGATTCAGCTATCTGCAAAAGAACTTCTACCAGAGGACCTATAATTTTCATGGACATTTACTATTTTAATGATTTTCTCAAATATATCGAGGAATAAAGAATCAATATCACACAGGAATCATTAAAGAAAACACATGTGATTAATATACTTCCTTAAATGTATCAGACTATTATTATTTTGGTATAGATGCCAGGTTCCTTCAGAACAAAGGTATCATTTGAAACCAATCAAAATTTTAAAGATTTTTTTCAAGGGTCTTTCCAGTGGCTAGGACTCTCTAATATTAGGTCTTAGTATACTTGGAACTCTTCCAGGTTTCACTCTTAACTATCTGTGACATCATACAATACTCTATAAACAATACTCTATAAAATACTCTATAAACAATACTCTACAATACTCTATAAAATTAATCTTTTTAAATTAATATATCAAATAATATCAGTATCAAATAATACTAGTGTTATTTGATAAATTTTTAAACTATATCAAATAATATATACTAGTATTATTTGATATGTTCTTAAATTAGAATACTAGATAAAGATATCAAGATAAATAGACAAAAATCAAATGTAATGGGACAATTTTTACAAGACAGTGATTTCTGTAAATATGTTCTGTAGGCTGCGGCTGATAGTATTTGGTGCATCACGTTGCCTGTGCTTACCAGCTGCTGCCCTTGGACACCCCAGGCCGCATACTGCAGTATGGAGTCCTCTACTTCTGGAGGATTTAACTCCCAAACTTCCCTTGAAAAAAAGGTAAATATTTTTTAATAAACAAATTGGCATCCACTAGAACAACCGAGTTTGATAATTGCTCATGAAAACAGAAAATCAAAGAACTTACCTAGTGTGTATGTTGTAAATCACATAGGAAGCAGTATATGAATAATGAAAAATCTGAAATAAAAAAAAAGAGTGATCAACCTCACTTTGGCTAAAGACTCTAACTTGATCGGTATCTTCATCTTGATAAAATCTAGAAAAATGTGAAATATACCAGTAGAGGAGTTTGTTCCCTTATCTAAGCATTCTGCAACAGACTCTCAACTATCTTCTTCCATCACTCCCATTCTTACTCGGTTCTACTCTATACTTAGTAGAACTGCGATATTGCTTTCTCCTGAAAATTTTTCAGTGACACCTCACTGAATATTAAATAAAATCCAAACTGCTTTATCAATGAATGAGGCTTTTGGTGTTTTGGGTTCTACATGTTGTTCCATCCTTCATTCATTCCTTTCCACAGACTCCTTCTGTATATTTAAACATTTTCTGCCTTTTTTCCCTAGGACATATTATTCCAACCACACAGGTGGAAATTTCCCCTCTTTAATACAGCTCGTATTAACCCTCTCAAATGAAAATCTTCTCTGTATCAATTCTCTTTGATTTCTTAGGACACTTTTCACCCTATAGTATAAATACAGTATATTTCTCCTTTTTCCCACTAGAATGTTGCTCGTTCCAGGTATGAACATTCCTGTCTATATGAAAAATACAATCAATATTTGTTACGTAATGATTCCAATAGGGAAAACTCAAGCAACTTCATGTGTTTGTTGGTGGACACAAAAATGAAATAACAACCTTCAACTCTTCATAGTAACAACTGAAATCATATATTTAAGTTTGATTGCAAGTAAGTGATCTTCAAGAGACCTTAGTGCCATCTTTAAAAGAACCCATAAGTGCTCATAAGAGAGTGACATTAAGTCCTAAACATATGACCACAGAAGATAATGCAAAGATAGCTCTATATTTTGGTTCTTACTAATTGCAGAAGATGAAATAGGGGGATATAGAGGAGATGAGAAAAGTTGTCAAATATGAGTTAGGGAAAGAAATGATGACTATGGTATCATATAATGATTATTTTTTTTCCTAATCTAAGTAAATATACTGAAGAAAATATTCCTCTATTTAGCTATGTTCAGTTATATTATTATTTCTGGAATTTATAGAACTTATATTGATGTTTTCATTTTTCACCATGCAATTATAAAAACTTATTTTATTCCTTAGTGGCTGTACATTGCACAAATATAATACTGTCAATTAAAATTCCCTGAGAGTCAAACTGTTATATCTTCTTGCTGCAATTCCCCAATTTCTTTTGGAATAATTATTAAATTTGAGATCATCTTTATTAAACATGTATCGATACAAAAATGTTTTTTTTTTTTTTTGGTGGCATCCATTTTGTAGTACACATTGTATTCTATTACATTTTTATTTGACTACAAATCTTAAACCCTGAATTTACTACTAGAGTTGACAAGAGGTAAGAAATATGACCACCTCCATAAACATTTTTGCCCATCTCAGAAACTTCTGTTGCCAAAGTAAACTGCCAAGAGAGCACTTGGTCTTCCACATAACAAATGTGCCAATGATGTTATGGACAAAAGGAGACTATTCATACCACCCATTAATCATATAGCTCATTGCACCGAAATTCTAGGCTTACTTCCTGTCAGTCAAAGCAGGTCAAAACAACTACAAGGACAAAACCAAATATAACCATTGACCTTTGGTCTTTTTGAATAATCTATGCTATAGAGGTTATTGACTATTCTGAAAATATGATTCCAGAAGAATTAAGATTTTTGGAGTCTAAATCGTGATTTGTAGAGGGTGATTTTTAAAGTTCTTTCTGCTTGGAAGTTCTTAGCCTGATATAGCATGACTTCTCTCAGTTGGTATACTGAGGTGCAAGACCACAATAAAGAAGGTACCTTGTCTTACCTGCAAACACTTAGAGAGCTGAAGTAACAGGCTACCATATTGCAGACTCATCTAGGGTAGTCTACAGAGCCAAATGACTGAAGCCTTGCCTTCTCCTAGAATAGTATTCTTTCTTCTAACTTCACCATCTTTTGATGTGTATGTGAATGTGTACTCATGGCAGATCTCATAGATTTCTGATTTTGTTAACTTTCCCCACATTTAAACTTTCCCCACATTATTCTATACCCACAACAGAATATAAAAAAATATGTAATAGAAAAATATTAAACAGGGATAGATGGAAAGATATCTTGTTCCTACGAACACGAGCCAGCATTTCACTCTTATGTTTTGGAGCATTTAAAATAGCAATGTCATCAATAAAGAGCAAAAGCACGAAAAACACAACACTCAGAAGACTATGAAAAACACATTAATTAACAATGAAACAAGAAATCAAAGTGTCTCCTTGTTTGACTTCATCTGGAAAGTGTGTCATGCAACTCAAAGGTTCTGTTGTTTGTACATGTCTGAATGATTTGGAAAGCAGAAAGATTAGTGACTGTGAGGATACAAGTAAATTTTAGGAAGAAGGCAAATTTGCAAATGCAGAATCAGCAACTAACAAATATTGGTTGGACTTATTATAGACATAGTATGAAATTACTGAAAGAAAGAAAAAGCAGGTGTTTTTAAGTCCTCTCAGAACTTGAGCACAAAAGAATTAGAGAAGTTTTTCAACACAGTGGTATCCATGCTTTATAGGTAAAATTAGTTGCAATGATTTATTGATCAAATGTACATAAAGCAACAACCTCTGATAGACTAAATACTTTTTTTTTTATAAAAGTTACTTTTTTAAGAAAAAGATCTTGAGAATAAAAATACTTTTATTATCAGTTGAAAATTTTTATTTATTCCTATATGTTATCATTCAATTTATAAATACTTACTGAATACAAGTTCTGTGCAAGCTCATAAATTGGAAATCTTCACAGATGCAAAGACCATAATAAATGTGATGTTCTGTACCCAGGGAGCTTGTGATCCAACCAGGGTTACACGGTTATGAATTTTAGATTAGTAAGGGATGCTCTTTTGCAGGTCATTGTTAAATTAGAATTTGCAGATTATAAACTTATAGGCTTTCCAAGAAGAGATTTAGTTTTTTTTTCAAGAATGCACTGTAGAGAAGATAACAGTTGACTTAGGCATTGAGTGATTAAAATAGCTGAGAAAAATGCAGCTACTGTAACAAACTTCAGGTTATCCTATATAATGAAAATTCCTCAACTGGGCATTACCTATATTCCTAACTCTGTTTTGTGCTTTATATATTTATAATATTTAATGCTTAAATTAACTTCAAGAAAGATACTATTGTTCATAATTCCTATTTCAGGCTTGGGAACAATTTCATTCCATGTCTGATTACAATCCATAATGTATCTTAATCTCTTTGCATACTTTCAGGGAGCTCAAACAGAAAGCACGACTCCAGCTTTGCAAAGATTCATTTTTGAAAAACCTATTATGCCACCCTCCAAGATTTATTGACAGGAGTAGGCATGGATTAATTGTGATTACCACAGTTAAGAGAGATTTCGTTTTGGAAATATGATCTAATATACCAGATTAAACATGTAAATCCCTCTTCTCTAGCAGTTTTTCACACTTTTTACTTGGAATATCAATTATCACATAAGACATCTATGGGGATTCATGTCAAGGAGAGCTACACTTACAAGAAAAAGGAACTGGGTACTCCAGTAATTTATGCGTACATCAGAAGTTTATGTCTCTGGGTGTTAAAGCTTTTTCTGCTCTGCAGTTAAACTGCCAAATTGGTAAAAATAGCAAGCATTTCCATGGTCTGAAGAATTTAAAATAGTATTATGGAGTTGCCACTGACTTAAATAGTTAGGAAAATTAAACTGTGAGGGAGCAAATTTCTGAGTAAATAGTGTTTATGAAAGAATGCCAGGGAAAGAAATGACAGATTGAGTAAAAGTGTGTTAGTATCTCCTGGAACTAGGTGGTACAAAGATGCCACGTTTGTCCTAGAATAGTGAAATATGTTTTGGGCTGAGTGAGTAGTGATCCTGCTGTTGGAAAAATATTAACTTTATTATGTAGTAAACAACCAGACTCTCTGGCAGGATAAAATGCAGTAAATGCAATTCACAACAATATAAACTACAGTTCTACAAAACTCTTTCTAAAATGTTGATTTAAAAAAAAAAACTTTCTGAATACTGTGGGCAGGCAAGTATTGGTTAAAAGGGAAATAAATATAGGAAGGAATTAAAGTTATAAATATTATTAATCAGTATTTTAATCTACTCTCATTCGTTTTGTTACTTAATGCTCAACATAAACTTCAAGCTTATTATCCATCCAGGATATTCAAGTAGTAAAACCAGGATGGGAACCAGTATCTTATTGATTCCAAACATGTAATCATTGTCCAAATATTTTACAGCATAAGACAAGCAACCAGGCTTATGCTAAATGGTCAACATGCTAAATCAATAATCTAAATACTAAACATATATGTGCTGATGAAGAAGTTAAAGTTTAGGTGCTGCTTTTATTTGACTCAATTTTTGACAAAATCTATATAGAAAAAATGAAAATAAACTTGGCTAATTAAAACCAAAAATGTAATTATCGGTCATAAAAACACTTTGGTCATTCTGTTAGTCTATAGATATTGTTACCACACAAGATTCATGGTAGAGTAATATTTTTTATTTTCCTTGCCTTATGTGTATTTTCCAGACTTCCCATTTTTTTTTTTTAAAAAAAAAAAACAATTTTGGTGATGTCACTGTTCATGGGGTAGTCACTTTGGATTGAAATATGATACTGTCAGCATGCTATTAAAGTGTATGACCTAATAAGAGATCATATGAGGTAAACATGTTTTCATTAAATATAGTCATTGTATTTAAGGAAATGGATTTAAGTATTAAAATTATCTGAGTATCCTTTTTCAATTTTAGGTAGTACTTTTTGAATTTCAGGTATAATATATCCTGTGCTATAATATATCCTGTGCTCAGGATATATTATAACTGACCTGCAGCCAGTATGAGAACAATATAATTTATCATACAACAAGGGCTTTTGAATGAACAGAACAGCTCATTTTCTAATATATAACAGTTATACAAATTAACTCATTAGCACAGATAAATCCACTTCAAGTTGTTCATAGAATTCAGTTCATGAGATGTCCCTAATGCAAAATTTCATTTCAAAGACACTTCATAGCACTGTTTTTTCAATTATTTATATTTAACATTTAACTTTAAACATAATATACTGCTAACTAAAGTACCAACTTCACTGATAATACCACTCTTTATAAAAATATATTTTCATGTACTAGACCTTTCTGCATTCATTAATGCAAATAAGCCACTGTCATACCAACTGGCATTAAACTCTTTGTACCATCATTGAAAATATCTGGTTTGAAAACCTGAAGAGCACTTAAAGGTCAACTGCTGTCAGTAGTGCAAGTAGGTTTTTAATTTGCACTGAAATAAATTTCAACATCAACTAGCTACTGATAAACTAGTGTTCTTTTGAGCATAGCAATGCAAAAATAAATATATAGCAATTAGGACAGAGAGACAAACTTTCAATCCTGTTCCTACTTATGCTAGAATTGGAAAGGCAAGGATGAAAATGAATGTCTCAAAAATAGGTACTCTAAATCTTGACTATCTAACTGCAAGTATTATGAATGAAATGCAAATGCATATTAAGTAAAATTGAGTAGCCACATATGGAACAGAAGAAAGTATTCATTGCATTTCTCGCCAATTTGGCATAAAAGTTATTCATTTCAATGTGGTCAAATCTTAGCTTGGGATTCTTGAACAGGATGCATGAAAAAAAATAATTCACTCATCAGGAATATAGAGAAAACAAGATATACCTAAATCTTATGTCATAAGATTGTAAAAATATTACGTGGCTATGATTTAGTTATTACATAAAGCTAAGTCAAAAGGATGGAACCAGAGAAGTCAATTCTACCTCAACTTCAATTTGTTCATTATTTACTAAATGTTTTACTATCAATCAGGAAAAAAACAAACTCAAAGTAGTTGTATGAATTTTGTCACTTTTTACAACATATATTCTCAGAGGTAATTAAGACTCATTTGTGTTGAATGATTTTTAAGTAATTTGAAAAATGTAATATATATATATAATTTTCAATAATGTATATCTTACATATTTATATATATATTAATAACTATAGAGGGTGGTCAGATCCTTTGAAATATATAAAATGTTGATATTATTTTCATTTTACATTTAGTATGTATTTCCACAAAGAAAAACTTGTAGGTCAGAGGATATGCACATTTTACATTTTGATTCATATTATGATTCATTCTCTAGAAACGTTTAAAAAAATCATACTTTTGTGTGCTATATATGTATCTTTTTTTTTAATGTCAAAATAAACCAAGTGTTACCTACTGTGTTGAGTTGGGTTGTTTGAATGGCAAAAACAAAAACAAAACATAATTATTGAGAATGTGATGGAGATTGAATATATCATCACAAGTTTTTAATGCTGTATATGTCTTCATTTTTGAATTTTCTGTCAATGTCTTTTCTGCGGGGTCATCCTTCTTTTTCCTTTTGATCTCTAAAAACTCTTTTATATTGCAAAATATAAATTTGTTTCCATGAATACAAGAATATTTTACCCAACTAATGTTTGCCTTTTCACTTTGGTGGTTTCATGTGTGTGTTTATAGATATTTTAAATCTTTATAATATAATTTCTTCAAGTTATTTCTTATTTTAGATCCTAGTACCATACCAAGAGAAGAGTCACTAAGTATTATGATCATTATGAACTTGAATTATTTTTCCAGCATTTTTTAATTAATGATCCTGTCAATCCAGCTAAAACTACTTTTGTTTAAGGTATGAATTATAAATCCAGTTTTTATTTATATTCCACAAGTAACCAGGCAGTTTTCCAATACATTGGTTTGGTAAATTTATTTTTCATTCTTTTTTTTTTTAAGATTTATTTATTTATTTATGCAAGCACTGGGTACAGTCAGAAGCGCGGGAGGGTGAGAGAATTCACCAGAGCCAGAGCGGGGAACAGAACAGGCAGACTGACGAAGTACACTGCTGAGGGGAGCAGCGGGTGCGGCAGGAGAGGTCTGTGCACCATGTGGGACCCTTGCGGGGGGCCAGGGATTGAAACGGCGCTGCAGAGCCTGCGGGCAGCTTCTCAGCACAGCATTCAACCACTGCGCCACCAGGGGAGACCCTATTTTTCATTCTTTATTGTAATATTATTACTTAATCTCATCTATAATTTTGATCTTTTCTTAACTTTTTTAAACCTACATGTCTTTTCCTGTCTGGATAGTCCCAATATAATTTTAAAATTCATTTTACTTTGAGAAAATTAATCCCATTTCATTCTTATTTTAGAAAAAAATATGTACTCCAAATCTTGACAATCTAACTGCAAGTATCATGAATGAAATGCAAATGCATACAATTAAGTAAAACAAGTCACACTGAAAAGGTTAACAGATCTATGATTTCAATTAGATGACATTATTATAAAGGGAAGCCTATGTAATGATAAACATTTCAGTGGTTGCCATGGATCAGGTGAACAGAGGGATTAATAGGGATAACACAGAGGATTTTTAGAGCAGTGACAGTATTTTGTGATGTTATAATGATGGACGTATGTCATTATACATTTGTCCAAACTTATAAAACATATTATACCAAGAATGAGCCCTCATGTACACTATTCACTTTGGTTCATGTCATAACAATGTGTATTCAGCAATTATAACAAATGTGCCCCTATGATTCAGAAATATTGATGGGACTGTGTATAGGGTGGAGTATAGATATATTGAATTCTTTGTGATTTCAGCTCAACATTGCTTTTAATACAAAACATTTAAACTCCACTTTTTTAATAAAAAGGTAAATATATAAATATAAGTCTTACTTTCCTGATTATTAAAACTTAAACTAAACATTAAACTGAGAAAGGGGTTAAATATTATGAAAGGAAAATTGTATTGTCTATTATCTTTAAAAAACCCTCAAGTCATTTATTAAAATACATTTTTATTGATCATGAACATAATTTACTTGTTCATTTTTTATCTAATATATTCTATCATTAATTTAAGTCTGCAAGATAGTATAATAGTAAAGATGTTTAGAGTCAATTTTCAATTAAGGTGAATTTTTCCAGGCAATTTTTTAGTATTCATCAAAATAACTGTAATTCTAATTCACAAAAAAAATTGAATCATGCATAATGAAGTCTTTGTAGTCAATTGGTATAAACACCTAAATTGCACCTAATTCCATCATTATAATGGAGAGTAGAAAAATTATCATATGAAGGCAAAATAAAATTAACTGAAAATGGTCAAATTTCAGAAACTTATGATTGCTCCTGAGAAGGGGACACATTAGAAAACAATAATGACAAATCTGTAGGAAGAATTAGAACCAATAAATAGTCTTGCCATCGTAGGTTGGGTGATAAAGGGTCTGTTAGATTGTATGGCTCAATATGCACTGTGAAAACTTGGATGAGAGAGAGAACTTTGTTTCAGAGTCCTGATGATGATCATGAAGGAAAATAATGATTTTCTTTTAAAGAATGGGAGTTTACTGGAATAAGTAACAAGGGAGAATTCTTATTAAAATAAAAAGTGTGGGTTGAAAATATATGCAAATAACTCAGCCTGGGATAAAAACATAGACAAATATTGATATAAGAGTAATGTGTTCTTTCTATGATGCTTAGGGAAAATGACCAAAGAGCAAGCTGATGAGAAAGATCTGACCTTCAAAAGAAAAAAAGAACTCCACAGACTTTACAAAGCATTATTGTAATGGAAAATTAGCATTTAAAAACATGTTTTCTCTCATAACAGATGTAATAGGACTGATTTCAACATAAAATCTATTGAATCTCTCCATTTATAAGGTTCCTTATTGCATGTGTCTCAAATACATACAGAATTGACTTTTAATCTCAGTGGCTTCATGTATATTCATCTGCACATCAAACTGGTTATTACCAAAACCAGAACAATTTCCTGAAGGGCCAAATTATCAGCTCTGAACTCTACCAAACACACTGAGCCTCAAAAATACCAAATAGATTATCCTAAAACCATCCTGTAGAGCAGGTACCAGAGCCTGAGGTTCCTATTCAAGAATAGACCTCTTTCCATCTTTGGACACAATATGACAAAAGCATACAACTATTGACAAAGGGGAGACATCACAATATATTTGTTCCAATAACCAGAAGATAAAGTGAAGATTATTTCAAAAAGAGGAAACTGAAGTGTGTGGATCTGACTTTTTCCCCTTTGTTCCCATGTCTGCCTGATTGTAGAAGCCCAGTATGACACTTGATTAATCAGCATCTAATGACTCAAAGTTATCCTCCCAATTTAAAAAATGTATTATGATGCTGGTCAAATTTTCTGCACCATAAGAATCAGTGGAAGCACTATAAAAAAAGATAAATTTCAGGAAATCACCCAAGGTGAGACCTTGAAATCTGCAGTTAACTGGGAGCCACATGTCATCCTGACTGTAAGACAGCTTTGGGAAATGCTCTTCTGATCTATCAGCACTCCCTTGTTTAGAGCCTATGTAACTGAAAGGAAAAATTGAAGCTGGTGATGTTTCATGATACAACATGAGAAAAGGGCTTCAGAGTCAATGTTCTTCCCCAATGTGAAATTAATTATCACTTTAAGACTACAAAGGGGAGTTATTCTCAGCAAGGGGGTAAGTTTTAAAATTTCTTCCCAGTGCTAAATCATGGTTAGAATCCAGAAGCACACAGGTATAGACAGAGAGCAAGTGAGCATCTTGGTTTAGAACACCCTGATTTTCTTTAATTACTCTAATTAAGGCTTTGGAATTTCTGAAATATATATAATAACCCACATATGTGAAAACTATCATAGTTCTGACTATGATTAGAAAAAATAAGGGAATTTAAGAAAGTATCAGAATTTAGGAAAGGGAAATTTAGGAAAGTATCATAACATATTAAACTAGATGAGAAAAGATTGGATAGAAAAAATACTTTCTCAATGAAAATTAAGGTATATAATATGCAATAGGAATTTAACCTCAGAAGCCAAGTAGATTTAAACTCCAATAAATCATATTCTGGACAGGGGATGTTTTAAGTTCCATATTTGGATGATAACATGACTTATCAACCTGTAGACTAGTTAAGACAATGCTTGTGAAGTCCTTAGCATATATTTGGTGTTCAATAAACACCAGATACTATTATTTTGCTGTTGTTATTATTATTGCTATTATTAAAAATTATTATTAAAATACCATGTTTGAAGTAATTAAATCATTCATATTCAGATATTTTATTATACAGTATTGGTTTTAATTATACAATTCTGAGACAAATCATTTATCCATGTATTGTTGAACATACCTTGATGCCCTAAACTCCAAATTAACAACTGCATTCAAGATAATAGTACTTGGAATGGAATGAAGAGATAGGGATATTCCTCACAGATGTTTCCCTTAGTCTATCTTATTTCTGTCTAGAAATGTTCTCTGTGATATTAACTCACTTGTATAAGATATTTGTGGGAAAAAAGTGATTAAGTTAATTCATCCTGAGGTTGATTAAGATAGTCAACTGAACAATAAAATTGTGTTTGGTTATAATACTGCCCTACCGAATACTATCCTACTCAAGGAAAGGACAGAAGTCAATGGAATGAGGAAAATAATAAAGAAAATTGATGAAAGCAAAACATTTTCTTTTCAAAGATTAATACATTGTTAATGCTATGAGACAGACAAAAATAAATAGACAAAATTATAATATTAGAAATAAAGAATATCATCAAATTATTACAATGATAGAAAGGGAACAGTAAAAAAATCTAGATTTATACAGTTGATAAATTAAATCAACAAATTATTTGAAAGACACACAACTGCATAATTTAATTCAAGATGAAGTACCTAAATATTCCTATAGTATTGAAGAAATTAAGTTTTGTTTTTTTTTTTTTAAATAAAGAAGACTGCAGGTCTCAATGGCTTTGTTGATGAACTCTACTGAAAGATGAACTCAAGTTCAACAGATTATAGGAGAAAATACTTTCTCATCCATTTTAGGAGGCCAGTGTTATTTAATACCAAAATTATATTAAGGCATTAACACAAATAAAAGTGATCAATATTCTTCATGAACATAGGTCCAAAAATTAACAACATTCTAATAAACTACCAGATAAAAAAAGAGATTATTTTATGATCACTGGATATAAATATCACTATTTTATCATAAAATATCACTATTTTATGAACATGGGATATATCCTAGATGTAGGATATATCTAGATACATCTAGGATATATCCTAGATGTAGGAGAATGACCTGACATTTAAAAATCATGTATTATAATTCATATAATAAACAGCCAAAAATAAGAACTTTATATAATAATAGATGCAGAAAAATCATTTGACATTTTATATGCACTCATGATTTAAAACTCTGAGAAATGGTAATTAGAAGCAAATACCCTCAATGTGATAAACAGCACTACAAAACCAAAACCAGACAGTTTACATCACACTTTATGGTAAATGATTAAATGATGTGGTGATTTCTAGCCAGTGTTAGTAAATTAAATTGAATGCATTAAAAAGAAAAAAAAAAACTTTATTCTCAACTGACAGAATTGTCTATTTAGAAAACCCAAGGGACCGATAATAGTTGTCTAGAATGGATAAATTACTTTAACAATATCTAAGTGTAAAATGCTATTATAGAAAAATGAGTCAAAAGTTCTATACCACCAATAAACAATTTGGAATTGGATTTTAAAAAGCAGTGCCAATTGTATTAGTGTCAACTATTTTGAAATAATTAAAAATATATTACCTTCATATCAAATTTCTCACTGACTAGACCATCAAAGAAGACATAAGTAAATTGTCATATATGGTATTCATGGAATGGAGTACTCTATATGCCCTTCAACTGCAGAATGAATAAATTGTAGTATCGCAATACACTCAAAAACCATTTAGCAATTTAAAGGAATAAATTAATGATTCACACAGCAACATAATGATCTCAAATACATTATGCAACCTAAAAGAAATGATATTTATAAGACTGTATGATTCTGCTTGTAGGCTATTTGAGAAAATGCACAACTATGGAGACATACAACAAATCAATAATAGCCATGGCTGTGATGAACAAGAACAGTGGACTATAAAGAGACATGGGTAATTTTTGGTGTGGTGAAAACATTCTATACCTTTGATCTGACTGTCACTTCTTGACGATATACAGTTGTTCAAACTTGCAGAATTTTACACTAAAAAGGACAAGGTTTATCTAAATTATACCATGTTATTAAAAAAACAAAGGAGAGTTATTTGTCATCTGAGATAGAACCATGTACATAAGATGAATAAAGGAATAGAGGAATATTTTGAGAAAGCTCTCAGTCCATTAAGACACTTCCAAGTATAATTTTCTGTAATTAAATTGTCTTATTCTCTCTATGTTGCAAGATATGATTTTGTAAATGAAGGAAGATTTGGCTTTTCGTTTTATCATATTGCAATAAATCTAAGATGTGCATTTTATCACATTTTAACATCTTTGAAGTTGAGATGACTGAAACAAATGGAACGTTATAATTTAATTGCTTACTGGAACATAAAATAATGGTTGCATCTTTCAATTGAAGATATCACATATTTGACGAAATACAGTAATTATTCTACTTTAGCAAGCACATTATGATGACTGGAAGTATGTCTTTGTCAAAGGGTTAAACTTAAAATGCTGAGACTGTTGTGCTTTTCTGCCTGTCTTCCCACAAGACACTAGTAATTATCTAGTAGCGACTACTAAATGGAAGGAACACAATCAATATAGGAATGAGACATTTATGATGTCATTGGAGTATTAAAAGCAAGATTCCAGAGAGTTATAAGTTCAAAATGAAAATTCATTTCTAAGTAAGTGCATAGGCCAGCATGGTCAATAGAACTTTCTGCAATGATGCAAATGTTCAATCTGTACTGGCCACAAGCCATGCATGACTGAAAATTACTTGATATGTTGCTAGGGCAACTGAGGAACAAAACATAAAATTTTATTATGTAATAATTTAAATTTAAATGACCATGTGTGATTAGTGAACTGGTATTGTACATTGTAGCAACAGTCATTGGGTTTGAGGATTTTTAAAATTATGCTAGGGCAGAAGGACTAGGAAGTGTAAGTGCTGCTTCGGTTTCTGTGCTCCTCTACCATTAACTCAGTTGGGAAAAGAGAAACAACTACTAATGACAAGCACTGGACACCAGCAAGACCAGCAATAAGATTATCAACTGCTTTTATTTGCCACATTATACCTAAAAGGTTCCAGGTTTTTCATGAAATTAAGCATTCTCTTTGCCAGCAGAAAAATGTCTACATGGGCTTCCCCTGGTGGCGCAGGAGGTTGAGCGTCAGCCATGAAGCTGTCCGCAGCCTCTGCAGCGCCAGTTCGATCCCGGCCAATGGGCGAGGGTCCCACATGGCACAGCAGACCTTTCCTGTCACACCCGCTGCTCCCCTCAGCAGTGTATTTCATCAGTCTGCCTGTTCTGTTCCCCAATCTGTCTCTGGTGAATCCTCTCACCCTCCCATGCATCTGGCCTGTACCCTGATTCTTGCATAAATAAATAAATAAATAGATAGATAAATAAATAAATAAATATCTTTTTTAAAAAAAAAGAAAAATGTCTACAGTTGTTTTTTTTTTCTTTTTTTTAAGCAAATGTGTGCCGAATCAAGCACTTTTTTCTTTTTCTTTTTATCAATATAATGTAGGAAGAATAGCAAATTAGGAGAAACAGTTTAAGCATTATCATTAGTTATATTTTCTAAATTTACAATGATGGTCTGAAAGCTAGTATTCAGGACCTTAACTCACATCTGTACTGAGATTAAACAGAAATGAAAATTTTTCTTGCTGATTAGAAAAAATTTGCTATCGGTAATTGACTATATTTTCTTTAACTTTTGATTCTTTTACTTCATGATTTTTCAGTACAATTTTGTATTTATATATTAATTCTTTGGGATAAAATGTAGAAATTCTTGTTAAAAAGAAATCGGGGGGGTCCCTGGTGGTGCAAGGGATTAAGATGAGACCTATGAAGCTATCTGCAGCTGCTGCAGCACGAGTTCGATCCCCAGGCAGGAGCTACCCACATGGTGCAGCAGACCTCTCCTGACATGCTCATTGCCCCCCTCAGCAGTGTATTTCAGTCAGTCTGCCTGTTCTGTTCCCTGCTTTGTCTCTGGTGAGTCCTCTCACCTCCCACACCTCTGGCATGTACCCCAGCTCTGTATGCGTAAATAAATCTTAAAAAAATGGGGGGACTTCTTCAAGGAAAAACATAACCCACAGGAAACACACACACACACACAAATCATGTAGTGACTTTAAAGGTCTTTAACTTGCCTCTGCATAACAGATGTTCTGAAGATAGGGCATGTCCTTACATCTGAGGTACTACTAGCTGAATTGAATACATGGGCATGTGACCTGGATCCCATAAACAGAAAGGCCTTGACCTTGGTTTTTACAATTTTGAAATTTGTAGCAATTTGATTATTTAACTGGTGTTTTGTAATTGAAGTCTATTCAGGCAGAAGCCCGCCTGTGTGCATAGCAGAGACACACAGTAGACAAGTCCAACATTGCTTGCCACTGCATTATATAGTACCTGTGATGTTCAATGAGCAGAGAATTCTGGTAAACCCAAAATATATAGGATTTCATTTTTATTTAAATTGAAAACAACCTAGGTATGTTATAACTTACAGTCACAACTTAGGGTCATGACTTACGGTAAGTGGACATGTTCATATGGTACTTTCTCCCTGCTTCCTGTACAAGGGACAGCACAGTTTATTCTGTATTGGGTTTCACAGTGTATGCATCTGGTCTGACTACCACTTTGAGAGTGAGATTTGGTTGGCATCATTTACTCTGGTGAATTTCTCATATATGTTCTCAAATACTTATTTAATTAGGTTCCATTTCAAATCATGTGACTATAACGACAGTGTGGTATCAAAATACTTGCAACATTAAAGAAAGCTCACACTCAGAAAGGACCACTCTATCTACAGAGATGTTTTCTCATCAGTCCAGTTATTCTTGTCAACTGGTAATGTCTTGGAAAGGCAAAGCCACTACCTCTGAATTTTCACACCAATAAAAATCCTACTGACGAAGTGCTGAAAATACAAGACTTGGAATCCAGAGGCAAAAACTATCATTGACTTCTCCACAGACTGTCATTTAACTTTGGGAAATACGAGCAACCTGACTTGACTCTCAGTTTCTCACTGTACAAAGGGAGGGGCTTTGATTGGGAAATCCTTAAGAAGTTGTCAATTACAAGTTGGAAATGATAAATGAAAATGCCCAACACATTGACTATTACATTTTGCGGCTTCCATAAATAAAAATTATTATAAAATTTGAGGACAAATTATTTATTAAATCAATCTCTATGCCATGGATTTATATCCTAGATGGCATAATGATTAATCCATTTGTAGCTTGTTTGTGAGTGTAAAATAGCAAAACTAGAAATGATGACATAGAAGAAAAGGAATAAATATTTTTAAAAGACTCATTGCTTTTAGCACTTATGATATGGTTAATTAATTAAAGTCAAAACAGAAAGAAATTTGCCTGGGGCTGGTCGAACTGTTGAATGAAAGAAAACTGATAAAACCTTCCTTGCAACAGTTACTTGCTCAAATAGTCTAAACCAAACAGTCAAAGACTCACTATATCTGGAAATTTCTCTGTATACTAGATAAAAACCTATCTTATTATTATAAAATTATTTTAAGGCCACTGACTTATACACATTAATGAATACTATGAAAATCCTGTCCCAACATCAAGTTTCTAGTCTTTTGGGGAAAACCACTAACTTAGCTAAATCAACACAACTGACGAAAATTTTATTTCTGCTTTGAATACATACTCAGGACCTGGCTGAATCACAGCTTTTTACATGTAGAATAAAGAGGATTCTGTTTATACTTAAAGCTAATATGGGGTTAAGTCTCAGCACTATGAAGCTATTGGCAAATACTCCAGCATGACTTTGATCCCAGCCAGGGAGCTGACCCACATGACACAGCAAACCTCTCCTGTCTCACCTGCTGTTTTCTTCAGCAGTGTATTTCAGTCAGTCTGCCCGCTCTATCTCTGGTGAATCCTCTCACCCCTTGTACCTCTGGTCTGCACCTGACTCTTGTATGCATAAATAAATAAAATAAATCTTTAATAAATAAATTTAATCCTGGGGCCTCCCTGGTGACGCAAGGCGTTAAGCACTGCAATATGAAACAATATTCAGCCTCTGAAGCATGAGTTTGATCCCTGGCCAGCCAGAGAGCTACCCACATGGTGCATCGGACCTCTTCTGCCTCGCCCACTGCTCCCTTCAACAGTGTATTTTAGTAGATCCGCCTGTTCTGTTCCCTTCTCTGTCTCTGGTGAATCCTCTCACTACCTGCATCTCTAGCCTGTACCCCAGACTTGTATGCATAAATATATAAATCTCAAAAAAATAGATTTAATCCTAAACTATGTTTTGGAAATCACTTTCAGTGTAGAAAGATGCAAAAACACTTCATGGTATTGGAGATGGGATATTGTTCAGGAAAAAGTGCTGATTCTATGTATGCTAAAGGCTCATTGCATGACTTGGAAAATTCTAGCTAGTCCTTATATTTAAAAGATATATTTTTTTAAGTATATTTTCTTTTTTTTTTAAAGACTTATTGATTGATTGATTGATTGATTTATACATACATACATACAAGCACTGGGTACAGTCAGAAGCGCGGGAGGGTGAAAGAATTCACCAGAGCCAAAGCGGGGAGCAGAGCAGGCAGAAGGACCGAAGTACACTGCTGAGGGGAGCAGCGGGCGGCAGGAGAGGTCTGCGCGCCATGTGGGGCCCTCCTCTGGTGGCCGGGGAGCAGCCGGGGATGGAACCGGCTCAGCAGAGGCTGCGGGCAGCTTCGCAACCCAGCGCTCAACCGCTGTGCCACCGGGGAGGCCCAAAAGATGTATTTTTATTTTTAAATTTCTTTATTTCTTTTTTTTTTTTTTTTAATAGAGGCATGCTTTATTTATTTGTTTGCTGGTTTGTTTGTTTGTTTTTTGTTTGTACATGCACTGGGTACAGTCAGAAGCGCGGGAGGGTGAGAGAATTCACCAGAGCCAGAGCAGGGAGCAGAGCAGGCAGAAGGACCGAAGTACACTGCTGAGGGGAGCAGCGGGCGGCAGGAGAGGTCTGCGCGCCATGTGGGACCCTCCTCCGGTGGCCAGGGAGCAGCCGGGGATCGAACCGGCGCCGCAGAGGCCGCGCGCAGCCTCGCAACCCAGCACTCAACCGCTGCGCCACCGGGGAGGCCCTATTTTTAAATTTCTTTATTTCTTTATACAAGTACTGGGTATAGTCAGAAGCGCAGGAGGGTGAGAGAATTCACCAGAGCCAGAGCGGGGAGCACAGCAGGCAGAAGGACCGAAGTACACTGCTGAGGGGAGCAGCGGGCGGCAGGAGAGGTCTGCGCAGCCGGGGATTGAACCAGAGCTGCAGAGGCTGCGGGCGCCTGACAACCCAGCGCTCAACCGCTGCGCTACCAGGGAGGCCCAAAGGATGTATTTTTAAAATGGGATATTGGGAAAGTTTTCATTCATGTTTAATATTCCAAGCAACTTTAATTAGTCTGTGATTCCACCTAAGGGAAATTAATAATGAAAATTTTCAAAGAGCTTTTAGACAATCACGGAAAAAGAAATATAAAAAGGCAAAACAATTTTTATTTATCTAAATTAATGAAAATCTGCCTTCTTCAGTTATCTTTAAGATTCCACTTCTATCAAGCTAAGAGATTTGCTACACTCAAGATAACTGACAAGGTCATAACTTTGCAAACATCATATTTATTTGATTCAATCAGCATCAATTACTCCCTGGTGATTGATAACAACCAGTGCCTACCATGGGCCATAATTTATGGAAGATATTCACATTTTGGAGAATGAAATATAGCAAGTCATAACTTGTGTTTGCTGCCAAACAAATGCACACATACATGCGCATACATATATATATATATAAAAATATATGCATATAGAGAGAAGTTAAGATGTCTAATTGTTCACCAAGAAAAAAGGTCGTCAAGTAGATCTAAACTTTTAAGAGAAAGAAATTGGGGTACAGGAAGGATAAGTGAATGGTCAAAGCTCAGGGCACTATTCAGTATTAACCAAAGGTTGGGAAGGTACAGAGGAAAGAAATTCTGCAAAGTGTATATCAATTAGTAATCAATTTTGTTCTTTATAAGCAACTACAGTGTTTGTACAGTGCTTTGTTCAGATTGTTGTTGTATTTGCTAAGATTTTTTAAAAAATATTTTTATTTATTTATGCATACAAAAACTGGGGTGTAGGCCAGATGTGAGGGGGTGAGAGGATTCATCAGAGACAGAGTGGAGAGCAGAAAAGGGGGACTAGCTTAAATACACTGTTGAGGGGAGCAGCATGCGAGACAGAGGAGGTCTGTTGTGCTATATGGGTTAGCTCCCTGGCTGGGGATTGAACTCATGCAGCAGTGGCTGATGATAGCTTGTTAGCACTGAGACTTTAACTCCTGTGCCACCAGGGAGGACTTGCATTTACTAAGTTTTAAGGCTAGAAACATATTGTTGACATTTGGGTACGTATTGCAAACCACAATATAGGGACCCAGAATAGGGACATTCCTTCCAAAAATAGTAATTCATACAAATATCTTGAAAGACTAATGCATTATTGCCACAAAAAATATCATTATATGAATTTTACTATCTTGGGATGATACAGCAATTCAGGTATCATGTGTAATGACAATTATTAAAAGAAAAAAGCAAAGAGCATGTGTACTACTTAGAGCTGCTGAGTGGATTCTCTTCAAACATGCAGATTGAAATATTTTTTGAAAAGTTACCTATTATGTTTAAAGTCTTCAAGAAAATTTTAAAATACTATTTATTTTTCGTAGACATTAATGTGAGAAAATAGCCATAAAGCACTTACACAAATTAAAATATATCCTTCTAAATTAAAAAAAAAACATAATAATTATATAGCTTTTGCTATTTAGAGTGTTTAAAAACACTTTAAAAATTCAAGAATTCTGAAAGAAATAGTTCATGGTCACTCACTCTTTAATTTAGGTTCTGAAGCAACCTTTTTGGAATGGTGGTTGAAAATTCAAGACAGAACATAATAGGGTAAAGCAGAGCAAGTAGTCCAGATTGGTGGGGATGGGGGTAAATTGCAGATTAAAGAGGAAGAAAGTTATTAAAATATATATTAAATGAATAAGGAATTAGATAAAGTAGCCATATTTTCCATTTCTAATTAAAACTATACTCAAAATAATTTTAATTAAAAGGATTATAACATTGTTCTTTTCAGATTTATATGCCTTAATAAATATTGAACTTAATATAAGATTCACAATTTGTAAATGATCAACTTTAAAGTTATGAGAACTTTGTTTCACCTCAATTATAGTAAATTATTAGTGAGGTTTGCAGGGAATATAAAAAAAAATCTATTGCTGCTATGCTCTTCTTATCTACATTTAGATTAGTATAAATATAGCCCTAAATTATACAGTTTTGTAAACCAACATTGTCTCAATAAAAAGCACTATAATTAAAGCCATAGTGATAAATATCCACCCTCCCCAAAAAAGTACATTGTATGTTTGAAAAAAGAACTTTTCTAAAATAGACAATACAGGGCCTCCTTGGTGGTGCAGGGGTTAAAGACAACTCTATCAAGCAATTGGCAGCCACTGCAGCACATGTTCGATCCCCAACTGACCAGAAAGCAACCCATATGGTGCAGCAGACCTTCTTGGTCTCTCCACTGCTCCCCTCAGCAATGTATTTAAGTAGATTTGCCTGTTGTGCTCCACATTCTCTCTGGCGAATCTTCTCACCCCCCACGCCTCTTGCCTGTACCCCAGTTCTTGCATGCATAAATAAAATAAACCTTAAAAAAATAAAATAGACAATACAGTTATAGAAAACAAATTCTCATCAGCATTGTGGAACATTTTTGAGGATACAATCTAACTATTTTTAGCAATAAAGTTATGTAAAAAGTGAAAATAAACTATTCATTTCTCAATATGAGCGATTATAGGGGTTAGCTTAATTTAATTCTGATATATAGCTATGTTTTAATGCCAGCAGGAACAAAAAATGGTAATGTGATTTTCTAGCAGAGACAAACTCATAATTTAAGATAAATATACCATTATTACTGAAAGATATTCATGATGATTTTTATGGAAAAACACTATAAATTTTATATACAATGGTAGCATTTCTATAAGATATAGTAATAAGTATGTCACCACTATAGTTGTGTTTATACATCTCTCCATATTTCCAAGAATATAGCCAAGTATAATGGTATTTATTGTGATATTGAACTTAATTTTTGTTTTCTTCTTTATAACATCCTATATTAAATGAATTTTAATATCAATATTTCAAATTATAAAAAAAGTTTTTAGCAATACTGAAATGAAAACTTGATGAATAAGTTCCTAATTGGAATTTATAATTTCCTTTTTTCTCATAACCACAGATCTTTCTTCTTTTCTATGCAAGCATGCAAGAAGAGGGAAACACAATTTTTTTCATATCTTCAGAATGATTTGTAAAATATTAGTCATGTTCCAAAGTTGCTTTCAACCTCCAATTTTTCACGCCCTCAACATTAGAAAAAATGGGGAGGTACCAAATGTTTAATTTGGGCCTAAGAAAAAGCAATTCAAAATATGAACATTATTTTGTAAGGCTTCACTGTCTTACTGACTCCTTCCTGCAATTCTCCTCTCATAGTCTTTCCCTAGAAACTTACTGGCTTGAATAAAACACTAATTCTCTGAGGATAGGTCAACTCAATAGGAAGGTATAAGAAATTTTGTGATCGATTTCTTATAAACGTGTACATTAATTTCCTATTATAATTAAGTGATGAGAATTACAAATTAAAGAAAATTGAGAAAAGGAAGAAAAAGACAATGATCCAGAGAACATGATAATTTTACCAATTATTCAGTAGTGTCATCTAGAAGGAAACTGGGGCTGGCGTAGCAAGATGTAAAGAAATGTAATTGTGAGCAAAGCACAAATTGTTGTTTTCACAGGTTCCAAGTTTATATAATTAAATTTGTACATCATTCAGTGAGGAAGAAGACTAAAAATGATAAGACAGGAATGTATACCTTAATACAAAGGGCTAATGAAGTCTAAATCTCAGCCTACCTCTATCTCCAGGTGAATTCATTTACAGAACAAGCAAAGGCTGATGTTCACAAAAATAAAGTAAAAATCAAAATCAACAAGTAACTATAGACCAAAGACACACTACAGTTGGGGGAGGGGGGAGGAGAAGAGGGATTAGGGTCAGAAAGAGGGAGTGGGAGTTGTATGGGGAATATAACCAAAACGAAAATGCATACATTGTGCAAAAATGAAAAATGATGTAAGAATTATATAAAATAAAATAATTCATAAAAAATAAAATTTTAAAAAATTAAAAAAAAATTTAAAATAAACAAATAAAACGTTAATGCTCTCATCTACTCAGAGGGATAACTTCCTAACAAATCCTGAAAAGGACTAGGAAGACCAGATAAAAAACGTAGAGTTTTTCAAAGTTAGAAAAGTCATTCTGAATCCCTTGAAGAAATCTCATCTAAAGGTCAAAGTTCTGAGAATTAATGTCGTGAGATGGCTTACTCTATTTGTGATAATTACTATAATGAGTCCATCAGCTACTTCATCTTGTCCATGCTAACATTTATTGCACTTTCTTTGCCCTCTGCTGTCATAATAGTGACAAAGAGGTTACATACTGGGCTTGAAAGATATTGATTGGTCTATAAACAATAGAGACCATTATCTTGCCTCTTAATGGTGGTCCATACACATGATTCATTAAAAAAAGAAGAAAAGTAAGCAGCATGCTCTGCTTCCCTGTGGCAAGATTATGTAATGCAAATTATTGAATTTGCATGGTGTTTGTGACTGATATGGAACAATCCCATCCCAAAATAATGATTTGTAGACTGTTTTGTTTGCTTACAGAATAAATGCCAATTTGGTATATTCCTTGATGTTTCTGTTTTCATATCCTTTGCTACTTTACTTTTTATAGATTTTCTCAACTAATAAATAATTACATTTTGGGTTAATATTCATTCAATGCATACATCCATTGACATTACAGTAGAAGGAAACTTTGACAAGGTTTTCTCCATTTTTAAAACAGCAAAGGCAATTTGCTTTGATTTTTAATTTTACTACTTGAGTTTTAGCCTTCATGAGAGTATATTAAGAATTTTTTTTAATGTTAGTAAGTGACTTTAAATTGCTTATGATAAACCTAACTCTGGGCAGGTCATGGGGGAAGTGGGCTAGAGGGAATTAATTCCTAGATTCAAAGAAATCATATCTAATTGAGTAGACTGATGTGTAAATAATTCTGATATAATTAGATATAATATAAAGAGAACATACTGAAGGGCCTTTCTGGGTTTTTCAAGCTTCATTATTAATGAAAGTGTTCTTAGAAAAATCCTAATGTTAGTTTGCTGTGTTGATTTGGTATTTAATCTAAATTAAAATTGTTCTTATTAAGTGGGTAATGTTGATCAAGTCACTTAATATCTCTATATTGTACTTTATATAATAATAAAATGTAAATAACAGAACCTAGTTTTGTTGTAAGAATTAAATGAATTAATAGAGTTAAGGCATTCTCTACAGGGCTTATTAAGAATAGATGAAGATCTTTAATTTCCATCATCCTCTTCTTCACTATTATCTTTCTCATTGTTGTCATTATCAATATAAGTTTGCCTTTCAAATAACAGGGCTCATCAGTTGAAAAAGGTGGGGTACATTCATGTAGGCAAGATGAGTATAAGAAGTTACGGCAGAAAGAATCTAGTATATATGGAGGGAACAGTGGCAACAAATGGAATGAAAATGGTTATAAGAATTTACCAGAAAAAAAGCAAGGCAAATGGTTACAAGACATACCAGATACAAAGGAATCTGGATATCATTAGATAGTGAGGATTCCATATAATATTTTAAGCCTGATGATAAGAATTATATTTGTTGTTTTAAAAGATAATGACCTGTGTTAATGAGGATGGATTGAAATAGGGTACAATAGGAGATGTTAAAGTTTGATATTTTTTCTGTATAGTCATCATTTGTTACTCTGTGATTCTTATTTTTCAACTTGCCTTACACAAATTTTACTTTATGCTTATCAACTATTTGATTCCTAATGTTCATATCTATAGTGGACTTATATCCAGTACTCGAACTAACTGCATATATCTTTGCTATCATTTCCCTTGCTCTGTTTTTCCCATTAGCCTTCATTTTTTTACTTTCTTTTGTATTTTCCACCTCATTACCTGTAACAATAATATTAATTTAGCATATATACCTCTAACCGATAAAATCATTTATTGAATAAAATTTACTTATTGATAAACATTTATTATGTGTGAATAACAGACCAGACTCCCATTTTCATTTATGCTCCCCATTCATTGTCTCCCTTGTAAAATATAAACATAACCTTCATCTTAATAATTCATTTATGTGATTTCACAAATATTTCCCTCATTTGAAAGGTATTTTGATAGTTAATTTTATGTATCTACTTGAGGAGTCCATGGGAACCAAGTCATTTACTTAAATATCATTTGTATTTCTTTGAGGGTATTTCTGGAAGAGATTACATTTGAATCAATGGGATGAGTAAAGCAGATTAGCCTAGCCAATGATTGTGAGTCTTAAATCCAATACATTGAAGGTCTAAACAGAACTAAAAGCTGAATAACAGAAAAACTAACATTCCTGCCTATGTTCAAGTTGAATGACGTCTCCTGTCTTCCAACTCCTAGGTTTGGACAAGACTTTAAAGCATTAATTCTCTTGTTTTCTAGTCTTTGGACTCAGACTAGAACTAAATCATTAGCTCTCATATGTCTCCAGAAAACTAGATCTTATATATCTTAGTCTCCATAGCATAATTCCTTATAATGAATCTCTCTCTCCCTCCATGAGTAGAAATAAACCATATATTTCTATCTATTGGATGCCTACTATATTACTATATTTTGGATCTTTTGTGACAGTTTTTTTTTTTTTGCCAAATGATTCATAATTTCCTCAGTTTCAGTTTCCTCATCTGTAAAAAGTACAACAACTGTACTTAAAATAAGTTTATTGGTATAATTAAATACATTAATTGGTATACAGTACTTGGAAAAGTGCCTGGCACATACTATGTACATATTAGCTATTTTTATTATTCATTTTATCCTCAAAAGAATCCATCACTATATCATAGTTGGAAAAGTGAGGTCTTTGAAGATGAAATTTAACTTGTTCAATGTCAAAGACAAAGTCAATTACAGGGTTTAGGTTTGAATCTATGCCTGATACTTATTTAATACATTATCTTAACCTACAGATGTCATTGAAGTGATGTGATTCACAGACACTTTTAGAAAGTATCATTACTTCTTAAAGCTACAGGAAACCTAAAATTCAATTGAGTTTGATAATTCAAGTATGTCACTATTTGTTGATAAAAGACTGAAAATTTTCAGTTTAAAAAGGTTATTCAACAATGGAAGTTATCTGAGCATTTCCTTTATAGTAAAATGGAGATTTAAAAATATGGTTAAAAGAATGCATAATCTCTCTGTTTCTAACAGTTATTTCTCACCAGACTCTGACTGCCATATTGAATTATCCCAAGGATCATCCTCACAACATTCATCTTTTTATTTAGGTCTATTTAGTTAAACTTTTGGCTTCTAAAATATATCCACTCCTAAAAATCAGTTAGTTCCTCTCTCTTCCCAATTCTTTGACTTGGAATGAAAAATTACTTTTCTTCCTCTAATTGCTTAATAAAAATTAATCAACTTTTTACTTGGGTGAACCATTTTAGAAGATAAACCAGGATGGAAAGAGAATGGGCAAGAGAAGGAATGAAAGATCTCAGTTATGTTCTAAGAGATCTTATAATGTGACTCATTACCGCTTATTTTCAGGATCATTAATTTTCTTGCGATTTACCAACTAGAAAGACTAATTCAGATATCTACATCTATTATACAAATAGGTAGACTAATTTATATATCCACTTCTATTATACAAATAGGTTTGGGTGAAAAAATCTGTTTTAATTTTTCTAAAAATACAAAAAAATTGCTAGTCCTTGAAACTAAATGGTAGGGAACACAGAGATAGACACGGTTCAGATGCTTCCCACGAGTCTGTGATCATCTTTAAGGGAGAAAAGAAACCACAGAAGTACTTTACAATACCATATGTATTTGCTAGTTGGTGACACAGTACAAGGTATTGTGGAATAATATATAAAACCATGGGGGATGCAGGGGTGCGGTGTTGGGAAGGCTTGAGGAGGACAGGATACTTGAAGTAAATCTTGAGAAAGTGACTAGGAGTTCTTTCTTTCCTTCTCCTTTTTCTTACTTTTGAAATTTCAAAAGGACAGAAAGACCCTGGACAAAAGCATGGACACCAAAGGGAGCAGGAAGTGCATGAGGGTTATTACATAAGAACTACATTGCTCAGCAGGAAATACTATGGGGAGAGGAGAATGGGTAAGGAAGAGGGGCCAAGAAGAGGTCACAGCAAGAAAGAACTTCTGTCATTCTATGAAAAAAAAAATTCATAAACTATACTCAGCAATTGGCTTATATATCAAACATATGAGAAAAAACAGCAACAATATGTAGAATTGATTAAAAGGAGCAACTATAGCCACAGTCTGCCTTTTCTTTATTTTTTGTTTTTATTTATATGATGTTTGACATTCTACTTTATATATACAGATATACGTATATATTATTGAGGTAACATTGGATTTTAACATTGTATGTGAATTAGAGGAATAAGATCACATCCTTCTGCTGTGTTGCCACACCACACCCACCGTCAAGGGACTGCAAGTCCTCCTCCACCAGTCCAGTATGCTCCCTCCCCACCTTGTTCCTCCATCTGCCTCCCTGACTCTTCAATAAAAACAAACAAAAACAAAACAGTGAAACACAAGTGTCTTAACTGAATGCCAAGCACACAACTTCCTTGCTACTCTACGCCAGTATGTACCTTGTCTGGACAGATTTTTCAAGATCAAGGAGATAAAAGTTATCAAAAAATGTTACTAAGTGAACACTTTGAGATTCCCTGAATGATCACATTTGACTTGCAGCACAAGAATTCAAGTTGATGTGAAAAAAGGTACTTTGAAGTGTTTAATAACTTCTGAAAAACCATCAAATGACTGAAAATCTATGTGGCTAAGATCTGTTGATTCCAAATGTATTCTTAAAGTGAGGATATCAAAGAGAAAATTGAGTAACATTTACAATATAGAAATTCTTTGCACCCACAAATTAGCACTGGCTACACAGAAAACTGGTTTTTGGTGTCTTTGTCTTTTATTTATTTATTTATTTTTGCCAACAAATCCAGAAGTTCATCAAATTGATACATTTGACAGTCCATGAACAAAATTTTTATCTTAGTTCTCCCATGTTGGAGGAAATATGCAATTTGCTTGACAACCTTAATAACAACCAGGAATGGGCCTGCCTGGTGGCCTAGGGGTTAAGTCTGAGTTCTATCTCCAGCCAGGCAGTTAAACTACATATGGCGCAGCAGACCTCTCCTGTCTTGCCTGCTGTCCCCCTGAGCTGTGTATTTCAGTAGATCTGCCTATTTCCTGCACTTCTGGCCTACACTCCCGTTCTTCTAGCAAAAAACAAACAAACTCAGGAGTTAAGGATAGATACAAAATCTGGTGGCTAGTTAGCAATCAAATGTAGGAGGAAGAATGGAGAAAAAATTATTTTCTCACTCTTTGAATTAGCTTGAAAAACTGAGGGAATATAAACTCTAAAAATATGGGTTCAGTTTCCATTCTAATTAAATGATATCAGGCATAAAATACAGCACATAGTACTTAAAAATCCATATGATGAGGGAATGTAAACTTTAATTGAATTCTCTCTTTTTGCACCATTGAAAGGGGAACACTGCTAACCCCAAATATTATTTTAAAGTAGACTAAAAGGAATATAATCTTATTTGAAAACTTACATAAAAGAATGAAAATATTAATAGGACACTGATTAATGGGTTCCAAAAATATTATGTTCCTATTAAAAGAGCATTTTGAAAGAGGAATAAAGAATAAAATACAAAAAATATGAATATGACAAAATTTAATCTGTAGTTTCTAAAATGTAATTTATGAGATTAATATTAATCATGGAATATACTATTCTCCATATGAGACTCCCACTTTACTTTATTGATTGTCACTTAATCCTGTCAAAATCCATTATAATCCCTTTGGTTATTAATGAACTCAGAAAAAAGTAACATAAAAGTAGCTCCTCTTATGTATCTTGAATGTTTGACTGAGGCACTCAGGTCATTTATAAGCATAATTCACTAATCCTACCAAGAAAAGATACATTATGTCCTGTCATTAATACTCTCATTTTTTCTGTTGCACTCTTTTCTTTCTTCTCTCCCCTTACCATTGAATTCTCTCTAGGTTTTATTGTTTTTCTCCCTGTTAATGTCGGAAAGATACAATTCCAGGAGGATAATCATGAGGTGGACTCATTCAAGACCAGTATGTGCCAGTACTTCTGTATGGTTTCAACTACTGCTTAACTTCCTATAGGGTTGAAGTCTCTTGTCAATTAATCTTTTAAGTCTTGGTGGTTCTACCTTTGCTAGATGCCAAGGAAACAATGAATGATGAAGATGGTTCCTATGATTTCAATTACTGCTTTGCTTTCCAACTGGGTTGTGATCTCTACTTCATTCATCCATGAACACTTGCTTCATTCTACCTTTGCTTTTGTAGATTCTCATTACCCTCCCTCCTTGCTATAATTGATGGAAATTAACTAAGGACATTCCAGGCTACACAAATATCCCATGGATTACTGCTAAATAAAGGCATCATAAAGACAGTAGTTCTTGCTCTGTCGGAGACTTATTGTACTGTAGCAAAGTATTGCTTTCATCTCTTTTTGGCAAGCTAGACTAGGGGAGGAAGGTCATTTGTTGTCCCTCAGACATATAAACAAAATAACAGCATAAAATAAGTTCTTTCTTCTTACCTTAGAATAAAAATTATAGGAGAGTCTTTACCAGATATATTAATTACATCTTTGGCCAAATGATGACAGTCCTTTATTTATTTTTTATGAATTATTTCTAGTATAGCATTTATCCTGTTATATTTTAATTATTTGGACTCCCTATAGCAAATATTTCACTTTGTAATAACACTATACCTGAAATCCCTACCACAGAGCCTGGAAAATACTGGGTTCTAATTACTGTCTGCAGAAGAAACAAATGAGTAAGTCTAATCATTGTGTAGCTGCTTGGAGAGATTTAGAGAGCTCCTTATGGACCAGAATTTTACCCTCTACTGCTTACTTCAGTGCCTGGAATTCTGCATTAGGAATGCCTCTGTGAATCTTTCCCAGAGATTGTGAAATGAGTCATAACCTCTACCCTGATTGCTCAACTCCATGGAAAGGAAAGGTTCTGATGTACCTTCAGTCTCCCTTAATCCCTTCTTCCTTCCTTCTAACCCACTCTGGAACCCACAAAAACTGGGTTCCTCTTCATATTTTGAGACTGATAAAGGAGAAAGCAGTGTGAACACAATGACAGGAAAAAAATGGATGAGGAAGTGACTATAGAATTCTATCAAGTGCTAGATCTGCACTTAGCAATGGTAGAATGAAACATATTCAATTAAAAGAGGAAGAAACTTAGGCTCAAAGTTGTTAACTTTCTCAGAATTTGTTTGAAAATCATTTTTAACCTGATGAAATGCTTTAAAAACAAAATTCATTCAGAAAAAATTAATTTCCTAAGGATATTTTCATTTGAGGTCAAATAAAATCTTTCAGTAGAGCCACCCACATGATATTCTTTAACTGCAAGTTCAGGTGTGCAAAGGAAATATCTGAATGTATTCTAAATGCACACCTGTTTATTAAAAACACACACAAATACACACCTTATATCTTAATGGTATTGCATCTTACATCCCCTGTATGTATCTATATACATATCAATATATATTTTATATCAAAGAAGAAATAGGACATAATGACTTAGTTCTGGGGAATTACATTTTCTACAATATCAGACAAATTATTTTGCCTTCATGTCCCAAATGTTCACACAGGAAAAATGAAGAGTTCAAAATTAATTGAGGGATTTCAAATGCATAGAATTATAGAATCCAGGCAGGTGATATAACAAGAAAGTATTTGGTGATCACAGAACTCATCTGAAAATGTATGCAACATCTCAGCTCCAGTTGTTCGTGGTCATACAGAAATGTATCAGATCATGTAAATTTTCCAAATAAATTGAAAATTAGTCTTTATGTAAAAATTCATATTTTCTGTGTTGCTAAAGAATACACAATTTTGAAGCACGTGCAACAACAAAAGATCATATTTATTTGAACTTCAAGGCAATATCAATTTGCTGGCTATTTTTAGCTAAAACAGTCTGTATTTTGGTTGCCTATCTGAATCTACCACAGGACACTTTTCACAGCATCGTCAAGATGAACACTTAAAATAACACTGGGCAGCTTTCCATAGTGGTTGGACCAGTTTGCACTACAACCAGCAATGTAGTAGAGTTCCTTTTTCACCACATCCTTGCCAACATTTGTTGTTGCTATTTTTTTAAATTTTTTTGATATGTGCCATTCTTACTGGTGTAAGATGGTATCTCAATGTGGTTTTGATTTGTATTTCCCTGATGATAAGGGATGTTGAACATTTTTTCATATGCCTGCTGGCCATTTGCTTTTCAGAAGGAAAAAGAAAAATATTGCATGGTTTCACTTATTGCAGGATTATAGGAGAACCAAATAAGACATCAGTGTAAAAAAATAATAACAATACAAAACACAACAAAGCAAAAACAGACAATTATAAATCAGAGACATCCTGCAGGGGAGGAGGAGGGGGAGGGATCAGAGGGAGGGAGGGAGAAGCACAGGGGACTTAGGTGATGGTGCACGGGCACCCTGGTAAAGAAAATTCTATGGGGACTACACCTGGGGCGGGGAAGCAAATATTGTTTAAAAATGAACAATGTTGTAAAAAATTTAAAAAAAATTAAAAAATTAACAGTTGGCAATGTTGTAAGCCCCAAGGGCAAGTTTCTATACCATTTGACTTTGGAATCTGACTTTGCTATTGAAAAGTTTTCCTTCGACTTTTTCACCATTGCACAGAAACTTAGTGTCTAATTATGTTGTTGGGCATGTTATTCCTTCAATTCTTTCAATATGCAATTACATCTTTGATTGGTATAATCTATACAAACTGCATTAATTTATGGGGACTATTTATACTGTCTGCTAAACTTCACATGACACAAACACTCCTATGCAATCAATAATTAAACAAAGAAAATATTTATTTCCTGTAGGTTAGACATTAAATTTTTCTCATTTAAAGGATGGTTAAGCACAGTTGGTGCAGAGTGTGCTACTGGATTTAGAAACGTTAAGTGGGTCATAGATAATCAAATTCAATCAACCTCCTGGTCTCCAGGCAGGTGCCCATGGTGCCATGGTTATGGCTATGACAACAGAACACCAACAAAAATAAGTACAGGAACTACTATCTTCATTTATTTTTTTTTTTATAAAGAGGCACGTATTTTATTTATTTATTTATTTGTTTGTTTGTTTATACATGCACTGGGTACAGTCAGAAGCGCGGGAGGGTGAGAGAATTCACCAGAGCCAGAGCAGGGAGCAGAACAGGCAGAAGGACCGAAGTACACTGCTGAGGGGAGCAGTGGGCGGCAGGAGAGGTCTTCGCGCCATGTGGGACCCTCCTCCGGTGGCCGGGGAGCAGCTGGGGATTGAACCGGCGCCGCAGAGGCCGCGGGGAGCTTCACAACCCAGCGCTCAACCGCTGCGCCACCGGGGAGGCCCAGGAACTACTATCTTTGACGGTACTTCAAATACATTTTTTTTCACCAAATATGTCAAACTGGAGTATTTAAAAGATGATTGGTACTGAGCTGTGACCACCTACAAATTAACTGACTAAGCCAATAAGTACCTGGTATACAGTAAAAATTAATTCATATTTGTTAAATTAAGAGCTTCCTTATAAAAGAAAGAAATCTGGGATCTGGGGACAGGACTTGAGGCCTTTCTTAAAAAACTTAACCCAGTCACCAGCTTTCCTGCAGCTGAGTATAGCTTCTTTTACAACCAAAATTTAATGCAACCAAGAGTACAAGTAATTTTTGTAACTTTTTAAAAGGGTTTTGGAAAATAGCTCGATTGAGGTAGCAGCATAAATTCCCTATTTCTTCACTGTAATAGTCTATCTATGGGGCCTCCCTGGTGGCTCAAAGGGTTCAGCACAGCACTGTGAAGCTATCAGCGGCCTCTGCAGCAACAGTTTGAGCCCAGGCTGGGCAAGGGGCTAACCCACATGGCACAGCAGACCTCTCCTGTCTAGCCTGCTGCTCCTCTCAGCAGTGTATTTCAGTCAGTCTGCCTGTTCTGTTCCCTACTCTGTCCCTGGTGAATCCTCTCAGCTCCCATACCTCTGGCCTGTACTCCAGTTCTTGTATGCATAAATAAATGATATTTTTAAAAAATACTTTAAAAAATAGTCTTTTTGAATTTGATACCTTACCTTTCACACTAAAACACCATATCATGAGCTCATCTTTATTCACCTTTTCTAATCTTTGTGCAGAAAATGTATTTCATAATCTTGGCAGGTAGAACCCTTGAGCTTTCATGTTATTTTTGGTCTGCAATTTTTCATGCTACTACTGTTCTTTATTAGCAATCATACTAACTATAAGATACTTGATTCTTTAAACTCCCTATGCAGTCAAGGTAGCCAATGTCGCAGTGGAGTATTTTGAGCAATTAAGAAAAAAAAAAAGTAGTGAGCATGACTGAATGACAGTGATGAGTTGTGGATATTGTAATAGTTTATATAAGACTAATCCACAACAGTCAGGAATTTCACTGACTACTAGAACATACTTGTCCTTTCTGCCTTTTTCTTCTCCCTCAGAGAATCTTATAACTATAGCCAAGATTGCTAATCAGAAGAATGAGCTAACTTGAGTTTATTACTTCATTTTTCTTAATGTATGTTGAATTATTTAAATGACTTCATACTTTATGGAGTACTACTTATCATCTTTTGATTCCTAGTAGTAATCGACTGATAGATTTTCTGAAGTCATAGATAGATCAATATATATAATTGAATTAGTACATAACTATTTCAACAGGCTATGTAAGCTTTCCTTAATAGCATTTTCAGAATTGTGTCAGTATTAGACAGGGCTCTCCAAACAAACACACCCAAAAAGATGTTGATAAAGGCAGTGGTTTCATCAACATGCTACTGCTGAGATATTTATTTTAAGGAATAGCTCACACAATTATGGAGGCTTGGTTAGTCCAAAATCTGATGGACTAGGTTGGCAGTATAGGAACTCAGGGAAGAGATGCAGTTTAAAGCTTTAAAGACAGTCTGCTGGCCAAATTCCTTCCTGCCTGGAGGAGGCTGGTCTTTGTTTTAGTCCGGCCTTCAACTGATTGTGTGAAGTCCACTCACATTATAGAGGTAATCTGCTTTCTCAAAGTCCACTGATTTAAATATGAATGACATCCAAAAAGAACACCTATACAAGAGCATCCAGAATAGTATTTGACCAGGTATCTGGGCACTGTGGTCCAGTCAAGTTAACACATACAATTATATCACAGTGTGTTAACTGTTAGATAGCAGCAGATTGTACTTTGAGGCATTGTCTCATATCTGCATAAATTTGTACCCATTTTGAAAACAGAAACTATTGTTGATTAAACTTAGAGTAATACACAATGCACAGTTCAGATATCAATCATTGTCTTATCTCACCATCTCAAATCCAGTGACTCGGGAAGTAATGCCCTATTCATTCTTTCTTTCTGAGTGTACTGAAGGGGATGTTTTTAAATTCTGCAAGAGCTTTCTACTCATTACTCTATCTGCTTATGGAAGAAGTTGGTTTTTAGGCCAACTCACATGCTTTGTTTCATTATTTCAAATCCTGTAGCTGAAGCATGTATCACTTAAGTTACAATACACAAAATGACATTTTTTTTAGAACTATCTGTAACTCATAATTTCTCTGATTTTAGCCAGTTAACAAGCTATTACACGTAAGTGAATCCTCCCCATTTATTCACTTGTTTATTCAACATGAGCTTTGAACCAGTATGACAGACATTCTTCTAGAACCTAAGAATACATGGCATACCCTTACTGAGCTCACACTTTAGTAGTAGGAAACTAACAATGAACACATGAAACAGTAAGTATATAAATTCAGATAAAGATAACTATTTTGAAGAAAATAAAACAGGATAATAGGGAGGGAGGAAGTTTTGGCTAATATTTATAGAGATTTTTCTGAAAAGGTGATACATGAACAAAATGGAAAGAGCAAAGATAAGACGGCAATGAGCTGGGCACCACTGATGATGAAAAATAAGCTTGCCATGCTGCAACATAGAAAACTAAAGGCACACTATTAGAAGATGTGTCCTGAAATAACAGGTGAGGGTAAATCATGGACAGCCTTGAAGCTATGACAAAATTAATTTGTACTGATTATATTTTTTTCTTAAGATTTATTTATTTATGCATATAAGAAATGGGGTGTAGGCCAGAGTAGCAGGGAGTGGGTAGGGGGGTGAGATGATTCACTAGAGACAGAGTGGGGAGCAGAATAGGTGGATGTACTGAAATACACTGCTGAGGGGAGCAGTGGGCAAGACAGGAGAGGTCTGTTGTGCCATGTCGGTCTGCTCCCTGGCTGGGGATTGAACTCATGCTGCAGTGGCTGGTAGTAGCTTGATAGCTCTGAAACTTTAACCCCTGTGTGCTTCTCTACATGCTGTATGTTCATCATAAAACACATATTACTCTACATATTTTCAGAATTACTTTACATTTTTTATCTTGTTAGTCCTAGCAGGAATTCAGTGAGATTTGGAAAGGAAGATAGCTTTACCTTCATTTGGTGGATGGATAATTAACAGAATTGTAACAAGGTAGTCCTCAGGGAAAGGGGAATTTCCATGTTCCCTATTTCACCCACTGAAGGGTGGAGCTGAGTGGTGAGGGGAAGCTAAAAAAGACCTAAGAGAAGATGAGGAAGAAGACCTGGAGGAAGCACATGGAACAGAGAGACATGTGAAGATGTTGCCCTTGTTTCTCAGCCTTGGACTTTGCACCAAGCACCTGGGAGACATGGAAACAATCACATGAAAGAAACAGAGACAGACACAATGGGATGGGTAACTTTGGGTGCTTGATTTGAAATTATTCTTCTCTCTTTTTTTTTTTAAAGATTTATTTATTTATATAAGAACCAGGGTACAGGCCAGATACGGGAGGGTGAGAGGATTCACCAGAGACAGAGCAGAACAGGCAGACTGATGAAATACACTGAGGGGAGCAGCTGAGGGGAGCAGCAGGCAAGGCAAGAGAGGTTGGCTCACCATGTGGGTTGCTCTGAGGCTGGCATGGATCAAACCCACGCTGCAGAGGCTGCGGACAGCTTCACAGCACTGCGCTCAACTGCCTGCCATATTCTCCTCTTCATCACACACTAATTGTACTAAAGTTCCTTTCCATTGAAGGTCTTATGCACTAGAATGTGTTTTGTCTTGATGTGGCAGATGCAAAACCCATTTAGAGTGGGTAGGTTTGGGGTTCCTGGAGTACCCCAATCCTGCTGTGAAACAGAAAGAAATTAAGCTTGAGGAACTGAAACTTTGTATTTTATAAATCAATGGCTTATTACATCCCTGTATAGAGGAAACTATGGGCAAAAACATTTGTCCTATAGAAGAACTAATTCCCAAGGTAATGCATACCCATTGGGTGAGCTCTGATTGCAAGAAAGGTTCCCAGCAACGTAGCAGTCCTTGTACAGCTTCTCAAAGGAGCCTACATTAGAATGCAAGGATTCTACAGATAAGGTTTACATGGGTAACTTCTTTCTAGACCCACAGATGGGACTCACAATAGAAAATCATTTCTTCCAAAAACATAATTGAATAATTTGGCCAAGGTGAGCTGCTCATTCAATTAGAAGGAATTTTATAAGGCTCTTCCTTTGTCTATTATTTGTTCACATTTTTTTTTTTAAGATTTATTTTTATTTATTTATACAAGCACTGGGTACAGTCAGAAGCGCGGGAGGGTGAAAGAATTCACCAGAGCCAGAGCGGGGAGCAGAGCAGGCAGAAGGACCGAAGTACACTGCTGACGGGAGCAGCGGGAGGCAGGAGAGGTCTGCGCCCCATGTGGGACCCTCACCCGGTGGCCGGGGATCGAACCGGCGCTGCAGAGGCTGCGGGCAGCTTCGCAACCCAGCGCTCAACCGCCACGCCACCAGGGAGGCCCTTGTTCACATTTTTTGGGGGGTTATGAGGGATGCAGAATCCAGGAATTCTCTTAGAAATCCACACTGACACTTAATGGGAGAACAGTATTACTTCTTCCCTGAGGGTTCTCAGTGATATTTATTTAGTAAACATGTAACTGACTCACATGCAATAGCCCAAGGACACATTTTGGAGCCAAACAGGCCTAAAGTAGAATATGGACCAGGTCACTTACTATATCTATGACGTAATTTATGTCTAATCTCAATTTTCTCTTCTGTAAAAGAGGGCAATTTTTCTACCTGTGAGTTTAGTGTTTAGTTGTCATTCATGTCTCTATTCTAATTCTGTCTCTTGTCTCAGTGCTAAAATGGAGCAGTGCCATTAAGGATCTACAATGCGTGTGATTGGAATTATGTTTCTGCAAGTTGTAAGTCTCCAAACTATACTGAGCAGAAGAACCTTCTTAGAATCTTGTTAACAATACAGACTCCTGTAGCTAAATCCCTGATATTCTGATTCCAAGGTCTACAAGGAGGTTCCCTCAATATGCAGTTTTAACCAGCACCTCCACAGTTGCTGAAATTAATTTCTAGCAACTTGTATTTGGAGAAAAAGAGAAAACGGCAAAAAACTTCAGTATCTTTCATCGACTCCTTGTCATCTCAGAGGTAAGTCTTGCTTCATGTTGGTTCCTAGCACAAACCTTCTGATCCTTGACAGCCTACATATCAGCATGTTTTAACATCAGGACAGAATTCATCTATTGAATTTTTCTTGTTTGCCCTCTTCTGGCTAATACATTTTGCAAATAGCACTTGACCTATATCCCTGTAACTGTTTTGTCTCTTTCCCTCTAGTTTGTCACTAGGGGGATAATTTATCCTAAGTTACATGTAAATCACCAGCTGGGTTGAATTAAGCTGGGCTGATATTGGGTAATTAACATTTCTCAAATACCCCTTTCCTTATAATATCAGGTTAGAGTTGGCCAGAAATGAAAATTTCATTATACATAAAAGATAGAAGAGAAAGTCACTACTTTCAGCAAGTTACCACAGAAAATATGACTAGATTTAAAAATATTTGGCATGTCCCAGCTTATTCTCATTTTCCTCTTCTTTCAATCTAGGGTATCTTTTCACCTCTAGTCCTCCTGATTAATGGCAGCCCGAGTTCTATCTCTGTGCACATGGCTGTGGACCCACAGAGGTGGTAGCTTCCAAAGGCAACATCTTATTTTGCCTCAATCTTCCCCTTTAGAATTTTACGTTGGTGGTTGAAAAATTTAGTTTCTTATATTTGGCTGCAAGCTCTTACCTGTATACCTGGGTCAATGCTTCAGACAAACCTGTTAGGGGTCCTTTGTCTCAAATTTCCTTACTCCCTGTTAGACCTTCACTAATCTTCTATTCTCATATTTGTGTAAAGTCTAATTCCTATAATAAATCCCTATGCCCACAATTATTTAGAGTTAGCTCTGTTTCCTTGACTAAAATCAGGCAAATATATTCACTAAATCAACTCAACTCTCAGTCTTGACCCTTCACATTTTTTAGCCCAGCGAAAAACAACAAAGAAAAATCAGTTTTTCAATAGAGACCTAACCTTTTTTTTTTTTTTTTAATTATACCAGATTATTTTCAGTGGCCTATGACTAAAATATATAGAATCCTTTGGGCATTCTTATTTTATTCCTAGAAATAAATATTGGTATTTTAGTCATAAAACTTTTATCTAGTGTGTTGACCTAGGATCTATGACATGAAAGAGGGAAAACGAATTTTCTCTCCTGAAGACTTCCGGATTACAAGCACTTGGATTCTGCCTCAGACATAAATGTCAAGGTTGATTGAAATGTATAGATGGAGAGATTACCATTGCAAATTATGTTAACCTTCTTACTGCATGGTTGGCCATTATCAAAAGAGTTCAGCCTTCCAGATTGCAATCACATATAATATCAGAGAATTAAATCACCCATTACCAACCCTTCAAGCAGTCTTAGTAAATGTACACTTAGAATTCTGAGTAAGTTTGACTGAACAAGAAATGTGCAATCAACTGATAGATTTCAAAGTCTCATGATACTTTTCTTTCCAAAGAATCACAAAGCAGTACCCATTAAAATTAGGCAGTACCACACATGCATATGAAATCGCATCTATCAGAGACTTTCATAAGCCCTTTTCAGAAGTAACATGATCTGTATATTCTAAAGACTTTATTAACCCTGTGATTCTCTTCTATGCCTTACAGTTAAACCAAACATTGAATCAGATTTCTGGCCATTATTCCACATGCCTCCTCCATACTTTACATGATCCAATGCCTTCACTCTTAACTTATACTTGGATTGTATCATCTATGCAGTGGTAACAAAAATTATATTAGAGGTCTTAGACTTTTAATGTTCAGGTTCGCCTGACTTTCACACAATTTTGGTTTCACAGGTATCATCATCATTTTTGTAAATCAGTGAAAATTGTGTGCAGACTGCCTGAGGCAGTCAGTGAAAATTGTGTGTAGACTCCCGGAGCCCACACCCCCACCCCAAGAAAAGGACAATTTATTTAATCAAAACCTTATGCCTAGGAAACATTTCCATTTCTGAGATCACTAGTGAATTCAATAATATTGTCAGTCTAATTCTCACAAAATAACCTTCATAAATTGGTATGGCTCAATTGTTTCAGCTGTTGGAAATACTCTCATAATACGCTGCTCTGGTTCTTCTGAATTCCCCATTTTTTATTCTACCTTTGTTGAGCAATCTTTTTCTGATTCTTGCATTGCATTTTTCTTGTTTCTTAAAGCTTAATTTTCTGCCATTTGTTTCCTTACTCCATTTTTCTCCTCCAGTTGTGAATGTGCTTTATGTCTTTCTAAATCTATTGATTTATAGTTACTCTATTTTAACTTAACAAATTTAAAGATAGTTTAATTACCCACTTTCCAGAACACAGATTATGGCATACTACTATTTTACTTATTTTCCTACTGGTGATTTGGCATTCAATTTTTGGTTTTGATTTTTTTAAGTTCTAAGATATTTTTCCCTATTCTTTATATTTCAGATATCATTATTTTTATATTGTCATCATTTGTTTATCTTTAGCCATGTATTTACCAATATAATTGCTTATATTTTTTAGCTTATTTGCTTTTCTATATGTTGGAATGTTGACAGATATCCTACTTTTACCTCATGAGATCTTTATTACTATACACAGAATTTTAATCTTATCTCAATTCACTAAAGATGTATGTCACTACATTTGGGTATCTCCTAATTGTTGGTGAGGGATCTGTTAAATAATAGCCCCTCTTCTGAAAGCTGTTATTTCCCCAGAATCTTTTAAGTTTCCATGTTCTACGTAATTCTGCAATTTTATCTTGATATATATGACATGGGAATACAAATTTCCCCTCCTTTTTATCTTATTTATCTACAATACTTGATCTGTTTTCAGGTAACTTTTAAGCTAATTATGATTTTTTTTTTCCTTTTGGAACTTAAGTCTTGAAAAAGAATTGAAAGCACTAGGTATGATGAAGGTATGAATAATCCTCACTTAGAATCACCAGCTCTCAGAATTGTGCCATATTAAGCTTTGGTTCTAGTTCTCTGTTTCCACACAAAACACCAAGCTGCTTTGTCAAATGCTCTAAAGCAGACTGTATACATCATATTTCATGTGACCACAAATCCATTACCTTATCTAAGAAAATCCAATCTCAGTAGTATTACCCAACACACAATATCCAAATTTCACCAGTAGTCATATAAATAACCTTTATATTTATAATTTTAATCCATACTGCAAACAAAATTTGCACATTTTGTTTTGCTTTACTCACTTTAGACTTCCCTAATTTAGCATGCTCTGTGTGATTCACCTATGCTGGGTGTTCTGAATCCTTTGCAAAGGATGAAAAACTGTGCTGTAACACATTCCATTAAATGTGAGTCTCTCTACCAGTTTCCCTTAATCTCTTAATTTCCTTCTTTATCTGTGTCAGGATGGACATATTTTTTTATTAATTGACATATTATTCTATAGTTTTCTTATTGATTCTACATATCCCAAATTAGGCCAATATACTCAATATATACGGTATCTGTATCCATTCAGTGTCACTCTGTTCACTTTTGAGCATTCTTTTTGCTGTATAGCATAAAGAAATGTTACAGCATCATCTTGTCCTTTCTTGTATCACACTTGAAATCAGTTATTTCTGTAAGTTTTCTGGCTTTTAATATATGTATAGTGAATATTTAAAAGTTATGATTTGGCATTAAATGCACAAATAGATATCATGATATCCTTAATGAGGAGAAAAAATATTATTGGAACATAAACTACTTAGATTCAAGAGGAATAAATATGTCCTTCAGCATTTGACAGATATCATAAGTGCGTGTATTTAATAGGGTTATATTGATTTTTTTAAATGAAATTTAATAGTATGTTGTTCTATGTTATCCAATTTCATATTTGTATCCCCATTTCTCCTAACAATATCTGTGCATTTGCTCATTTGTTCTTTCATAAAACACAAACATAGGTTCAGAATAATCACACCAACACAACTACCAACAACAAACTGGTAAAATACATTCATATTTGCATAGCAGTTTTGGACTTCATTAAACATCTTTGTAAGCTTGTACTTTATGAATAACATGTGAATTGAATATTTTAATTAATCAATACGCTCATTAGTAAGTTAATGAACTATTCAGAAAAAAATACTTGAATTAATTACTTTCTTAGGGTGATGTTTATTAATTTGATATTCAGTTAGAACATATTTTTATTTAATTCAATTGATTTTTATTTTTAATTTATTTTTTAAAATATACAAAGTATTTTCATGATTTAGTTATGAAAATATGTGAAGAGAGGTTTTCAGAGAAGTCACGCTCTGATTACTATTCCACTACCCCATTTCATTTATATTTCATTGGTAACTATTTTCATTAGTTCTTATTTATTCTTCCTTTATTTCATTTTGTCAAAAAAAAGTATAGATGGATAGACACACAGAACTATTTCAAGAAAAGAAATTAATATTGTTATTTCCTCTTATTTGTTATATAAATGTTGTCATTCTATAATCACTTTATTCCATATATCCTAGAAATCATTTCATATCAGTTCACAGAAAACTTAATTTCTTTTATGGCAAAGTACTATTTCATGGATAAACTGGTTGTTTCCAGTATTTTGAAGCTAGAACTAATGCTGAAATGTAAAATATTTTATATAGTTTTCTTTTAGATGCGGAGGTCAATCTTCATGATAAATTCCCAGTCTTGATAATTGTTGGAGTAAAGTGGTTTTTCTAGATATTTCAAGTTGAGTAATTTCTGTAGTTGGTGTTTAAGTCTAAATCACTCTTTCTAATATGTTAATTCTTTTGTCATCAACTGCCACCAACTACTTAGTTTTTCTTTAATACATTAGTATTTATCTTTATCCCACAGTGACATGACCACAACTGAATCTAATAGTCTAATAATCAAATCCAAATTGTATAGGTCAATAATCTTCATTACTGAAGCCATTTTCTATTTGAACTAGCTGTCATAATCACAATAATATGAGAGTGGTTTTGGCACTTACATATTATTTTCCTCTCATAGCCTTCTTTATTGGACCCCAAAGTAATTTCCATATTTACATTTAGTATACTTGCAGGAATTAAACAAATATATATTTATTTATTTATGTTTATAAGAGCTGGGGTGTAAGCCCTAGGTGAGGTGACAGGGGTTGAGAAGATTCATCAGAGACAGAGTGGCAAGCAGAACAGGCAGACTGACTGAAATACACCACTCAGGGGAGCAGCAGGTGAGACAGGATAGGTCTGCTGTACATTATGTGGGTTAGCTCCCTGGCTGAGGATGGAACTTGTGCTGCAGTGGCTGCCCATAGCTTCCTAGTGCTAAGACTTACCCTTGGCCCCAATTGCAGGATATTTTTGATTCAAATAATGGGATTTCTCAAAATTTCCTTATTTTAAATGTTAGCTCATAAATTTGATTCTTCATGCCATCTGGTGTGGCCATCATTCTTTCATCCAATATATTATCAATCCCTCCCAGATTTACCTCAGTGATAAATTTGACTAAATTTGATTAATTAAAGCAGAATGAGGACACTAAACCTTAACAGAACCAGAGGAATTTTCTTCTATATTGTTTAGTAAACATCTCAAGTATAGATTTATTCTCAAGCATTCCTTCTAACTCTTCTACATTCTAGTTATTTATTTTTCCTTATTATCAGAACAACATCATGGCACCTGCATTAAGTTCTGTATTTCACTGACTCAGGCAGTTGGTGATTCTCACATAAGGCAGATAAATCTTGCATCAGGATACTAGCAGTGTTTTTCAGAAAAATGTTGTCTTTCTAGAAGCTTTTACTTTATTTGTTATGCTAATGTCATGAATTGATAATTATATTTACTAATTCCAGCTATATGTACTTGGTATCTCACAATAGGCTAAAATAAGTATTATTAACTTTCTTCATTATACAACTGAGGAAACCAAGTTAAGGAGGAAAACAGTTACTCATAAAGTACAGAGGTGCTAAATGGAGTGTGGGTGACTGAGCTGGAGCTTCACATAGTCCAGAACTGCAATTGGCTGCACACAGTAGAAATGTAGGTGCTTCCCTAGAGTGCGTGTTGTCTGTCTAATCCTTCTAATACAGCTAAGCTGAGCCTTACTGCCTTTTCAAGGTTTTCTGAGGGGGTTGAAAAACATTAGAAAGCAAATTAAGGTAGTATTTTTAAGACTGTTATCTAATCATGAGTTAGTCAAAGAAGGGAAATATTGGGGGGAGGGATGTGAGGAGAATGGAGATGAAAAGAAATTCCTAGTCTTTGAGAACCAAACACTTTGAAAATTTCATCTAAGTAAATTTGACAAAAAAGGTATAATCCTTTAAAAAATGTTAGAGCACAAGGAAGAATAATCTATTATATTATCTTTCCTTGAATTTTCTTCTCAGTGATCTTAAAGTACTTTAGAAAAAGTCATATGAAAGATGAATATTTAATAAAGGAAAATTGTAACTTCAAAGCCCCTTTGAAGGAGATATTACCATAACTAATTTACAGGCTTAACATCTACACAAGGGAATGTTTCAAGATCTAAAAGGTGACACTGTATTAGGCAACCAAAGGTGGTAAGTATGTGACCTCATTTTGCTTCCAAGAGCTTTTATGAATCTTTCTCATCTTCAACTCAATTCCTGAACACCAATGTTCTAAATCTCTTCCTAGAAGATAGTTCATGAAACTCTAACTCTTATAAAATGCTTTGTCAAACTAAAAGGTAATAGGTAATTTTGGGAAATTCTAGTAGAAATCATTGATGACCAACCTACCTAATAAAGACTCTGAGAGATGCTATAAATACCCAATCTACATAATAAAGGCTCCAGATGATATAAAAATATCCTTCTCAAATCCAAAGATATCATACCAGGCATTTTTTTTTTCTCTCCCAACAGTGAAAAATATTTTCACTCTTTAGGAGATGCTGTTTTTATCAGTTCTATCCTTAATCCTTTTCTACTCTCAACTCCAGCTTCCCCCAGGCTCTCAGCTCCACCTTTTACGTTCTACCTCATCACCTCCACCGTTAAAAGAACAGTCTTTGGATACATCTGGAACTGTTAGGGCAGAGATCTAGTCTATCCTCACTGCAATATGTCCAGTTTAACACAGCCACAGGCACATAGTAAGAGTTTAATATATGTACATATATATTAAAGTCATTCTAATTGTCCCCTATGTATAGAATCACATACACATGGAGCTCTCACTAAGCATCTTCGATGTTTGAAAATTTACTTTTAAACAATAAAACTTAGGATGTATGTTTTTGATTTGCTGAAGGAGGCATTGACAAAGTTCTACTATAAAAAAGCAGACTGTTAATAATTTAGGTATTGCAGACCATACATTTTCTGTTGCACTTTCTCAACTCTGCCACTATATGTAAAACTGAAACTGGACATTAAAAATAAACTAATTGGTCTTTCAACAAAATGTTATTTATCCATACAGGCATCATTAGTCATCTACTAAAATGCCATGTTAAAAAAATTGATGGACAGGCCCTCCCTGGTGGCGCAACGGGTTAAACACTGCACTATGAAGCAATCTGCAGCATTTGCAGCACAAGTTTGATCCCCAGCAAGCCAGAAAGAAACCCACATGGCGAGGCAGACCACTCCTGTCTTGCCTGCTGCTCCCCTCAGCAGTGTATTTTGGTCAATTTGCCTGTTCTATTCCCCACCCTCCACTCTCAGCTCTTGTATGCATAAAAAAATAAATCTTTGAAAAAAAAAAGATGGACAAATGTTGGCAAGCATCTGGAGAAACTGGAAACTAAGAATGTGAAATAGTGTATTCACTTTTTAAGGCAGTCTGGCTATTTGTTAAAAGGTTAAGCAGAGTTTCCATATGATGCAGCAATTCTACTGCTAGGGTAATTCTACCAAAAAGATATGAGTAGCAGCATTAAAAACCAAAAGTGAAAACAACTCAAAGTTTCCACAAACTAATAAACAGATAAATAAAATGTGGTATTCTCATGCAATGGAATATTATTAGAAAATAGTAATGAATTAAATACTGATCTACTCTACAACAAAGATGACATATGTAAAAGAAGCAGACACAATGCCTCTATATTATATAATAGCATTTATACGAATACAGAATAGAAAAATATGTGGAGACATAAATTATGTGAATGATTGTGTGGATGGGAAGCTAGGTAATGGGTAGGCAGTGTAGCAAATAGAGAATGATTGTTAATGTGTTCAAAGTTTCTATTTTGGGAAATGATGAAATGATGAAAATGTTCTAAAAATAGATTATGATGATAGATACATAAATCTGTAAAAAGTTAAAAATACTGATTATATAAATAAAATTAATGAGCTTTATGGCATATAAATTGTATCTAAATAAAGTTACTTAAAAACATAAAACTTACTTTAGGTGACTGAGTGTTCCCAGTTCTTATATGAATTGATTCATAAAGCTTCCTTTTACCACAGAAAAATTTGGTTTGCCAAAATGCAAGACTTATGTACAATCTTTAAGAACCCATATATTTTAAGAGACTGTGCACCTGCATAGACATGGACAGAGATGAAAAGCTTTTGGTTCACATTTTGGCAAATCAATGGGTGAATTCGGGAAACTATCTGGATGCAAAGAAACATATCCCTTCTCCTTTAACAATGGAGAAATTGGTGTTACCTCTTTTAACCTGAATTAGCTATTGACTCTAATATTCACTGTATATTTTCTTGCTTAAATCCTTCCTATGATTTTTCTGGATTATCATCTAGAATCTAAGAGTAAAAGACTTACAAAATTGGGTCACTGAAATACAGTCTCAAAAACCTGAGCAAGTTAATTTAAAAAAAATTATTCACAAATTGCTGTATACCAAAACCTGGGATAAAAAAAAAAAGCAGCACAGTATTAATAATAAGAAATTCCAGGGTCCTCCCTGGTGGCACAAGGAGTTAAGATGCAACCTATAAAGCTATCAGCAGCCAATGCAGCATGAGTTCCATCCCCAGCCAGGGAGCTACCCACATGGTAGGGCAGACCTCTCCTGACTCACCCGCTGCTCCCCTCAGCAGTGTATTTCAGTCAAATCTGCCTGTTCTGTTCCCCACTCTGTCTCTGGTGAATCCTCTCACCCCCCACACCTCTGACTTGTACCCCAACTTCTTGTATGCATAAATAAATAAATCTTTAAAAAAAAAGAATTAGAAATATTAGCTTTGAAACATCTACAGTCCTGATCTTTGACACGTGGTTAATCCCATCTGAGCAACAGTCAAAGAACATGGGATAGAATGGAAAAATACACTTCTCTATTTTACACAAAATACATGTGAAAGAGCTGTATATACTCTTAAAAAAGCTACGTAGGTATTGAACATAACAATTATTATGATTATTTTAGACAGATATGTCTGTGTAGATGTGTCTTAGGAATGTAGTATGTGAGTAAATACATAGCTCAGTAGAAAAAATGCACTGAAGTATATTTATGATAAATGTTAATGTGAATTCAATTATATAGAAGATATGGTTGTGCTTAGGTAATATATCTAATTGTTAATGGCAAGTGTTGTATCAGAGTACTTTATAATAACAATACTAGAATAAAGTTTGGCATTTGGTTGATACCCCACAAAATTTTCCAGAAATGAATAACTTGGATCATTAAACTAAGTGTAAACAATCCATCATTTAAGCCCCTTGTGAGAGGAGTTGAAAACGCGAAAAATTAGAACATGTCACTGTTTCAAAAAGTTATATTTGGTCAGGAACAATAACTTTGACAATATGATGTCCTCCTCTATAAATAAAAATCATTTTTATGAACTTCCAAGATGATGTTATGATTTATAGCTACCTAATAGTAAGTATTTATAAAAGAAGAGACTCAAGCCTCATAGCATCAGGGCCTGTATTGGGGACCATAGATCAAGAATAGAGTAGCCATTAGTTCTGAAATTAAATGCAAATATGTGGTTTTATGTGCTTCTTTATGGTTATTCTTGGTTTATTTTATCAGGTTATCAAAGAGGCTTATGGCTATTCATAATGTTTATAATTACCTTTATCAAACTACTATGAACTCAACATTAGTAACAAAAATACAACATGCTTGAAGTTTACTGAACTTCTCTTAACCTTTTTGATGCCAATGGCATAAACAATAAACTTGAGAAAAGTAATCACTATACTCTGATTGAATGATAATAGATCATGCTATAGTCCACACTTAAATAACATGTTCTTATATTCAGGAACTACAGGGTAATTATTTTTCTCTAGTGTAATGAATTATCATTTGGTTGACTTGATAAATGGGATGTTATTTACCGGAGACTATTCTGAAATGGCTTACAAGCAGGATTCAGGAAAGGACTGATTCTATTATTCCAAATTTTTTTTTAAGATTTATGTTATTTTTATGAATACAAGAGCTGGAGTACAGGCCAGAGATGCGGGGAGTGAGAGGATTCACCAGAGACAGAGTGGGGAACAGAACAGGCAGACTGAGAGCCAGGAGAGGTCTGCTGTGCCATGTGGATTGCTACCTGGCCGGGGATCGAACTCATGCTGCAGTGGCTGGGATAGCTTCATAGGTTGTATGTTAACCCCTTGTGCCACCAGGCAGACCCTATTATGCCAAAACTTAATGGCATTTGACTATAACCAGCTTTATAAAGACCCATGTATACTAATTTAGCAGTAGGAGTTAATATTTGGTTAATTCATTGGGATCTCCTTCATAAAATACATTTGAAAATACTTCCAATCCCTTTAAATCAGCTTTTCTCAATAAGTGCCCTGTTTTACACCCATTCCAAGAAATGGTGACAGATATTTTGTAAAACACACTCAACATCTCCCCAACCTGATTATTCTTGGATTTCTTAAAGACCAATGTTCTTTGCATTATGCTTCGAAAAACATTGCCTTCACACAAAAGTGAGGAATGTAAAATTATTCATAGATTACCTAAGAAAGTTATAATTAATTTGTTTAATAGAAAAAATATAATAAAAGCTTTCTTAATGCAAACATAAATACATAACTCTAACATTAAATAAATCACTCATTTTTAGAGGCATTTATTATCTTTAGGAATGATTTTTTCTCTAGAATAAAGATTACAGAGTACAAAGAAAAAAAATTCCAAAATGAATAAAATGTTTTCTTCCATAGAGTAGAGGTGTAATGGAATATGAAGAAATGTATTCATACATGCTCAAGAGCCAATACAGAGGGAAAAATATGAGTCAATTGATCTCTAACGTTTACCAACTGACTATGAGTAAATGACACTCGATATGGTATTAGTCCACTTAAAAAACCATGTTGAGATAGGGAATACAGATAGGGAATACATTTTTCCATTCTGAAATTTACTTTATAGATTTTACATTATGGAATTCTATTACAGATGTATTTAAATATTTAAAATCCTCCATACACCATCCATGAAGCTGACAAGTCACAGAAATAGAAAGGCTGTGTAGAAGCAAAAAAAACAAAACAAAACAAAACAAACAAAAAAAAAAACAAAACAAACAAACAAAAAAACTACTCGAAAATGAAGAGCGTTTTTTTTAATGTAGATGTCCCACGTCAACTGTGTATTAAAAATTATTGCCTATTAATTATCAAAGGTAAATGAAACATGCATTTGAAGATTCATAGCTAGAAACAGTTACTATAATTTAAAATGTAGTATTTTATAATGAGGTGGTGATTCTAGGACTTGTTTTTACTTCTGCCAAACAGTGGCATTTAAATTAAAAAGATGCCCAAGATAAAAAGTGTTGAAAATGGTATTTAAAATGGTTTAAAAATTAATTGTTATTCTATGATCCAAAAAGAAATGTTCAAGCACTGCAGTTCTCTGACTCTTTTTTTGTGTGTTGCTGTATTTGCTTCATGGACTCAACAATTAGAATTAAGTACATGAATTAAGGATTTTGTGATATATACCAATGTCACCATTGATGAAATCTCTACTCCCAGATGATAATATGTCATCTTGTTCCCATCTCTTTGTCCCAGATGATAAACAAGTCATCTTGAAATATAAAGAATGATGATATTTTCAGAATGGGTTTTGATTCTCTGAAGATATTTAAGATTTGTATTATTTAAAAATATATCCCCTTATAAAATTGATCCTTATAGATTAGGTTGCCCATATATTTATGCCTGCCCTACTGGTATAATTATTAAGTGTTTTCTCAATTGTCAGCCAGTGATCTTTTATACTACAAAAACCCTTTGGACAACACTATTCTAGAACCATATTTCCCATGGAAATGATTTAAGTAACCAGACAGAGATCTGGTTAAAATAGAAGTATCTGGGAAAGAAGACACTACTGATATTTACAGTATATGAGAAAAATGAAAATTTATAAAACACATACTCTTAAGCTAATGTAAAGAGGATTATGACCTCCAGGCATTCCAAAAGCATTAACACAACCAGAGATGTTAGTATACACAGTCAAGAATTGTATTTTACAGGTGAAATGTTACAAATTTTCTGTTGAGTTGACAGTGTTTTGCAATCTGGATTTATAACCACAACATTTTATCCTTGTTTTTTTTATTATTTTTCTAGATGACAGTGTAAGACCTTTTAACCTCAGAGAAGAGATAAACTAATATTCTATGTATCTTATTTAATACATGGAGGAGAAACTAAAGTTGGTAACTACAAGCTTCTGGATCTGGACAGCCATCTCTTTGAATAAAAACATCAATATGTATGCAAAGATTTCAAAATAATGTTATTCTTTCGAACCAAAATAAGGTGTGGGTGTTGTGTGCAAAAAAGCAAAGAGATACGAAGTGGATAGGTGGACTTGTGTTTAGAGCAAGATGGTTGACTAGTTTCCAAGTTCAAACCTGGTCTCATGGGCAGAATGCTTTGCTTTTGGGTGGTACCACCACCCCTTTTGAAAGAAAACTGATGTTTGTCAATGGTGGTGAGAAAACTTCAGGAGATGAGAGTATTAAACAGTAAAGCAGCAGTGACAACCCTCCTGAAAGCTACATAGGAAATATGACATTATTTAACATAGAGGGTAAAACTGAATCCACAGAATATATCTCTTTTCTTAATTTATGTTAATTAAGAACATGGTTACAGCCATGAAGCACATTTCAAAATTTCGTTATCTTTTCCAAAGTTTTTAAGTTATTCATTCATTTACTGAGTCAGGGTAGTAACCAAAGTGCTATCTTCACTGAGTTTATTGAAGAAGGCAGAAGAGTGCATAACTAAACTCTAAATGGCAACAGGTGTTGTGGTGGAGTGCAACAGAGTAAAGCAGGGCAGAAGTCAGTTCTCTGGTTAACAGGAAGGTTCAAAGTGGCACTTGATTGAGCCTTAAGAGAACAAGGTGGCCAGAGGCAGAGGATTATTACAGCGGGATCAGCATGTGTGAAGGCAGGAGTTTTAGAAAGAGCTGGGTCTTCAGAAAACTGTGAGTCAGGGCCTACCTGGTGGCATAAGGGGTTAAGTGTCACCACTTTGAAGCTATCCTCAGCCACTACTGCATGAGTTTGGCCCAGCCAGGGAGCTGACCCACATGGTGCAGCAGACCTCTCCTGTCTTGCCCTCTGCTCCCCTCAGCAGTATATTTCAGTAGGTCTGCCTGTTCTGTCCCTCACTCTCTCTCTGGAGAATCCTTTCACCCCCCCAACCCCTGTACCTCTGGCCTGCACCACAGCCCTTGTATGCATAAATAAATAAACCTTAAAAAAAAAATGTGAGTCTATACTTGAGAATTAATCTTTTATGAAAAGAATGAGAGAACTGTTAAGGTGACAGAGCACAGACTCTACCATACAAAAGATGCAAGATTTCTTTTTATATCTAATGGATACACATGATCTATTCTAAACAGGAAACTAATACATCCAGGCCTTAATTTCATAACTATAAATAATATGGACAACCAAAAGGTGAGTGAGCAGGGGTGCAATCTAGGTGTTTAAACCACAATTGTGAAGGCTACTCTATAAAAAGGATGTGGGAGCTAAAGTTAAAAAATGAACAGGAGCTAAGCATTATAGAGACAGAGACGTACTTTAGATTCACAGAAACATGAACTTCCATAATGTGTCTCTGGTTCATAGTTATTTGTTGATTTTGATTTTTTCGTTCTTATAGTTATACTATTTCCTGGTCCATAATTTAGGTTTTTGAGATTCCTGTTACGAGTGAGACCATCCGGTATTTTTCTTTTTCTTTCTGGCTTATTTTGCTGAGCATGATCCCTTCCAGCTCCATCCATGTTGCTGCAAATTGCATGTGTTTAGCTTTTTTAATTGCTGAGTAATATTCCACTGTGTATATATGCCACATCTTCTTGTCATTCAACATTCATTTTAGAGAAAACATTACCTCCTTTCAATTTTATCCACTTACCTGTTTTATGCTTTTTCAAAATTCTCATCCCTGGTAGAAAACATTTCTCTCTCTTTACAGATGTCTAGGTTTGTCAGCTCCAAGCCTTCAACAAGTATATAAATCTCATAAAGGCAGTGCTTGATCATTTCATAGTTCTATCCCTAGCACATGTAAAATTTTCTAGTATATACATATTAAAAACAGAAAGAATTTAATTCCTTTGTGTGTATAAACATAGATACTTACATGATATTCTATAACGTTTGACTCCACAAAAGAGCGTATTGCCCAGTGTTATATACTATATCCATCATAACTATACTAAACATATTTCATATGTAATTAAACATGGGCTTTTTGAAAAAAAAAAAAAAAACAACACTAATGAATGTATGAATCAAAATTGAATAGTGTAGCTTAGACTTGGGGGCATATGAAAAAGAGGAGGGGTCAATAAGACTTTTAGCATTCTAGTAGGGATGACTTGGTATAAGAGCAGGTCCAGGGAGTATAATTTTTCAAGTTGATGTCCATCAAGCTTCCATGGCATGGTCAGGAGACGGATATGCAAGTGTAAAATTATGGGCTGGAGTCAATAACAGGAGAGGTTGCAGTTGGCCAAGTAGAAAACGCAGCATAAAAATGAGACAACAGAAACACTGTTTTCTTGAAAGACACAAGATAACTAAAGGAGTCAGGGAAGTAACGACTAGAGGGATAAGAGGTTAAGAATGTATAGATGTTGGGCCTCCCTGGTGGTGCAGAGGTTGAGCGCTGTGTTGCGAAGCTGCCTGCAGCCTCTGCGGCACCGGTTCAATCCCTGGGTGCTCCCCGGCCACCCCGGAGGAGGGTCCCACATGGTGCGCAGACCTCTCCTGCCACTCGCTGCTCCCCTCAGCAGTGTGCTTCGGTCCTTCTGCCTGCTCTGCTACCCGCTCTGGCTCTGGTGAATTCTCTCACCCTCCCACACTTCTGACTGTACCCAGTCCTTGTATAAATAAAATAAATAAATCTTTAAAAAAAAAAGAATGCATAGATGCCTGGCAAGATAGGGGTGTATTGGGGTTCAGAGAGGTGGTGGTACCCTTCATCAAATGCTACCAAGAGATTCAATAAGAAAAAAAACATCCTGAAAAATCATGTGCAGGAATCCTGCAAACTGTGACTAATGTACTTTTGTAAATGAATAACTGCTAATTGAACATTAGGGATGTGTTTGAGAGCTTTTGGCTTTTGCTTTTTCTTCTTTATTTTTTTTTTGCAGTTGAAATAGATTTGTGCCCATAATATCATTTATATTCTGATTTAGGATAAAGCAGGGACACAGAAGGATTATATTTGGCACCTGACATATATGTTATATAACCATGGTTATGATACTTAATTTTCTGTAACTCAGTTAATCTCATTTGAAAAAAATGGAAAAATGGAAAAATCTTAACAATTCCTATTTTATGAGAATTCTATGGGATAATACAAGACTCAGCATTGACTGTCACACAGTAGATAATGGCTTCATGTACAAAGTAGTATATTTATTATCCTCATTGTCCATTTCCATTCCTCGGCATAATTTACCTGTTTGCACAGATGTGATCATCAAAGCTATCTAGGCAGAGGTAAGATAAAATGAAGCTGGATATTCTAGGTTGGCATCCTAATGCTAATTTACTGTTTTAACAAACTAAGTTTCTTTCCTATTTTGCCTAAATCAGAAATCACTGAATTTAAGCAGGTCTGAATAATTTAGAATTGCTAATAATTTCACAAGTCTTGTACTTAAAAGAAAAGATCTCTAATTTTTAAAATGATCAGTTTAACAACTCAGACTAAGTCCATATATTTCTCACCTCTATTTAATTAATACTTATGGACATTTACTTTTTTTCAGCTGTCAAATTCAATTTTCTTGTATAAATTCCATTTCAATTTGCTTTAGAATGAAAAAGTAATAGTAAGTCAGAAGGAAGTTTCTAGTTCCATGTTAAAAAATGGACATTTCTGTTTTTCCAAAATATTACTTTTGACCTTATCTCAATTCCCATACATAATTGCAAGGATCTTAAACATAGTTTTCCAGTTTGAAACAGAGGTTTCTAGATACTGTTTAAAATAAAATTAACCATTTTCATCTTTTATTTACATAATTTAAAACATGTTGCTCTGCCCTTTTTCTTTATCTTCCTGCTTGTATTTATGATTTCATAGATAACTGAAAATTTGGAATTCTACCCTTATATGTAGAATTGGTATTCTCTTCTTGTGGAGTCATGTGTGATGCAGCTGATGACTCCTGTCATTTTTTAATTTAGATTAGTCAATTCAGTAAGAGAGCTTTACATACATAAAATGTACATTTTTTTGTGTTTCTATTTTAAAGGTAAAACAATCAGAAATTTTTAAAAAATGTGTGTTTATGTGTGTGAATTAATATATTTTTCAGCCTTTTGCTAAGAATTTTCTATTATAATCAAAATATAAAACTGGTCTTATAACTATGATCTTACAATTGTTTACTTTTGCATTGTTTTCTTGGAGTTTTTAATAAATTTCAATATTTGCTAACACTATTTTCTTTGATTTATTCTTTTTTCGGGAGGATATAGTCTGATCTTATTTTTTTTTCATCAGTTATTTCATTTTGCCTCTTTTTCTGATTCTGACATGTTCCCAATTTCTCATTTAAATTCAACTGTCCTAATTTTTCCTAGTCATTTAAAGGTTTAGCGTGATCATTTTTTTTTTTTTTTTAATTTTACAGACCCACAGGTTATACCTCATCTCAGAATCTGTGATGATTCCAAAAGCATCTGTCTCTGGAAGAGTAAACTTAACAAGCATCCAGGAGGGGAAATATAATTTACACCCAGGGGAGAGAGGTTTTGTTTGAAAATGACCTTATTCTGAACATTTTACTTTCCTTCCCATCTACATCCATTTAATTAGGAATCCAGGAACAAAAAGGTTACCCATTCATTCAGTTGGACAGCACTAAGCACTTGGAAAGGAAATGGTGAGAAATGAAGTTACTGATTTAGCAAGTCCTCTGTTTGTGAAGACATGCTGAATTATAGCTCGAGTCACACAGGCTGTATTGATCAAAATAATAAGGCAGTTCCAGGAAAATATATGTTTTTAACATGAAAATATTTGGGCTGATTTATAATAATTTAAAATGGATTCTTTCTTTTTCTCAATCTGTTTTGTTGTATACACAATAATTTATACTTAAGAAAGGAGAAGTAAAATATCAGAGATAGGGAACTGTAAGGCCATTTCACTAGTTCACATGATAATTTAATAGTGACTGCATTCAAACATTATTCTCTAATGTAGTCAACATTCACTGCTACCCAGGTACAAAAATCTCACACATGATCTTCCTCCAAAGATGATGTCTGTCTTCATGGTAGGGACATTCAGGAGGCACTTGGATACCAAGTGCTATCAAGCAGGTCATTTAACCTCTCCAACCTAGAATTGTTTCTCCTATAAAAGCCTGGAGTTTGGAGAAATGTTATAACCAACAGTCATGCTACTTCCAGGAACTAGTTAAACATTCGAGGGGGTGATTCCTGCATTCAAGAATTACTGGTTACCCGACTGACCCTAATGGGCAGGTCCTCCCACGCATACACTTTGTGAAGAATTTTGCCACCTAAACGCTCTCAAAAATCTTTCTTAGTTGGGAACATATCACTAAAGTTATATACAAATCTAACATTGCATAAGGGGTAAGTGTGATAAGTGATAACGATGGACACCTCATTTCTCTGCTCACATCCCTTTGGTCCAGCTGATAATACCTTAGTGCCTCTGCCTCAGCGATAACATGGAATTCCCCTTCAGCAGTCCAGGGGTGCGCTTGGCAAATAATATCCCCAGAATCATCTTTTAATGAAGGGCATAGTCCACCCTTCTTCCTCCCATGAGTAGCCACAGCAGTGAGTGACTCTGGAGTGTGTGTTCCATACCATTTCCCGAAGCTCCTCAGAGGGATTAAGCTCCAGCTACCCAGAGGGCTGACATGCTTGACAATGCAAACTTTTATTGTACCTTTCCTTCCCTGTCCTAGTTTCTCACTAGGATTTATTAAGATCATCTCCCAAATAATCTACTTATATTCAAATCAAAGTCTCAGAGACTACTCTTGCAGGAATGCAAAATGAGACAGTAATGTATTGGCTTGAAGTGTTAAAGAGACACATGAAGAAATGTATCTTTGCAGTATTTGATCAAGCTGTCAGGAAAGTATTCACTAAAGATGGAGACTTATATTAAGGAATTGAAGTGGAAAAGAGAGGAAGCATTGGAAGATTGAGCCTGCTCTAAGTGGAGAACGCCTTTGAGCCAAAATGTAGAATTTTATCATGGAAAGACAGTACTTATGTTAAGTAAACATGTTGAAGGTATTTAGCCATTAAAAAAAAAATCTCATGGTCATTGAGGTGTGGGGTGATGTCATTAATCAATAGTAGGCAAATTATATGTTCTATAAACATATGTAAATAAGAAACTACAGATATTTTGTGCAAATATTAGCCTTCAAATATTTCCTCAGTAATTATGATAGCTGGGCTAATCAGTGGAATTTCCTAAACTTCTTGTATGCAAGCCTCCTACCTTGCCAACCACCAACTTACAAAATGCCAAGAATGCCAATAAAAAATGGGAGAATTCCCTTTCTCTCTATGTGAAATTAGCATTCAAGCATATGGCTTTCCTGGAAATCACTTCTGTAGTACGCCACAGAAAACAAACCACTGAAAACTATAAAAATGTAATTCCTTAAGCCCTAGGATAAATATGTATTTTTCTCAAGAGCAAAGTATAAAAGTCTTGTAGCAGTCATAGTTACAATCATTAAAAAAAGAAACCCAGTGTTTGCTTTATGACCCATTTTATATAATTGATTTATCAGCCCTGCTTAGTGATGAGATTATTCCAAAACCTAACAGTTTTGATACTTTTTATTGCAATTTGATGAAAAGTTATGGAAATAATGTAACAACAGAAAGATACACACATTCTGAATTTTTAAGGCATGTGGCCGTGCTAGGCTTACCATATATTTGTTTCATAATTTTACATTTTCATGCATATCAGTATATATAAATAGATGCAGCACCAAAAGAGAAGTGCTAGTATTCTCACTTTACAACTGAGACTTAGAACCACTGAGTAATATTCCCAGAATCACAATAAATATGAAGTGCAGTTTCCAATGTAGATCTTTTGTGCTTACAAATCACATGCTTTCAACTGGGAATGTTGTGGCAGCAGCTATCATCATAATAGAAGTTTTTTTTTTTATTGTTGTCGGGAACTAGAAAGATACACTCTACTACACATGTGGAGGAAAATGTGTATATGAAATTATGTTATGATGCATTTTCTAGTAGATTTCACAATAAAAATCAACAACAATATCAATATAAATTTCAGCTTGAGGTCATTTGGCCAAACCATAGTTGTAAAATAATCCTGAAAGTATATAACTGGAAATTCACAAGGATAATCACACTAATCTAAAACACTGCTATAATCTAATCAAACACTCTTGATTTCCAAAATGCTCTTCCATCCTTTGGTTCATGGAAAAATTCCTGACAAATAGTCATTAAATGCTTATAGTACTGAATCTTATTTTTGTAAGAAACACTTTTTGGGAGTGTTTCATGCTTTACTGAGATGTTAGTTTCATCATACTACGAAGTCAAGCACATAGTTAGAAACACATGGATATGAAAAACAAATTCTGCTTAGACACAGGGACCACTATTTCACTATTTCTGTATAGACCCCGATGAAGGCCATAGTGTCCTAGGTGGGAATCATTTTTCTTCCATATTTTAATCTATCTCACATGACTAGAAATGTACTGTAAATAATTACATTATCTCTACTATGAATCAGCAATCCTATTTCTGGGTGTTTTTCCAGAAGAATTGAAATGAGATTCTCACAATGATATTATTCCCATGTTCATTGCAACAATGTTCATAAAAGCCAAGTTGTGGAGAGAACCTAAATGCCCATTGACTAATAAAGAAAAAATCATAGGTATATACAATGGCATATTTTCCAGCCTTAAAAAAACAGACAATATGTAAAAAAAATGATGAATCTTGAGGGTGTTATGCTCATTAAAATAAGTAAAATAAACTAGTCACAGAAAGACAAATGCATAATTTCACTTATGTGTGGTATTTAAAATATCCAAATTCATAATCAAAGCATTGAAAGGCAATTGCCAGGAGCTGGAAGTAGAGGTAATAGGAAATTACTAATCAACCAGCATGAAGTTTTAGTGAATCATGATGAGTAAGTTCTAAAGCTATGTTCTACAATATTGTACCAATGGTTGATAATAATGCATTGTATGCTTAAAATATCCAAATTCATAATCAAGGCATTGAAAGGCAATTGCCAGGAGCTGGAAGTAGAGGTAATAGGAAATTACTAATCAACCAGCATGAAGTTTCAGTGAAGCATGATGAGTAAGTTCTAGAGCTATGTTCTACAATATTGTACCAATGGTTGATAATAATGCATTGTATGCTTAACTTTTGAGAAATGTAGGTCTTATGTTAAAAGTGGTCTTCCTCTAATGAAATAAAATTAGTAATGTGGAAAAATACAGGAAAAAAGGAAATTGACCCAAAATTTATAAATATGACATTTGCGAAGCTATCAAACTAAGAATCAGATATGTATCCTGGATTTGATTCAAACCTTAATATTGTACTCAGCCATGAATAATGCTAAAGCTTAAAGAGAGCTAAGAGGTCATCAAGTTTAGTGCTATAATTTTAAAGATTACAAAAAGAAAATAGAAAAAGAGAGTATCCTGAAGGTAAAGTAACTGACTCAAGTCAAACCTACTGATAAGTCACTAGGCTAATACAAATCTTCAGAGGTCATTATTAGTGCTTCTCAAACATTTATATATAGGTTGCTTCTACTCATCCCTATGACATGGCCTCTGCAATATGATTCCAAAGATTGTCTCCAAAATTTGATAATTCTATGATATTCTCCAATTTCTAAACTACAATAGGTGGCTCATGAGAGAAATCTGGGAAATACTTATTTTCTTTAAAGAAGTAAGGAAATCACATTGCTAGGAAGGAGTTCCATTTCAGGAAGACAAACACAGGTCAGCTCTGTATTTAAAGCCTGGGTAGAGACTAAATTCTGCTGGCAACAATAATGGGAGAGCACACACACACACACAATTTCAAAATCAGACTTCATAAAGATATTCTGGCAGAGCCGTAATTACTATGGTGCTGAAATCTGTTCCCCTCACATGCTGTATTTTATTCCCTTGAAGATATTAATTTACTTTTTGAAATGTTCATTGCCTAGATTAAGATTGGGTTCTTGAAATGTATTCCCAAATAATTTATGCAGGAGAAAAATATCCTCTTTCCCAAAGTACAGAATACTAATTTAAAAATGATCTATTTTCTAAAATCATTTCACTTTCATTCCTCTATTGAAAAGTTAGGATCTTGGTTATTTTTTTTTTCCTTTTTCATTTCCTGCATGAAGAAATTTTTATGCACTACAATTCAAGAATATTAGTCACACAATTCAGCTTTTATTAACATTCTATTTCCTTATACTGTGAGAATGCAGCTACATCAATCTGATATAATATAGATATGTAGGGGAAAAGATCTACATCTTAAGATACCAATTTGCAACCATTATAAAATGGGTGGATTAATTTCCTGACATGTCTAGGAATATCAATGTTCACTAAGAAGAATGCTTTCTAAAGATGGTCACTTTGCTCATTACTCACTTTTTCCCTTCTGCTATTAACCTTTCTCTAGCATCCTTGTTAGTACTTGCAGCTTTGTGGTTATTTTAAAGACATTATGACAAAATAGCCAATTCCAAATACTGATATTGTGCTTCGACCTTGGCAGTGGTGTGCAGAAGAGATATACATAATTTAAACAGGGCACATAGCTTACCTTAGATAACTCAAGATCTCCTTCAACAATTAAAGTGCTAAATACTTAAAACCATTATAGAAAGAGAGGATGCAGGACATGTGGTTTCATTCATATGGAAAATTACAAAAATGTTACTTATCAAATACTGGGGTCTCTGGTCATAAAACTTAGTTGGTTCTAGAGTTTATGTGATATTGAACACACACACACACACTCTCTTTGCTGTGTCAACAAACTTTCTAGACAGTCCCTATGATCTTCTCCACCTGGTTTTCTTAACCAAGGCAGTGCTCTTCTACCACAAATTAGAGTTGGACTCAGTAGTCAATAGCATATTGTGAAAATAACAATTTGTAACTTCTGAGACTAGTCAGAGAAGATATTTTCTCTACTGCAAGCTCTACTGAAATATTTGCTCTGATAAAAGGTAGCTGTCATTGATTAGCATTAAACAGTTCTATGTAGAGGTTTTTGTCTACCCCCCATAGGCCACCTGCCATCTATGTGAGTGCTCCATATTGGAAGGTCATGGATCTTAACCTGGGCTAAGATCTTAGCTCCAACCTCATGAGAAACCACATCCATAGAGACATTCAGCTAGCCCAGATCCACAAAATAAATATGAAATGATAAATCTTTAATATTTTAAGGCACTAAATTTGTACATAATTGATAATGTAGTAATTGATAAATATTCATGGCAATTTCTTGATTTCAAATTCTGACATGTTCTTTACTAAGCTCACACTAAAGAAGATGAAGAAGTAGCTCTTTATATGTTCTCCCTCATCACCATAAAGAACTTACTCTTCATCCATATATCCAAATACCCAATATAGATATGTTCTAATTTTAATAAATAGATCAGTAGTTTAATTATTAATAACTACATAAATATTATCCATATAACTCCTAAATGACTACATAGTGATGAATGACTACAAAAATGGCTATATAAAAATTTTCATTTTTCTGTGAAATAATTTTGGTTTCTTTAAATAGTTTATGCTTCAATTTTTTCTTAAAGTATAATAAAAAATAAAAATACAAACTATTATATTTGCCTCACCAAATTTTTTTCTTAGTGCTTTATGTTAAAAAAAGCAAAGTAATTTATCTAATTTATCTCCAAAGTCTCCAAATGGATTGTTAATATCACAATATGCTCTGTTATTCCAGCAGAGTGTTTATTATTTATTTACTTTTAATTTATTTATATTTACCTATATTTAACTTTCACACATCATGTGAGAGCTTACCATTCTCTCTCATTTACATGGAAAAACTGCTTACTATCATCCTAAGAATTCCCTTTTCAAGTTTCTTTGATGAATTTCTGGACACCAATTCTCACATCTTCTTTCCTTCTGATTTTAATATATTTTCTGAAATACATTGTCTACTCATTTGGTGTAAAAGCATTGTTTTTAGATGTTGTATATCTGAAAATGTCTTCACTCCAACATCATGTTCGATTGATTAGGTATGAATCTCCAACTTGGGAATAATTTTCTTTCAGTATTTGGAAAGTACTTCCTGATGTCTTCTAACATTTAACATATCCATTGAGAAGACCCTGTTCTGATATTCCATCCTCTCTGTATTGCTAAATCTACTGTTTCTTCTCTGGAACATTTTAGGGTCTTCTTTTTATCTTTTACATTGTGTAATTTCTTAATGTGTCCTTGAATCAGTATCTTTCTCTCTCTCTGTCATATGTAAAATAACTTGAGAATTCTTTTAATGGCCATATGATGCCATTGGTACATGTGCTGGAGGCAACCAACTAAAATGCTCAGATATATTTTTGCATACACTGTTCTTAATTAGCATCTCTCCCTATATATCTGTAAATATGTAAATATGTTTGATTTCATTTGTTTTAATAAATAGGGGCTATATAACACACACATATATACATATGTATACTGGACTCTTGTGAAAAAACATCTAATTTCTTACTAGAAATTATTATTCTTAATTATTTCAATTATTATTCTTAATTATTTCAATTAAGAAATAATTGAATTAGTTTGTATTATTTTTATAAATATATAGGCTACATCCCCAGTAGGTATATTATCTCCAAACATGATAATCATACTACTTTGATATTAGTATCCAAGTTATGGAAAAGATAGTAAAAGAAATCTGGGCATAACCCTGGTGGGCTGACATTATTTCATTAATCAGCTCTAGATTTCAGCTTTTTAATTATATGTGAATCTTTGGTTTTCCTTCAAAGAAATCTTTGCCTCCACACTTTTAGATAGTTTGGAGTTACAAACTACTTAAGATAGATCCCAACCTGAGATTTGATCAGTTTTCATTGAGGTGGAAAACGGTAAAGTAAAAGTTTTCTTTCTTTCCCTTATTTATTTTTAATTTACTCTTTCTCTTATTTTTTTACAAATGTACTCTCAGAATTTTTTTCTCTCCCAAAATAGTAAAGGTTAAGAATTTTTACAGGCTAAGAAAATAAGAGCACAGCTTGTATTTTATTGTAGGAAAATTGTATCAGTTTCTCACCAGGCTGGTCCTTAAGAAATAGTCCAGGAAATCAATTCTGGCATCCACATCTTAAGTTCTTCACTTTTACTTTTTTATGTCTTTACAGAAGGAATGAATCTAACAAACAGAACTATCTTTCCTCACAATCCTCTCAGAAACCTTAGGCTCATATAAACTCAAAGTCCTCAGCCATTAGAGGTTGAGAGTCCTTCAACCAAGTCCTTCAACACTTCCGCCAAGTATTCAGGAGTAGCTGTGATCTTCTGTCAGATCCAACAATCCAGCTCTCAAGAGAAAGTGAGCAAAACAATTCAAGAGAAATTAATCAGCACTTGATGACAAGTCACGCTGGATGAAGTAGACAAAAAAAGGAACATGTTTTGTCTTGCTTTTATTTTAAAATAATGCCATTTAGTTTAGCTTGACTTTGTCTTCTAGAAAAATACACTCAATTTTAAACTGCTCTTTTAAATAAAATGATTGAGATGTTAATAAAAATTATATTCTTTGCATTATCAGAAATATAAATGTATGAAGGAACATGTTGAGAAATAAAAGTCTAATGCTTGATTTTCCCCTAGAGAATCTTCAAAAATGTTATTTATTTCAGGAATTAAGACTGTATTTCAAATTGTTATCAATGTTTAAAAATAAACTATTGAGGGCCTCCTTGGTGGTGTAGCGGTTGAGTGCTGGGTTGCGAAGCTGCCTACAGCCTCTGCAGTGCCGGTTCGATCCCCGGCCGATGGGCGAGGGTCCCACATGGCATGCAGACCTCTCCTGACTCGCCCACTGCTCCCCTCAGCAGTGTACCTTGGTCCATCTGCCTGTTCTGTTCCCCACTCTGGCTCTGGTGAATTCTCTCACCCTCCTGTGCTTCTGACTGTACCCAATGCTCATGTAAATAAATAAATAAATCTTAAAAAAAAATAAACTATTGAACAATTATTTCTTAGGAAATAAAACTCCAGGTTTGTGAGTTAAAACTACAAGAACATTTTAAATAAATATGATCAATAAAATTTTGCATTAGGAATCAGCACATTTTTGTTAACTTGTAGGTCAATTTAATTTTTAACTGGAGATCTTCAAATTACTGACAACTCTAAACCATGAATTAATTTATCTAATAATGTAAAATTGGCAAAGACATTAAACTTTGAAGTCATGAGATCTGAATCTGAATCTCTATGTGACTTTTAATCAGATACCTAACCTGTTAAAGTTTAGTTGCTAGTTTGACATAGTATGCGTAACAATAGCCATCAATAGCTCTATTGGGAAGATGAAATAGAAGATATATCATATCATATCATATCATATCATATCATATCATATCATAGTAGGTCCATGAATATTGATTGGAATTTACTTTAAAACAAGGTAAGAATTCCCTTGTTCTAAAATAATTTACTTATGTAAATTTATTTTCTGTGATCAAAAAATGGGAATATTCTAAGCTGCAAGAGATTGTGATTTAACAATAGAGCAAAATTGTGCATCTGTAGGCTTTCTCTCCTTTTCCTCCTTTTTCTCATACTGATAAAAAGAAAATGAAGGCCAAATACCAACGCCTTCACTTCAATTTGAGAGGAAATTCAGTTCTCATGGATAGAACAAAAATATAACAAATGCAACAAATCATGCAAATCTTGGAAGGTATTACCAAAAGAGAAAACAAGTTAAAATAATTTGCAGCAAGTTTTCTTAGGAAGACCAGAATTAGATGCTCTTGGTTAAAGAGAAAAGCTTAAATTCCAATTTGGAAGCTATTCAATTAATATGCAGTGTCATGAAATCATTGAATTTTGAGGACTTCAGTCATAGTTCAACTTAATTACCAAGATATGTGAGGGACTTTCTAGAAACTATAAAAATGGCTAGTCAAGTAACATATAAATTATTTTTGAGAAGCAAAGAATGACTAAGAGGAAGCCTTATATGTAAGGTGAAAGCTACAAACTTATTATTAATTCTGTAACATTTATGGAAATTCTTGGCAAGAAAAAGGGGTTTAGGAAATGATAAATTCCAAACTGAGAAGTCTTAAATTATTTTCAATTACATACATCATAATTTCAATTTCTATGAAGACATTTATAAAAGAAAAAAGAGTGGGTTTTTATTAAAGGAATATGGAACAGGTGTGAGAGGATGCAGACACATTACATATTTATTCACAAGTAACTTGCATGGCCAGTCTGTAGAATCAGCATGCTTACTTTTGGCAGAGCAGCAATATTAATATTGGAGAGCCCACAGTTTTTCTTCTATGCTATGACACTGAAACAAATTTTCTCTCTTCTTTTTTTCTGACTTTTTTATTTTTACTTCCTTTCCTCCAATGATTCTCCCCTTCTATCAATTTTCCATCTTTTCTTTCTCTCAGATTATGAAAAAAATATAACAAGTCCTTGTCCCACTCAAGTGTGGTGACATTACAGAAATTCAACACTAAGTCAGCCAGGGCCAGTATTCCCTATCTCCCGTGCTTTAATAGGTTTGTAAATACTGAAATATATAGTATATAGTCAGATGCTATAATGAGACAAAATTGGAAGTTAGGATCCCGAGAGCATGAAGTTCATGAGAATTTGGATAGAGTAGGAAATAGGAGTTGAATTTATTAAAGAAGCAATGACTTTTAAATATATTTTCATCCTGAACATTCAAGGAAATAGCATCAGGGATAGAAAAGTTTAGAATTTTGACTGACCACCTCACAGATTGTGTCATCGTAGAAAAATTATGATATATCATCTCTAACTCACAGCCTTCTCAACTTCAAAATATAAATTCCTTTATTTTCCTAAATTGTAACCATAACCTAGTCCTATAGAACAGGTGAACATTGGAAAATATTTTCCTCTTTAACTTTATTATCATCCACCTAGCCTCATATTCTCTTAAAAGACCATGAAACTCTCAAATGAATGCATATTTAAACAATGAATTATAAAATCTAGTAGTGGTTTATGAAATTACTAAGTTACAACAAAACTAATACTGTTACAAACATACACAATTATAATGAAAACTAATAGGAACATTATTATAAACATCACAAATCATTAATTTGTGTTTCCTGAAATCTCTGTGATAAGGATTGAGAGATGAAATTGAGACCTTCCAATTATAAATAACCTCAGGAGTCTCACAAATACTTGACTATTTGGTAGGCAAGAGGTGGTTACTTAATGTTTTCAAAAAATAATGACCTAATGAAAAAATACAATGAGCATTAATACTGATATTAACATATTGGAAGATAGTAGTTTAGAGAGTATTGCAGATGTAGGGTCAGGAAATGAAAAAGGCTAGGCTTTTAGAGATAGTAGTCAAGGAGAAGGGGGCAGGGTAATTCTGTGTGGCATTTCCTTGAGGGAAACACACTGATTGTTAATTATGATAGCAAATAACTTCACAGAACTTTGGTGGCTGACCAGTTCAAGTTCAGAGAGTGTTATATTGCACTGAATAGGCAAGTAGTCGTTCTCTGGGGTCCACCAAAAAATAAACAAACAAACAAACAAACAAACAAACAAACAAATAAATAAATAAATAAATGGCATGAGAATTGTATATAGGCAGACTCATTTTAAACCAGAAATTGGACAGTTTCTTATAGAAGAATATATTGCTTTAAGAGATATGCCAGGAAGCTGAAGTTTCTCAGGGCGATATAGGAGAATCTAGACAGGAAAATGCATCCTGGGCTAGCTTTGTAGGAAGACTAACTTGACAATTATCTGTGTTCACTCCACTTTACAAAAAAAGTAGTTGGGACACACAATGTCCATTTGCTTTTTAGATGCTTCCAGACTGCACATTTTCAAAAGCTACTATGAAAAAAATATCTTGATGGGGAGTTTATTCAAATTGTGACCCCTTTATTTTTATAAACCAAATCTTAATAAATGTTTATTCGTAGTCAACATTCATTTGCCAAAACAGCAGTTAAATGCCTTGGTATAAATTTAACTTAAAAAGTAAAATGTCTAGAATAGAAATAAGAATGAAAGGAATAGAAATAAAATGAAAGGAATAGGAATAAGAAGAAATAGAACAAGGCACAAACATGGCAAGTTATTCTGTGTTTATGGGTTAGAAAACGTAACATCTTTAAAATGGCTATATTACTTAAAACAATACATGGATTCAAAGTAATTCTTGTCAAAACCCCAAAAGCATTCGCACAGCAATATCACCCAACCCCCCATCATGAAATTTATTTGAAACTAAAAAAAGACTCCAAGTAGTCAAACCAATCCCAAGAATAAAGAACAAAATGGTGACATCACACCCCCTGATTTCAACGTATAGTACTATGTGACAGTAATTAAGACAGCATGATAAGGTATAAAAACAGACACACCAACAGAACAGAATTCAGAGCTCAAAAATAACACTATACATATATGGACAACTAATTTATAACAAAGGCGCCAAAAACATACAATGGAAAAAGGAAAACCTTTTCAATAAATAGTGTTGGGAAAACTGGATAGTAACATGCAAAACTAACCATTATCTAACAAAATACACAAAAGTTAATTTTCAATGGATTTAAGTTTGCTGTAAGATCTAAAGCTATTAAAATATATAAGAGAAAACAAAGTCAACATACTCTTTGATCTTGGTCTTAGAGATACATTTGGGGACTTGACTCCAATAGCAAGGGAAACATATACAATAATAAATTGCCTGTATCAAATTGAGAAGCATCAGCAGATTGAATGAAACTTTCATCAAAATAAAAAGGCACACTACAGCATGAAGAAAATATTTGGACATTATATATCTGATAAGAGCTGAATATCTAAAATACACAAAGAATGCATAAAACTCAGCACAACAAAAACAAGAAACCCAATTAAAAAAAAAATGGGCTGAGTATTTGAATAGACACTTTTACCATGAAGAAACAGATGAATAGCAGGCACACAAAAAGTTTATCATTTCTTATTGCTAGAGAAAGTCAAATCAATAAAATATTAATATAGCACCTCACATCTGCAAAAATAGCTACTATCTGAAATATAAGAAATTACAAATATGGGATGTGTAAAGAAGGGAAGACTTGTACACTGTTGGTGGGAATGTAAATTGGTGTGGCTATTATGGAATGCAGTATAGAGGTTCTTCCAAAAATTAAACATAGAAATTACATACAACCCAATTATTGGGTATTTGCAAAAAACAAAAAAAAAAAAAACACAATTTCATAAAGATTCATGCATCCCCATATGTACTGAAACACTATTTACAAAAGCTAAGGGCTGAAAACAAAAGTGCCCAATTGACTAATGAATAAAGAAAAAAATGATATAATACATAATGAATACTACTTAACTATATAAAAAGTTGAAATTCCGCTCTTTGGAACAACTTTGACACACCCAGAGGACATTAGCCTTAATGAAATAAGTCAGAGTGAAGAATGGAAAATACCATATGACTTCAGTCATATACGATATAGAAAAATCAAAGAGATGACATAAATGAAACAAAAATAACTTTACACTACAAAACCAATTAGGGGTTGCCAGAAAAAAAGAGGAAAGGAGCATGGATAAATCAAATAATAGGGACAATTGTACAAATAATAGGGACAATTGAAGGGTAGATCTGGACTTGCAGTAGAGAAATTAATGTAGTATATACACATGTTGATTTTTAATGGTGAATACCTGAAACTGATATAATGCTCTATGCAATGTTCCATCAACAATAATATCACTACAAAGTAAAAGAGCATATTTATTGGGGGTAAAAAAAAGAACTAAGCAGCTGGGGGGTTATTGAAGTTTACACAGAAAACTCTACATCAAGCAGAGTATCAATCAGTAAGTGCCTCTTGATAAAAATCACATGAAAAATAATTACCCTAGAGAAGAAATTCTGAATTCTTTTTCACCTCTTGAATAGCAGACCAAACCCACTGATAGATTCAAATTCTTTTTTTTTTTTTTTAATTGGGGTGGCACTGGTTTATAACACTGTGTTTGGTTCAGAGCATAGACTCAAATTCTGATAAAGAAACATCACTGCTCTGAAATGGCTAAAATTTATTTTGCACAAGTATAGCTTTAAAAAGATACTAGGAATGCATATAGCAGGACTGATATCTTTTCATCTGTGCTCTGCTTTTACGCTGACATGGTACTAGCTGTTAGGAGAACCAAAAAAAAAAAAAAAAAAAAACCAAAAAATAGATGAAGGGAGCCGAGTTCTTCCAGCCTAGAACTGTTATGCCCAGTTAGCGAGGAGGAGTGTGAGCCCACACCCTCTAGACCTACCTGGTCAGACACTGGGGAGAGCAGAGAGCTGAGAAAATATATCTATTCTATTTTCTGGTCATTGCCACTCTCAGAGTTGAAATTAAATTCCTTTTTGAGCCTTTCTTTCTTTTTTTTTTTCTCAAGGCACAATTCACAGGCAATATCTATCTAGCCTTGTCACCAACTGAAGAAAAGTATAAGACAAAGAGAAGATGTACTTTGGCAACAAATTTTTGATCCAAGTATAGACTTCTTTTTTGATCAAAACATATTCAACTATCTATAAGATGGGAAACTTAACTATGAATGTATTAAGTAATAAGTAATAATTAAGTAATAAGATCCAGAATGTTAACAGGAATGAAAATAAGTATGACTCAATGTTCCATGGAGAATAGTAATGTACCAGTTTTCTGGAAGTAGTATATCAATGTTTGTTGATAGTCTTAATTGTAATAATTTCTCTGAAATTTTACTTTTAAGTCAGTTGATAATAATTATAGTTCATGAAAATTCACAAAAATAAGGAGACCTATATACCAATTTGTGTATATGTGTATTCACTGCAATATTATTTAAAATAACCAGTGGATTTATTTGCATTTTCAGGCACTGGGTGAATCCTTGACAGATGGGATTAAAGCAATTTGCCAAGCTCTGGATTCTCTGCAGCCACTGTTATATGATCTGTCTATACCCAAAAGGCACAGTGAGTGACCCCTGCAAGAACTGTCACCTTGCAAACAGATGTATTTTTCTCTCACACAGAACATTAGCCTGTGAGAAAGACCTTTCTTACTTTCATAAAAATACTAGTCTCATTTCATCAGCAACTTGACATGAAAAATAGAAAGAAAAAATAAAGGCAACATTTATTACTCAAAAGAGCATATAGGAGTGTTAAAGGGAGTATTTTTAAAAGATCTTTCTAGATATTAAATGAGATAATCTCTTTCACTAGACATGAAATTAAAGATAAATGGAAAATACGGTATTGAAATAAACTATTGCAATGATGGAATTTTGATTACAAGTGTCTGTGTTTAAAAATGCATATTGATTTTGGAAGCAAACATACTGCTTTAGCATTTTTTCACCATTCATTATATTTTCACATATATAACACAGTCATTCCATAAAAATATTCAGCCCCTTCAAAGAGAAAGCGTGTCTAGCCCTGAGTCTGTAAAATATATCAAAGTGAATACTGAGAGAAACATCATTGTTTAAGACTTCTCATCCAATTATAAAATACTTTTGTTTTGAAAATGTAAGAGTCTTATTTGTATTCAGGGATAATATTCCTGGAAATGTTAACTTTTGAGAAAAAAAGAAACTAAGAATTGATTTACTACAAAATAAATTTAATTTCAGAGTGGAGGAAATTGAATCCTTATGAGGTCAAATCACTTTCCAAAAGTTACACAATTAGTGTTGTCCAATGAGTTAGGAATTAGACCCTCTATCCCTGCATCAAATGTCCATTAGATCAAATAATAATTTCTCATTTTACAAATATAGATATGCATTTAATGAGAACTTCTACTGAATGATCAAACAGTATGATCATGGTCAATTTTAATAGAGATATGTTTATATAATTTATCTGCACTACAGAGTTAAGTTAGTCAATCGCGGACTTGACAATATTTAATGCAAAAAAGACATGCCACTAATCTTTGATTTAAACTTGGGAGTAGTTGATATTTGTATTGCTGGTGCTACAAAAGTGATAGGGCTATTTAAGGAAAAAAAAAAAAACAGAACTATATCAATCTCAGAATAAGTTAATGCTGTTCTGATATCCATATAATGGGAAAAGTGAAATACATGATATTTTATATGGAATCCATTTTACTTGAATAAATTCTGGGTTTAATTCTTTTTTTTTAAAGATTTATTTATTTATACAAGCACTGGGTACAGTCAGAAGCACGGGAGGGTGAGAGAATTCACCAGAGCCAGAGCGGGGAGCAGAGCAGGCAGGAGGACCGAAGTACACTGCTGAGGGGAGCAGCGGGCGGCAGGAGAGGTCTGTGTGCCATGTGGGACCCTCCTCAGGTGGCCTGGGAGCAGCCTGGGATTGAACCGGCGCTGCAGAGGCTGTGGGCAACTTCGCAACCCAGCGCTCAACCACTGTGCCACCGGGGAGGCCCTGGGTTTAATTCTAATTAACAATTCAAGATGGTCATTATAGACTAGCACACTTTCCATGAAAATAAAGAGTTCGAGAGAATGAATGTTTTTTCCTATGACAAGTAGGTAACTAGGACAAAAGTGAAAAAATATTCTAGACTCACACATGTCTAGAAAGGACATGTAGAAGATAAATAAGTGAATGAGCATGAAATAATATGTTTAGATTAAGGCTTTCATTGTTTTTTGATTCTCTACACATAACTCTAAAAAAATCACATCCAAGTGACTATAAACTTTGCCTGTAACAAAGAATGGGGGAATGAGACTCAAACTGGTGTCAATGTTAATCTACAGCAATTTTTCAATAGCAGTTATGCTTTTGTGTAAATTATATTAGATGGATCTGCTTATAGATTATTAATCAAACAGAAATATTCAACTGAAGTTCCCCCTCATAATTAAACTTTCATTTTGCATAATATGCCATTTGCACTTCATCTGTAGCTGCAATCTCATTGATATAAAAGAAATGTCAACTTCAAAGTTGCTGTCTCTTACAAATTATAAATACATCTTTGTGGATTAATGCTATAAGTGGCCTATTCATATAATAATTAAATGTGAATGAACCATGTTTTAGAGGCAGTCAGGCAGAAATCATTTCCCTAAAGATGCACAAGAATAGATTACCTGAACAATGTAATCCTGTGAATTTCAATACACATATTCAAGTCAACCAACACATTTAACAGGACTGAGATATACACACACACAAAAAAATTACAAATATACATATAAATTTATATATTTATAAATATATATTTATATACAAAATACATAAATTTTAGGAAAGCAATATTGTTGTTCTTTTTCAAAATATGCTAATGAATCTGACAAAATTTATACATAATAATATTATCAAGTTATTCAAAGAAAGAGGACTGCAGTCAGTAATCATCTGACTGGAATAAGCAGTGTGATCCAAGTCTCCAAGTGAGCACTATATCCTCATTGGTAACAACAAAAGTTGTACCTGATTATTATTAGAGGTACTTTCAGCCTACGATTTTATAGCATAGTATAAACATACACACACATACACACACACACCCCAGCATCTTCTCAAAATAATTTTACAGTGGATGTGAAATATTTTATCAATATTCCTTATCAAAGCAATTAGGAAACAGTTTGAGCAGAGTCAATAGCATCTATTTAAATTGTACAATTTGCAAGATTTGACAGTAATGTACATCCCTGAATGCACCACCATGATCAACATACAAAATATTTCCATCACCTCAAAAGATTTCTAGGGTCCTTTTGCAGTCTTTGCACTTTTTTTTTTCTCTAGCCCCAGGAAATCAGTGGTTCACTTTTTATCGCTAAGCTTTAATTTAATTTTTACATAAATGGAAAAACCTAAAGTTCACTCTATTGTGCCTGGAATTTAAGGGAATTATGCTTAAAGAATTAAGCTAGTAAAAGAGAAACACTATATGACTTCACTCATATGTGGTATATAGGGAAATCAAACATGAATTAAACAAAAATAAATTTTTGACTTTTAGATTAATTAGTGGCCACTAGAATGCTAGGGGAATAGGGGTTGGCAAATCAGAAAAAAGTGGACAATGGTTGATAAAGGATAAATTGGCCTTTTATCTATGAACTTGACATATTATACATGTATATTAATTCTCAACGACAACACCTGAAAGTTATATTATAGTGCAATGTTACTTCAATGAAATGAAAAAAAAAAAAAGCAACATTTTTTTTCTTATGTACCCAACAGATTATTCCATGTGGCCTGTCTCAAGTGGCAGTTTTTTGGGTCTCTGCTATATCTCCACTTTAGTTGCTTGGCAGATGAGCATGTATTTCCTAGAAATGCCCCACAGACATCATTTTCATGCTCAGAATCCTGATATTTTATGTTGACCTCAAATATATCTCCAAGTTTGGTGAAAATTTGTTCTCAGTTTTAGATGAGCTGATGAAAAATGCTTATCTTTTTGTGATACCCCTGAGAATTCTCATCTTTAATTGAAGTGATTTATTTTACAACATATATATTTTAAATCATAGCATACCACAGTTGGCATGCATGTGAGCAATCATTTTATTAAATGTAGGATAAAGGGAACATAAAATAAAAAATTTATCTTTGATAATAGCTAAATAATCAATTAATATACATATGCCCACACACACATAGAGAGAGAGACACAGTTAATGATAATTAGGGTGAAAATATATTCTTCCAACAACCCTGTGATAGGTATTATTTTCTCTTTTCTTCCAGTTTAAAAAAAAAGAAGCAAAAACTGGAACTCAGCCAGTTGAACTGACTTAAGAAAGTCATTCATCTAGAAAAAGCCATTTCACTAAATATGAAACTGAAATTGCATGGATTTTAACAGAGTTCCAAGGACAGTCTAGGAAAATATAATCTCTTTAATGTTTATATTTTTTTATTGGTAGATAATATCAAATGGTTTGATATAACCATTTATTTGGAAGTACTGCCTATACTGCTATCTTAAAAAACAATACAGAAGGATGCCAAATTTGTAAACCCCCCATTTTCCAGAATGTCAATTTGTGTGCTGAAAGTGAACACTATTATTTCATGATATTAAGTATAGTACTTAATAGGCATATTTTAATGATTAACCTTTAGATTTGAAAATAACACATTGCAAAGTGTTGTAAATAGAATGATTTCTGCAGAGTTTGAGCTTCATGTTCATATAAATGAATTGTTATTAGGTATTAGAATTATATATCTAAAAAACAACTAAAATATTTACTATAGATATACTAATGATTTATAACATATTTCAACAAGGAAAGAGGAGTGTGGCTTTCATTCACCTCTTTACAGAGGTAGGGTTATTGAGGTAGGATTGAAAAAGAAAGGAAGGTGGCCAGCAGTTTCCTTGTAATCATGATAATGACATAACTGCTGGCAAATACACAAAAGGTATATATTAGCAGGAGATCCTCATCCATGAAATCCTTTCATCTGGATATTATCCAGCTGGCTAGGAATGTTTGGGCAAGCAAACCTAGAATCTATGTGAATCAGTATATGTTTTTATTTTTTTTTAAATAATAAATTTTATTTTTATATTACCCATACAATTGCAGCCCCCCCATTCTGACCCCAATCCCTCCCCTCCCACTCCCGCCCCCCCAAAAGTGTCTCTGGTTCATAGTTTTTTGTTGATTTTGATTTTCACTTTCTTATAGTTATTCATTTTCCTGGTCCCTTATTTAAGTTTTCTAGATTCCTGCTATGAGTGAGACCATCCGGTATTTTTCTTTTTCTTTTTGGCTTATTTCGCTGAGCATGATCCCTTCCAGCGCCATCCATGTTGCTGCAAATTGCATGTGTTTATCTTTTTTGAATGCTGAGTAATATTCCATGGTGTATATGTACCACATCTTCTTGATCCAGTCATCTATTTTTGGGCATTTGGGTTGTTTCCAAAGCTTAGCTATTGTAAACAGTGCTGCTATAAACATAGGGGTGCAGGTGTTCTTTGGAATTGATGTTTCTGTGTCCTTTGGGTAAATACCTAGAAGTGGAATTGCTGGATCATATGGAAGCTCTATGTTTAGTAGGTCCAGCAATCTCCACACAGCTCTCCATAGTGGTTGGACCAGTTTGCACTCCCACCAACAGTGCAGAAGAGTTCCTTTTTCTCCACACCCTCGCCAACATTTGTTGTTGCTAGTTTTTTTAATACGTTTTTAAAATAAATAAGGAAAGATATGATGCTTTAAATATTTACTTAACTAACATAAATAAACTTAAATATGTGTTTAAGTAATATACCATTTAAGAAATAAGGAAGGATGCTCAATATAGTATAACTATCAACGCTCAATAACTATTCAGCGCCCATGTTGGTCCACACACGGGGGAAGGAGGCCAAGTAGAAGCATAAAAATTGTTTGTGAAGGGCCTCCCTGGTTGCCTAGGGGTTTAGTCTTAGCACTTTGTCTGCTGCGGCCTGAGTCTGATCCCTGGCCAGGGAGCTGACCCACATATGGTGCAGCAGACCTCTCCTGTCTTGCCCACCGCTCCGCTTAGCAGTGTATTTCAGTAGATCCGCCTGTTCTGCTCCTCACTCTGTCACTGGTGAATCCTCTCACCCCCTGCACTTCTAGCCTACACCCCAATTCTCAAATACATAAATACAATCTTAAAAAATTGTGAAGAAGGGCCTCCCTTGGTGGTGCAGGCAGTTGAGAGCAGTGCTGTGAGACTGTCTGCAGCCTCTGCAGCATGGGTTCGATCCCAGTGGGCCGGCGAATATCCCACATGGCGAGGCAGACCTCTCCTGTCTCACCCGCTGCTCCCGTCAGCAGTGTATTTTGTCAGTCTGCCTGTTCTGTTCCCTGCTCTGTCTCTGGTGAATCCTCTCACCCTCCCGGGCATCTGGCCTGTTGCCCGGTTATAATGTAAATAAATAAATTAATCTTAAAAAAAAAAAGAAAGAAAAAAAATTGTGAAGTGAAACTAGCTCTATTTGGATATGTTATAATTATGTTAGGAAAACACAAAAGAATCAATGAGGAAAAAGTGTAAAAAAACAAAATTATTTTTTTAAAAAGGAGAGGTTATAAAAAAACAAAAATCAACCTTTTTAAAAGCAAAGTGTATGAATCTATAGTAGAAAAATACATTTATAACTGCATAAAATGCTTCAAATAATACATAACCTATATGAGGAAAAACATAAAACGGTTCTGAAAAACATGACCCAATGAAAAGGAATTGAATCAAGGCAATGAAAAAACATACTGTGTTTTGGTATGGTTTCAGTAACTGAATTTATAATGCAATCACAAATTAATTTTCCCTCTAAGCCAGCCAGGTCAACTATAGAGTTGAGTTTGAAGATCAACAAAAGCAAGTATAGATAAGAAAAGCAATAGGTGTTAAATTATTATAGATTAAAACATTAAAAACCCCTATCTTTTAAGAAAAATATAATTTAGGTATTAATTAATGAATAGATAGACCAACTTTTGAAAATGAAACATTGGAAGGAGAGATATACTGCATCAATGAATGATAAATGTGGTTTTTCAAATCAGCAAACAAGACAAACTGGAAAACCACATTAAAAATTGAAAGAATATTAACTATTCCTCAACTGCAAACTATTCCTCAACTGCAAATTCCCTGAGTCAGAGATCTAAAATAAAGCTAAAATTATCCAAGTATTAAGACAATTTGCTTTATTTTCTTTACATCCTTTGAGAAAAGAAGTTCTCTATGTTTTAAAATTTCAAAAACATTAATGAAAAAGGCTAATAAACCTTATTATATATTTTTTGAAACTTTTAAATGCCAAAATAATACTTAAGTAAAATGGGGAAAATATTTATTTTCTGTCATAGAGTGATAAATGTAGCTTACATTTAACAAAATGAGCATTATACCAGAGACAAAATTTTAATATATTGAATACATGCATTTCAAAGAATTAAGAGGAAAACAATCATCAAACTGAAAGGAAAATGTGCACAATATATGAGCTGACAGTTTACAGAAAAACAAGGTAAAATGGCACACAGATATCTAGAAAGATGCTCAAGTGCCTCATAATATCAATAGAACAATCCAAACTACATTGAGAATCATTTTCCTCTAAGAAAATCACCAAAACTATGCCTGGCAAAGAAGACAGGCAATTTCATTTTTTAACTATTGAAAATGCAATAGAGTTAGAATTTTTCAAATAAAATTGTATACTTGTATTCACATTTTGACCCAGCAACCCTATATCTCAGAATCTTTTAAAAAGTATGACCTAATATTAACTTTTTTTTTTAAATTTGACATTATATATAAAATTGGAAACAACCCAAATGCACTGACTGGCTCTATAAATTATATTAGATCTTCACAATGGATTTGTACATAATTGTAAAAAAGCATGAAGGTATCTTTATCTATCACTATGGAGTCATGTTCAAGATATATTTTTAGGTAGAAAATTAACAAGGAAAAAAGGCCGACCAGGGTTGAGAGTGCCACACTTAGTGCCAGGAAATGAGACATGGATAGATGTGTGGACTTATACACACAACATTTCTTATGTTTATAAAAGGAAACATAAATGAAAAATATATACCACAAACAAATTGGAAATTTAAACAACACAGGAAAGAAAGAAAAGTATATGAAGGACAGAGATGGGAGACAGAACTTTTCTTTTGGCCACGGACAAGTTATTTTATAGCAGTTTACCTTAAGTACAGTGTTGCTTTAAAAAAATAAAAGAAAAAAAGGATCAAAAAAAGAAAGGAGGGAGGCAGAAAAGAAGTCAGCAAGGCAGAATTTGATTTATCTTGAAACTGCAATGTTTTGCACACAAATAGCAGTGCTATTAGCAATAATAAACAAGAATCTAAATAATAAAACACATTATTATATATTTTAGCACTGTTTTTTCCTACTATATCTCTTTAAGATGTCATTTATCAGGATTATCCATGTAAAACGGAAATTAATGTCTAGGTTAATCACTGCAATTTATTAAGATGAAAATCATTGTAATTTTGGTTAATGATAATCCTAACTGATTAATTTTCTTTTCAACTCACACCTGCTTCTGTAACTTAGGAAATATTTGCTAAATGAATTTGATAACAAATATGTTGCTCCCATAGCCTTGGAAGCACTATTTGTTCTTAACTACTAATTTCTATGTCATGCAGACCCATATAATAGTTACTCTGTAATACAACAACTGCTATTATATCTCTGCCAGGGTAGGTCTTTTGGTATAATTATGGTCAATGGGACACAGAAAAATTAATGCCTATGTGTTTATAAAACTGACAACTATTGATCAAATCCCATAGTATTGTCTAAAAAATTTCTCATTTCCTTATATTTAATGCCACTCAACTGGCAGACAAAGGCAAGAGATGAAAAGTTTGTCAATAATTCCAACCAGATTTAACCTCTTACTCATCTACTCCAAAGCACCATGTACTTAAAGAGACTATCTCCTCCAACATGCCAAGAGAAGCTTCTTTGAACCTTCCAGATTAGTACATTTGCAACTGAATACTTTCAAGTAATTCCCGTTGCTATCCAGTGGAAGACAACAATTCTTACAGTCTAAATTTCTGGCCCTTAAAACCATGATACAAAATGCGATTCTGTTGATACACACCAGTGATCATGGAGACTGTTTTGCTATGCAACAATATTTGGAATAAACTGAAAGAAAACTGACTGCAAATAATTCCAAAAGGGTAATCCTGACAAGAGAGAAATCTAAAAGGAGGTTCACTTGTTTGAAATATCTCCTGGTACATATAAAATCTAATGCAAATATTTAGGGCACTATTTCTCCATTATTTTATTACTTAATAGGAATCTCTATTTAGGATCAGTTACAACAGCTTTCTGAACTTAGTTCCTTATTAATAAAAATGAGATTAAAAACCTGATCATCAATAAAGTATTAACTGCAAGATGGTAAAACAATTTAATTACAGAGCAGAGGGAATAGAAAACAAATGTTGATTAAGTGTCTAACATATGATAGGCATGTACCAGTTATTCCATTTGTTAACAAGAACATTAGGAGATAGTCATATTAACTTTGAGATATTAAGTAAGGAATGACACTTCTCTTATAAGTTGATAATGAGGGAGAGTATTACTTTATCTACTAGACTTATAAGGTCAATTATATTTGGAATCAAATGTGTGAATTGTTAATAGATTTTATGAATAAAAGCTAAGATATATGAAATGGGAATGATGACCACTGATGATGACAAGGCAATAATTACTTTTTTGGACTTAAAACTTCTAGATACATTTTTTGTTTCAAGTCTGCGTGATTTGTGGTAATAGCTACATATAGGGAAGATTAGGACACCTGGTTCTGGATCACAGTAAGAAATAGAGCCTAACTTACCATATAATTCTTTTTTTTTAATAGGATTTTTAAAAAGTTTTTGCATAGAAGAACTGGGGTACAGGCCAGAGGTGTGGGGGGGTGAGAGGATTCACCAGAGACAGAGTGGGGAGCAGAACAGGCAAATTTACTAAAATACTCTGCTGAGAGAAGCAGCTGGAGGGAAGAGGTCTGCTGCTTCATGTGGGTCAGCTCGCTGGCCTGGGATAGGAATCAAGCCTTTGCCATGGTAGTGCTGAGACTTAACCCCTAGGCCACCAGGGAGATCCACAAAATTCTTATTCTTAATGACCAGATAGCCTTCCTCACATTTTTAGAAACATTTAACAGTGCAGAGTAAAAATTAATTCCAAGGAATATGTTCATTTACATTTATCATTGAGAATCTCCTTTCATCATACCTATAATTTTGGTTCCACCTGCAGTTTGTGTATTCTTTTTAGCAAAATGTCTATAACAGGGTTTAGTAGCATATGTGGCTAAATAGGAAACTTGGTTATGAAAAATCAGGTCAGAATTTGGGATCCTCGGCTCTAGTTGTGATTCAAGCACAGCTTTGTTGTATGATCTTGAAAAAAAAAACACCTAATGCCTTATCCATAAAAAAGTGGTAATAAGTCACACATCATTAGTTATTATGAAGTAAAATGACATAATGCATTTAAGAATAGCAGGAAAATAATGAGATCTGCAAATTAAAGGTGCATTTATAATAATACAACTAAGAGTATTTATCATCACATCAAATTCTTTTCTGCAGTTGAGCTGGGTACAAATACCACATGAAGACAAAGACATTTGTGTGTGAATATCAGAAGATAGAAGCTCCACCTCCTTAAAATTCTAAAATAAAAGCCTTAGTCATAGCTCTTAGAGTTCTCATAGATGATTAGACATATATTAAATAAGAACTTGGGCTCTACAAACAATTATCTTTGTTTATATCTTTGTTTCACCACTTTCCAGAAATTTGACTTCAGTCTATGATTTAACTTCTTCAGGACTGATTTTCCTAATCTGTACAATTGATTTTTGTTCAGCAAATATTTATTGAGACTTCCATATTTTAGGAACATTTCTCTGGACCCTGGGACCGTGGGGTGCCAAGAGAGGGAGGGACGTGAGTAAGAAGAAATTGACAGTACAAATGTCAAAACTAACAGGGGGAAATTGTAATAAATGGGTGATTCTGGGTGAAGGGACAAGAAAGGGGTGTCCATTGTGGCATCCTTTTTCTGGAAACATCCTTGTAAGTTTGAAATTGTTTCCAATTATTTTCAAGAAAAATATGAAGGCAAATTCCTAAGTTATGGATTGGAAGGAATCCAACATTGTATTCAGCAGCAGTCTCAGCAACTGGAAACAGAGATTTATGTGTTTGTTTGCTTGGCTACATGATTAGTATCACAAACGATCACAGAAACTCATTGGGATTGAGCAAGGTTAACTGAGAGTCAGTTTTTCTCCTTTTTTAGTGTTTCCCTTACAATGTTTTTAAAGACTTATCTGGTTACCAGAATTCCTGTGAGATAGTAGGTATTCAGTAAATGTGATGATTTTTTCCCTTTAAAAGGTATGCATATTGATAGGAATCACTTGCTATGTGTGGTTCCTCTTTACTGTCGTGTTTTTCAACATGTGACTGTTAGAAAATCAGCATCAAAATGAGGTGGCAGCAAAACATAGCGATTAAGAGCATGGATCTGGAACAAAATTGCCTGGGAGTAGAACATGGACTGCCACTTATCTTTTGTGCTTGGGTAAACATCTCTGCCTCCATTTCTCTCTTTTAAATACAGAAAGCAAAATGCAGTGCACTGTCACTTTAAAGAAGTTAATGTTTATAGAATGATTATAAGTGTCTGGCATGTAATAAACACCATGTAAGTGTTTGTTAGAAAAAAAAAAATACCTGAAGGAAGAAAGCCTTGATATAGTACAAGCTCCTGGGTCCCACTCATGACTGAATAACTTAGAATCTTTTGAGCTTTTGGCATTTTTAACAATCTCTCCTGATAATGCTTAGAAACATTAAAGTTTGAAAGCCACTGCATTGGTTATTAGGGGCCTTGTTGAACTAATTCCAGAGAGACAGCTAATATAGTAAACCCAACTTTACTTTTTATGTCAGTGTCTTTGTCTTAAAAATCCCCAAATCCTTATGGGAGATTTCTCCCCAAATCAAATTAAATGAACCAGTAAAATGTGTTTCTGGAATGATTAGAATCTCAAGTCATGGCTCTGACTGTGCACATCTCCTTGGCTTGCTTTTTCTAGAAGACTTCTCTTGATCAGTTTCCCTGGATAAACATTGCTCAAGGTCCACGTCTTTGTTTGTCTGAAGACTGGATGTCATCTGGGCTCTGGTGAGTTTGGGATATGGCCCTTCTCCCTAAATAACTTAATGCAGTTTTGTGCCTACTCAGAGAGAAGCTTTAATAGTAAATGCTAATTAAGCATGGCAATTTTTACAGAGTTGCTTTTTTCTCCCCAAGGGGGGTTTAGAATTAGTGCTGAAAAGTTGATACTTTCTATATTTATTTTGCCATTGGAGTTAATTTATAGAATTGAACTGGATATACTGGGCCTTCCTGTTGGCACAAGGGGTTAAGCGCAGCACTGTGAAGCTATCCACAGCCTCAACAGCATGAGTTCTATCCCCTCTCTGCCAGGGAGCTACCCACATGGCACAGCAGACCTCTCCTCTCTCTCTCGCTTCTCCCCTCAGCAGCGTGTTTCAGTCAGTCTGCTTGTTCTGTTTCCCACTCTGTCTCTGTTGAATCCTCTCACCTTCCACACATCTGGCCTGTACCCCAGTTCTTGTATGCATAAATAAATGAATCTTTAATAAATTTAAAAATAAACTGGATATACTTATGATGTACAAAAAAAAGGGTGGATATAATTTTAGGAGATTTTATTCATGTTAAAGGTGACAAAACCCACAGAGGCCAAGGCACCAACTTCAATGACCTTTTGAGCAAAATGGAGGTACTGCAACTGTGCTGCCATTGCTGTGCTGTCCCAAAGAAGCAGGGACTGAGACCCAAGGTCACAAAGAGACCTGAAATAGGCAGTCACTGCTTTTACAGATGAGGTTCATAAATGATAGATAATATAAAAAAAATCACTTTAACTATTAAACTGGCATTTAAAGTCACAGTAGCAATAGTAGCAGTAGTAATAATAAACAATTTCTATGGGCTAATTTATGCCCCCTCCTCCCCCAATTCTTTTTTTTTTTTTTAAGATTTATTTATTTATACAAGAGCCGGGGTATAGTCAGAGGCACAAGAGGGCGAACGGATTCACCAGAGACAGAGCAGGGAGCATAACAGGCAGAAGGACCGAAGATACTGCTGAGGGGAGCAGCGGGCGAGACAGGAGAGGTCTGCCACGCCATGTGGGCTTCTCCCTGACTGGCCAGGAATCAAACCCATGCTGCAGAGGCTGTGTACAGCTTCACAGTGTGGCGCTCAACCTGCTGCACCACTAGGGAGGCCCACCCCACCTCCTGAATTCTTGTGTTGCAATCCTAATCCCCAGTACCGCAGACTGTGACTATATTGAGACAAGATTTTAAAGAAGAATTAAGTTGAAAGCAATTCACTACATAGGCTCCAATCCAATATCACTGGTGTTCTTATATGAAGAGGAAATGTGAACACAGAAAGGCACAGTGGCAGGATACCAACCATAAGGTGGCCCTCTACAAGCCAAAGATAGAGGCTTCAGAAGAAACCAGCCCTGCCAACATTCTGATTCCAGAATGCTAGCCTCCAGAACTATGAGGAAAAAAATTGCTGTTATTTAAGGAATCTGTGGTAGTTTATGGCACCCCTGGAGAATGGGTAGAATAATAAAAGCTACAAAGAACAACATTTTAGACCCACCAGAAATTTATATAATCTCAAAATTCACACACAAAGAATACATAAGTGCTTGCTCAGAGAGACACATTAAGGCCATTAGTGTCATTTTAGAATGAATAATCTAAAGTTCAAATAGTTTGGTGATTGGCAAGTCCCATTGTTAATAAACACTGAAGATAGAAATTCCACCTGTTCGGTAGGGAAAAAATGTCAGGCTTTTCTGCCCTCCTGCCATCAGGCATAGATGATGGATCCTGGCGGTCCTGAATGCATGCCTGATGGTGGGCACCTGGAGTAGGTGTGGGCAGAGGTAGATGGGATTCACCTGGGCTGAGACTGGGCTTTTAAGGGCGGTGTCATGGGGACGCCAGAAGAAGCCGAATGAGAAGCCGAGAGAGAAGCAAAGAAGCAGAAGCAGAGATCACCCGTGAGGCCAGACAGAGTGAGGATTTGCTGGGGGCTGGGAAGACTTCCAGCCTCCCGGCCCCCCAGCACCCTTGCCTGCCATATGCCTGGTGAACCCCAATAACAGACCTGCAAAAAACCACTGAGGACTCTGACTCCTCCTTTACCCGGTCTGCTGGATCTTAGAAAACCTGCACTGTGGTCCATTCCTGACCCTACACCACCCATGTCTTCTTAATAAGAGTATCATAACCTTTTACTGTCCCACATGGCTTTCTTGGGTCACCTACTTCATGGGATCTTGGTTTATGGGTGTGCAGGAAGGAAGAGATGCTAGATGTGGTGTCTACCTCTAGACTTATAGGTCTGGAAGTCAGTGAGCAGTTGGGGCATTCTGACAGGTGGGGAGCCCTCTCACACCTTGGTCACCATTTTGTTGGTTCAGAAGCAGCATCAGAGAATGTTCCAAGAACTGTCCCTTTAGTACTCCTTGATACTTTTACTGTTCTCACAATTTGAAGGAAGGCTGGCATCATTTGAGGAAGGCAGATTTTTTCTGACTTTCAGGGTCCCAACTTGAAATAGGTTATGGAACCAAAATGCTAGTTGTTCTTTTCCTAAATTTCTTAGAACTCAAGCTCTGTCTCTGTTGGGTTAAGGGAGGATGCATGAGAGATTATTCTTTACTCTGTCTCACAGAAACCATGTATTGGTAACTACTCAAGTGAGTTAACTACTTGAATGGCAAAATTTCTCAGATTTTGTCTGTGTTTTTTAGCAAATATCCATTATCTTTAATGTTTTATCATGTAATGCTGACATTATCCACTCTAAAACAAAGATCAATCTGTTTTCTTCTTGGGAACCTCTTCTCTATTCTCTTTCCTAATCAATCCTACCTAGACATTGTTTGTTTTCTGGTTAGACACCTTAAAAGTTTTCCAAAAACTACAACTGAATACTCGGAATACATATATTCAGTTATATGAAATGTTAAACTTAGTTATATGATGTTGTTCCATATTAAATTAAGCAGTGTTTGTAAGGTTATATACCAAGTCTGTGCTTAGCTTCTAGTATATATTTGAAACCATGAACCTGGAACATTTCTTTGGTCTTCTTCATTCATTTTCTACTAAAAACTTAAAAGAATTCATCTGACAATTTATCATGCACTTTGAGATGCCACTAAACTAATTACTATCCCAAAATATTGCCTTGTTCTTTCATCACTGTTGAAATTTCTATGTATTTGCATCTTTTCTGACAATTAAATTGCAATCTTTTCAAGGCATTTTGTCCTTTTCAAATATAGGGTGATCGAAGTTTTTGATAACTACTCTAATGCTTTCTATGCTGCAGAATCAAATTGCCACAAATACCGAGGCTTTAACCAACACAAGTTGATTATTTTAAAGAGCAGTGGGTCAGGTATCTGACATAGGTTTCATTAGAGCAAAATCAAGGAGTTGCAAAGAGTCTTTGTGGAGAGTCTAGGAAAAAAGCATATTCCTTGCTCATTCATATGGTTGGCAGAATGCAGCTCTTCCTTGCTGTGGGGATATTGTCCTTGTTTCCTTGCTGACTTGCTCCCATCAACATCATTGACACATGTCCTTCCTTGATTTCTGTGGCATCTCTTTGAGTGACCTTTCTCCTGCCCTCTCCAGCTTTTAGAGCTTTGGGGGCCTCCCTGGTGGCATAGGGGTTAAGGCTCAGAGTTATCAACACTATGATCTGAGTTATCAACACTGAGATCTGACCAGAGAGATAATCCCACATGGCACAGCAGACTTCTCCTGTTTTGCCCACTGCTCCCTTTAGCAGCATGTTTCAATAAATCTGATGGTTCCACTCCCCAGTCTGTCTCTGGTAAATACTCTTACCATGCCCTGCACCTGCACCTCTGGCCTACACCCAAAGAAAAAAGAGCTTTTGTGATTACATTAGGTCCACCTGGAAAATCCAATATACTCTCCTTGGTTTAAGATCAATGATTTTCTACCTTTACTCCCTCTTTTCTAGGCAAGGAAACTTATTCACAAGTTTTAGAGATTAGGAGATGTATATATGGGGATGTGGGACCATGATCCTGCTTGACACAATCATCAACTGTGTGTAATTACAAGGATCAGATCCTATTTGTTGAGATCTGACATTCTATTTTAAGCAGTGACAAACTGCCTGTGAAATTCATATCAGCCACAGAACTGCCACTTTCTAAGGAAGTAACAAACTCCTAGCTACTGCATGTACAAGGAGAAACTACTTTTGATCCTTTAGGAACAAAGGCTATAACCGAAAAGCAGCCCACCGTCTACTCCATGTGACACTAATGAAATGTCTCCAGAGAACACTGCTCCTCACAATTGAAATCCTTTTCAGATTGAAGCTCTAAAATAGTACCAAACTCGTACTTCCTTATGATGATGTCTGAAGATATATTTTATCCAAATATCAAAAGTAAATATAATAAGGTAAGAAGAAGAGATTATTATCCTCATCATTTATTTTTACCCCGAATCTGACTATGCAGTCTGATACTGGATGTACCTCTTTTTTCTCTCCATTATCTCTTGGCTGGCTGCTCAGTCCCTTCTCTTGGTATAAAAACACATCTTTCCAAAAGAGCAGATTTTCTTATCACAAGGCAAAGACAAGAAGCAACTAACGAATTTTTCTGCATTCCCACTCAATCACAGGAAGGTTGGGGTGGAGGTGCTGTAAAATAAAACTAAGTTGGAAAAAGATGATTTTAATAAAACCAGCTCTCAGGGAAACCATAAAAAAGACTCCAATTGTTCTACAAGCGTTTCTTTCTAAGGCTCTGTGAGGCACAGTGCCAGCCACAAGCAGGGTTGACATGACAGGTAAACAAGCTGCCATAGACAATCGTGATAGTGAGCAGAGTGGGATCACATGGATCCCAAGAACGCTCTGGGGGTCCCTAAAAATCTAAGGGACTGCACTCAGATTGCCCTAAAAACTATGCAAATATTTTCTCCTGTTTAGGAGGAGGTCTCTTCATTTTGCTTGCTGTCTTACTACTCAGCAATCAAAAAAGACAACTCATACCATTTGCAGCAACATGGATGGATCTGGAAAGGCTTATGCTAAGCAGATATAAGCCAGGAGGAAAAAGATAAATACCAGATGGTGCCACTTACATGTGGAATATGAGAAGCTGAGCAAAGGATCAGGAAAAAGACAAAACTTGCAGGCTGACCATAGATTGAGGCATTCAGTAGGGGAGAGCCATAGAGAGGGGCCAGACAGGAGGGAAGAGCACAAGGGACTGCAGTAATGGATTGTGGAGGACTATAGGGGCTACACCTCAGGAAGAAATCAAATACTATCCAAAAATTAACAATGATGATAGAAATTTAATAATAATAATAATAATAATAATAATAAAGATGCACTGGCTCAGGCATGGGTAGCATTTCCCTGACTCTTATGTTTATCTATTCTCTAGTTTGATCGTTTAGGTGATTTGTCACTTTTCTTATGTTAGTATATAAAATCTTGTGTCATAGTATAGCTCTTGATCCTCTTAAACTAGGAAGCTTGTTTCTGCTTCCTACCTCATCTCTCTCACTTAAGTTTTATTGATATACCCTGTCTGAAGCAAGTAATTTGTTGTGATGCCTGATAAAATCTGAGCTTTAAACACCTTAGAGAACAGAACATGAGCAAAGAAGCAAAGACAGTTGTTTCTTTTATTAATAATAGAAAAAATAATAAAATATTGGAGTATGTTTATTTAAAAATATGTATTGGTCATTGGCATATTCCATACAGAGTTCCATATAAGCAGTTTTCCTCATCAACAAACTTGCAGCTTAGGAAAAAAAAAAACAGGCAAGTAAAATACTTATTAGCAGACATTGATATATTCTAAATTGGAGGCAGCATCACACAGAGGAGGGTCCAAAGAGTGTATTGAATAAAGACTTCCTGGAGAAAATGATCATTACTTTAAGTGTTTGTAGGGTAAAGAAAATATCAGGCTTTTCTGCCCTTCCGCCATCAGGATAGATGATGGATCCTTGTCCTGAATGCATGCCTGATGGCGGGCACCTGGAGTAGGGTGTGGGCATAGGTAGATGGGATTCAGCTGAGCTAAGACTGTGCTTTTTAAGGGCGGCGTCACGGGGGGGACGCCAGCAGCCCCAGCCAGCAGCAGCAGAACCTGAAGGAGAAGCCGAAGCAGAAGCAGAGAACGCCAGAGAGCCCAGATAGAGTGAAGACTTGCTGGGGGCTGGGAGGCCTGCCAGCCTCCCAGCCCCCCAGCCAGCACCCCTGCCTGCCATATGCCTGGTGAACCCCAAATAAAAAACCTGCAAAACTACTGAGGACTCTGACTCCTTTACCCGATCTGCATGGGATCAGAAAACCTGCCTTGTGCCCTGTCCTGCCCCTTACAATTGGCGTATGTCGGCAAGATCCATGCAGACGGGTATTGGAGCCCTCCGAAGACCTGGAGGGACTAAGGAGAACAGACTGTTTGCCTGTGATGACGCTGGAGGCACCATGGCGGCACAGAAGGTGGATACGGTCCGGAGCTGTGGGACGAGACCTCGCAGGGAGGAGACGCCCGAGAGGACCAGGCAATGACACCGGAAAGGACCAGCCAATGACACCGGAAAGGACCAGCCAATGACCCCTGAGGCAGCAGGCCGCTGCTGACGCAGGGAGAGGCCAATGGACATGGACTGATAAACTTGGACTGACAATGCCGCCAGAAGGCGGAGGACCTTGCAGGTTGATATGTTTTGGGACCCTGGGGGTGGAACAGTTTTGTTTGTAAACCCCAAGAGATGGGAATCTGGGGGTGGCCAGTGGGCCTTGATGGCCAAAAGCAGCCTGTGCATGCCCAGCAGCCAGGTGGAGGAGAAAAGCCAACTAAGAAGGCAAAAGCTGGTACTGATGATAAGTTGAGAAGCCCTGAGCGGCTGTTAAGCAGCCTGGGTATGCTGAAGAACTGTGAGTCTCGTAAAATCACCTGTGGGTGATGCCCTGCTCATTCTTGAGCGAGGGTGAGGAGCTGAGGAACCTGTCCTTGGGGGACGGGTGGGGAATGTGGCTTGGGGTGGAGCCCAAGCCAAATGCAGAGTTTGGATCCCCGACCCATGTGCTTGTGCAGTGGGTTGGCTTGAGTGCAGGGGTCTGCGAGTCGCATGGGTGGCCATGAAGGCCGAGTGTTGGAGTGACTGCAGACAGAAACCCTAAGGGTTGGCGATTACCCCCAACAGAATAAAATTGCCAATCCCAGAGCTAGTGCATCCTGGGGGTGGATGATGTGTGCGCCTTGTAGCCGAGACTACAGCCAGAGAAGGCCAGGAAGCCTGACGGCTCCTGGTGTGTTATAGCAGATGCCGTGAGTGATTCCCCTCCCTCGTATGAGCAGTGCCTTCGGCAGCAGATTTGGTGGCTCATCTGCTGGTACCAATAATTGTCTTTTGCACTTGGTTGGTGCCCTGCCTGGACTTATTTGTGTTCTGTTGTATTTTGTTATATTGTATTTTGTTATATTTGATGTATTTGCTTTTGTGGGCCATGGCTGCATTGTTTGTTTGCTTAGAAAATTGTATATGTATGTATAGACTGTATGGCAGAAAACCCTGAGGGGGTGGACTGTAGGGTAAAGAAAATATCAGGCTTTTCTGCCCTTCCGCCATCAGGATAGATGATGGATCCTTGTCCTGAATGCATGCCTGATGGCGGGCACCTGGAGTAGGGTGTGGGCATAGGTAGATGGGATTCAGCTGAGCTAAGACTGTGCTTTTTAAGGGCGGCGTCACGGGGGGGACGCCAGCAGCCCCAGCCAGCAGCAGCAGAACCTGAAGGAGAAGCCGAAGCAGAAGCAGAGAACGCCAGAGAGCCCAGATAGAGTGAAGACTTGCTGGGGGCTGGGAGGCCTGCCAGCCTCCCAGCCCCCCAGCCAGCACCCCTGCCTGCCATATGCCTGGTGAACCCCAAATAAAAAACCTGCAAAACTACTGAGGACTCTGACTCCTCCTTTACCCGATCTGCATGGGATCAGAAAACCTGCACTGTATCCAGTCCTGCCCTTACAGTGTTGAAGAACAAATGGAATTGCCAAGAATGTACAGATGAGACTGACATCTGAATCAGAGGCAATGAGGCAGGAAGTGTTGGAAGGGACAGCTGGAGAGACAGAGGAAACCAAGTCATAGGGAACTTAGTCGAAGATAACAAGAAGCACCGAGAAGGCTCTAATCAGAAAATACACATAGTCGCATTGGACACACACTGATTACACCAAACAAATGGAGCATGATGAATCAGTGGGAGAAAACCAGTTAACAGGGTCTCATGACAGTTGAGGAAAGAGATGGTAACTATGGTGAGAACACACCTGCAATGCATGGCAGGGCAAGGTAGAGTAGAGAGGGAGGGCCAGAGTGAGACCATGAAGAAAAGAGTGAAGTATTACTCCAGGTTCCTTCAATGTGTGGATAAATAGATGGCTGGTGACTGAATTAGCTTCCAATAACTCAAGGAAATGATAGTACTTAGCATGCATTGTGGTTAGGAAGAAAACAGTTTTAGTTAAACTTTCAAAGGATCAAGGTGTTCATGTAACAGGGTGGCCCCCAGGGACAGGGGAAGTTCCAGGTCCCCTGCCCCATCCAAGGGAGGGTGGAGCTAAGCAGGGAGGAGGAGCAGCTGGATTGGAGATTGGAGAAGGAAGAAGAAAGATGGAGCCCTGGAGCAGGTACAGGGAAGTACGTATGTTTTGTCTGGATGCGGCAGATGGCAGAACCCACTTAGAGTGGGCAGGTTTGGGGTTCCTAGGGTGCCCCTCTCCCTCTTCTGTAACATAAAGACCCAGGTTATCTGCAGTTAAGAGAGGTTACTATAAGATGAGAATCACACAGCAAATCCAGGAGTTTAAAATCCCAGGAGGCGTGGGCTTCCTGCAGGCTGTGTATCAGGCAGGGTTAGCCTTTCAGCAGTAAGAATTTATAGATCTGTACTCCATGGCCCTTCTCATTAACATCACCACCTTAGTCTCACAACCTCTCTATTTGCCATTTGCTACTAATAGGTTTTTCTACTCTATCCTGTGCATCATTTCTACATTCTAACACTTCTGCTTTTTGTGAATTTGATAAATAAAATATCTCCAAAGCCCTAGGAGTATGATGCTAGCTTTCTTTTCCCAAGACTCTAACACAGCAATTAGACACAGTGCAAGGAATTTTCGGTATCCCTTCAATATATTGTTTTTGTCCAATGGCAACAGGAAATAGTCACTGCTAAGAAGCCAGTTACATCCCATATGACCCAAGGTTAAGCCAAACTTTTCTCAAATATAGTTAGCAATTGAGTGATTTCATAAGGACTGTCAAATCAACAACCTTAATGCTAAGGTTCTAGGTCCCTAGAGAAATATCCTTTCCAAACTCTTAGGCAATTTCAAAACTATGAGTCTATGTGATCAGATTACCTTGATTCTATCTCATTTATACTATAAAATTTTTTCATACTAGTGCTATGTTTACATACATTAAAACAGAAAGGAAACAGGGACATTAATAAATGCATGCTTGTACATACCAAATCTTTAAGTTTAAGAATGTGTATATGAATATATATGCATATGTGTGCATGTGTGTGTTCTCCACAATTCACAAAACTAGCTTGGCAGATCAAATTTGAAAAGTTTGAAGAACATATTTTTTTAACTGATAATTGCAATGTCAGTAGAGAGGATGCATCCGCAGAATAAAAGACACAAGTCTGGGAAATGTAGCTAATTAACAGGCATATAATGCCTTGCACCTGTATTTTTCCTACAAAACTGATGCAAAAAATGTTTGTGGGTGTTTAAGTTATGATGTCTTTAGCATACTTATAAAACAAATGTATTTATTGTTAATTCTTTTTAAGTCTTAATAAAATCTAGGTATTTCTATAGCAACCCAGGTGTGTTACATGCTTTGATCTGTAACTACATCAAGCTTTTAGAAGAATACAATATAAAAGTACTGTAATTAGACAGCTCTGGATTGTTCTGACAATAGCTGGGTAAAATACTTTTTATTTAAATAGAGTGGTATGATTGTATCATAGATGAATGGCCCCTAACAATTTAGTCTGGAGAGGTAGAAATGATTGACTTTATATCACTTTTGAAGTGAGTATCTTTACTTTATAAAACACACACCCTCACATATACACAAAGAAACTGGAAGAAAATAAAGCACACTTTGTTGAGGTTGTTCTAAGGGGGAGATGGCATTATGAGTGATTCTTTTCTTCTTTATATTTTTCCATTTTTTTTGTTTTCCATATGTAGTACCTAATTTTTCTACTGATAAATCAGAGGAAATAACAAACAGTGACTTTACAAATTGGAAACCAAAGAGGACTAAATTCTCTTAGGCAGAGTTCCAGTGATTAAAGGAAAACTAAGTGACAAGATATCAGTATCCATTTCAGCATCCTCCTGTTTCTAACATTGCATATTGGCAACAAAGTGATATAGTGACTGAATGCCTTGGTAGTTTTGCATTTCATTGACCAATTTAATGTCTTCTTGGATCTAGTAATTTTTGCTTCCCTAATGAATGGAGTAAAAATAAGTAGGCTGAGAATACAGGGGCATGAAAATAGTTTATGCTTGCTTGAACATTATCTAGGACAAGTGCCTATGGCAAGTGAATCTCTACAAGCTGATTTATCCTATACCTAAAACTACCCACTCCCTTCTGTGTTGCAGTGGGAATCAGTGAGTCAACATCAGTCCTGTGAAATGCATCAGCAAATACGAATAACAATACTAGACAATATTTGAGGCATAAATATTCTGAAGGGCAATCTGGTTTCATTATTCTATTATTACATTTATATTTACATTATCTGATTATTTACAGATTTTGGTCATGTAGAGTTACTATATCAATATTTCAGTAATTTGATCAATTTTAGTAGGCTTGATCAAATACTTAAGAGAAACTCATTTTTTTAATTTCTGCTGTTAACAAAGCATTTTAATACTTCTTCTAGGGAAAGTCTAGTGTTGGCAAACTACTTCAATTTCTGTTTGTCTTTGAAGGCCCTTATTCCACCCTTATATCTGAAGGGAATTCTAGTATGATATACTATTCATGGCTGTCAAATTTATTTTTAAATAATTTGAATACATCATTAGATTATCTTTTTTTTAAGATTTATTTATTTATTTATTTATACACGCACTAAGTCCAGTCAGAAGCGCGGGAGGGTGAGAAAATTCACCAGAGCTAGAACAGGCAGATAGACGAAATACACTGCTGAGGGGTGCAGCAGGTGCGGCAGGAGAGGTCTGCCTGCCATGTGACCCTCGCCGCTGCCCGGGGATTGAACCAGTGCTGCAGAGGCTGCGGGCAGCTTCACAACACAGTGCTCACCCGCTGCGCCACCAGGGGAGACCCTGGATTATCTCATTACTCATACGATTTCCTCAGAGAAGATGATGTAAGCCTGATGGAAGTACCATTATATATTACCTGCTTTTTTTCCCCCCAACAACTTTGATAATTCTCTTTTTTTTGTCTTGAACTATTGGCAATTTTATAACTACGTATATTGGTGTAGATCGCATTACATTTAAATAACTAGGGATTATTGCGTTTGATTTTAGCTTCATGAATTTGGGTTTTTTATTTATATATATTTTACATTATTGTTCATTTTTAGACAGTATTTGCTTCCCCCCACCCCCTCAGGTGTAGTCCCCATAGAGTTTCCTTCCCCAATGTGCCCGTGCACCATCACCTCAGTCCCCTGTGCTCCTCCCTCCCTCCCTCTGATCCCTCTCCAGCCTCCTCCCCTACAGGATGTCCCCTGGTTTATAATTATCTGTATTTGTTTTGTTTGTTGTGTTTTGTATTCTTATTATTTTTCCCCCTTATGTCTTATTTGGTTCTCCTATATTCCTCCTGAATTTGTATATTAAATTCATTCCAAATTTTGGGAAGTTTCCTCTATTACTTCCCTGTATAATTTTCTGCTGCTGTTGTTCTCTCTTCCACTTTGGGGTATCCTTAAGTTGCATTTCCTAATGAAGTTGGATAGTTCCCAAAGTGTTTCTTCATTTTCTTCTTTGTATTTGTTTCTTCTTCCAACTCTGCCTTTTGTGTATTAATACCTTTGAGATCACTGGCTCAATCTTCCATTTTGTCTGTTTCCATCTCTTTCTGAAGATTTTTTTTTTTAATCTTCTCTACTGATCATTTCACATCCTGCATCTCCATAATTTCTTCTTTAATTTTCAATCTGTATTTCTGTACATTCATTGCATTTGTCATGACATTCACTGCTTTTCTGAATTTTGCAAGTCATATATCTGACAAGGGGCTGATAATCAAGATCTACAAAGTATACAGGCAAACAAAAAAAGAAAACAAATAATTAAAAAAAAAATAGCGAGACGAGCCTCCCTGGTGGTGCAAGGGGTTAAATCTCAGCACTATGAAACTATTGGCAGACACTGTAGCTGAGTTTGATCCCCAGCCAGGGAGCTAACCCACATGGCTCAGCAGACCTCTCCTGTCTTGCCCACTGCTCCCCTCAGCAGTGTATTTCAGTAGATCCACCTGTTCTGCTCCCCAATTTATCTCTGGTGAATCCTCTCACCAGCCCCCACTCAGCCCCAGTCCTCTGGCCTGCACCCCAGCTCATGTATGCATAAATAAATATAATAAATCTTCAAAAAAATAGGCAGAATAAATATACAATTCTCCAAAGAGGACATACAAATGGCCAATAGGCCCATCATTTATCATCAGGGAAATACAAATCAAAACCACAGTGTTATCACACCTCATACCTGTGAAATGACCCATATCAACAAGACTGTTCTGATCTCTATGGAAAATAGTTTCACAAAATAATAAAAACAGATCTATCATATGATTCAACCATCCTCATCCTAGATATCTGCCTGAAGAATGAAAAAAAAAAAAAAACACTAATTGGAAGGGATCTTTGCATGCCTGTGTTCACTGTTGCACTATTAGAAATAGCCAAGTTATGGAAAATAACATTAAATGCCCAAGGACAGATGAGTGGATTAGGAAGATGTGGTATATATACACAATGGGACTATACTTGCTATAAAAAATGATCTGGATTAAACTGGAGGGGATAATGTTAAACCAATTAAGTCAGAAGGGGAAAAAAACAACAAATAATAGTTATTTTCACTTGTATGTGGAATTACAGAGAAACAGAATAAAGGGTTAAGTCTGAAAGACTGACTTCAGAACTGAGGCTACATGTGGGGGAGGTGAGGAACTAATGGACTGTCATGGAGGACTGTGAGTGCCTTGATTGTTGATGCGGTGTTGTAACATATATCTGAAGAGGTGTGACCCTATACCTCAGAATCACATACAGTGCTCTAAACTAGTGTTACTTCACTATTAAAAAATATAGTATTTTCACCATTTTCTCCTTTGAATTTAGAAAAGCTATATTGTGACATTAACTCAGAAAAAAATATTTGGTATGTATTTGAAGATGGCAGATGTCTTTTGTTTTTGTTTTCCTAGCATTACTCTGTTGTTTTGATGTAACAGTGGTCTCTAACATTTCATAATAGTTTATGACTACAGCTTTATACTCTGACATAGATATATGCCATTATGATCACGACCCAAACTCTAGTTCCCATTTATGACAGTACAATTGACCCCCTTAATATCATTTACATACCAACTCCCAGACCCCACGCCCTCTTGTAATTACCAATTTGTTTGATTTTGTATATTAGTTTGCTTTATTTTCAACATGAGTAGGAGCATATGGTGTTTGCCTTTCTCTATCTGATTTATTTCACTTTTTTAATGCCTTCCAATTTCATCCATGTTGCCACAAGACACAATTTCATCTATTTTATCAGTAGTATTCCATTATGTGTGTGTGTGTATATATATATACACACTATATGTGTTATATATATATAATATTTATTAGAGTCTGTGTGACCTGAAGTCTATGATATATTTGAAGTACCAAAACATTTAACATTAGAATTTTCAATCAAATATTTTACTGTTGAAATATATGGAAATGTCTAACACCTGTGAAGAATGAATTTTTTCACACCTGTCATAGACTTTTCCTCCTGTGTTCTGTATTGTCTTCATTGAGTTCATGTGATTATTTCAGGGACTTCTTATTTATATTGTTCTGATGTAGTCTCTAAGCTCATTTATTTCTCAGTTTCTATCAATTAACCTATGATGAAATTCACTTGCATAAAATAAGAAAACAGCAGGCATGAAAGGCAAGAGTTTTACAGTTGTCTTGCTATCTCTGCAGGAATAAGGATTCTTCAGATAGTAACATTTCAATGATAGAAGAATATACTGCATAAAATTTTCCTTTCAGATCATTGATCTTAGTCACTATTTCACACAGATCATTGTAAGGTAATTTCAATTGCAATGAACCTGATAAACAAAATCTGGTGATACAAAAAATTGCTTTCTGATTATGTTACTTTCAAGTTATTTAATGTATACTGATCAGTACATGCACATTACATTTCATTTTATTTCAAAGTAAGTTTAGTTCATATTTGTGTTGAAATAAATAAATAACAATAACAAATAAGGTCATGATCAGTGGAAAATATCAATTAAGCATTTTAGGTTCTCCTTGATATCTGACACAGATGAATTCACAGTACTGAAATTTGGGCAGGTGTTTATACAGATAAAGTCTGCACGAGGATGTGATTGCAAATACATATTCATAGTGGTGTATGCTGGATAGAATTAATTCTGTTAAGTAAATTCATTAGGTAAAAGTGTACTTCCTCACATTTCTTATTGGATCATGTAATTCTTGTAAAAAGAAGCTAAAAATATTCCTCTATCAAGTAGACATGATCTAACTATATTTAAAAATAAATACAAGGCCTCCCTGGTGGCACAAGGGATTAAGATACAACCTATGAAGCAATCTGCAGCCACTGCAGCATAAATTCAACCCCAAGCCAGGGAGCCACCCACATGGTGCAGCAGACCTCTGCTCACTCATCTGCTGCTCCCCTCAGCAGTGTATTTCAGTGGATCTGCCTGTACTGCTCCCTACTCTGTCTCTGGTGTATCCTCCCACCACCCACGCCTCTGGCTTGTACCTTAGTTCTTATATGCATAAATAAATAAATCTTAAAAAAAGGGAAAAATACAAATAAATACAAATAAATATAAAATATAATTTTATAGTTATTATTTTATAATTTTATTTAAATAAAATATAATTTTATTAACTAGTTCTATATTAATCCCTCTCTCTCTACAAAATATAATATTTGGATATATTTCATAAGTTAATTTTCAAAACCACCAATACTATTTAGGATGATTATTTAATATATGAAGTATAGGATACGACTGCCTTCTTAACTAAAAACAGATACCTTGTTTACCTATGTTATTGGCTGACAAATATTTCTCATTATAATTGTAAGATATACCAAGTCAATAAAATATATAAATCCCATGTCACATATAGATTACTGATTTTGAGTTCAGAGTCTGAATAGAAAGCAGGGTGTCTGGGTTCAAAACATCATGGCATCCTTATTGTTGGTCACCAGAGAGGAAGTTTGGGGCATGTATGAAACAGGAAGGGGGTTATCTGTATGGTAGTGGATGGAAACTAGATTTGGGTAGTGGTAATGATAAGATATATACCGATATTGAACTATAATGCTGTATACTTGAAACATAAATATTGTAAAAATGCCTACTTCAATCAATTTTGTTTTTAAGATTTATTTTTTTATTTATACAAGAGATGGGGTGCAGGCTAGAAGCACAGGAGGGTGAGAGGATTCACCAGAGACAGATGTACTGAAATACACTGCTGAGGGGAGCAGCGGGTGAGACAGGAGAGGTCTGCAATGCCATGTGGGTATCTCCCTGGCCAGCTGGGAATCAAACCCATGCCACAGAGGCTGCAGATAGCTTCACAGTGATGCACTCAACCGCTGGGCCACCGGGGAGGCCCTCAATCAACTTTTGTAAAAGGACATATCAAACACAAACAATCTGGTTGCATTATTTACTAGCTATGTGAAATCAGGAACTTGATCTCCATGAAATTTTTTTTTTATCTGTAAACTATGGATTAGTGAATGTGCATACCGCATGTAGAAAAATTATTTAATACAAATAACATTTGAAGTTGGTAATCAACATATATCCTTACATTGCAGTAAAAAAAGTTTAATCTGTGGTGAGTTGATTTGCATTTCACAACAGTATATTTCAGCAATTTAAAATCATCTTATACCTATTCTGAGGCTGAGGAAACAGTAAATACACTTCCAGGTTTCGCTCTGTCCAAGAAAGAATATCAAAGCACAGGAAAGGAGAAGGTTACTAGTATCTCTTTCATACTAAAATGGAACTGGAAAATCAGTATAAATCAATAATTTTAATATAGAGCTAGAAACAAATATAGGAAAGCATCCATAAACGTGTGAGTGTTGATTTGTGTATCTGTTATTCCAGTAATAATGAACACGCATAAAGTACTGATCCAGGTTCCTAAATATCATTCTTCACTCAAAGGAGATTAACTGGATAAAAGATTGATTCTTAAACAGGGGTGGGAAACATTAAAGATGAGCCTTGAATAATCTGCAATATCAAAAAATAAGGAGATATTTCAGAATAGTAGAGATATTTCGAAAGGACACAAGGGCCAACTTGATGTGGACTCCACTGGCAATAAGTGGAAAATTGGATGATCATACTAGCTCATAGTAACAATATGCTATAAAACATATGAATAAATAAGAATCAATAAGCCTACAGTAATATGAATAAACAAATGGGGACTAATAAAAAGTGCATCCCTTTAGTAGAATGCAAGTTAGTAGAAGAAATAGAAAGAAAACTTTGCATTTAGAAATAACACAGTAATTGCCTTCGGCAAGAAAAGTCAAAGGATGCAAAACTTTAAGGAAGTTTGTGAGAAAAGAGAGTCAAAGTGTGCCCTTTACTTTGTATGTCCCTTACTTGTTGCCTTAATCAAATAACCAAAGTGACCACCAGCACTCAAGGGGTAAGTAGACATTAAGCACTTCCTTATGTTGCATTGTGAAGGACACAAAATCACTTCCATACTATCACTACTAAAAGCATATATGCAGACCTTAATCAGGAGAAAATCTTAGATAAACCCACATGGAGGACTATAAAATAACTGCGCTGCACTTCTTAAAAAATGCCAAGTCCATGAAAGACAAAGAAGGGTGGAGATACTGTAGATAAATGATGCCAAAATAGACATGACAAGTAAAAGTAATGCACGATTGTGGATTGGATGGATCCAGGACCAGAATTTTTTTTCCCACTCTAAAGACATTAGCAGAATAATCATTAAAATTTGAATACAGTCTAAATTTGATGATATCATATCTAAATCAATTTCCTAGGATAATCATCATATGGTTTTCTAAGAAAATGTCCTTTCGAGAAATAATCATTACAATGTATTTGGTGCTAGGGAGGAATCATCATTATTAAACAGTTAAAAACAAACAAACAAACAACTATGCAGGGCCTCCCTGGTGGCTCAAGGGGTTAAGTTGCAGCACTATGAAGCTCTCTACAGCCACTGTAGCACAAGTTCAATGCCCAGCCAGGGAGCTGACCCACATGGCACAGCAGACCTTTCCTGTCTTGTCAGCTGCTCCCCTCAGCAGTGTATTTCAGTCATTCCACCTGTTCTGTTTCCCCCTCTGTCTGGTGAATCCTCTCACCGCCCCCCCACCCCAACCCCTCACCTCTGGCCTATACTCCAGTTCTTGTATGCATAAATAAATAAATCTTTAAAAAAAAAAACTATGCATGTGTATATATACGAGTGCATGAGCGTTCACGAGTAGTGAAAGAATCTGGGAGAAGGGTTTATAGCATTTTTTTTTGGTAAATAATTTTATAAATTTCCTATCTAAAATTATTTCAAATTCAACATTTTAAATGTCTTAAAGTATTTTCAGGGATATCTGTATCCCTGCACACACACTGTTTGATGCTTCCTAACTTCTGCTTTTCAAGGGGTAGGAAGAGTTCTCTGCTTTCTGTTTCTGTATAAATTATTAATTGATTTTCATTGTTTCCCTTATAGTATGATAGAGGATAAATAGGTCATTTGCTATCAAAGTACAAAAATTCTGGTTATAATCCCCCCCCCCATCCTATTGAAGACAGGGAAATAAATTTAGTTTCTTAAAGCATCTAAAACCAAGTATAAGTGCAGAATCTGTCTCTAGAATCCATCTCTATCCACTCTAACTCCAATAAAATTTCTGATTCTCCAAATGTAAAAGATAAAATAAAAAACCGCTATGCAAATTCGATGCTAAATTTGGAAAAGAAAAAAAATCAATATTTTCAGTGTGAAAAACACTGTCTCAAAATGACATTTTACCATATGATGTACTTTTCAAGAATTCACTTTTCAGTAAGATAATTTAAAGTTCTAGACTATGTGATATGTATTCAACAAGCTGTTGTGACTAAAAAATTCATTTGATTTTGAAAATTTTGTCTCAAAAATTTCCAAGAATATTAGTAAAATAAATTATAGTATATTTATATCCTGGAATATAATAGGTCATTAAAAAATGTCATAATAACTCATGTATATATTGATATAGAACTCTGTACAAAATTTATTAAAAAGAAATAGGGACATTAACATAAATGACATGAATATATTTATGTAAAGGTGCATTTACAAATGAAAAACATTCTGGAAGAAATTTCCTATGTTAATAGTAGTATTTCACCTTCACATGTGTTTTATTTAGTGTGATGATTTTCTACCTGAACATGAAATTTCAATAGAATCTGAACAAAATCATTTAAAAGCCAATTAAAAAACATCAACATATGAATTTCCATATAATAAGAGTGAAAATTTATTATAGGTTTGATTTTATTAAATTTACTGTATTCCATGTTTTTCTATGAATTATTTATTTGAACACTGAAGGCTTTGCATTTTTAAGAAATACAATTAATGTTCCTAGAATGTGATTGAAAGACACTTCCAGATGGGACACAGATAGATGCTTAGAATCAAGAAGAGAAAATAAGGTGAAAGGGAAATAAATATAAACTTCACTTATTTTAAAATACTGTCAACCCCCACATCTAGAAATTGTAACAATCAAGATTCTATATCAATCTTAGGCATTTAGATACATATCTGAATACAAAAGAGTACTTTTATTTAATTATCTTAGAATTTCTGTTTGGATCACTTGGTTTTGGAGAACATGCAAATTATTTTTCCAGCTCTATCATTTTTATGATGACTTGGAGTCATTATCTTTGACCTATATAATTTAGATACTTTGCTCTATCCTCTTGACCTTTACTAATTTCTGTCAAAATGTCTCAAACATGTGATTATTTGAACGCTTAATTTGTTCTGTCTGAATAATAATTCTTAACAAAGGTGTAGAAATATGAAAGAAAGAAAGAAATCTTTATCTTACCTTTATCTTGTGTTTAATATTCCATACCCTTTCAATTATCTTAATGAGGACTGGTGTGTTACACAAGCATTAAATGGCCAAGAGAAGATTTGAACCTCTGACTAAAAAGTCAGGTTATTTTCAACACCATTCTTCAAAACTATATGTATTATAGGAATACTATAACCACTGATATTTTCACAGATTCCATCCCATCTCCATAATGAACAGATCTTACACAACAAAAATTACAGCTCCCAACATGTCATGAAGATGACTTCCTGAATAGGGAGATGCTGGAAACTAGAGATGGAGCTAAACAGCCATGCTTGGCTTATAAATAAATACATGCATGCTTGGACTCTCTTCATCATTATCAGAGTTGTAGTCCTGGTACTGCTAGAAGGAGACACAAGGAGGACAGACATGTAACACGTAGAGATACATAGAAATGAAACATGAGTGAGATAATTGTAGGAAGGTGCTTCCGGTCATTGGAGTAGGGTTCTTTTGCCTTTGTGTGCAGACAGCCTGACCCTTTGAGAGCATGGACCTACTAACAGTTTGGGGCCCCTCAGTACCCCCATGACATGCTAACATAAGGGAATCACAAACTTCTTTTTTCAATTTTTATTTTTTTACTTTTGAGGAATAATTGACAAATATAATTGTACAAATATATAGTGTGATAAAAATGTATAGTATGATTATACACAAACACATACATATTGTTGAATAATTACCTGGATCAAGAAAATTAACATATTTATTATATCTCATCGTTAAGTTTTTGAGAGGGAGATGAAAATGCTTAGTATTTAATATTAGCAACTATCAAGGACACAATTCAGAAATATAAGCATTTTCTCAAGTCTTCAGCTTGTATCCATGCTGTACATTAAATAATCAGAAATTGTTCCTTTAATAATTCAAAGATTGTGTTTACTCTCAATACACATCTCCTCATTTCTCCCACCACTAGCACATAACAACCACTATTCTACTTTGTTTCTTTGAGTTCAGTTTTTTAACTTTCACATATACATGGTACCATACAGTAATTTTCTTCCTCTGTCTAGCTTATTTCATTTAGTACAATGCCCTCAGGGTCCATCGATGTTGTCACAAGTGGAAAGATTTCCTTCTTGTTTATGGCTGAATAATGTTCCTATTTATATACAATCATATTTTCTTTGGCCATTTATTCTTCTCTTGAATGACATTTAAGTTGTTTCCATGTCTAGGCTATTGTGAATAATGCTGCAATAAACATGAGTATGCTGATATCTCTTCAAGACAGTGATTTCATTTCCTTTAGCTATTTACCCAAGAGTGGAATTACTGGGTCCTAGGGTAGTTATAATTTTAATTTTTTGAGAACCTGCCATAGTTTTGTATAATGTGTGAACCAATTCACATTTCCACTAATAGTATAACATTGTTCCCTTTTCCCCAACAATTTTTATCTCTTGTTAATTTTATAATAGTTATCTAAACAGGTGTGAGGTTGACAATGATTGTGCTTTTAATTTGAATTCCCCTTATAATTAGCAAGGGTGAAAACATTTTTAATATCTATTGGCCATTGGTATATCTTATTTGGGAAAATGTCTATTCAGAACATTGGGCCATTTTCAAAAAAAAAATATTTACCATTGATTTATAACACTAAATAAGTTTCAGGATTACAGCTTGATAAATGTATATAAATGAGTGGGTGCATCCATCAACAAATTTCTAGGACCATTTCACTATCAAATTGTCCAACTCTACCCATTCCTTCCATGTCCCTACCCCTCTGATAAACAATATTTTTGTTGTCAGAGTATAGGGCTGTTTTTGTTGGATACTGCTTTGTTTCTTTATATTCTATATGAGTTAACTCATCCAGTATTTATTTTTCACTTTCACTTATTTCACTTAAACAGGTCTAATTGTATCCATTTGTTTCAAATGATTTTTTTTTTTTTTTTTTACAGCTGAGTAGTATTTCATCATGCATACATAACCACATCTTTATACACTCATCCCTGGCTGGGCATTTAGGTTGTTTCCATTGGTTGTCATGAATAGTGCTGCTATGATTATTGGGGTGTATATATCTTTTCAAATTAGTGTTTATATATTTTTTTGATAACTACTAGAAGTGGAAGTGCTGGATCACACAGTAGTTTTATTTTTAAAATTTTGAGGAAACTCTATTCTGTTCTACATAGAGGCTGTACCAGATTACATTAGATCAATACTGTACTAGGATTCCTTTGTCTCCATACCCATGCCAAAAAGTCTCATTTTAAGTGTTAAGAAAACAGTCCATTCTCACAGGTGTGAGGTGATTTCACACTGTGGTTTGATTTTCATTTCCTTAAAAATAAGAGAGAATGAGCATTTTTATGTCCTATTGACTTTGTCCATTTTAATTGGATTTAATTGCTTTTTTACTATTAAAGAGTGAGTTCTTTTTTTTTCTCCTCAAGAGCTGTTTATTTATTCACTTATTTTTTAAATAATAAATTTTATTTTTATATTCCCCATACAATTGCATCCCCCCCATTCTGACCCAATCCCTCCGCTCCCGCCCCTCACCCCCCAAAAAGTGTCTCTGGTTCAGTTTTTTGTTGATTTTGATTTTCACTTTCTTATAGTTATTCATTTTCCTGGTCCCTTATTTAAGTTTTCTAGATTCCTGCTATGAGTGAGAACATCCGGTATTTTTCCCTTTCTTTCTGGCTTATTTCGCTGAGCATGATTCCTTCCAACACCATCCATGTTACTACAAATTGCATGTGTTTATCTTTTTTGAATGCTGAGTAATATTCCATGGTATATATGTACCACATCTTCTTGATCCAGTCATCTATTTTTGGGCATTTGGGTTGTCTCCAAAGCTTAGCTATTGTAAATAGTGCTGCTATAAACATAGGGGTGCAGGTGTTCTTTGGAATTGATGTTTCTGTGTCCTTTGGGTAAATACCTAGGAGTGGAATTGCTGGATCATATGGAAGCTCTATGTTTAGTAGGTCCAGAAATCTCCACACAGCTCTCCATAGTGGTTGGACCAGTTTGCATTCCCACCAACAGTGCAGAAGAGTTCCTTTTTCTCCACACCCTTGCCAACATTTGTTGTTGCTAGTTTTTTTTAATATGTGCCATTCTCTGGTGTAAGATGGTATCTCATGGTAGTTTTGATTTGCATTTCCCTGATTACAAGTGATGTTGAACATTTTTTCATATGCCTGTTGGCCATTTGCATTTCCTCTTCAGTAAAGAGTGAGTTTTATAGATATTTTGGATATTAATGCTTCATTAGCTATAAGGTGTGTATGTATTTCCCTCCATCTGCATTTTACATTTTTAATTTAGTGTTTATTTCCTTTACAGTACAGAAGCTATTTCATTTGATGCAGTCCTGTTTACTTATTTTTAACTTTTGTTGCCTGAGCCTTTGTTGTGTTACCCAAAAATCACTGTCCTCAAATTTCCAAAGTTCACCAAACCAGAAGCTATCTGAACCCATTATTTTTGTTTTTTAACAAAGGATCATTTACAAAGGCATGAATAATTAAGCCATTGGCTACTGGCAATGGAGTCAACAACCTACAATTCCTCTCTTTTCCCTTCTCTTGAAGACAAGACATTGGAATGAAAATTCCAAACCTACTGTCAAAGGTATGGTTCCTCTGACAACCACTCCCAGTCTTACATGACCTAAAACCTTCCCAAAGGTGCTTCATTAACATATCAAATGGAACCTTTGTCTCTCTCACCACTCAGAAAATCCCAGGACTTTTAGGAACTTTGCAATGAATAGGAGGGCCCACCAAATATGTATTTCTATTATAAACCATAATATTCCACATAAATTTGTTCTTTCCAAATTATTCAAAGAAAGCATAAAGACATTGAGAAAGTTAAGTAATGGTTTTATACACAACAGGTTTTTGTGAAACATCTCTATTTCAGTATTGTTTCCTTGTAACTTTGATGAGAAAAAAAAATCAATTTCTGTTCAAAGTTACCATTTGTGTGGAATTTGCAGTCTCCTCATATCTGGGTGGGTTTTTTCCAGGTATACTCGGCTTGCCTCCCACTTCTCCAAGATGCATACATTAGGTTCATTGTCATGTCTCAGTTGCCAGAGTCTGAGTGGAGTGTATGTGTAAGTGCATACAATGGAGATGCATCCAGTCAAGGGGGGAGCTCCCACCTTACACTCTGAGTTGCCAGTATAGATCACAGCCACCTAAGCCCCTAAACTGGAATATGAAGGATGGAAAATGACTGGCTGATGAACGAATACAAATGATAGCTTAATTAGAGGTTTTATTTGTTTTTTTTTACTTAGAAATTTGGTGGGTTTTTCTGACCAGAAATATGCCTTCAAATCTTAACTGTTTTTATTAACCAGAGCTTGGTAAAATTGGTTCTGTTATGTGGCATCTTGCTTAAAAAGCTGCAGTTTCTAGGAATCCATCCACGGTATATAATGAAGATTTACCATAAGGAAATTTAAATCCTTTGCAACATTTTGATAATTATTCCATATAATCTCAAATAGCTTAACTATTTTATTGTGAAATGCTTTCGTCTATGAAATAATTACTTCTGCAATTTATTTCTGCATTTAAATACTCACATTGTATACATACTCTAATAGCTTGCTTATAAAACTATCTTAATTCCTCCAGCAATATGTGAACATGCTCACTAATTTAGGACTGAGGAACTTCTCATATCTGCAGTCCTTGACATTTTAATAGACAAATTCCATTTGTTTAATACAGGTAATGGGCTAGTTTCTATAGGACTCTTGCTAGTATAATAATAAACCCTAAAACTTCTATTCTCTTTTGAGGAAAGAACTGCTTCCATTGAAGACCTGTTCTTTCTTCTGTTCATATTCACTGGGACAGAGTGAATGTCTAAATGAATGGAAGTGTCCATGTTATGACACCCCAAGATCACTGACCCATTCAAGAAAATCCCAGACACTTTCAAATAAAAGAGTAAACTGTCATAATGAACATGGCACATTGAGTGGGACAATGAAAATTAAAATTCCATTCCTTATTGGCGCTTTCTTTTGAATGCTCTGAGTATCACTTAGATTTTTTCCTAAACAAGACTGGGACTCACCAGGTCACCACCACATGCAGACTTGACATGAGATTAGGTAACATAGCATTCTAAACATAACTACCCAGAGAGTCGGATCTTTGAGATTTCTTTATAGGGACTTGGCGAAAACAAAACAATCTTTGAAGACTATAAACACATTTTCAAAAAAAAAAAAATTCATTACTTGTTCTATTATCTTAAAAATAAAAAAAAAAAAGGAAGACACTATGGACTCTTTTGCAGTAATGGGTTATTTGCTCAAGCCTAAGAGGGACAACTTAAAGCAGGCATCCTTTGTTAGTTCACACAGAAGAAAGGAAGTCCTTCCTTTAGATTTGTATTTGTGTTCATAGATAGATTCAAAGTCGGGTCCTCTATAAGATTGTGCATAGTTTAGAAAACAAACGTACAGTTCTTTTTTCATGCAGTTATAAAAACAAAAATGCAAACCACAAACTAATAATTTTGAGGATTAATGGAAACTGAACTGAGCTCCAATGTACCATTCTGTCATTTAAGATTATTCATATCACCCAAGATTAATAAGCAACACGAAGGCCATTTCATTCAAGTTTGTAAAATAAAAACAAAAAAGCAAACTGAAAAAAAAAAAGATCTCTATTAGGTCAATAATCCCAAAATAAGCATACTATTGTCATAAAATTTTAATGTTGCCACTAATTGCTATTTTCTGAATAATGAGAAATACTAGACATCTGAAAATATTTTATTATATTAGTTAATTTTAGAATATTTGCTATATATTTATAAAGAAATTTGCATTTATACCATACATAGCTTTCTTATGATTTTCAGAATTCCACTGAAACATTTATCCCATTTGAGTACATTTTAATGAGGTTGAACAACAGAAAATGAAAGAGCTCAATAGCTAGTGAATATTCTATGCAATCTTATCATAGTGAATGGGACCAATATTGCAGGAACAAACAAAAGACAAGAACACTACTTAAAATTCCAGATAGAATGGTATGGTCTAGAGATTTTCTCTTTACCTTTTGAGAGATTTATCTTGTTTCTTAATCTTATCTAGTAAAATGCCCTACTTGACCTGCAAACCTCGATCAACTAAACTAGCTCAGTGTGGGTAATTCATTTGTATAAGTAAGTACCTGTCATTCACAAATACAGTGATTCATTATGATTAAAGTAGATAATAGCACTTAGTGTAATGGAGAGATACCAGCTGAGAAGGGGAAGTGAAGCCCTTCAAATGGCTGTCAGTCTCTATGGTCTTTGTGAAATTCCATAAAAACTGCTAATCTCTTGATGTCACACTTGCATGATATCAAACATCAAATAAAATTTTATGAATAAATGAACATCACTATTAATTTCTCCAGTATATATTTTTAACTGTGAAAACCTATCATATCAAATCTTCTTGAAGAGAGTAAACTATAATCAGTGCAGATTTACATAATCTGTAAGTCTTAAATCAACATTTTTCAGATTGCATTATACAGACAACAGAATCCACTTGGTTACTTATTAAAAATATGTATCATTCTTCCTTACTACCTATGCATCAAATCATAATTTCTGAGACTAGAACCAGTATTTTTGCTAAACCTTGAGGTACACACTTAAATACTTAAGATTCAAAAATGTCTGAAAGATGGTTCTCATTAATAGCTGTCCCGGGGCCTCCCTTGTGGTGCAGCGGATGAGCGCTGGGTTGCGAAGCTGCCCGCAGCCATGCAGCACTGGTTCGATCCTCGGCTGCTCCCTGGCCACAGGAGGAGGGTCCCACATGGCGTGCATACCTCTCCTGCCGCCCGCTGCTCCCCTCAGCAGTGTACTTCGGTCCTTCTGCCTGCTCTGCTCCCTGCTCTGGCTCTGGTGAATTCTCTCACCCTCCTGCGCTTCTGACTGTACCCAGTGCTTATATAAATAAACAAACAAACAAACAAATAAATAAATAAATCTTTAAAAAAAAATAGCTGTCCCTTCCATCATTCAATAATGGGATTTAGAGAAATCCCCAGAAATTATGAAGCACAAAGCTATCTTCTCTCACAGCTCCAAATTATTTGCGTGCAATTTTTCATTCACTCTCTACAGAGTATGGATAAGTACCACTTGTATCTCCTTCAAGAGACCCTGGTGTTGGAATAAAGTTGACTAATGGCCCATCTGCTGTCCCTCTGGATCCACTATCTGGTTAACACTGAGGTCACATGTCCCCTGAAGGCTGTGTCTAGAGGGAACAAAGCAAGCCTATTGTTGCAGGTTAAAGCAACTGTCTCAAAGGATCCCCAATTCAGCATTTGGCTGAAAAATTTCAGATCTGCCCCTTCGTCTGAGATACTTTCTAGCCACCCCTCCTTCACGACCATGTTCCTTCTACAGGTGTCAAAAGTACACTGAGGTCTTCTGGATTTCTCCTTCTTTTTCCCTTATTTCTTCCTCAGATATTTATCTTAATGAATCTCTCTTATAAATTCTATTGTACTTAGAGCCTTTTTCCCAAAGGAAATCACATATAGATATATACACACTCAATATAATCTATGTGTATTGTATGTAATGCACATAGGACAATTTCTTTTGAAATACATTATATTCATTTAAGCAATTTGTCCAAGTTACCACAAGTCAAAGAGTGGAGACAAACATCAAATCTTCTAACATCTGACTTCTAAGTCTCTAAGTCCACACTTTCTTCATTAGACAATGTTGCTTCTTCCTTGTGAGCACTGATCTTGCATTTAAGTTGACACTTAAATACTCTTCACAATAAATACAATCCTAAGATTTCAGCACCTGAAAATGACTTCCTAAGAATGAGTCGCTGCATTTCAAAATCAATGACAAGTGAAAGTAAACTATTTTATTTTCTATTTGACCTTGATTCATCTTTCTTCACCAGAAGCACTACAATCCATGATAGATTTTTGAGTTTCTAGAACATTAGGAAAAATGTCCTGTGTATGTCTGAGTATTTCTATAGTATTCCACAATCTTAAATGCAGGTTAATTGATTACAGAAGGAAGGAAGAAGGGACCTATGGAATTTAAGGACAATTGCAAGAAGTCAAGATCAATGCACAGAGCAGATTCTGAGAGAGGCAGACTTTCAATCTGCAATCCTTGTAGAGGTGAAGGGCAGGATTTTTGATGGAAAAATCTCTCTGTGATGGCTAATTCTGTGGTTGGACTCTGCAGAGTCAAAATGACAACATTTTAGTAATCTTTTTTAAAATTTACCTCAACGTCTTTCTTGCTGTATCTAGAAACATCTCATCAGTTTTTTCAACATAAATGTCATACCTTAAAAAATTTTGGTATAACTGAAACTCTTTTGATAGCATTTTATTACATCAAACAATTAATCACAGACACAAACACACACATTTTTTCATTATTAAATCTTAATTTTTAGTAAAGTACAATTCATTGTCATTGGAATTCGCATAGTACTTCTAAGTTGCATTTAGAAAACTACTGATTTTCATTGTTTACTTAGCAAAGTAGAAATAGAATGACCATTGTAGTCTGAAAAAAAAAAATCCAGAATCTTGACTTTTGTACTACTGTGTGACCTTGGGCAAGAGACACAATGTCTTATTATCCTCACTTGAAATTGGCTGAACATTTGCATATCACAAGACTATGCAAGCTTTATATTTAATAACTTCACGGCAATATATAAAGTGATAGAGTGCTGTTCTATCAACTTTGCTCCCTTCTAGAAGGCAAAAATAGTTATAAATGCTTATGTTACCTTGGAGAAGAAAACATTAGATGTTACCACCTTGGTGTAAATTAATTATTAAAATCATTTAACCAGGGCCTCCCCGGTGGCGCAGCGGTTGAGCGCTGGGTTGCGAAGCTGCGCGCGGCCTCTGCGGCGCCGGTTCAATCCCCGGCTGCTCCCCGGCCACCGGAGGAGGGTCCCACATGGCGCGCAGACCTCTCCTGCCGCTCGCTGCTCCCCTCAGCAGTGTACTTCGGTCCTTCTGCCTGCTCTGCTCCCCGCTCTGGCTCTGGTGGATTCTCTCACCCTCCCACGCTTCTGACTGTACCCAGTGCATGTACAAACAAAACAAACAAACAAACCAGCAAACAAATAAATAAAGCATGCCTCTATAAAAAAAAAAAATTAAAAAAAATAAAAAATAAAATCATTTAACCAGAATGTCTTTGTAAGAATAGATATGGTATACACTGCATTTTTTATTAGCTAAACTAATTTGAGCATGTGTGATGCATAAAATGAATAATTGGAAGTGAGCACCACCTAAAGCCTGCTGTTAAGAGTAGAAGGACAGCACTTTGTTTTTGGCACACAGTTTCCTGATACTGGTATCACTTATGAACAAGGCACATTTGTAAATACCTCAATTTTCTCACTTTCTAGATAACTTTTTCTTATTTCTCTAATATTTATATTAACACATAAAAAGGGTCTGTTAAGAAAGTGTGCAACTGAGTGAGCAAGTATATAAAAAAGTAAACTACAAGCTAATCTTAGATTATGCCATTATAACTCAGGAAAAAGCTTCCTAATTCAAATATTTATTTATTTATTTATTTTTATTTGTAATGACTAAATATTTTATTTTATTCTATTTTTATTTATTTATTTATTTTATTTTTATATGCCCCATACAATTACAACCCCCTTATTTTGACCCCAAGCCCTCCTTTCCCCGCCCCCGCGCCCCCCCATAGAGTGTCTCTGGTTCATAGTTGTTTGCTGATTTTGATATTTTCTTTCTTACAGTTATTCTTTTTCCTGGTCCCTTATTCAAGTTTTCTAGATTCCTGCTATGAGTGAGACCATCCGGTATTTTTCTTTTTCTTTCTGGCTTATTTCGCTGAGCATGATCCCTTCCAGCGCCATCCATGTTGCTGCAAATTGCATGTGTTTATCTTTTTTGAATGCTGAGTAATATTCCATGGTATATATGTATCACATCTTCTTGATCCAGTCATCTATTTTTGGGCATTTGGGTTGTTTCCAAAGCTTAGCTATTGTAAATAGTGCTGCTATAAACATAGGGGTGCAGGTGCTCTTTGGAATTGATGTTTCTGTGTCCTTTGGGTAAATACCTAGGAGTAGAATTGCTAGATCATATGGAAACTCTATGTTTACCTACTTCAAATATTTAAAAGACTGTAAATATTTTCAAGTGATTATTCAAGAGTTAGCATATGTTAAGGACAATGACTTGAAAGACATGTGGAAAGAAATATATGTTTTAGCAAAGGATTTGGGGAAGCTGGAAGTTACAGAGAATCTCCCTGCAGGTGCCCACTAACACTCAACACATACAGACAAATACCATTTCATTAGTATTGTACCTCAAAACTTAAGCATTTTTGCTATTTCCTCAAGGGCTCACATGTAACAACGTGAAAAAGTATGGTTTAAGTGATATTATTTTGAGATAAGAAAAAGGAAATTAACCATGTGTTCTGAATTTCTAAGGAACAAAACCAGAAACACCACTTTCTTTTTTTTTTCTTTTTTAAACTTTACATTTTGTTTTTTGTTGTTTTTTTTATTTATATATATTTTATTTGTATATATTTTTATTTATATATATTCATGAGCTCATCAAATGAACTCATCATTGTTCATTTTAAAATAATGATTGCTTTTATTTTTTTCCCCTCTCCGGTGTAGTCCCCATAGACTTTCCTTCCCCAAGGCACCCATGCACCATCCCCTCATCCCCTGTGCTTCTCCATCCCTCACTCTGATCCTGCTCCCTCCTCCTCCCCTACAGGATGTGAATGGTTTATAATTGTCTGTTTGTTTTTGTTTTGTTTTGTATTGTTATTATTTTTTCTCCTAATATCTTATTTGGTTCCCTTATATTCCTCCTATAACTGAAGCCATCCAACATGTATAGAGCTAGAGGGAATTATGCTCAGTGATATAAGTCAGAAGGAAAAAGAAACACCGCTTTCAAGTAGATTCATTCTTCCCCTGATTTTTAGATTGGGAATTCCCACATCAATATCCATATGAAACATCAGATACTAAAATAAGGGAATCAGGTTATGAAGGTCTGGCTTCAGGTATGTTTCAGACATGTGAAAACCTGGTATTCCTTCAGGGATTAGACTTTTTCTCCAAGTAACCAACAAGAGCTGAAGAGTTAGTGCTGCCTCTGTACTAAGGGGAGTGTTTCTGGCAAAGAATGCCTACAAAGAACTCAATCCAATATGTAGCACATGATTTATGTATTAAAATAAGTACAAGTTGTGCCAAGGACAATGACTATAATGCAAACTGAGAGAATGATGATCCTTAAAGATGACTTTATATGAGAGGTCTGTTATTTGTGTTTTGTCATGGAAAGACATTTATGAAAATGATTAAATATAAATTATATTCCCTGCAGGAAAGTGCACTGTGTACTAGTCTTTTGCATAAAAGAGCTGTATTTGAGTGTGTAATTATGAAGAGAGAAATTTCTGGAAGGACCCATGAGAAAATATTACCAGTATTTACCTCCCAGTTAAAAGATTATGTTAAGTCTGTAAGATATTAGGATTGATTTGTGATGCAGCATATAGGCTAGTACAACTCTGATTAATGCATTTGATAATTGAGATTAGAGGAAACAAAATCATAGGACTCATTTATTTTATCTCCCCACATTACAGTAGGTACTCAATTTGCTAATATTCATGAAAAAATATTAGTCTTCAATAGTACTTATAAACTTTAGGAATAACATCTTTGATGGTATCCTTTGCAAAAATGAAAAATGGCAGTCTTAATGAGGGAGAAAATTATAATGTAACTGAAAACAGCAAATTTTCTTGTCACTCTCTGTCTAGTAAACTCATGTGGGGTCACATCTGTGACTTACATCCTATTTTCTCATGTGTGATAAAATTTTGCCAACTGTGATATCAAATTTCTAGGCAGTCAACACAACAGGTTTGTGAAAAGATCACTGGCACTGAATCAAGATAAAGATTTTCAGTGTATAATGTATATGTTTATGAGCCCAAAGAAGGCTGCTCATTGTGTGTGTGTGTGTGTGTGTGCATGTGTGTGTGTGTGAGCGCATGCGCGCGCGTGCGCGCGCGACAGAGAGAGAGAGAGAGAAAGAGAGAGAGAGAGAGAGAGAGAGAGATGTAAGAGCTAGGCATCTAAACTTATCTAGTTCTGATTCCTTGCACTGCTAGCCACCTCCTTGCCCCCTTGAAACACTGAATAATTCAGCTTATAGTGGTTTATTTAGGAAGCTGCTTGAATAGTATAATAAAATTCATCTAAGGCAAAGCACACCCAAGCATAATTTTGGGAACCAAAAGAGCATCTGTAAGAGCATCTTCCCAGAACAGTCATGAATCCCAATCATGTGCTTATCGGGTGGTCCATATAAAAGAATCAGAATAGATTAGCTTGCTATAAAGATCATAGCAAGATAATGGGAAATATGCCACTTGTTAGTAAATATTAGCTTCAATGTATTTAATAATGTATTTAATCAATGCCCTAACACAATTAGGACCCTTTTATTTTCTTCCTGTAGTAAGCCCATGGAAATGTATTACACTCTATAATCAGAATATTTTATGCTATATAAGTATGTCATTATATTTATCCATTTAAGATTAAAATGGAAACATTATACTTTCCTGAGGAGGAACTATAAATGTGTTCAATGACAGCTTTGAAAGTTCAATATATTTTTTAATTCATTTATTAATCCCCAAAATAGTGATAATCTCATTTACAAATGTAATTTACATTGGCTTCATATTATTTTGAAGAGTAGAAGAATAACTATGAGGAAAGACACAATCTGCATTTGAATATAAAGATTCATGGTAATATTACAGTATAATTTCATAATTTATATCAAGTATATCAGTTCTGTGATATCTACAGTATGTTTTGAAAGTCAAATGACTCCAGACTTGCAAATAAAATGATAATCTGGATAGTACATGAATAATGCATGAGTGTACATTGAATCGTTTACATTACATTTATCTGAATTAATTTTAGCATAGTGATACCCTTTAAATCCATTTATTTCATAGGTTAGGCAACAACAATTACATGAGGGTTTTGGTCTGAATTGTCTTCTCTCTTTTCCTTCTTTTGATTCATTACAGCTGAATCAACTTATTTTAAAATCTGACCCCTAAATATGAGAATTCCAAGTACAAGCACATTTTACATTTTTGCATAAATTTTATAATCTCATCTTGTTTAAAGGCAAAGTAGAAAGAACATTCTAAAAAGACAGAATGCCTGCAGAATTTTTAGTTATCACTGTCTCCTCTCTCTGGTTAATCCATTTTTAACTCCATTCCTCCTTGAAAATCATGATCTTGAATTACCTGTACTAATAAAATATTTTTTAATAATAAAAAATTTAATAAATGACTATTCAACATATATATATATATTGCATTGTTATATTTCAAACCAACAAAGATACTTTTGAAAACTACTTCTTTTAATCACTTGACTTGACTACTTCCTAAAGCAATGCTGCCTGACAAACATCTTCCACTTCTTTCTATATGCATGTCACCTGCCAGTATCCCTGCAGCCCAAAATAAGAGATGAAAAGTACAAAACCTACAAAGTGAATAGTTCAGCACCCTAATCTATCAAAAATATTGATTAGTGTAATAATAATTCTGTATATGTAAGATGACATAATGAAGTACTTTGAAACTGAATGAAGGTATAGAAGAAGGATGTGTAACAGATTTTGTCCATTGTCTACTCAACTATCTTCTCCTTCCCGTATTTTGGGCTAAGTGTATTCTAGGAAGTACCTTAATCACAGGAAATACAAACCATGCATTATCACAAGGGGATCAATTATGAATATTCTAAATGAACCAATATGATCTCATTCGTCTTCACCAGAGATTTGCTTTAATCAAATCACTTGTGCAATATAATGGAAATATTTTTTTTCAGTGTAAAAGAGGTGTGCACATACATAGTTCATATAGCCTTTTATCTTTTCATTACCTTCACCTCAACTTGGCATAGATATGAGATACTTGGTGTTATGGTAGCCATCTTACAAGATCATAAGCATGAAGAAAAGTTTGGGAGCATTTAAAATTGCCAGTCCTCCTATTGTAGAATCACAGAAAAAATGACATCAGTTACTTACTGATGAATCTCTCCTTACGCAAATCAATAACGTTATTTTAACCAAGGGTATTTGAATTTTCTTTTAGTTGTAGCTGATAACATTTCTGGTTTATTCAATTGTAATCTCCTGATCACTTGAGTAATTTGTTCTTAAAATTGATTAACTTGAAATTGATATTGCACATCTTATACTATTTATTTTGATCAAATTATTTTAGAGGCTTACATTATGATAACTATATGCTGCAATCTGAAAGTTCCATAAAAATTTGACAGGTAGTATAAATATGAGAAGTCCCTAAGAATAAGTAAATATTAAGAATGATGAATGCCAAGGTCAACTGAACAAGGAATGACCTCTCCTTGTTTGCCTGAGGAAATGCCATCTCAATATTGCTAGATCTTTTTCTAAGTACACAAGAAAAAATTGAAATATGGGTTTGTATGAAAAAAAAATTCCTAATTTTTCAATGTTAACAGCTCATTTTTTTAAAGATTTTTTTAATTTATGCATACAAGAATTGGGTGTAGGCCAGAGGTGTGAGTGGTGAGAGGATTCACCAGAGACAGAGTGGGGAGCAGAACAGGCAGAGCTACTGAAACACACTGCTGAGGGGAACAGCAAGTGAGACAAGAGAGAACTGCTGTGCCATGTGGGTCAGCTCCTTGGCCTGGGATCAAACTCACACAGCAGTGGCTTGCAATAGCTTGACCAGGCTGAGACTTTAACCCCTGTACCACCTGGGAGGCCCCCTAACAACTCATTTTTTAAAAATATTTTTTAGTTAATATTTGAACCAGCACCCTGAGGGTCAAACTAAACACATCTGTGTGTGGGCTGGCTTACTATTTGCAGTTCAATTCTTTAAAAAAAAAATAAAAACCAAGACAATGTCTTTTTTGACATCTCATCTTGGCCAAATGATGTAACATGCAGCTTTCTTTGATTGTTTCTCCTATTTCATGACAATTACATAAATAGATCTCAAATTATACCAGGCCATGAGAATTTCAATAGAAAGTCTCAACCAGCTGCAACCCCATATTTAGCTTTTTCACATTCCTTTAAATAAGCTTTAAAGTTAATTCTCATTTTGACTGAAAAGTTGGGAAAGAAAATAGGTCACTGCCTAAACAGATGGCTACAGGGAATTTCATGCAAAAAATAAAAAATAAAAACAAAATAACAAAAAATGAAGGTCCATTTCTGCATGAAAAAAGAAAATGAAGCAAGCATATCTGTGTTGGGAAGTATGTATTAGGGACTCTCTTCATCTGTTTCAGTAATACACAAGCTATGCACATTCCCGTGAGCAATGTTTTGAACACATTTTGTAAGTATCGTATATTTCATTATAGCTGTCATGTCTGAAAAATGTTTTAGAGATGCAATGACAATAATGATGTTGAAGAGATTGGTGTTATGAAAATGAAAACTTCTAACTGGGTCAAAGAAGCTAAGTCAGCTAACTTTAGCCATTGAACTGATATGCACACAATATAGGATGATGAGTTTCTTCATTTTTCATTCATATCTCACTATCTAATTCATTAGACTTCAGAACTATAAAAGGCCTCTGCAATTATGTATTATTATAAAAGTCATTACTGAATATAGGGGAGTTTTACTTCTGCCTCACTAGTGTGTGTTTTCTTCCTTTCATTTTCTTTATGTGTTTGGATTGTCCTTAGGAATTTTTTTCTCTTTTTTGTATGATTAAGATGATTTGTATGGGATCAGCTCACCCAAGCTGCATCGATGCACTTGATTTCTATGTACTTAACAGAGTACTCATATCCTGACATGGGAATGGGTGTTATGTAGGAAAGAGGACATTAAAAGTGAGGGAATAGTATTTATGAATATTGGGGTAAGAAGGAGAATGCCATACTCAAAAATGCATTCCATCTAATGTTCCTGGAACAATCCTAGTGGAGCACAAAGAATAGAGACATATAGTGGCAAGAGACAAAGCCAGTAATGTAGGAGTGATCCAGTGTTTGCAAATCTTTGCAGATCTTGAAAAATATTGTGAATTTATCTTAATATGTTATTGATTAATTTTAACCAAAGAATTGTTAAGCTCATACTTATAACTCTCCTTTAAAAATTATGATTTCTTTGTGCAGAATGTACTAGATAGGAGGTGGAATGTGTTGGCTGTAGGAGATCAATCAATATGCTACTGCAGCAACACAGGTGAAAGATGATATTCTGGCCACTGTGATTTTAAAGGATGGAATTAATAAACATGGCCAAGTGGCACACAAATATATTGACTCCCGCAAGTCAACATTCATAAAGTATCACAAGAATGGTAAATAATTTTGTAAGATCTCAGTGACAGAAAAGGTCATTTTTTGAGGAAGCGGAGAGAGACTGCATGGAAAACAAGAACTTTGGGCTAATTGCTGAAGGATGAAACAGTTTGATTTAAAAAAAAAAAGAGTTTTAAGTCAGGGAAACAATATCTATGAGAACAGTCATTAAGATAGGGAAGGACAGAATGTTGGACAGGGATAAGAAGATTAATTGCATATTTTTAGGACACAAAAGAGACACAATGCCAACTTAGAAAAACAATTCACAAAGTCAGTTCTGGTTCACTGGTTGACGCCACTCTATCTCTGGTGAATCTCTTGCCCTCCTGCTCCTCCGGCCTACACCCCAGTTCTTGTGTGCATAAATAAATAAATCTTTTAAATTTTTTAAAATGAATATACAGGCCTATGTAAATTTTTGTTACAGGACCCCCTTGGATCTAAACCTTTCTTGCTTAACCTTCCTGGTATTAAACAAACCATGCTGATAGGCCTGGCCAGCCAATCATCAGTGAGAAAAACAGACACTCCACCCTGCAAAAGATTTCCGTCCTTGGGCTAGGGCTCCAGAACCAGCTGAAACTTGATGGATGCACAGAAGCAGATGACCAAAGACTGACCTAGAAATGACATGTCTCAATACCCTGCTAGAGAAACACATGTCTGGGTGAAGACTCATGATGCTAATAAGAGATGTAATATATGAAGAGGCATGCAGTTCTTCTTGTGCATACCCCAGTAGAACTCCATCCAAAGCATGCTCCCTGCTACCACACCCTGATCATTAACTCCACAAAACCAGGACTATACCCCACCTCCCTTAGTGGGGTAGAGGATACTTCTCAGGATACTTCTCAGGATACTTCTTGTCCTTCTCCTGATGTGACTTATATAATACATAGTCCTGCTTGAATCCTCAACATTTGTAGGTGGTTAATTAGCAAAGTCAGACAAAACCCTTTGGAATCTGCAACATTTATATGGTTACAGATATGATTATGGTATTTATTGTCTACTACCTTTAGATGTCTAATTACTGACCTTCTCCCACCATCCAATATTAGATGGCAAGGAAATATCTCTTCTCAAGGCATTACTGATTGGGGAAATAAAGGGTCTTGAGATTGATATAACTAAACCTTTTTATACTAAATAAAACTCCTCGTGGCATCACTGCCTTCTGCACTGGGGTTTGAGGAGCACCCTCAGCATTTTGAATATGTCTCTCTATGCACTTTTAGGTCCTAATTGGTCTACTCCACTAACTCCCTTACATCTCTTCCTTGTATGTATGTTCAGCACATCAGTCAAAAGCATTTCCACTGGATTTCAGTTAACTGATGAATCATCAGTGGTTTTTATTTAATTCTTTGTTGAACGTGCCATAATCAATCTGTTAGAATTTCTTGGTTTTCAAGAGAGTATAATTCATAGGAAAACAATTTGCTTGAGAATCCCAGAAGATTTAAATATCTAAATTATGATTTTATAATCTTAATAAGCAGTCAGATTAGATGACTACAACCTCCTGCATATGCCCTCTCCCCCAAATTTTCTATTATAGTTTTCTAAATTCCAGGTATATTTGAGTTGCCTTATAATTTCATTCCTTCTAGATAACTGATATTTCTTGTAAGTTTCATTTTAGCTAATCAAGATTTTATTGTGCAAAAGTTAAAATTACATTTATTCAAGTACTATTTTCAAGTCTAATTGGGTTATTAATTAAAATGCATTTTGAACATTGACTTTATTCTAACAAGTATAAATGCTATTTCTACTTAATGCTATTTCTTACATGTAAAAATATATAAAATTTGTTTGCACCTCTAACTTTTGCCCTAATAAAGACATTCATAAAACCCTTCTAAGAAAAGGGTTTTACACTTTAGACTTATGAACTAAATTTATAAATGGCAAAAGAAATAAGGTTTTGTGTTTTCTTTTTACTATAAACTACAACTTTATCAGTGAAGCCTTAAATATTCCACTGTGCAAAGGGACCTTTTCAAAGATATTGAAGTTCTAATAAAAATTATTCCAGTGCAAAAACATCCTTTCAAAATTGCTTTATACATTATAGCCAGACAGTTTTTAAAATAGTTCTCCAATTATTTAACAAAATGAAAGATGAAGATTGACCTCACTGGGAATTTTATAGTAAGTTATCATTCTTGTCTTGCTTCGAGTTTTTCTGTAGGGCAACAGTAGGATGGAAGTGGATATGAGGTGACATTTGGTGTCAGGAATAAAGGGTTGTATGCAGAAGTAAAAATGAGTCAAGGAAAGAATATCAAATTATAAGTTTCTAAAAGTCCGGGGTCACAGCTTCTAAGGATTTTATATTCATTCCTTATCAGTCTCAGCAGATATTAGCTCTATTGGTAAGAGTCCAATAATGAATGTTTGAGTGAAACTGCTTTTGTGTATGTAATGCAGCTGCAACGCTGCACACAATACTGGAGGAGCTACAAAGCTCTGTTGTCCCAGAAGAGTCAGAGGAAAAAAGAAAAATCTGTCTTTCCCAACATTTGCATGCTGTTCACTACAATTCCCAATTTTGCCACATCTTCCAAAGGATCTAGATTTCTACTTCCTTGAGTCACACTCACAAATCCCTTTTCTATCTGCAGTTCAAGAAGTTGAATGCAGATAATGTGGCTAATCTTTGGGGAGATCAGATATCATGCATTCCATTTTGTCCTACCTCTACCCCTGTATTTTATCAGGTGTAGAATTATTTAATTTATCCTAAAAAGTGTGATAATTCTCTAGATTACCAGTGTTAATACACAAAATACATGAGTAAGAATATTGCAGAAAAAAGGTAATAGTAGATTTAACATGGACTACCCAAACAATATGAAGGGAAAGAAATATGTCTGTCTCATCACAAGGGAACCATGGATTCATTATAAATATTGGTTTATCCACATTGAGGACATGACAAATACACAGCAGAGTGGTCTACATACCTAAGGGGAAAATACATAGGAAAAACACATATTCACAAAATAGATGTATTTAATATTTGATTAGAACAGAACATGATAATATATTTACTGATTTCAATTTTAATCAAGGAAAGAGTCATCCATCTTACTATAAACAACCAGTGAGGTAAGACTTGGCTGTTTTACTTTTTTTTTTTTTTTAAAGATTTATTTATTTATTTATACAAGCACTGGGTACAGTCAGAAGCATGGGAAGGTGAGAGAATTCACTAGAGCCAGAGCAGCGAGAAGAGCAGGCAGAAGGCCCTAAGTACACTGCTGAGGGGAGCAGCGGGCGGCAGGAGAGGTCTGCGCGCCTTGTGGGACCCTCCTCTGGTGGCCGGGGAGCAGTCGGGTATCGAACCGGCGCTGCAGAGGCTGCGGGCAGCTTCGCAACCCAGCGCTTAACCGCTGCGCCACAGGGGAGGCCCTGGCTGTTTTACTTTTGATACAATTTTTGGTGATCAGTTGGGAAGGGAAGAATTGGAATGCATTCATTCCCATGTCATTGTCTTTCAGAAGTTGAACATATATATAAAAAAAAACAAAAATATGTTACCAAGCCCAATGCAGATGACCTTAGATCCAAGAGGAGCATTCCTAAATTTAGAGCTGGTCAAAGCTCATTCTTGCTGCCTTTTCCATTCTCAAGTAGAAAGAGTACTAACAGGGTCAAGAGTGGATTGAGACATTCTAGCATCAAGAATGAAAACATAAAGGACAAAGGGGAAAAGACATTTACTTCCCAGCCCTGGGTCAAAGGGTGGAAATCAGACCCTGTAGTTTCCTTTGATCTTGCCAAGTTCACTAAGACTAGTGGCACCATGCAGGGACAAATAACTGGAATAACCAATCAGTATCTTTTGACTGATGGAAATATCTCATATACTCTTTGAAGACTGTAAGGGAGGATTCAGGGACTCATGATTTTATTTCATCTCAACTAACTACAGAAATTGAAAATAATTAGCAAGCAGATGGATTCAGCATCCTCAGAATCACTTCCACACTTCATCTTCTGACATCGCTGCGATATCAAGGATCTCACTGCTGTGAACACAAGCTGGGAGTTTCCATGACTGATTCCATAAGTGCCTTAAAGGCATCTCCCCACTTTCTTTTTTAACCCTAAAAAGCCTCCACTCAGTATTCAAGATAGAGTTTTGATGGTCATTTCTAGGAATTTTGAGCTTTCTCTAACTCTTGAAGGCTTGCCCTTGTCATGTACTATAATTCTATTCATACATATTTCACACACTAAAGTATAAGCTCTTCAGGTGAAGGGCATGGATTATGTGTAATTATTATTATTCCTAGTTCCTAGCACATTTCCTGGGATTTAATATTTGAAAATGAATGAGCAGATGTGTGAAAAATGGTATGTAATTAGTATTTGAAAGGGATTAAGATAAGTCTGTCTCTTTCTGATTTTTTGGAAGGGAATACACATTCTCCCTTTGCTATTGACATGGGATAATTTAAAGAACAATGTGGTTAAAAAAAGTTCTTCACTTGAGAATGTGGAGACCCAGTCTCTCGGTTAAATTCTACCACTGCCTAGCTTTATATCATTTGACTTATTTGGGCCTCAATTTCCTCAACAATAAATCAGGGTGCTTGAGAGTCCCTCTAACATAAAAGTGCTGCCATTTCTTGGTAACACTCTGAGAGCACCTTCCTTCATCTGGAAGATAGAAAACAACTTAGACAACAGCAAAGACAAAACTTTCAGTGGATAAACAGTCAGTCTATTTATCAGACAAAAAATACGAGACAAAATAAGGCAAAAGGAAATATTCCTAGACTATAACCACCACATTTCTCTCACTCAAGTCACTTGTGACAGCAGGACAGACACATTTTGCACCTCTTTCTGGGTGGTATTCCACATCTGGGGCAGTCTGTAATCGAGTGGCATGTGCTATGTTGCCCTTCAGGACAGAAAATGAAATTGAACTGGTCTAGAATTAATTGCCTAATTCTGCTTTGATCCTTAAAATCAGCCACATCTAAATTGAGTCCAACTTAAAGTCTCTAACTGGAACATTAGTCTTGATGGGAAGAAAGGGCTGAATATGTAGTTTTAGTCTATACAGTTCAACTCTGTGCTTGAAGGAATTCTGGACTAGTGAAAAGTAACCCCCAAAGCAGGGTTATCCACCTGACTATGATGTCTAGTATTTCCTGTGACTTTTATGAGGCTGCACTCTCACACATTTTTTAAGTTATGAATGTTTAGAAATTAATATGAAGTAAATGGGAAAGAATTCTTAGCATGAAAGAAATTACAGAAGGAGAAATTGTTTATCTTCTGCCATATGGTTCATGGACACCTATGCATATGAAAAGTAGCCCGAGAGATTTAAATATAAAACAAAAAATTAAATGTATGGACGACGCACACCTATAGCTTCAGTAAGCTGAGTACATTGAAATTTCCTAAGGATTATTTAATATTCTGTAAGTACCATAAAAATTCTTATTATTATTTTAATGGTGCAATGTGATATATAACACATATATATAATATATATAAAAGTGAGCTAAAAGCACATTGTATTTCTCAGTTTTCATTATCTTACACTTTCAGAAAGAAAATAAGCAAGGTATTGTTTTTTTCAGTTTTTGTTCCCATCTCCATTACCTATACAGTGTGTGTGGGAGAATGCTTTGAATTGTTGGAGATAATAATTTTTCCTCTTTGAAGTTACAATTGTTAAATAAAAAATCTATTTAATATTAATATGACTTGCACAGCTGGCATTAAAATCAACACAATGCTTACCTTCACCACTTGATTCTTACGAGTTAGGTTTCATCTCCTAATTTATTGTTACAAGTAGAAGGAATAGAAATCAGATGTTGATGCTCATTGAAAGTATTGTCTAGAAGTGTTAAAAGCAGCGGTCATATACTAACAAAACTGCAAGTAGTACCTAGTATTCTTTGATATAAGAGAAATCTATCATTTTCCCAAATAGTGAGACTGAGTGCCTACTGCTTTCCGCTGCAATCCAGGCAATTTAGGGAAAATAAGTGTAAAAAAAAAATCTTAGTGTCTTACATTCCATAATAGAGATATAACTTATAAATAAGGGGTAAGTTTCTAGTCACATGGTACAACATGTAAGAGATCAAATTTTCAGTGAGAAATTAGTATTTATTTGAAATTGATAAGCCTAAATGTTTACAATTGTATTTTCACAGGAAAGTTCATTTATGTCATCATGTTTGCCAATAAAATTATGACTGCCAGCTCTCCCTAGCACCAATTCAAGTCAGAGATCTCATCAATATAACCCACTTTGACTTACTGACCATTGCTCATTGTTTTGATAGCTGTCCAAGGGACTGGATACCCTTCAGTCTTTGACAAGGTGAAAAGTTCAAGATTTGACTAAGGTCACATAATTTCCAAACTGGGATTTTCTGGCACACTCAGTGTTTGCCGTCTGTCATGACCTTAAAGAATTATAGACATTATATGGCTAAGACTAAACTCTCTTATCCCAGTCTTTCAGGAGTCTGCTGCCTTGAGGACTTTACCCTGATACAACTTCTGAGTCATAAGAGATGACACCTTATTCTTCCAGTAAATACTTAAGGTTTTTGTATACCCCAAGTAAAGCTAACAGGGATCCCTGGGCCTACTGAAATGCAATAGAATATGTACTTGTTCAACCTCATGGAAAAATTATAAAAGATTAGATGAAATCAACACAAACAATTCATAAATTGAATACAAAGCTCACATAATCCCTTTTAAAGATAAATTCTAGTCAAGATATTTTGTTACTGTAAACTACTCATTTTTACTAGACTGTAGAGGAAAATTATTTCATTATGCCCATCTTTCAGAAGTAATTTCATTAGAAATTATTGAGTCACATTTGTTATGTAATCACTGTAATTACATAGTCACACCAGTTACAGAACTTATCATGTTAAACATGTTGTCATTTACCTTTTTTTTTTTATCTTTATTTTTAGTAAACAAGCTCCATATGGGCAATGAATTCTCACTTTTGTTCAGTGTGGTATCCATGGCATATATGCAATGCTGGGCACACAGTGAGCACTCTAGGAATACTTATTGAAAGAATTTATGATTAATGAATATAACATTTTCCATTAAAATCATTTCAACACTGTGATTAATATTATGACCTTTAATTTTGATCCCAGCTCTGCTATTATCTAGCAGGTCTTCATCAAATCACTTGAACTTTTTATTCAATTTTCTCATGCAAAAAAAAATAATAATGCTTAAAAGGTCAAATTAAAAGAATACAAACATAGTAATACAGAACTCATGTGAATGTTATCTGATATAAACTTCTTGGAAATGAATATGGCAATATACTTCAATAACCTTCAAAAAATAACAGTCATTGGGAATGACTCTGATGAATGATAGATACAGTTTTAGGGCATTAATAATTATCACCGATTTATTTATAATAGTAGGCAAATTTGAAATAACCTAAATGTCCAATATCTGGGAAATAGTCTATATGATTTTGGGGTATGATGCAATAATTTCTCTGAAAATAAAAACCTCTTTTTAGTTTTGAATGAAAAATTCAGACCTGATTCAAATAACTCAGTCATTATAGATTTTCATTCTTTACTAATCTCATTACTAATAAAAAATATCCATTGCTTAGATAAATTTCCCTTTCACATTACCTTTTGCAACATGTCTTTATATTGTGTTACACCAATAATTCACAAACAATTTTGTCGATTACAAGGGGGAGTATCATGGCATTATTGAATTTGCAAATATAGGCAAAGTAAGTTATTAGTAAGTTATCCTTGACTTAGAATATAATTATGTTGTTATACAAGATAGGTATACATATTAAGTAAAAAGGAAAATTATTCTAAGAGAAACAAGCCAGAATGAGTCATTTATGAAACCATAAATACCGGATGGTTTCACTTATATGTGGAATCTAGAGAAATTAAACAAAAGATCAGACCAAGACAAATTATAAGACTGAAGACTGGCTCTGGAGAGGAGACCGTAGATCTAAGACACTCAGGTGGAGAGAGAGTTAGTAGAGAACAGCAGGCAGGAGAACACAGTGGAGGATGTGGACTGTGGGCACTTTAATGGTGGGAAAACTACGGTGACCGCACCTAAGGGGAGAGATTCTATACTTTGAAAAAATAGACAAAGATGTTTTTAAAAGTCAATAAATTAAAAAATTACAAAATAAATAAATAAATGTAATAAATTAATCAATAAATGTAAAATTTGCTCCTCAATTCCATGTATAGGGAATATATGACAAAGCAATACCTCTACATTAAAATTTATTGATGTTTTGTATTTGACTATCATAGGAAGAAACATGTTTCTATTCAGATTGAAAAAAACTGACAAAAATCACTGCCAATCAGATATCATGCACAAATTTGAGTGGAAAAATATAGATGCAACAATTAATACAAGGATGAAAGTTATATGGAAGCACATCTATTTTTTATTTCTTTTAGAAATATCAAATTTTACATGGTTACTACTGGGTTTTCATCAGCTTTGTAAGGTATTTCTTATTCTGAGACAAGGTCCTTTAAAGGATAAGAAGAAGGGAAAGTGTATTTCCCACTAAGTCAGGAAGCTTTTTCCCTCCTCCCACTCCAGTCATTCAGTTATTCAAGAAGCAAACCAATGACAATAATGTGTATTTACATGGTAGCTTGTGCGGGGGTTATCACATTGATTAAGCTCCAGTTAGAGCCTTAAATGATGTCAAGGGTACAGGGGAGATACAATTGTGAAAAATTACATTAAAAATAATTATGTATGAAAAAGTAAAATTAAGTATAATCATGAATACTTTATTATGTTCCAGGTATAACATATCCATCATATTAAATTGCTCATCTAAACAAAAACTTTGCTTTTAAAAAAATGAACATCAAATTTTTGACAATAAACCGTGGTCATTTTCTGGCTGAGGTCTTTTAAAATTGTGTTGGCTTCATTACTCTAATTATATTCTCTACTCCATTTATTCAGAAACATTAAGGTCCTTTTCATTTGGCTAATTAAGAGGCCTTACATATCACCCAATTTCTTTGAGTGGGTTAAATTACTAACATACAAACCTTAACTGTTTTCCTTTTTTAAATAAGCAACATAAAAGCAATTAAAAGTTAATTAGTGTAAACTGCAATTAGGAATCACACACAATATTATTGTCTTTTGTTATAATCAGAAAACACTATTGGATTTCTATGAGTGCATATTCTTTTTCTTTATCTTTGAAGTTTTATATTTCTATAAGTGAAACAGAGCAAGACCCAGGGGGATGACCTGGCTGGTATGTCCTCAACCAGCATGCTTATATAGATATGCAGGACTCCACCCAAAAGAAGACACAATGTGAAACAACAGTAACAGAATTAACTTAAAACAGGGGGTAAGGAAAAGAGGTGGGGAGAGAGAAAATATTCACAGGCTGGTCTGTGGCCAGATTCCATCTGTCTGACCCCAGAAAGTATCCACTGAGCAAAGAACAAGGTCTAAGACAAAGCTTTATGCTGCAAACTGACAGATTACCCCTTCTCACCAATGGTGTATGTGCCAGAAGTCCTGAAGCTTAATTACTAAAAATCCCAGTGGTTGTAACTACCAAAATTTCAGCCATTTAACTGACAAAAACCTCAACTTTGTCCTTTTTTTCAACAGTTCTCCCCTGCTCAGGGGGCGAGTTTGGAAAATTTTAGCTTCTCCCATGAAGATGGTTGGCTATGAACACCACTGCTAATTCAGAGGTTGCTCCTTTCTGTTCCTTGTAGGGTAGGAATTATTATTGTTATTATATTCTGAAAAGTTATTCTATATGATACTTTTCAAAACAGATATGACTCAATAAAGCAAACTCTACTATAATCAATTGAAATGTGCAGTCAGAAAAATCTGGGATTGTATTATCTGCAAGATTTCAAATTTGACATATTAGCAGAGAGTCTCATGTTTTTCTTCCTGTGTTTATGCTATGAAAACCTCAGTTTTATGCTAAAAATACATCTAAACACTAATCTTTGTGACAATCTTCTACTGCTCAGGATATTTATATTCTTTCAAAGTCTTCTCTTTCCACAGCTACATATCTAGTCCTTTATTTTAGTTTCTAAATATTTGAGAATTATTGTCTTCTATACAATTTCCAGGTGGGTAATCTAAGATGTTTTCCAATTGCCCTTGGAACACTAGACTATTTACTGCTGTGTTCTAGAGCAGCACCAAACAACACAAATATAAGGCCAGTAATATATATATATATATATATATATTTGATTTATTATAGCCATATTAATAAAAATAAAAAGGTGAAATCCATTTGCTGTCTCCTAAAACTTATGTTTTCTTCTTTACCTCCTTCGTTCCTCCTCCCTCCCACCTTCCCTTCCCTTTTTAATAATCTCCTAGAATTCTTCTGCTTTAACTAAGAAAAAAAATATCACAGATTAACATTAACAAATTTTTCATGCCTTACAGTCTCTCTTTAGTAAGGAGGAGGTTAACTAGGAAAGCAGGTTAGCAGATGTAGTAACAACAGATCATAAAAAGGGCATTCTATGGGCAGTGGAAGACAGGATGCCCTCAGAGTCAACTACAAGTCACATAATCATTTTCTTAGACCGCAATTTCCCTGAGTTTATTGTTAATACAATTATTCGAAATATTAGTACACCCCAAGTGTATGATGTTTAATAGCTGAGATAATCCCATGACCAGATCATGCACTCCCAAAGACTTCTTAAATATGTCTCTCTAATTGTGAAGCAGTGAAGTATTAAGGCCCAAAATTTAATTAGATAATTCGCTAGAGTTACTTTTTCAGTCAGCAGGGCATGCAGGATTCATTTTACAGTGATTACTTCTTAGTTAAAATAGATATCTATCATAAAAAAGGCTTGTCTACAGAGCTGCAGACTAGTTGGAACATAAACTGGGATGAATACATCCAACTCCAGAGAATAATGAAGCTCTTCCTATGAAGAGCATCAAGTTAGGAATACAGACTTTAACATAGTTACTAAAGTACATGTATAATTGATTGAGTCATTCCATTAGACATGATTTAAGTGATTCATTCACATTTTATGTTTCTATTCACAAAGAACTTATTCTCATGAAGATTTATGTCCCATCACACTTAAAAGACATTTCTAATTATGCTGGAACAACAGTATATTTAATTGAAGTTTCTGACTGTAAACATAAGACAAGAAGTTGACAGTATTAAATAAGTAGCTAATTTAGCTATTCATCAGTCTATTCAATGTGTAGTTTTAATCCAAACAGCAAGAATACTTCCAATGAGAATTAAAGATTGATTAAAAAAATTTCCATTTACTTATTTGTCTTTAAAATGTATATATAAAACACTACAGATTTTCAAGGATAGCTCAATACAATTGTTATACAATTCAAATGAACCAGTAATTCAAACATTGGAATAATATATAAAATAAACATACATGTTTAAACTATGACTCAACATTACTCAAATTAACAGAGAAAATGGATTTGGCTGATATGGAAAATCTCAAAGTACGAGATGACAGTTATTAACCACAAATAATTTGATAATCAAGATTTCATAATATCTAGATTTCAACATATTTTGCAGTAATTTTTCTTATTTAAAATTATTTTCAATTTTATGTCATCAAATTGCATACCATAATTATTTAGTTGGGTATTTCTGAGGACATTTCTAGTTGGGTATTTCTAAGAAGTAAATATACAAATAAAACGTGTAACTACTAGTAAATAAATAATAATAAATAAATATAAATAATAAATGCTATCTGAGTTCTGCAAATAATTTTCAATTGTCTTACAATTGCTCAATTGAAATTAGCATTCAGTTGATATAATTTCAAATGAATGGGGAAATAATTCTTTCAAAGTACAGAATAAACCTGTAGAGTTATATAATGGTTTTTGCAATTCCTTAAAATTGTGATCAAAGAACCAGAGGCTTTGGAGAAAGATGAAAATGATTACTTCCTCTGCATCTGTGAGTGGGACCTTAAGTAAGCTCATTAGCATCTCTAATTCTCCTACCTCTATAAAATGCATCAATGACCAAGGTACAAGGACTTAGGGTACTTTTAATTATGAATATATGAATATATGTATGTATACGCACACACACACACATACATATATTCATACATACACAGAACAAAAACTAACAAAACTAATCACAGCTGTTAGAAGCTTAAACAGTAGTCTCTGCTGTGGTAGCTAGTGACTGGAAAGGAGCACATAAATAAATATATATATATATCTCCTTGCTACAAGGATATGTTAAGTTTGTAAAATTTCATCTGTATGTATGCATGGATACTTCAAAAAATAATCAGCATAGTTTGCATATAAAGCCTAGTATTTTACTCCAAATTCCATGTACTCCTCAGTAAGTCATATAAAATAATAATATGATAGTTTAAGCATAGACCTTGAAGCTTAAATGAGGTCAGACCAGAGCCCAAGATCAGAAAGAAAGTCAGTTATTTAGTATCCAAATCATTTGAAATACTAAAATATAATAGATCATCTTTCTAAAATGATATTATCTGTAACTCATTGTCATGTACATGGTTAAGTTCCAGATGCTTAGATATTTTCTCAGACAGAGTTCTTTGATTTTAAGGAATCAGCTCCTCTAAACAAGTGACTCTCAATATTGACTGTGCATCAGAATCACTTAGAAGGCTTGTTAAACCACAGATTGCTGAGCTTTAGCCCCAGAGTCTCTTATTCACTGGGTCTGGGAAGGATTCCAGGGCTGCATTTCAGGATATGCCTAGGTGTTCCTGATGCTGCTATTCTGGGACCATACATTGAGAACAACTGTTCCAGAAAACAACAAGCAAACAAACAAATAAAACAAGAAAACAACCTTTCTATTTTAAATCATATTAGGCAAGATTGAGAATCTCCTTTTTTTTTGCATTTTCATCAAGAAAATAAGAATAACCCCATCTAATATAAGGTGAAACTGTAAGGAATAAGGGTGGATAAGTAAAGATTTTGACACAAAGTAGCTGAGGTATGATAGATATTTTAATTTTTATTTCTAGTTTTTCCTTTTATGAGGATTGTGGTGGAGGTTATTGGTACTTTGTTGATGTAAAATATGTACCAACATATATATTAAGAGGTATGAACTTGCATTCTGAAAACATACACAGTGTTATAAAACAATGTTACATCAAAAAATGTTAATAAAATAGGTGCAAAAGACTGGTTCACTGAAATTCTGTGGTGTTCAACCTTGGATGCATATTACAATCTCCTGGGGAGGTTTTAAACCTTTATTGTCTGGGCTCTATCCCTGAACAATTAAATCAGAATTTCTGTAGGGTGGTACCTAAACTTTAATAATTTTTTAAACTCTCCATATGATTCTGATTACAGCCAAGATTGAGAATGTCTGCTATAGTTCAACAAATGTTGATTGTTCATCATGAACCATTCACTGTAGAAAGTTTAGGGGCCTTAAAATCAAGGAAGCAAAGTCTTGACTTTAAGTGTCTTAGCTGTAAGTCAAGGGATAGACTCATAAGTGAATAAATCAAATATAATGACAAATTATTAAGAAATAAGTATAGAACAAATGCCATAAAAGTATAAAAAGTCCCAGAAACCTTCATCTGGAAATTAAGGGGTAAGTTTGCTAGAGATTCCAGCTCATTAATTCCTACATTAATTTAAAATATCCTTTTGAGCAACACTGTGAGGCACTGCGTTAGATACAATAACAGCTGTGATAAATTCTACTAACAGGAGGTATTCCATGAAACATGGGATAGGGGAATTTGGTCCAGTCAGAGAAGTCTGGAACAGTTTTGAGATTGGAGGCAAATGTGACTGAGTTGGTCTCTAAATATTAAGTAAAAGTTACTGAAATAAAGGAAAGTATATGGGCAGGAGTTTTGTTGCAGGTGGAAGAGCAGTAAAAGCTTCATGATAGGAAGGGAGATGGTATTTGAGGTACTGTAGGAATTCCACAAGTTCTGAAAGCAAAGGGGCATTTGGAGAAGTGAGATTAGAATGACAGAAGCACCTCACAGGCTATATGTAGACATTTCATTCTTATCACCAGAAAAATTTAAACACAGATTGACAATAGGCTTTCTTCTGGAAAAAAAAAAAATCCATTTACTGTGAATTTGGGAAGTGATTAAAAGGGACAAGAAGAATTGAAGGAAAATCTGACAGGGGCCACTGCAGTATCTCAAACAAGAGATGATGTAAACACATTACCCCACTCGGTCTAGGACCATCCATTCATCCTTATTCTATCCTTCCTGTAAGGATGAACAAGGGAGAACACATGAAGAAAACTACCTCTGCAGGGTAATCAGTATTCATAACGATGGTCATCAGGCAAGGAATAAAGCATATAGTGGTTGTCTTTCTTTGTCCTGCTAATAAGATGATAAGACCATTACTAGAAATTATTACACCACTTTAGAAATATTTCTCTCAAATATAGTTACATGCTAAAAAACAGTTGGATGAATTTAACAATTTGGATATACGACATGGGACATGTCTTGTTTTCATCTGTTTTCCTGCTACCATGTAACTTTAATATCTTATTTAAAAAAAAATGGAGGGACCTATTAGGAGGATCTGATTCCCTGAAACTTTAGTATATCAAAGTTATCACCTGGAGGTTTCTAAGTTTGCTTTGTTCTAGAGTGAGTTTCCTTATAAACAGGATCACAACTGAGATGGCAAGGACTGCCATTGTGAAAAGTAGAAATGCCATAAAAAGACAAAATTAAAAACATTCCCATCTACTTTAGCCAAGCGGCCAGGTTTAATTCCTATACTCACTAATTAACTAATAAATTAATTTTAATATGTATTTAATATATCATCTTTCATTTCTGCACAATGTATGATTTCCCATAAAATTCCTGCCACCAATTCACCCGTGCACCATCATCATAGTCCCTGTGCTCTTCCCACACCTGTCCTGATCGTCCTCCCTCCTCCTACCCTACAGAATGTCTTTGGTCTATAACTGCCTGTTGATTTTGATTTTTACTTTGTTATAGTTGTTTTTTTTTCCTGATTCCTTATTTGGTTCCTCTACATTCCTACTATAAGTGAAACCATCCAATATTTTTCTTTTCCTTTCCGGCTTATTTCATTGAGCATAATCCCTTCCATCTTCATCCATGTTGCTGCAAATGGCATGAGTTTATCTTTTTTGACTGCTGATTTATATTCCACTACTCCTTTTATAATGAGGCAAAGAGAATACAGAATAAGGAAGAAAATGACAAGGCTACTCAGCAATCCCCCAGCAGTAAACAATTTTCTTAAACAGTTATTTTATACCTCCTTAGAAGAAGACATCCTTCATTTCAATTTCAAATGATCTTTTCTTCATTTTTCCCTTATCTATTAGTTTTCTCTTTCAGTAAGTACAGTTATTATTTCAGAGCATGGGCTTCCCTGGTGGTGCAAGGGGGTTAGCACAGCACTATGAAGCTGTCCGCAACCTCTGCAGCACGAGTTCGATCCCCATCCAGTAAAGGGAGCTAACCACATGGCACAGAACACCTCTCCTGTCTTGCCCACTGCACCCCTCAGCAGTGTACTTCAGTCTATCTGCCTGTTCTGTTCCCCACTCTGTCTCTGGTGAATCCTCTCACCTCCCGCACCTTTGACCTGTCCCCCGGTTCTTGTATGCGTAAATAAATAAATCTTAAAAAAATAAAGAAAAAAACAATCGTTCAGAAGAAATATCTATTTCTTTTAAAAAAAGTTTTCAGAGTCTTTGACACATTGTGAGAATCTTACACGGAAAAGAAAAAAAATTCTATCTTGATCTATCTATAGATTACCATCACAACAAGCATAAAACATCCTCAAATGAGCTAGGATTCATATTATACCCCTAAATCCCCCAATTTATGAAAATCAGTAACCTGACTAAAAAAATAAAGTAACTTTTCACTTTGTTGAAATTAAACATTTGATGCTACAGAGCACAAATATTGTAATTTACATGGTGAAAATAGTTTTCATATGATCAAATTAGAATAGTAATAATTTTCAAGAGAAAATCTTCACAAAATACTAAAAAAGGTATAGCATGGGTGAGTACACATCAAATCAAAGTCCATGGGCCTCCCTGGGGGCTTTGGGGGTTAAGACGCAGCACTATGAAGGTTTATTGCTATATGGATAAAGGTTTAGTGATCTGAACAGAAGATCACACCAACCACAACATTCTCTTGAGTCAAAGCCTAGTATAGAGGAAGATACTAATTTTATTCAATTCTCTGAAGGCTGAGAAAAGAAGCCACAGAAGAAATAATTGAAATCAGCAGGTTTGTTTGTGATGTTTAAGGAAAGAAGAATAAAAACATAAAAGTTCAAGTTGAAGCAGCAAGTGTTGAATCTGAATCAAGTTTCCCAGAAGATCTTGCTAAGATAACAGATGAAGGCAGCTACACTAAAAAAGAGTTTCAATGTAGATAAACAGTCTTATAGTAGACTTATATTAGGAAAGATGCCATTTGTTTAAGTGAAAAGACAATACTTGCCTTTAAAGTCAGGACAAGCTGACTTTTATGTCAGGGGCAAATGAAGCTGGTGATTTTAAAGTAAATGCTTATTCAAAAATAAAATAATTCTATGATCCTAGGTCCAAATATCCTAGGACCTTTAATGATTATGCTCAATTAACTCTTCCTGTGCCCTATAAGTGGAAGGGAAAATAAAAAACAACTGGATGATAGCATATCTGTGTACATGATTTGCTGCATATTTTAAGCCCACCTACTGCTCAAAACAATACTGCTTCCAAACTGAGTACGCTCATTGACAATGTATCTGGTCTTTCATAAGCTCTGATGGGAATGTGCAAGGAGAAGAATATTATTTTCCTGTCTGCTAATATAACATCCATTCTTCAGCCCATAAATCAAAGAATCATTTCAACTCTCAAGTCTTATTATTTAAGAAATACATTTTTAAGACTATAGCTGCCAAAAGTAGTGATTCCTCTGATGGATCTGGTTAAAGGAAATTGAAAAATTTCTGGAAAAATGCCACCATTCTAGGGGCCTCCCTGGTGATGCAAGGGGTTAAGACACAACCTATGGAGCTATCCACAGCCACTGCAGCACGAGTTCGATCCCAGCCAGGAAGATACCTACATGGCGCAGCAAACCTCTCCTGTCTCACCCGCTGCTCCCCTCAGCAGTGTACTTCAGTCAATCTGCCTGTTCTGTTTCCTGCTCTGTCTCTGGTGAATCCTCTCACCCCCTGCACCTCTGGCTTGTACCTCTGTTCTTGTATGCATAAATAAATAAATCTTTTTAAGGAATACCACCATTCTAGATGCCTTTAAGATTCTTATGATTCAAAGGAGGTCAAAATGTCACCACTAACATTCCAATTGAAGTTATTAAACATTCACTGATGACTCTAAGTGGTTCAAGACTTCAATGGAGGAGGAAGATGTAGCAATAGAAAAACAACTAGAATTAGAAGTGGTGCCTGAAAATGTGACTGAATTGTTGCAATTTCATGATAAAACCTAACAGATCAGGAGTTACTTGCTATGTATAAAAAAAGAAAGTGATTTGAGAGGATAGATTCCAATTTTGAAATAAGTTCTATTGTGGAAAAAATGCTATTAAACATCATGGCAAGCTGCAAAGTAGTCTTTTGTAAAACAGAGTCAATTTAAAATATTTTCATAGCCATCCCAGCTTCAGTCAGTAGCAACCATCCAACAAGGAAAAGGATATTATTCTCTGAAGGCTTAGATGATATATTTTTTTAGCACAATGTATTTCTAAATTCAGTTATGGCCAATGTTTTTTAGACACAATGTTACTGTACACAATAGTTTACAATATAATGCAAAGGCAACTTTTACAGATACTGGGGAACCAAAACATCAGTGACTTTAAAGGTATTAAAGTCACAATATCCCTGAGATGTTACAGTATACATTGTGATTTTGATGCATAGTTGAAGAAGTTTTTCCCTAGTCCAAAATCCCAAAGATTTTCTGCTATTTGTTTCTAGAAGTTTCATAGATTCATTTTACATTTAATCCATAGTTCATTTTGTGTTTTGCAATGTGACTGCAATGCATTTTTGTTTGTTTTTTTGTTTTACCAATGAATGTCCAATTGCTCTAGTGACATTTGTTGAAAGTTCCCATTGATACTATTTTTTTGAGAGTACTGATAGCCACTTTTATTTTTTAAATTTTTAAAAAATTATTAATATGTTTTATATCATTGTCATTTTTAAACGTTTGCTTTTCCCTCCCCTCAAGTGTAGTCCCCATAGAATTATTTACCCATCAATGTTTTTATGTCTTTCTCAAAAATAAGTTAGGCATACTTGTGTGGATGTACTTATAGAACCTGTATTCTGTTTCATGTCTGCACCTCTGCCAGTTCCACAGAGATATTCCACAGAGATTATTGTGGTTACAAAAATATGATTGCATTAATGATATGTCAGTTGTTATTAATTTAAAATTCTGTGGATAAGTAATACCATTTTGAAATCTTTTTGGGAATTAACCTCATGACTTTCCCACTTTCAGAATTTTCTACAACCACAAGGCTTATACTCAAATACCAACAAAGAATCCATTGACCATAACCTGAATCAATTCTTTCCCAATGCTGTAATGCTTTGTATATATATATATATATATATATATATATATATATATATATTAGAATCACAAGTGATTTCCGAAATCAATTAACAGAGATAATACAGAGCAGAAAGAAAGGTCAAGGTTTGTAATAGGAAAAGATGAATTTGCTTACAATCACCCTGGAATATTCAGTGTAATTAATTAGTCAAAATAAAAATATATAAGCTCATCCAAAATCTTAGAACATGTATATTTCAAAAGACTAAAGCCATCAAATAGATGGTTCTATGAACTGTGAAATTTCATGAGTTCAAAGGCTTTCAATGCATTATATGAGACTTCCTGACTTAAGTCTATAAATTTTTATTGTCCATCTTAAAGCACATAAAACTTTCTTGAATGATTCCCAATCACTTATTCACTACAAAAACTTATCTGCTGAATTGCCTTTTCAACATTTATTTTGCTTTTTAACAGTGCAAATTATATGTAAGTATAGAACACTCAACCATGCAGAGCACTCTTATTGTGCCTAAATATGACATAGAATAATGAAACACTAATTTCAATTAGACATTTTATTCTTTTCAGAATTAACCTCATGTTTTGCCACACTTTAAAAATTTTCTACAACCACAGGGCTTATTCTCAAATACCACCAAAGAATCCATTGACCATAACCTGAATTAATCCTTTCCAATCATTTTTCAAGTTATACAATGTCACCCAGAGCATATTTTTTGGAAACTCCCTAATCTACACATACATAAAACATTCAATTACACAATAAGGATACCCTGGAAATGTCAGAAACCTCTACTCATTGCATTTGCTAAACCCTGCCCTATTGAGGAATTTGGGTCAACACAGAATGGCAGATGGTCCCTGGTAGCAAAGAAAGGCATGCTTCCAAACTCTCCTGTGTAGTATTGGTCATCAGTGTTCTCTTAAACTATCGGACTAGCCATATTTTTACTAGGTGAGTAGATGATCAAATGAAACTAGGAAATGCCATCAAAATACATCACAAAGAATAGTTTTCAAAAAGATCACTCCTTTACCTGTTTGACGTCATATGCCAGAAGAACGTATTTTAAATCTGGTGAAACTGAATGTCTTGATGCTTTGAAAGTTACCTAGAAATAAAAGAAACAATTATCTTTATAAAAATTTTAAAAACAGGTATTAATTTGGACATATAAATATCAAAGATCTCAATTTGCAACATAATACTGTGAAGCAAGATTTCTAATTTATATTAAAATATGCATATATATAAGTATGTATGATTATAATGACAAATATTAAAATTTAAAGATGTTATAACAGACATTATATTAAGAAAAATGTCTGCCAGAAAGCCAGGGGGCAAACCTAGAAAGGCTCATCATCATTTATCATCAGGGAAATGTAAACCAAAGCCACAAGGAGACAGGACCCTCACAGCTGTGAGAATGGCACACATCAAAATGACCAACAGAAAGGCGTGTTGATGAGGATATGTTGAAAGAGGAAGCACTACACACTTTTGGTGGGAATGTAGACTGGTTAAGTCCTTAAGGAAAGCGCCAAGCTTGGGAGTTTTCTCAAAACATTAAAAATAGATCTACCATATGATATTGCAACTCCACTCCCAGGTATTTACCTGAAGAACATAAAAACCTTAAGTCAAAGGGAAATACACACCCCTATTTTCATTGCAGCAAGATGTACAATAGACAAGTTATAGAAACAACCTGAGTGCCCAAGGACAGATGAGTGAATTAAGATGTGAGAACATGTGCTATATAAGCACAATACTATTCAGCTATAAAAAAAAAAAAAAAAAAAGAATGCTTGCCATTTGCAACAGCCTGATGGAACTGGAGGTGATAATCCTAAGTAAAATAAATCAGAAGAGGAATGACAAATGATGAGTAGATTTATTCATATATAGAATATGGAGAAACAAAACAGAGTGCCAGATAAAACCAAACCAAAAGTGAACCCTAGAAATGTGACTGAAAATTGAGAATACCTCAGGCAGTGGGTGGTGAAGATCTAAGGGGTAAGGAACCCTCTAGACTTTGCTGATGCCTGTGGGTGCCTATGTTTTGTGTATGATGTGGTAATAAGCCTCTAAAGTGGTATGAACTTGAACATCTGAAATCACATATGGTATTATAAACCAATGTTACCTCAATTAAAAAGAAAATGTAAGTCATAGTACCATTGATAAAACATGTATATCTGCCAGCGTATAGTTTCTGCCTGTCACCACTGAAAGACTAGGCTTGTTTTTTCATTATGAGAGATAAAACACCAAAAATTCATTGAATTAAATTTTTTACAGTATAGGATTTTTCTACTCAGGTGCAGTCCCCTTAGTTTTCCCACCATCAAAGTGCCCATAATACTTCATCACTTAACACTGCACTACCTCCCCCCTCCTCCTCCCTTCCTGTTTGTTTCAGATCTACAGTTTGCTGCCAAGGGCCAGAATTGCAGTTTGTCTTTGTCTGATGCTTTGTTTAGTTTCTCCAGATTCCACATATAAGTGAAACTATGTGGTATTTATCTTTTTCTTCTGAATTCTTAATTAACAACATTGCTTTTATATTTTCTTGATAGGTTAATCAAAAGGAAAAGAAACATGTTTTGTGGTGACATGATTTCCTATCATTATACTTTTTTTTGTTTTCTTACAGGCTGTGTATTTATATTTAAAGGACACATATTAAAGACAAAATATCTTCAATGGAAATTCCTAGTGTGAAACAGACTGAAATACAAACATATAATTGATAAGTACATAATATAGACATATATACAGATACAGATACGTGCATACATGCACACACACAAAGAAAGTACACTGTACCCAGTAGATTTTGACCCTATAACTTTATCTTTGAATAGACCTCATGGTGGAAAGAAATGAAAATCAAATGAAGGAGAACTACATTAGAGTGGGAAATGATTATATTTCAGAGATTGTATTTAATTTTATATTTAAAGACAAGGTGAGCAAATCAAGTTGATGTACCAAAGCTTATAAAATACAAACAAAATATAAGGTCTATGTGAATTTCAAGCAAACTAGTTAGTATATCTTATGTCAAGGCAGTTTCCACAAGAGGAAACTTGTGGTAGTTTCTGTTTCTGTTCAGTGAAGAACAGAAAAGGGTGAAGTCAAATTTTCTTAGTTAGAAACCCCAAACACAATTAAAAGGAAAAGATAAAAAACACAGACTAATCAATATTTGGCAAAATACATTTGCTTGTTCCCCCTTGGGTACTGGCACAGAGCTTTTAAAATTCTGGAATTTTCCCAAGAACATTTTGTTATTAATAACTAGTACTTTGGGGGCCTCCCTGGTGGCGCAAGGCATTAAGATACAACCTATGAAGCTGTCCGCAGTTTGATCTCCGGCCAGGGAGCTACCAACACGGTGCAGCAGACCTCTGCAGACTTGCCCACTGCTCTCCTCAACAGTGTATTTCAGTCGATCTGCCTGTTCTGTTCCCCACTCTCTCTCTGGTGAATCCTCTCACCCACCCACACCTCTGGCCTACCCCCCAGTTCTTGTATGCATAAATAAATGAATCTTTAAAAAAAATAACTAGTACTTTTGCTCACAAAGATGTGAATGAGAAGACTCAGGGGTGGGGACTAGGGGTGAGGGACCAGAAAACTTCTGATTGGGGACCTGCCACCAGAGGAATCATCCACCTGATACCCAAAGAGAAAATTAGAACTTCCAACCTTACCTGGAGGTCAGAATGGGTGGAAGGGATAAAGATAGAGTTTAATTGACCAATGATTCAATCAAAAGTATGCAAGTAAGTATCTTCATTCTTTTTCTTTTTTTCTAGATAAAAATCTTTGACTCATGAGCTTTAAAGGAGCTCTCTTGTCAGTAAACATATTTATGTACCAAAAGGGTAGCATACCACAATTTTTCAGAGACAAAGGCTATGCTAGGAACCTTCTGAATGTCTTCTCTTTAGCCCTTCTCCTGGCTTTTCATTTCTGGCCTTTATGATAAACCAATAATCATAAATGTAGCTCTTTCTATGTCATACTAGTAAATTATCACACTTGAAGGGGGACCATGGGAACCGTAAAATTTTTAGTCATGTTGAACAGAAATGCAAGTTGCAGGGAACTCAGGAATTAGCACTGAAGTGGGGAAATCATTGAGTCCTTAAACCCGTAGGCTTTGTGTTAAATCTGGGTAGTGTCAGAATTTAATTGAAATGCAGATTACCTAGTTGACAGCAGATAACTATTAGGATAGCACAGTTTGTAAATTTTCACTTAGATTATCCAAGATAATATTATGATCTGGGATAGCATGCTTACATGGTAATGTTAAAATTGACAGCTTTTTTCCAGCATCCATCTATCTATACAATTCATGTGCAGGAACACTTTAGAAGGTCAGAATAATCATTGTCAGAAATCCATCTCAAAAATCCAGGTTTTCAATATTTAAAAAAAATCAGTAATAATGAAAATGATAGCAAGAAACAACAACAGTAGCAATTGAGCGATCATTGAACTACCATCTATCATAAACTGTAAATTGCTTACAACTTTTAGTTCTCAATAATCCTCACTTCTGCTCACAACAACACTATGATGCAGGCATCCCCATTCTTATATTTTCTTTTTCAATCATTGATTGATATATTTCAACTTGATAGAAATTAGTCTGTGGAGGCTGGGGGGAATTAATCTGTGGGGAATTTAGGGTGACCCATAGAGTTACCTCCTTATCATTATAGTGGCAGGAGGTGTATTTTTACACAGTAAGGGAAGATTTATTGTTATTTGAAAATTGGCTAAGAAGGTAATGTCATCATCCCCTTCCTTTAGGGATTAGAAAATTCTAATACCACAGTTCTTAAACTTTTCTCAAGGTCACAGAGGACCAGACATAACAGAAGAGTACAGGAGAAAGTGCTTTCATAAACTGCACTATCTCAGCAGTAGGACTACTTTTTTTTTAAGACAGCTTCCCTGTCTAAAGTTTGAAGTATTTAAAGAAAAATCTCACCTCCCTTGTCCCCCCTCCACACTCATGTGATGTTCCTCACCCAAATTAACTTCACACATTCACAGGTATGTCTGTGCCTCTGGTAACAACAGTTTAGTATCTTTCACAGTTCCTACAATTATCCAGTCTGGCACTTTATTAATTATCACTATACTGCCTCCAGCTTATGCAGCATGAAAACTGGGAAACTTTCCAAGTACCTTTTCAGGGGCCCAAGCTGCTGAACCTTCTCTGAATTTAGAGTTGTATGCAGGTAACTGGGGCTGCAAAGAGACTTGCTGATGATACATGTGTAAGAACACAGTCTTAAAGCTTAGTTCAGGGACTATGGAATTCTCAGGCAAATTCTTCTTAGTGTAAGCCTTTAATGTTATCATCTGTTGCATCTGGGAGATTAATTCTTCCAAGCAGCCACAGGAGACCCTTCAGTCTACATTGACCCTAATTATAGACATTAATATAGTTCTGGTTGAATCCCAATTTGATATGGCTTCAAATTAGCATTTTGGGAAGTTTATTATTGCCAATAATGCTATTATGTTACCTACATATTTAATTACTTAATTACTATTGAAATTAAAGGATGTAGATATGTTTATTGGTATTATTCAGCAATGATGCCTATTGGTCCTTTTTTGGATACTGAATGTAGAACAAAGGTTTTTAAAATGCATGACCTCTGTCATTTAGGGACATTCCATTAAAGTCAAGCAAGGAAGGATAAACAGAGGAAAATAAACATGTGGGTGGTTTACTAAACCAACAAGGAAGACAAGACAGTGATTAAGTTGAAGAACAAACGCATGCTTGAAAGCAGCTGGTGAAGATTTTGCACTTCCTCATTTGTATCATTCCATTCTACCAAAATTCACTTATTGAAACTTATAATGGCATCTACCATGGTAGACACTGGCAGTTCTACAAAGTGAAGAAATTGAGTTCACTCAAATCTTTTTCATATTATTTTGGGTAGGATAAGACAGGAGCTATCCTTTTCCATAGTCCATGATAGAGCAGGAGTCCAGATTCCAAATGATTCAAAGGACTGGGTGTTTAGTACAATGAAGCTGTTAGATAAATTGAGGGAAATGGAGTAGGGAGGTAGGGAGGTTGTCTAAAAGGAGCAAACAGTCCCTCAGCTTTAAGTAATCATTGTCTTGTAGCAAAGTGTGTAAATCGTTTCTAGGTTTTTTTGAAGATAAGTTAGAGATCAAGATTTTAATATGCAATCTCATTATTTTTAAAATGCCCAAAACTTTTAAACTGTAATGAGAATCAGATTCTGCCTTTTTTGTTGTTGTTGTTGTTGTTATTGTTAAAGTAATAGCTGGCATAGTGAGGAGAAAGGGGTAAAGAAGACAATGCTTGAAGATTCAGTAACAGAATAGTACCCTTTATATGTATTTGGTGGTTATGTAAGTGAAAACTTCACAATCCAATGTTTTCCAGTTAAATGAAACTGTAGGCTACAGTATACATCCAACCTTCATAAACTGCACAAGCAGCTTAAAACCATTCTTGGGGAGGCGGGTTCAGTATCACAGATTATTGCTGATATTAATAGTGTATGCATGATTGCCAGCATGAATATGGCAGAACTGATCACTATGTTCCTAAATGGTGATCTTAAAGCAAAGGAAGCAGCAAATCATATTTGACTTTAGAACTATTAATCTGGAGGTTGGGTGGAAGATTAACTGTGCCTGATGATATCTTGAAGTTGTGAGGGGGCGGCGACCCCAAGACCCCTCCGACAGCAGGACCCAGCCGCCTCCTGTGGGGCAGCGGGGCACCTTGGACATGGGTGGCCCACTCAACACAATTCAAGAAAGCATTGTCAAGGAGGTAAGAAAACACCAAGGGCATTGAGAGGAACAGATTTATGCAGGAAAGACGTCATAAAAACAAACAAAAATCAAAGATTAGACTGAAAGACTGTGCATGATGGAAGTGTACAAAATACTTTCAAGTTTTCAAATTTTTGTCAGCGAGTGAATACTGATGCTGTACCCTAAGCTGGGGATAAGTGAAACACAAATATATTTTGAAATTTTAGACTTGCAAAGTTTAGGTGTGTTATAGTTATGACTACCAAGAATATCCAATAGGGGGTGTTTAAGATTACTGCATAAAAGGCTGGTGTTTCAGGGAGATATCTGGAATCCTCATCATTAATCAGTTATATGGACTATTAAGTGAACATTTATGTTCACATCAAATGAAAGGGAAAAAAAAAAAACCCTCCATCAGCAGACTACTTGTAGAGGAGCTATTAGTAATAATAATACCAATGTAGTGTAGTTATTATGAGTATCGTTTACTACTGTTCACTATCACTTTTATTCTTTAAATGTTCAAGCTTTCTTTCTTTTAAACTTTTGCTCAAACTGTTCCACCTCCTGGAATACCATTCTCTCCCTGTTCCTTATTCAAATTGTATTTCTCTAAAATACCTAGTTCTAATTCTCCCCCCCTTAAGCTTTCCCTGTCCTTTTCAGCTCAAGTGATTCATCTGACCTCATATGTATATAATTATATGTGCAGTTCATCTAATCATTGATCATTGTTTCATGATAGCTCTTTGAGGTTGTTTGGAACTGCAATTTACATCTTTTATTGCCACAGTAATGCCCCTATTAGAGGCGCCATTGTAATGATTCACTCTTGTCAGAAACATAACTAGCAGTAAAAATAAGATAATGATGGTGTTCCAAGATGTCAGATATTGAAGATCATGGCAAGAAATCATTAAACACAAACCTAAATGTCAGAAGTGCCAGAAATAAAGAAATATTCATTTGTATGGCTTGAGGGCAAGAAAGACTGAGCAAAAGGAGAAGAATAAGAGATGGGTTTAAAATGAACACAAGTTGGTAAGAAGAAATTGATTGCCTTAATACAGAGAAAAGACAGAATCATAGAAGTTGTGCAATTGGGTGAGTATTGTTCAAGATCTTGTAACAAGCTGCTGATTGTCTCTATGGAAGAAAAAATACTAGTCTATCAACTTCGGCTAGATAATCCTGTAAGTCTTAAAATATAGGTGGGTGTTTTTTTAACAGAGAATAATGAAAAACAAGAAAGTAGGCATTTGTGGTGCCTATGGTCATTTTTCTTCACTTTTTTCAACTCAGCTCCATCAAATTCCACAGGCCCCAAATGTGCAACTTATTGGGGCAATAAATTTCCTCATTACCCAGTCTCATTTTTGAATCATTGACACCTGTCAAAAATGTTTAGCGAAGTCATCCCTCATTCTAGAAAAAACAAAATATTAATTTTTCAAATATTTGATTAATTATATAGTATGAATAAGCTTCTTTCACATTGCAGGTTATAAATGATCATGAAACCAAACATTAGGGTTTATAAAACCTATTGACCTTAAGTGAAAGGAGGAAGGAAAATGGTTACTGTGCAGATGAGAAAGCAGGATGAAAAGAAGTCAGAAAAGACCACGAAGGCATCAAACTAGAAATAAATCATAAAAAGAAGGCAAGGAACTATCCTACCTCATGGAGATTAAAAGCCACACTACTGGAAGACCACTGGACTAACGAGGAGATCAAAGAAGAAATTAAAAAATTCTTTGAATTGAATGACAAGGAGGACACCAATATCCTAAATGTATGGGATGCAGCAAAAGCAGTAATAAGAGGAAAATATATAGCAATAGAAGCTCACATCAAAAAACAAGAAAGAACTCAAAGAAACAACCTAATCTCGAAGCTCAAAGATCTAGAAAAAGAACAACAAAAAAACCCCAGAACCAGTAGAAGAAAAGAAATAATAAAAACCAAAGCAGAAATAAATGAAATTGAAACTAAAAAAACAATCCAAAAGATCAATGAAACCAAGAGCTGGTTCTTTGAAAAAATAAATAAAATAGACAAACCCCTAGCCAGGCTCACAAAGGAAAAAAGGGAGAAAGCACAAATACACAGAATCATAAATGAAAGAGGAGAAATCACAACGGACACAGCAGAAATCAAAAGAATAATCAGTAACTACTATGAACAGTTATATGGAAACAAGTTCAACAATCTAGAGGAGATGGACAAATTCCTACAACTCTACAATCACCCAAAGCTAGATAAAGAAGAAATAGAACACCTAAACAGACCAATTACAAGCAGCGAAATTGAAATGGTAATTAAAAACCTCCCCAAAAACAAAAGCCCAGGACCTGATGGATTTACAAATGAATTCTACCAAACATTCAGAGACGAATTAGTGCCTATCCTTCACAAACTCTTCCAAAAAATTGAGAAGGAAGGGACAATACCAAACACGTTCTATGAAGCCAATATTACACTAATACCAAAACCGAATAAGGACAACACAAAAAAGGAAAACTATAGGCCAATCTCCCTAATGAACACTGATGCAAAAATCCTCAATAAAATTTTAGCTATCAGAATCCAACAATGTATCCATAAGATAATTCACCACGACCAAGTTGGATTCATTCCAGGGGCACAAGGATGGTTTAACATCCGAAAATCAATCAACGTTATCCAACACATCAACAAAAAGAAATATAAAAACCATATGATAATATCAATAGATGCTGAGAAAGCTTTCGACAAAGTGCAACACCCATTCATGATAAAAGCCCTTGAAATTCTTGGAATACAAGGAACATACCTCAACATCATAAAGGCCATCTATGACAAGCCAACAGCCAGTATCATTCTCAATGGTGAAAAGCTGAAAGCAATTCCATTAAGATCTGGAACAAGACAAGGATGTCCACTCTCACCACTGCTTTTCAATATAATACTGGAAGTCCTAGCCAGAGCAATAAGACAAGAGAAAGACATCCAAGGAATCCAAATAGGAAAAGAAGAAGTCAAACTATCACTATTTGCAGATGATATGATAATATACATAGAGAACCCCAAAATCTCCACAGAAAAACTAATTCAACTCATCAATCAATTCAGTAAAGTGGCAGGATACAAAATCAACACGCAAAAGTCAGTAGCCTTCCTATACACAAACAATAAATCTGAAGAAGAAGAAATCAAAAAAACCACCCCTTTTATTATCGAAACAAAAAAAATAAAATATTTGGGAATAAATCTAACAAAAGAGGTAAAGGACCTATACAAAGAAAACTATAAAACACTGTTAAAAGAAATAGAAGAAGACACAAAGAAATGGAAAGACATCCCCTGCTCATGGATTGGAAGAATAAACATTATTAAAATGGCCATCCTACCAAAAGCAATATACAGATTCAATGCTATTCCAATCAAAATCTCAATGGCATTCTTCAAAGAAATAGAACAATTATTGATGAAATTCATATGGAATCACCAAAAACCCCGAATAGCCAAAGCTCTACTGAAAAAAAAGAAGGAAATGGAGGCATCACACTCCCAGACTTCAAACTATACTACAAAGCCATAATCATCAAAACTGCATGGTATTGGAACAAGAACAGACATACAGACCAATGGAATCGAATAGAAAATCCAGAAATAAACCCACAGATTTATGGTCAACTAATCTTTGACAAAGGAGCAAAGACTATGCATTGGAGCAAAGAAAGTTTGTTCAATAAATGGTGCTGGGAAAACTGGGTCGCTACATGCAAAAGAATGAAGCTTGACCACTACCTCACACCATACACAAAAATCAACTCAAAATGGATTAAAGAACTAGACATAAGACCTGAAACCATAAAATACATAGAAGGAAATATAGGCGAAACACTACGGGATTTGCACATCAAAGACATCTTTACAGACACATCACCCAAAGCAGTGATAGTGAAGAGAAAGATAAACAGCTGGGACTACATCAAATTAAAGAGCTTCTGCACAGCAAAAGAGACAATAACAAAAACAAAGAGAAACCCCACCAACTGGGAGAACATTTTTGCACCCAACACTAATGATAAAGGACTGATCACAAAAATCTGCAAAGAGCTGATGAGACTCAGCAACAACAAAGAAAATAATCCAGTCAAAAAATGGGCAGAAGAGCTAAAAAGAAACTTCTCTGAAGAGGAAATGAAAATGGCCAACAGACATATGAAAAAATGTTCAACATCACTTGTCATCAGGGAAATGCAAATCAAAACTACCATGAGATACCATCTCACACCAGTGAGAATGGCACATATTAAAAAAACTAGCAACAACAAATGTTGGCGAGGATGTGGAGAAAAAGGAACTCTTGTGCACTGTTGGTGGGAGTGCAAACTGGTCCAACCACTATGGAGAGCTGTGTGGAGATTTCTGGACCTACTAAACATAGAGCTTCCATATGATCCAGCAATTCCACTCCTAGGTATTTACCCAAAGGACACAGAAACATCAATTCCAAAGAGCACCTGCACTCCTATGTTTATAGCAGCACTGTTTACAATAGCTAAGCTTTGGAAACAACCCAAATGCCCAAAAATAGATGACTGGATCAAGAAGATGTGGTACATATATACCATGGAATATTACTCAGCATTCAAAAAAGATAAACACATGCAATTTGCAGCAACATGGATGGCACTGGAAGGGATCATGCTCAGCGAAATAAGCCAAAAAGAAAAAGAAAAATACCGGATGGTCTCACTCATAGCAGGAATCTAGAAAACTTAAATAAGGGACCAGGAAAATGAATATAAGAAAGTGAAAATCAAAATCAACAAAAAAACTATGAACCAGAGACACTTTTGGGGGGTGGGGGGCGGGAGGGGAAGGATTGGGGTCAGAATGGGGCGTTTGCAATTGTATGGGGGAATATAAAAATAAAATTTAATATTTAAAAAAAAAAAAAAAAAAAAAAAAAAAAAAAAAAAAGAGAAGTCAGAAAAGATGGAAAACAAATATCCAGGGAATGATTCTAAAGATGACCTCTCTTTCTTTGCCTGGGTTCAAATGAAAGGAAGAGGCAAATAAATTGTTTTTTATCTTGTAATTCTAAACAAAGTCATGATTATTTTATAGAGTCATAACCAATTTTATGCAAGACACTTCAAAATCAAATTGTCCAGGGACTCCCTGGTGGCGCAAGGGGTTAAGACATAACCTATGAACCTATCCACAGTCACTGCAGCACGAGTTTGACCCCTGGCCAGGGAGATACCCACATGGCACAGCAGACCTCCCCTGACTAGCCCATTGCTCCCCTTAGCAGTGTACTTCAGTCAATCTGCCTGATATATTCCCCACTCTGTCTCTGGTGAATCCTCTCAACCCCCACACCTTTGGCCTATACCCCAGTTCTTATATACATAGATAAGTAAATCTTTAAAAAAATCAAATTGTCTTGCCTATTTTTTATGTTTTCTTTTCTTAGCAATTCAATGATCTTTGTGATATCCACATTATCCATGTTGTGTAAACATAATACATAGTCTCTGTTTTATCTTTTTTCACCATGCATTGTAGTGGTACTAGAATATTTTGTGAAATAAACCAAAGCAGAAAATGGCATAGTGCATCCTGTAGTATTTAAGATTATTAAGTCAGTAACTATAACTTATGTAGTGTCCCATATATGTCTTCACTGCTCAAATGTGAACAGTCAAATTCATGTTGTATTGATTTGAATCATAGACCATATATGAAAACATTAAAATTACAACAATTATTTTTAAGAGGATATGATAACCAATGACCTCAAAATTCTATTACTAACATTAAAAAAAAGTGCAAGTCAGGTGACTTTGAAAAGAATGCCAGTATTCCTTTACTTACAATATCAATAAATTAGAAAAATGTTGACTGCAGAAGGAAGAAAAGGAATATGGCAACTTTTCATATTTATGTAGATTAGCGTATGTAAATTTATTTAAACTACCTTTGAAGTTCGGTTTGTGTGCTGTCTACTGACTCTTCTAATTGTCTTAATGCTTTCTAAACACCATGTTTAAAACATATTTTTTTCTAAAGTTGTGCTGTTACATAATGATACACATGCACTAAAGTATACTGCAGATAGTGAAAAATGAAGAGTTATGAAATTCGTAAAAAATATCACTAGAATTTCTGAATGAGTATTCCTCATCATTATCTATTATAATATGTTCAACATCATGCTTATAAGGTAAGATGGGTGGGCTAGTGTTCTCTGGTAGCACATTACTTAAGTACAATCTTGCTATTATATTTCATCTGGTAAATATTAGAGAGCATAATTCCATAAGCAAAATAATAGTCAATATTTTAAAACACATGCATATTTATAGCATTTGTCAATATGTTTTTATTTCTGCCACATTCCAGAAGATAGTTACTGAGAACTGTGCAAGTCCATGTTTTTAAAAAGAAAATAAAATGACCAACTTACTTTATAAACTATTAATGGTTTTTAAACTGGTGAGCTTCTCTTTAAGAAGGACTAAAAATAGGGATGTTATAATGTTTTTAACCAGTAAATTTTCTTGACAGTTGCTAATTTATTTTTTTACGGTACAAAGGTCCATTTATGTTAACATAACATCATCAGATTAGCATTACCGTTAATAATGCCAAAGAATAAGGAAACAAGATAACCTAAAAGAAACTCCTTCATTCTAGACTTGCTATTTTCTGGCACATTCCTCATAATTGTCCAAGATATCTACTTTCTCCTCTGTAATTTCTATCTTTAGTGAATTATTGCATACAGATATTTAAGAGTTATTAGTCATTTTCATCTTATTTTTTTATAATAAATTTTATTTTTATATTCCCCATACAATTGCAACCCCCCTATTCTGACCCCAATCCCTCCCCTCCCGCCCCCTACCCCCCAAAAAGTGTCTCTGGTTCATAGTTTTTTGTTGATTTTGATTTTCACTTTCTTATAGTTATTCATTTTCCTGCTCCCTTATTTAAGTTTTCTAGATTTCTGCTATATGTGAGACCATCCGGTATTTTTCTTTTTCTTTTTGGCTTATTTCACTGAGCATGATCCCTTCCAGTGCCATCCATGTTGCTGCAAATTGCATGTGTTTATCTTTTTTGAATGCTGAGTAATATTCCATGGTATATATGTACCACATCTTCTTGATCCAGTCATCTATTTTTGGGCATTTGGGCTGTTTCCAAAGCTTAGCTATTGTAAACAGTGCTGCTATAAACATAGGTGTGCAGGTGCTCTTTGGAATGGATGTTTCTGTGTCCTTTGGGTAAATACCTAGGAGTGGAATTGCTGGATCATATGGAAGCTCTATGTTTAGTAGGTCCAGAAATCTCCACACAGCTCTCCGTAGTGGTTGGACCAGTTTGCATTCCCACCAACAGTGCAGGAGAGTTCCTTTTTCTCCACAACCTCGCCAACATTTGTTGTTGCTAGTTTTTTTAATATGTGCCATTCTCACTGGTGTGAGATGGTATCTCATGGTAGTTTTGATTTGCATTTCCCTGATTACAAGTGATGTTGAACATTTTCATCTTAAATGAGCCTTGATGCACAGTATTAATCATAACTTATGTCTCAACATAGTGTTATTCATGATAGATCTAGAAAATAAAAATGCAGGATGGTCAGGTAAATTTTAATATAAACAATAAAATATTATAATATATGAAAAAATGGCCAACTATATAATATGAAAAAAACAGAATGGTAGATTGTAGTCTTGAAAATAAGTGAAAAACAGCTAGGTGTAAATATGCAGAAATCAGCAATAGAATCTGACTAATAACATATTGAGCCTCATAAACTGCTAAATGTCTCTATGAAAAGTTCAAAACCAACTAAGACCAAGCCTAAATAATGTCATTTAAGAAGATAATATACTATATATTAAATTATAACGTATAGCTACATATATATATATATATATATCTTTTTTTTTTTTTTTGGTGGGACCCTCGCCGGCAGCCAGGGAATGAACCAGCACTGCAGAGGCTGCGGGCAGCCTCGCAGCCCAGCGCTCAACCGCAGTGCCACCAGGGGAGGTCCCGTATAGCTCCTTATAATAACTATAATATGATACAATATGATACATAATCACATATAAAATATACATAATCAACTGATAGGCAGCCATCAAAACTCAAGGATATAAAAATGGTTCCTAAGGTGAATTATTTTGTGAGTTGAAATGACATTTATTCAACTTGCATTTTAATGGCCCAATGTCATAAGTCATTTTTATATTGTCCACTTTATCAGAAATGTTCATTTATTATCTCCAGTCTTGAATGAAAGTATAGAATGCTAAAAGCAATATCTTGTCTGTTTTATTTAAACGTCCTGAGGAAGGCTGGATTAAAACTAAGGCATGTTCAGTTTACAGGTTTCTTGTTTTTTCCACATGAATATTAATTTTATTTCATTTAGAAAACCAAGGATAAATTAAACAGGTAATATTTCAATCCTTATGGGGAAGATGATTTCTTTAACTTTTATTAACATGATATCTATAACTAAATTAGTTCATTATGGCGATTTACTCATAACTCCCCCTATTGTTTGATCTTCCCTTCCTAACATTCATTATTATTCCTTCTGTCAATAGTTAATAATGTATACAGATGTACTAAAATTTCTGAAATGCAGCAAATACTTTCAGTAGACTTTCCAGATGGTGGGGAATGAATAATTTTAATGATTTTCAGGATATGAAAAGAAAAAAAAATACTATACATGGTCATTACTTGCAAATTCCCACACTGAAAAGTTTATCCAAAAACCTCATCAGAAAAAGAAAAAAAATGAACCCATTGTTAATGTACATATGACAAAATGATTCTCAACCTTATTCATAATTAAATAATTGCAACCCAATATACCAATTAAGTGCTATTTTTCATCAGCCAAATTGGAAATAACTAAAATGTCGATAATACACAGGGGCAGCAAGAGCAGATTAATAGGCAATACCATATACCATTGGTGGGCCTGACTAATGCAACTTAATACTATTTATTGAATTTCAAATTGACCTTTCCTGTGACCAAAAATAGTACTTCTATAAACTTAGTCCACAAATATACTTCAAAAATGGTTGCAAAGTATATTTACAGGTATATAATAGGAAATCAATAAATGGTAGTACATCATGTAAGAACATTCTATGTGCTCATAAATGATATTAAAGAAAAACAAAAGGGTTCCTATAAAAAGGATTTTCAAATTACATTAAGTAGACAGAAAATATCAAACAGCCATACTAATGGAATTAAATACACACTCATTAGTGAATATATTTTGAAATATTAAATTGTTTATGTATAGATCTAGGAAAACAGATGCATCTAGAGAATTTTGGTAGATACAAGTATGTTATATGGCTGCCTTCACAAAGCGGTATGAGGGGATATAGTAGGAAATTTTTATTTTCATAATATGTGTACCAGCTTTGACCAAAATAATTTTCTGTGATAATGATCTCTATGTTCATTGTCCAATGTGGTAGACAGATATAATTTGATTATTGAAATCTGAAATGTGGCTGGTATGACTGAAAGATGCAATTTCTAATTTTATGTGATTTTAATTAATTTAAAATAAATATAAATAGTACATGTGGCTAGTAATTCTCACATCAAATTACTCATTATGCTACTTATTTCTTTCTAGATATTTCTAGCTATTTGTTTTCATTAACTTCTTTTTAAATATCAATGAGGGGAAGTCAGAATATTTGTATCTTCCATTATATTACATTTTATTAAAATATAAAATACTAAATGTTACAATTTTAAGGGGCATATGTAACTTATGGAGTAAGCAGAACATTACAATAGATAAAATGAAGACAAAGTATTATAAAAATAGTATCACACAAATGAACTCTGATTTACTTAGTACTTATAAAAATGAATTCTCTGTTCCTGACAAAAAGAACACATGATGTGAATTTAGATGTGCATGCTTTTAGAAAGATGTAAGATTACTTAGTATATGAATAAAATATTTTCTATTTCTTTTACAAAGAACAGAATGTTATTCTAAGCACTTTCCTCTGTTACTTCCTGAATTTAATGATGTGCCTATGTTTTGTCATGCAGCACATTCTTTAGGTAGACACATTTTATTATCATATACTTTCTTAACTTGTGATGCACTTTTTCACCTAGGTGTTATTTTTCTTCTTTAATGTTTTGTTAAAAATAATGGTATACCAATTGCCATACTTTTTTAGGCTTTTTAAAAATGATTTTAAATTAAGTTCATTAATCACATCATCAATATCCTAATAAAAATGAATTCCAAACATCTGCTTTTGAAGACATTTAAAAAATATAAATAGAAAATCTACGTAAGATAGTCCAAGAGTTTGAAAAGGCTGAAAGATTCAAACTGCCATACAGTATGCCTGATAAAGGGTAGGATTTCTTCACCATAGACTATTTGCATTAATCGTTGAGGAACTGCAAATATTCAGTAAACATAAGGAGTCTATTACCAGGAAGAAAGGAAGGAGGAAGAGTGGACAGGAAGGTCAAGTTAAAACCTAAGCTTTCACCAAATGCGATTAGAAAAAGACAAGAAAACTAAGCATAAAGCAAAGAAAAAGAGATAATAAAGACTATGTGGAAATAAATTACATTAGAATAGAAATGCAACAGATAAAGTTAACCAAAAAAAGGAGTCGCTTCATTAAAAAGTGGCAAATCTCTAGTTAGACTAATGAAAATAAGATGATTCAGATTATTAAAATCAGGTATAAACTAGGTGGATACCTTTACTAATCTCACAGAAATAAAAATACTCTGAAAAATGGTATGTCAATAAATTTTTAAATTATTTAAATCTAAAGCAGAAATTCCTAAAAAGATGTGTACTTCTAAAACTTGATTAAGAATAAATATCTCAGAAGAGATTTACAAAAAGGGAGAATAGAAACGGAAAACACCCAAGAGAGAAAGGCCTATTCAGAAATGGTGAGTTATACCAAACATTTAAATAAGATTTAACACCAAACCTTCACAAACTCTTCCAAAACAGAAAGGAGGAGGGGACACATTGCTATTCATTCTGAGGTCAGCATTACCTTGAGACCAAGACTAGACAAAGATATCACTAGGAAAGAAAATCTGAGACCTGTGCTAGATTGTCTAGCATTTCCTTCCTGATTTAGCCACTGGAAAACATTTTATATGTATATAAAATATGTGTGTGTATATATATCATATATGTGATGGCATGTATACAAGTGGCATGTATGACACATATATATTTGATGTGTGTATATGATGTACATATATATGCATACATATAAACATGTATATTTAATTCAAATATCTTTTGTAAAAGGTTTAAATATGAAATACACAAATCAAATCAAACCATTTTCATTTATTTTGTATTTATTTAAAAGAGATTTAAAAGGATATTCATCTAGGATTTTCAGAAACGACAATAAACTAGGAGCCAAGATATTTAAACTCTAAGTCTTTACTATACATGATATATTATACCCCTTTTTCCCTCTAGGTTCAGTTTCTTTTTATTTAATCTGAAGCAGAAGACAAGCAGAATGCTTTCTAGTTCTATAACATGCTGAGCTTATCATTAAATTTTTGCTGAAAATTTAATTTCTTTGAAAAGTCATATATGGCCCAAAAGCAAACTAATATACCAATTTAATATATTTCTATTGTACTATGAAAAATTTGTGCTCTATAAAGTAAATAGGTCACAAAAGTTCTGCAAGTACATGATTCTCCATCAACAAGCCTGCCCAGGGCCTCCCCGGTGGCGCAGCTGTTGAGCGCTGGGTTGCGAAGCTGCCCGCAGCCTCTGCAGCGCCGGTTCGATCCCCGGCTGCTCCCTGGCCACCGGAGGAGGGTCCCACATGGCACGCAGACCTCTCCTGGCGCCCGCTGCTCCCCTCAGCAGTGTACTTCGGTCCTTCTGCCTGCTCTGCTCCCCGCTCTGGCTCTGGTGAATTTCTCTCACCCTCCCACGCTTCTGAATGTACCCAGTGCTTGTATAAATAAATAAATAAATAAATAAATCTTTAAAAAAAAAAAAAAAAAAAAAAACAAGCCTGCCCAGAACAAGGTATGCTGAAATATGAAAAGAGAAAAAAAAATCTCCTTGTCTTCTTTAAAACCTTTAAAGTTCTCCTAACGATGTATTTTGTTGGCTCAAATTCCTTCATAAATTAGTAGAAGAATCTTGAGCAGTTTTAAAGATTTACAATTGACTCACTATAATTGGAAGATAGCCAAATATAAAATTTTTCAGAAAGAAATCACAAGACAGAATTATTTATCAGATGATATTCAAGGACATATTTCTACTGCCTTGAATTGCTCAAAATGGACTGATAGATCCTGGATATAATTCACAGCCCTGACCTCTCAGAAAACTGAATTTAAAACAATTGTAATTAATTGTAATAAATTTGGCAACCTGGCTCCTGGCTTCTATCAACTGATATACACCAAAGCAACTTACACCTCTAGTCTCCCAAAAGCATTAAGAATTTTTTCTTTCTTTTTTTCTTTTTTTCTTTTTTTTGAAAGTAAACTAAGGTTTCATTAACTCAAAGTCTCCATTGATGTGACTGTTCAATATCTATCCACCCTTGATTGTTCCTACCAATATGGCTCCTTCCTTCCTAGACACTTTGAATTATCCCTGAACAGCCTCAGGCTCACATATTTAAGGGCCTAAGTAAGCAAAGGGAATAATAAGTCTCTCTCTCTTTTTTTATATACTTTATTTCCAGCCTAAGGAGAGTTTCAGATATAATTTTTAGGTATTTTTTTGTTTCTCTCCAATGTGAATTATTTTGAAGCAAGCATAATGAAATATAATTGTTGATGTGATGCCATTAGAAACAACACTATTGGGAATAAAAATGGTTATACATCTAAGATATTCTGGCCCAGTGAAAAAATTGTTGGTAGCATCTGTTCTATAAGTCATATGCAGTGGTAATCTAGGGTGAAATACAATATGGAATGGTCTACTTTAGCATTTAGTTCCTCACTTAAATGGAACTCTGTGGCTAATGTATGTAATCACAGAGGAATTGTGACACACATACACAAATACATGGACTTAAGAACATCTCACATTTGCACCTGAGTGGACTTCCACTCAGAATTTTTCTCTCTATTTCACCTGTTTTGATGATTGCCACTTTAAAACTGCCAGAATTCATTTTCACATTCAACTAACTACAGTAATTTTAAACAAGCTAAACATTCATGGTAGATTTAATCTTTTCTTTCCCAAATAAAACATTCTATTATTTACTGAAAAACATCATTCCATTTCTACTTCCCTGAATGTATGTAGATGATATGAATAAAGTTTAATCCTTTTTTGGTGACTGAGTTGGAAATTATTTAAATAATCTAAATAAATATGATGATCATTTTCCTGGGAGATCACCCAGATTAATGCCAAACTTAGTGTAGACACCAATGGCATAGCCAATATCAGCCCAGGACTCCTGGGCTCAAGCAATTATCCTCCCTCAGCTTCCATAGTAACTGGGACTACAAGTGTGCACCACCATCAGTAGCTATTTTTATAATAAATAATACATATACAAAAAGTAGTAATTTTTAAAAGACATCATACAAATTAAAGAAATATAAATCTATCTAACAGTAGGAGTGGGAATTGCTATTGGGAAGGGGAAAATATACTTAATCAAATGATTATTAAATTTAATTACTTATAATAAATTCTCTCAATGGTAACAATTTTATTGCTTGGAGTCTCAAGTGGCCATTAGTTTTAACCCTCTAACTTCATGAGTAATGCTTGCTCCCTAAACCAGGAAGTTGAAAATAGCCAAATAAGTGAGATTTAGTAAATATAGAGTTTCAATTAGAAGTATTTTCACCTAAATATAAGAAAACTGGAGTCAAATGTTTAGCCCATACCCTGAACTAACCACAAGAGGAAATTCATGGCCTGCTGAATCTACTCAAGCGTGTTGGTCATCTTTGAAGAAGAAAAGTTGGAAGTTACAACATAAGAACCTTCTTGACAAATACATATGGAAGTGCTACTGCTTTGATCCCATCCTTGGAAACCTACCTTCCAATCATCACATAGTTTCCCTTCTCTCTCTGTCTACACAGGATTTCTCAGATTACACTACAGACAATTCTGGCTGGATCTTTATTGTGAGGAGATGTCTTGTATTTTGTAGAGTGTTTAGCAGCATTTCTCACTTCAGCTAGGACTACATTCCATGGCAAAATCTTTACATCGAGCCATGACTATCAAGCATGTCCCCTGATTTGTCAAATATCTTCTGGGGCCAAAAGTGCTCACAGCTGAGCACTGGTCTACAGAGAGAAAGGAACTACACTATCATGCACACAGCAACAGCATAAGTATACAATTCCTGTGACATCAGTAGCTAATCAATATTAGTTACAATACTAAAGTTAAACAATGCTGGGTAACAACATACGCAACCAGGGGCAGAACTTAAAAAAAAAATATCAAATTCTCCATAACTATAGCCAGCATGAAAGGATGGTTCAGCCAGTCAGAAATTACTGTTGACCTTTATTTCACATTTTAAGTGTGAAATCTGGAGTGCCTTTAACCAGCAATTCTTTATTAGTATTGCTGATTTTTTAATAGGGCAGCTTTTTCCCAAACATGAATCAGAAAATAAGTGCTTGATTTCATTGTGGTACAGTGAGTTGGATCTATTCATCTCCCATCCGTTTCCTCCCACACCACCAAAACACATACCCGGTGACAGAACAAATGAACAAATAATACTGCTACAATCGCATGCAAGCCAATGGAGGATATCTTTATGCATGATAAAACATAAGCATTTCCTAGCTTTAGTCAAATCTACTATTTAGCAATGACTTATGAAAGGACAATTGGACCAAAATATATGTGGCTAACATTTTTCTTGTAATTGTTCTACCCCTTTATTTCCTTTTCAATACCTGAGCTCTTAAAAAAATATTTAAGCACATAAGTTGGATGCATGTTTTCAATTACTTTCTAATTTCAAAAATGATTTAATAAAAATAGTTATGAAGGGGCCTCCCTTCCCTGGTGGCACAAGGGGTTAAGCACCAGCACTATGAAGCTCTCCCACAGCCACTGCAGCAGGAGCTTGATCCCCAGCAAGGGAGGTGACCCACTTGGCTCAGCAGATCTCTCCTGTCTTGGCTACCAGCTGCTCCCCTCAGCAGTGTATTTCAGTAGATATGCCTGTTCTGCTCCCCACTCTGTGTCTGGTGAATCCTCTCACCCCCTGAACCTCTGGCCTGCACCCCAGCTCTTGTATGCATAAATACATCTTAAAAAATAAACTAAAAATAATTTTATGATGGCTAGTGTTTTCTGCCAGGATTACTGGTGATATTTAAATTATTGACTTTAGTGAGTACAGCCAACACTTACGAAACATTCCCCTCATTATGTCATTGTGAATGAACTTTTGTTTTAAAAAGTTCTGGTTTTAAGAGAAAACATTTCTAAACATCTAGCAATGATTAAGAGTACTTTGGGGGCTGGGGCCTCCCCGGTGGCCCAGCGGTTGAGCGCTGGGTTGTGAATTATGAAGCTGCCCGCAGCTCTGCAGCACCAGTTCGATCCCCACCTGGCTGGCGAGGGTCCCACATGGCATGCAGACCTCTCCTGCTGTGTCCACTGCTCCCCTCAGCAGTGTATTTCGTTAGTCTGTCTGTTCTGCTCTCCGCTCTGGCGCTGGTGAATTCTCTCACCTTCCTGTGCTTCTGACTGTAGCCAGTGCTTGTATAAATAAATAAAAATAAATCTTTAAAAAAAAAAAAGAGTACTTTGGGGGCTGAATCACTTCTTTTGCATAACTCCCCTTTGAGAAGTTACCTACCCTTTAATTTCCTCTTTCATTAGAATCCCAGCTCTCTTCCATCCAAAAAAAATGCCTTAACAATTATTTTAAGAAAATGAATTTACTTCTGCTTATTATTGACAGTCATCTCCCAAATTATTGTTGCTCATAGTGCTAATCATGATTATATAGCTAAAAGTACAAGGATCCATATTTAAAAGGTTTTTAAGCAGAGAAATGACAGTGTGGTGCTATCTTAATTTTGAAAATAAATTGGCAGTCACATTTTAGCAAAATGTGTCTTATTAAATAATAAGCCATTCTATTATCACATTTTTAAATCTACAGCATGTTTCTCAACTGACTTGCCACACTTTTATTAGAAAACTTTTTATAGTGATCTGATACAATTAATTACTATTGTATCTAAAGATGCTGATAATTGCTCAATGAAAAATCTGCAATATAAGTGAAATTGTAAAACTCTGATAAGTGATTTTTTTTCCAACAGAATGTCTTGGGAGAGAAAGTAAATCCAGATCTTACCCAGACATGAGTTTTATAATTGATATTTCATGTTATCTTGGAGTTGGAGGAAATGTTTAAATGAGTTCCTCTGAAATCATCTGGAATCATGTTAATTTTTATTTTTGTTCACAGTTTTAGGTTAACTGCTACAAATATATGCCACATTCTACTCTCTTATCTGCCCCCATTCCATTGAATTCTGACACCTCTAGGGCTTATAAATTGGTTAATTATCTGTGTTGTGCCATAAATGTCTTTAGGGAGCCTATGAATCACAGAAGAAGAGTAAATTAGAATATTTGCTAAATATGACTCTGTGGTAATTAAGAGTCATGGCCAACATAGAGAAGGGTAGAAATAGACCTCAAAAGGATTTTAAAAGATTAAATACTCAAGCACAGGTATAAAATGGCATTTATCAGCACAAGAAAAAACCTGCAAAGAGATGAGATAGGGTAGTGTGTGTATTAAAGACTACAGAATTGAAATAATGGAATAACTAAAAAGGGTTTGTTTGTTCATTTTTAATGTAAAACAACTAATAAATGCTGAAAAATACATAATTACTAACCAGAAGGAAGATTTTTTAAGGAAAATTCATATAACCAAATATGTATGTACTGAGTGTATCTAACTTGTTTTCTTGTTCACTGCTTGTCTATATACCTATTAAAAATGATACATTATGATTAAGAAAACAAAAAAAAAAGTACATATATTTTTTTTCCCTAAACAAATTTTATCAAAATTACTTCACTGTGATTTCATCATTACCCATCCCTACTTTCTGCCTCTTGTCCTATCTCCTGTCTAGGATTTCTCTTCAGTTGATCCCTACATCTTCCAAACAATCCTCACCCTCTTCTCTAGTATCTTTGGGGACCATTTAATTGGTATATAAACACAAAGAACTACTACTCAGCTATATTATTTTTTAAAAGATGAAATTCTACTATTTGCAATGGAATGAGTAGACACAGGCAGCATTATGCTTAGTGAAATCAGCCAAATGGAGAAAAACACAGTATCATCTCACTCATATGCAGGATATACAGAAACGAATCACACAAATAAATGAACTAAATAAAACAAAAATAAACTTGTGGATTGTAAGATCAAACTAGTAACCAGAAGGGAAGGAACAAGAGTGGAAAATTTGGATAAAAGGAGTCAACTGTTTGGTAAAGATGAAATTGGGCTCATTGATGCATATATTTACCTATAGACTTTAAATAAAAATGATGAATAGCTGGAGCCTATATAATGTTACAATGTAATGTTACTTCGATAAAATAAAGGAAAAATACTGTCCATTAAACTTTTTCTTGAGAGTTAATATCTCCCTCAAGAAAATCTATATCCTTAGAAATTGAGCAATATGCCTTACATATACTTAGCATTCTGCAAGTGCAATAGGTTTTCTCTATATGATTTAACCAATCTTTTTTTTTTTTTTTTAAAATGTCATTCATCTCTTTTAGCGACCCAAATGTTAAAGTGCATCGGTTTGGTTTAATTTAGCCTAAAAAATACATATGTATAACTTTTTCATGATTTCAATGATGACATTTATTTATTTTGCCTAATATATAAAAACACAACAGAAAATTTCATTCCCTCTCTTCTACTAGGTCATCCTACAACAAATACAAAAACTAAATGTTTATTCCGAATGTAAAATAGGAATAAGTACAAGAAATATCCAATGGCTTCCTCATTGCTTTAATTTGTGTAGAAGGTCTTTGAGAACTTCTATTATGGTTTCTTTCTATCATAGGAACTCAACTAATAGGCAATATATTGAAATTTGATTACATAAAATTGTGATCAAATAACTGTGTACTTTTCCAATAGCGTATGCTAGCTAGATTTTGAATATTTGTAACAGTAAATTCATTATCACTTTCTCAGTAGGTAGTCATAGCTGAATCTAACCTTAAACATGACTTAATTTATCAGAAAAACAATTTCCTATTCATTTATGAGGGCAAAATAAATACTGTCAGCCATCTGAACATTGTGAGGGTAAACAATGTTTATGGAGAAGAAAATAATACAGATAGAATCCTAAATCATAAAAGTAAAACAAGTCAATACCAGCAGTTTTAAAATGCCTGCCTTCTACTTGATCCAGTAAATGATAATAGAATTTGAAATAAATCAGGATGAATGAAAATTAAGAGGAGAAAAGGAAGGTTAGTTATGAGTTGTTTTATATTAAACATTTTTAAAAAAAGTATTGGTACTTGTATCAGTAAGTTTATATAGAAAATATTGGAGAACTTTCCATTCTGAAGAAGAATTATTCCCAGAAACATGTACTCATTTAATAAAAAGGATAAATGGGGGAAAAGAGCATATGGTTACATGGATATTTTTCATGAACAGATTTACGTCTTCTGATGATATTCCACCCCTAACTTTTCACCTGCAATGTTTTGCTAATGCTGGAGTTAATGAAAAAGTTATGTACACCTATAAATCATTCAAAACAATTCCAAAATGTTTAAGGTAATTATTCATTACTTACAAAAGTTGTGTTTTCCAATAATAATGTAGTGGCATTTGTTTCTATATTCAGTTTAATGACATGTCCATTTTCGCTTTTATACACCACATCTGTATCTGCAACAACAAAAATATTAACAATTAACAAACACATTGGGTAATATAATAACTATAGAGGAGAAAATGCGTACAACAGATACATTGGAACAATCATTGTTAGCCTTTAATAACCTGAGCAGATTTCTGCACTTAGCTCACATTAATTCTCTTCAACGATCAGGAAGCCCATCTAGCACATGGCCCATTGTGCAATGAAAATAGGGTTAGTGAGGGGGTCATTCAGACTCCTGGCTTAACAAATAAAAACTAATTAAAATATTGGCAATCTGCTACTCATTTTGAGATAACAAAGGACAAAGAAAATACCTCTGGTTTCCAAAGTAAGCTATTAATGATTAGTTACATTTATAAGAATGGAAGCCAATTAACCATAACTACACAATTCCAATGTGACTCATATGGAACCATCCTCATGGAAAACCTTTCCAGGTATCCACTTCTACCAGCACTGTTTCCATTCAACACTTTTTCCTGTGGGTTGAAAATGCTGCCTCTGCTTCTTTATCTGACTTGTGTGATCAAAGATAAAATTCTCAGACTGCTACATTGTCAATTTTATGAGAATGATCTCTCTGTTAAATAATTGCAGTGCTCCTAGACAGCTGTTGACCTTATATATTTTTGTTAGTCAGTGAGTTGTATTTTTTGGGAAATCAGATCACCTTAAAAATAGTTCATAGTGAGAATATCAACCTGAGGGAAAACTGCCAGGGGATACTCAGAATTTAAAAAATATATATCATTTATATCTATACAATTATATCTATATTTGTAAGAATTAGAAGGAAAGATAACCAAATTTAAGCAAAATTAGGAACTTTCTTTTTTTAAATGATGATCTCTTTTCCATTTTTATCCAACATTTTCCAAGGTATTGCACCTCCATAACTCCTGCCCATTTTCAGAAGAAAGACAATATTGAAGGTGGCTGGGTCCATTATTCATAGAGAATGAAGTTATGTAAGTTACAAACTCTCAGCACCAGAATATTCTCATCTGTGCAATGACAAGTAGTGGCTGGTAGGTTGTGACAATTATGTGTAAATGACAGTTGGCAGGGCAAGATTTTTTTCACCTGCTTTCTAGTCATTTCACACTATATAAATAGTATATATATATATATCTATATATATATATATAGATATATATCGATGAGAACCCATCGATACTAGCAAAAATGAAGTTTGTTTTTTTTTTTTGTTTTCTTCAGTGTTTCATTTAGAAAACTGAGGGTTCAATATGACTGATGACTCAGAAGGTCAATAGTTTTTACCCTTAATGACATGAAGACAATGGCATGTTGGAACTGTGGACTGGGTACAGGTAAAAGGCAAATGGTGTTTTATGAAATGAGAAAAAGTCAGTATGTTATTTCCAAGTTACCATCTGAGATGAAAAATATTCCTACGTTATCTTTAAAATTAAGGGCTTGTATCAACTTCTGAACATCTTTCACCAGCTATAGAGAAATTGGGTTCTTTTTATCACTAACTTTATCTGTGGTTCTTTCCAGTGACATAGAACAACTAGCAGGTTTACAACATTAAAATATATATAGTGAAATAAATGCTATTTCCATTCCTTTTCTCTTTCTTTACTACTATCCCATATTTATGATCTCAGCTCAAGAGGAACATCAGTCACCTGTATTTCACAGTTGATCTTCCTCAGGTCATTCTAGACCAGGAGCCTCAAATCAATAAACCAACCCCAATCAATCCTCCATTATCTGTCTTGAAATTCTCATTTGGATCACTTAACAGTGATAAATTTACCACCATAGATTAGCAAATTATTCAAAGAGCAGGTATTAATAAATTATCCTTACAATATTATTTGACAATAAACTAAGAGAAAAAGCATTTTCCTCTGCATTATGGAAAAAAATAAGGCAGAAGACCCCTTAAAGAGAGGCACTTCTTGCAGGGGCCAGCATCACAAAATTTAAATTAGGATGAAGTTTGTGAGCTTAGGGAGAAAGACAATTTTAGAGAATTTTTTTTTTTAGATGAACAGTGATTCCTCTTCAATGGAGGAAGTAGAGTACTGTATAGCCCATAATCTATTATAATAAGAGAAAATCCAAGTAGATGATAAATTTTACTATTATGTAACTCTCAATGTTGCACTACTAAAAGAAACTTTTTTTAAAACAAGTATAATCATGTAGCTTAATATTTAATAAATATTTCTGCATGGATTATTTTAAAAGCATCTAATATCTGCCTATATTAATTATCATTAATTTTTCCCAGACTTTAAATCTGGTCTTCTGAGCCCCATATTTATTCTACTTTACTGTTTGATTTATAAACCCTAGTGGAATCTCCCAGTTTTGGAAGTCCTATTATTGCATTAATAAATTACTTTCTGGAACTATATTTCAAAGTTGTCACTTCATATTTTGTTTAATATTAGGAAATGAAATGTGAGTGAATCAGATCAATGAATAAAGTGCATTAACACAGGAAGATCAAGATAAGTATACTTGAAACATTCTTAAAAAACAGTATTACACATTTTACAGTGCTTTGATTAAATAATCTTTCTTTAGCTTTTAAAATGAAAAGATGTGAGCAGATACAACCACTGTCTAGTCTGTCTTTCCCGAGCTCCAAGAATTTATATTTAGCATCTGGTCCCCCAAATAGTTATTACTGTCACTTCTGTCCAGTCCTTTTTTCCATAATCTATCCAAGGGAAAGCAAACATAATAGCATTTGCTACTTTAAGATCTTTCAGATAAATACAATATTTTATTTTATACTTCTTCCACTCATAGCAGTTAGTAAAGCACTTTTCCATTATAAACAAGTTTTTAATTTGCTTTGGAATTGAGAACTGAGGCCTCTGCACTCACCTCAGCTATAAAGACCAAGATCCAAACAAGTTACATCCATAAGATTTTATTAGTTCTAGTAAATTCTTAGTAAATTCTTAGTCTTAAATCTGTACAAGTACTTTATTTTTGCTTCAGAAGCTTTAAGAAAATCAGTTTATCTTATTTATAAACTTCTACAACTGAGCAAATTTCTTAATTCTCAAACAGTTGTTTACTTAAGATTTATTTCAAGATATTTACATCTTTGTTCACCAATCCTAAACTTATACATGCAACATGTACAGTATCAACCAAATCCTCACATTGAAAGGCCTGTCAATCACTCAATTAGGTCCCTGGGACTTATAGATCCTCTGATTCCACCAGCTACCCCCTCTTTGTGGACATTCTAGGACTATCAAATCCACCTTGAATACAACAGATATTAAAATCAGGTTTGCTTAACAGGTTACTCTGGGGGCTTTCTGGGAGTTTACAGCTGACAAATTTACCTTCCTTATATATCAGCATAAAGTCACCCCACTGATTGTTTATGTTACTGATTGTTTAAGTAGTCATTTAATTTTGACATGATGATTTGCCTATAATATTTCAAAATCAAACCTATAATATACCTATAAAGGAAGTTTTCTTTGAGGAAAAAACTTGGCAAATTAATTATTTGTGATATTTTAAACCAAGTATAATCCTCCTTTAACAATTAATTAAATATATCTAAAATGAAAATTCTATAGCAGCCAATATTAAAAAATCATGCTGCAACAATAATTTGAGAAATATTAGAAAACAGAGAAATGATGCAATGATTATCACAGAGCATGTGCCAAAATTTTAAGGGTTTGTTAAATATTAAGATTTAATCATCAAAAAATTATAGCAATAGTAAATGTAGAATAAAGAGCCAATCACAGTTAAAATACAATAGACACCTCATTCATCAACTCTTCTCACAGCTATGCAAAGCTTTCCTCCATAAATTTGCCAGAGAAAATTGTGCCCACCAGAAATAGCTTCATTATCCTTTTTGTCAACTTCAAATTCTCATTCTATATAAACTCTTCTTTTTACCCAGGACTTCTGGATAGAGGTGATTCTTCTCCTTTGTAAAGCAAAGGGCTGTTTTGTAACTGAAACATTGTGTTCCAAGCTCTTAAATGTCTATAATTTCTGCCACCTCTTGTCAGCTACTTGTACTTTTCATGGTATATATATTTCTCCTGTGTATTATCAACAGCAGTAACGATGGCAATAATAACCTCCATTCAGCTCTTTTGTTCTCTTCCTGATTTTTTTTTCCTTTCACAATAAGCCTCAATAAACCTTTTATATATGGGTTTCTGCCTTTTCTGCGCACCCATCATGCATAGTATTTTCCAAATCTCCTTGAAATATAGTGCAGTCCTCACTCTCCAGAAATTGAAAACTTCCCACATTACCACTGACTTGCAATAACTCAGTGTTCTCCCAGCCTTAATCCCACCACCCTTGACTTTGCAGTGTGTGAAAATGATGAACAAAAGGATTTTGAAATACTCTTCTCTTGACTTTGAAAATTACTTTGCCCCGGAAATCTTTCTTCAAAAATTCCTGTATGTTTTATACACCAATCGCTATCTAAACAAAGGCATCCTTCAAAGCTTAGCTCAGTCTGAGCTTTAATTTTTTTCCCCAACCATTAATCTGAGTGATCCTTTTCTACTCAGATCTTCTTATCTTGATTCTTAAACTTTCAACTCAAATACTGACCTCTCCTGTATGCCAGTTTTCTATTTCTTGTTCCCTGTTAGATCACAAAAATGCCTTGCAGACACATAAACCTCAGTAGACTAAAATGAAATGCCTTATAGTTTTGTCTACATTTTCATTTAAAAGTCTATATATACACCCTTACGGTCATTACATCTTCCCTTTTTACCTCCTGTATCAATATTGTGATTATAACGTCTCATTTGGGTGATTATTTTAGTTTTTTAAGTGTTCTGAACATCTTTATTCTTATAACATAGCCTAACTGATGCTAAATAATGCCCCAAAAGGCTGGCTCCCTAATAAGGAAGTATAAAATCAAAGACCAGCAATCGGTTTATCCATTGCGTAACTTTGACATGCACCTTCGTAATTATTTTCTCTTGATAGTATATAAAATAGTCTAGATTACTTGTTGTTTATAGTTGTCCAAGTGTCATACTTCACTCTCACTCAATTTGTAACAGGGTGGTCCCCAGGAAAGGGGGAGGTTCCCTGCCCCACCCAAGGGAGGGTGGAGCTGAGCAGCAAGAGAAGAAGCTGCAGAAGAGACTGAGGAAGGAAGCAGGATGGAGCCAGGAGCCCTGGAGGAGGCGCATGGAGCCTAGAGACACGTGAAGAAACTGCACTTGCCTTTTGGTCGTGGACGGGGTGACACAGATGTGGGTGAGACCCTTGGGGAGGCGACCATGACAGCTTTTATCTTAATGTTGATTTTGCTCTTTTTCTTCCGGGCTTGTCCAGTTGTTTGTGACCCTTTTCTGTGGGTCCCCACTGGAAGATGTTTTAGACTTGTGGCAGGCTTTGGGGCCTTGCTCTGGGCCAATCCCATATAGATGGACTTTTACCCACAAGGGGACGGGTAACTTTGGGTGCTTCATTTAGAAACTAGACTCTTTGCCTTACCTGTATTGTTTCCTAGTTTTATTAAAGTTCCTTCCCATTAAAGTCTCCTATGTTTTGTGTTGATGCGGCGGATGGCAGAACCCATTTAGAATAGGCAGGTTTGCGGGGCTTGGGCTGCCCCTCTCCCTGTCCTATAACAAATTCTGCTTAGTTCCAGCAAACACAGGACAGGTTCACTATCGATTACAGGTAGACGGATAAAGGAGAGTCCCGGAGCCCTCGGTGGATTTTTCAGGCTTTAATGCTCTTGGGGAACCAGGTACACAGGCACACCAAGCAGGGAGGCTGCCATGGGCTGGATAGGAGGTGCTGAGAGGCAGGCAACCTAGCCTCCCAGCCCTCCACATCTCTAAGCTCCTTCTCTGAGCTCTCTCTTTTCTCTCTCCTGCATTATCTCATGGTCTCACCTCTTCTGTAGTCAGCTTGCTCATCCTCACACTGCCGCTATGGTTGCTGCTTTTAACCTAGGCTCAGGTGTGCACACATACACATAGCGGTGCTCCCACACTCCAGGTGTCCACAATTAGCACACGTGCTCCATGCCCACGCTCCCAAGCACTTTCTACATTAGCAGGATCAAGGCCGCAGGTGATAGCCATAGAGGCTACTAGTGTAAAAAGCCTGTTTGATTCACTTACCCTACATACCCACTAACAAATGCCTGGATCTGAACAAACTTTTCAGCTATTTCAAAAAATGTTAAATCCCTAATACTTCTAAAGTCCTCGTTCAAACTCTCTTTCATCTGAACTCTTCTACTAGTCATTTAATATTTAATCATATAATTTCCTTCAATTTTTCATGACCTATTTTAATTGACTTTTAATATGTTGTTTTTAGTTTTTAAGTACTTTATAAACTCAATAAAGGGCCTATTTTATTGTTGCTTTGAGAACGGAAACTTTCCACACCTACATTCTATATTCCACGTTAACACGAGTTTACTATTCAACTGTCTGCATTAATATAAGTTTAATATTTCAGGAAATTTCTTGCCAGGAAGATGAGGTTACAAATAACTTCAACCTATTTTTTAGGAACTTTCTGAAAATCCATTTACTTAAAAAATAGTCTATCTAGCACTTGCTAAAATAAATATCTCTTTCTCAGAATAATACATAGCTCAATGAAATGACTGTTTATTATCCAAGCGCCTCTCCCAACACTCACCTGCCTGGATTTACCAAACCTAAACTCTTACAAAACTCCACCCCATTCCAATCAACACTACTTATGGAAACATCTGTCAAAAAAGATGCCCTGCCTCATAAACATTCCTCCCCTCCGTTGCCCTTCCTGTTAGAGGAACAGTGAAGAGCAGCCTCCAAGCCAGTGGGTAGTGCTCATAGCCAAGGCAGAACTTTCCGGTCTTCATTCCTGGCCCTCTGAATAGAGATAGCTGAGGGCTAGAGCAGAGCAGAGCTGTGATGCTGACCTTGAAACGTGGAATGCTGATGTGTCTAATCTCTACCTGGCTGCTTATTGTACCCTGGTCTCTGCTCAACAGACATTATCTGAGGTAGTGTTATAGGACAGGGAGAGTTGGGTGGGGCAGGGAACCTCCCCCTTTCCTGGGGACCACCCTGTTACAATAGGACTGTGTTTGGCCATGTGCTGAACAGTAAATTTTCTCTTCTATATATATATTTTTTTATTTTTGCACTTGTTTATTGTCCATTATTGTTCACAAATATCTGTGTACCCTTCCACCCTAGACTGTGTTCATGTACTGAAAATTACAGCAATAATAAAATCAGGTAATGCCTCTCAAGATTTATATATAGCATAAAGTAGGAAATACACATGTCTGGTGGTGAAATTCCTCTGACTGAATCAGAGAATTCTTCTAAAGCAATCTAGCTCAATCTTGGCCACATATTCAAGTATTCTGACAAACATTTTCTTAAAAAACACTGGTCCCTGAGATATCCTAGATTTACTAGATGCAAATTTCCTGGGGTGGAATTCAGGCATCAGTATCATCTAAGAGATCCTCAGATGATGTAAATGCTTAGCCAAGGCTGCTGATAATCTTGTTCTTAAATAGTATTTCTCAAATTTTTTTCTTCCCTTCTGCCTGCCCCCATCCGCTCTATTCCCTTTATCACTTCCTGTGGCCCTATATCCTGTTATTTTACTTCAATGTACCCTGAATTTTTAAGCAAACTGATAAGAAGGCATTGACGGAGTCATCCCTGGACCCTTGAGCCTGCCCCATTTCACTGCCTTTACATACACTGCTCAATTGCTGTCAAGACAATCCTCCCGCACATTTGATGGAGGAAAGGATAGAAAACCTAAAGAAGGCATCACCAGAAGGAGATGCCACCACCTCCTCACACAAGGAGGTGGAGGTAGAAGGGATTAACATAAGCCATTAACCCAGCTATAGAAACCAAGGCCCTTAGGCATCAATGCCCAGATCAGGAGGCACAACACCCAGAAACTATCAGGCTGCTATAGGGAGTGTCAGGAGCACAGACTTGAAGGTGAAGATAATGGAAATTGAGGAACAAACCATCCACCCACAAAGATAAGTCCCTCCCTACCAAAAGAAGATGAGAAAACTTAACTCTGCCCCCACAATGGGGCAGCAGTCTTTCTGCCCACCTGTTACTATGCAGGTACTTCCTTTCACCAACTCTCCCTCCTCAGGGCAGCAGCTACCAGCCTGCAGGTGACCTGTACTATGCAGGGGCTTCTCTTCACTGACCTCCCTCAGCGGAGGCCGCCCTCCTTAAGGCCACCCACGTGCAACCATGCAGGACTCTTAGAGCAAACCTGTCCCTTTCAGGGCAGCTCTTCCTGCCTGCTTGTGTCTATGCAATGTACTTTATTCTTCTGTCCCTTTTCTAATAAACCTACTCTTTCAAATGTAACTGTAGGGAAAGTTAAAAAAGTATCAGGCTTTTCTGCACTCCCACCATTGGGATTGATGATGGATCTCTGTGGTCCTGAATGTATGCCTGATGGTGGGCACCTGGAGTAGGGTGTGGGCATATGTAAGTGGGTTGAGGACTGGGCTCATAAGTGTGGCGTCACATGGGGATGCCAGCAGAACAGCAGAACAAAAGAACAGAACATCAAAGAGCCCAGAGAGAGAGAAGACTCGCTGGGGACTAGGAGGCCTGCCAGCCTCCCGGCCCACTAGCATCCCTGCCTGCCATGTATCTGGTAAACTCAATAAAAGTCTGCAAAAGCCACTGAGGACTCCAGGACTCCCTCCTTTACCCGTCTTCTCGGGTCAGAGCAAACCTGCTCCATCCCTTCCTGCCGCTACAATAACTAAGGTCTCTGTCTCATGAAGAACTCACCTGGGAAACTCGCCGTGTGCCTCTGAAAGGGGAGCTCTTGGTGAAACCTTTTCCAGAGTGAGCCCAAGGACCCCCGCACTCCAAACTCACTGACTCCAAAAACGACATCAATCTCCTTTGCTAACGTAAGCAATAAACTCAGCTGAGCTTTGTCATGCTCAACAAGTTCAACTTCATTTAGAAATACATTTAACATGAGTTTATCTGTGTTGACTGCTATACCTGAGGGGGCAAATCCTCTATTGTCAAAACACTACCAAGGTTGTGATACAATGGAACTTCAATAATAAAGACTCCCTCTCCTTGACTAAAAGTCAGTCAGGATCATCTGAGTCTACCCAACTAGGCCTTCTTTGACTTCAAATGCATTTAACAAGAATCCTTTCATCTTTGATATCTGACCAAATTCCTCATTACTTACATTTGAAATCTAACACCTTTTAGCAAGAAGCAGGTCAGGTGAATTTAATACCCCCCCAAACCCTCATCCTTTGTCTTAGTAATTTTCCATTGTGGGTTCTGTCTCTCCAAAAAGGACAGAGAGACTTTTCTCATTATGCCCAGAGTAGGCTTCTTGTCACCTTGGTTTAGGATTGAGAGGTCAGTTGAAATTCTGTTAGCCCTGGGAAGTATACTACCATTAAATTGAGAAGTTTTTGTTCTAGTTTAAGTCCATTTTCCTTCACTAATCTTCAAATCCTAAACGTCTGCCCTTTTCCTAATCAAAGAAGCAATCACTCCTCCCACCTTTATGAAGTACAAGAACACAGATGGGGAGGGGATGTCTGATTCAGCTGTAGTTTTATCAGTAAACAAATCCTAGTCTATATCTGAAAAATCTCATTTTACCCTGAGGGTTAAAAGGAATTAAGCACCTCACTGTCTGTTATGTGAAGTCTCCTCCTATCTCTCCTAGAAGCCTCAAGACTCTAAACAGAATAAATACCCGAAAGTTCACTTTCATTCTCCTTTAGACTTTATGTAAACTCTCCTTAAGTATGTTCTTAAACTATTTTTTTTTTCCTTTGCCAAATCACCTGATGGTGTTTTGATTACACTCCCAGCCCGAGAAGAACCTGGAAGGATGAGGGACTCCCCCTTGCAACCAGAGACATCATCCAGGGTCCCCTGGCCTTGCTCCTTGGTCTTTACTCTTAGGGTTTTTGCTATTTGGAGAGTTGAGTTCAGTCTCTGTTCCTATTACAATAGTCACTCCTCTATTGTGATGGTCTTGAAGTAAGACTTCCTTGTGGGCCTTCCAGGTGGAGCAGGGGTTAAGTCTCAGAGCTATCACACTATACCCACTGCAGCCTGAGTTCAATCCCCAGCCAGGGAGCTAGCTCAAATGGCACAGCAGACCCCTTCAGTATATTTCAGTAAATCCACTTGTTCTATGCCCCGCACTGTCCCTGGTGAATCCTCTCATCCCCTGCACCTCTGGCCTAGATCCCAGTTCTTGCATGCATAAAAAATTAAATAAATCTTACAAAAAAGAAAAAATTAAAGACTTTCTTGCTATTTTGACAAGTGTCAGAATAATTTTTCTTTAATATTACCTTGCAAATCTAAACTTTAGTAATCTACTTTCATATGTTTTGGCATTAAATTTAAATTATATATTATCATCAATATACATTCATTAGTAGTAATTAAATTAATATGAATTATAAATAGCATGATGAAGTTTTTAAAAATTAACAATTTTAAAGCAATTAACTTAGTAAATGAAATATTTCATATAATTTTAATTTTTTTAAAATATTTATTTATTTTTTATTTATTTATACAAGCACTGGGTACAGTCAGAAGCGCGGGAGGGTGAGAGAATTCACCAGAGCCAGAGCGGGGAGCAGAGCAGGCAGAAGGACCAAGGCACACTGCTGAGGGGAGCAGCGGGCGGCAGGAGAGGTCCGCACGCCATGCGGGACCCTCCTCTGGTGGCCAGGGAGCAGCCGGGGATTGAATCGGTGCTGCAGAGGCTGCAGGCAGCTTCCCAACCCAGCACTCAACCTCTGCGCCACTGGGGAGGCCCTAATTTTAACAGTTAATTATATATTATCTATACGTATAAACATGTAAAGAAGAAAAAGATAGAATTAGTTTAATACTCTAGACAAGATAGTCACAGACTGGCTATGGCTGTGGGCCAAATTTGGGCCCACCATATTTTGGCCCACGGTCATGTTTATTCATTTTTTAATTTACATATTTCCCATGGCTGCTTTCACCCTACAATGGCAGATTTGAGTAGTGCAACAAGAACATATGGTTAACAAAGCTTTTAAATACTTACATTGTGGTTATTTAAAGAATAAGGTTACTAAATTCTGTGTTAGACAGTTAATTGTGTGCCTTACTCAAAGAACATATTTTTTACTTACTATGTTTATAAACATTAATTTAGTCACTGATCCCTGCAATGTTACTAGAAAATGCTATTTTGGATCCCCTAAGTGATTGTATACTTAAAAGCATTTTTTGTTGTCCAGCCTCACCAGAGAAATATTTCTGTTAAGATTATTTGAATTACTGGTAAATAAGATAAAGTGTATAAAATAAATGCATTTTTGTAAAGACTAACCAGAATAAAGGTGCTCTTCATGTAAAAGTCATCATAATTGTAAGTAATCATCATTTATTTATATGGAAGTGTCAATCCTGTGAATGGCACTTCCTGTGGTAAAGAGCCTTTTCCAGGCTCAATAACTGAGCAGTTGATGACCACTCAACTAAATGATGTGTGTGGTTTTTTTTTTTTTAATTTGTAGCTAAAATGTGAATAGCAGCAATTTTCAAATAATCATTTCATTCTTTAGAAAATATATTTGCAAAAAAGTTCACATAAGAGGAAAATAAAACACTCCTGTCTAGAATTTCAAATATCTTTTCCCACCAGAAGGTTTGTTTGCTAAACAGTAGCGTAAGTACCAATTGTAATTGGTTCTTAAGTCTCTTCAGTTAAATCCTACAAAAGTCACTCACTACAGTAGGGATGAAAGCTTTCTTACTTCAAACTCAAGTATATCCACATTAGTGGTCAACACTTCTAAAGACTACAGGTAAAGGGAAGACATCAACAAACTTATGGCTTCTCTGAATATTTCATGTAAAATGAGCAGAAAAGGTAGTTTGTGCTTCTGTGATCCTAAACTCTAGATTTCTGCACTGTAGTGACAAACCCATGAAGAGAATAGAACTTAAATTGAACTAAGAGCTAAACTGAAAAACATAAAGAACAAAAAAAGGTTAGGCAAATATCTAAATCACTCCATTCTCTTCTACTTCTATTTTCATTATTTAACCACTAAACTGTCACCATTTTTTTCTCTGCTTGAAAAGATAAACTGAGCTAATGCCAAATTCCAATGTACTTCTGGAGGAAGGACAGGTCACCCGCAATCCTATACAAGATGAGCATTTTCTTATTTTACGGTTCTATTCCTGTAGCTTCCTTCACTGTATGTGAAGGTACCATCTTGTACTCTGGTGATTTGTATCTTGCTTTTAGGGATAATGCTATTTTGCTTCTGATCCAGAGGCCTCATTTTTACATATATGTTATTTTGCAACTAAGGTAAAATCTCAGACCCTTCATACTCATTTAAAGCTATACTCCCTCGATTTAAACGTCTTTCGGGGGCCTCCCTGGTGGTGCAAGGAGTTAAGCACAGCAGTATGAAGCAATCTGCAGCCTCTGCAGCACAAGTTTGATCCCCAGCCGGCCAGTGAACAACCACGTGGTGCAGCAGACCTCTTCTGTTTCGCCCACTGTTCCCCTCAGCAGTGTATTTCAGTCAGTCTGCCTATTTTGTTTCCCACTCTGTCTCTGGTTAATCCCCTCACCCCCTACCCCTGCACCTTTGGCCTGTACCCAGCTGTTGTATGCACAGGTAAATAAATCTTTAAAAAAATAATAAACATCTTTCCCTTTCCTCTCAAGGTATGAATTTTAACATTAATTTCTACATCACTAATAAAATGGTCCCAAATTGGACAGTGACATTGTATTGACTTAGTCATAAATCAGATAATTTTTCATCAAACTTACAGATTATAAACAAAAAATGAACATTAATTCTACAAATTCCATTGATGCTTTGATCCTGCAACACTGATTACCATTTATAATTCTAACTGATTACCCTTTATAGTTCTGAATTCCACTATATAAATATCTATCTGTGAGATTTAACCATCTATTATTTAGTTATTTTGATAGACTCCTCTACTTTGTCCTGGTCATCTATGCACTTTGGCCAATCTTCACTGGCTGTTGAGATCATTGCACTGACGAAAAAATTTATTCTCTGATATTCATAATAAGGTTATGTCTTTCTTATCAGCTATAATATATTGATATCAGTCTTTCAATTGAATGGACATATGGATCCATTACCATTATCCAATAATGGCTCATCATAAGCAGATTTCTTTATCTTATGAAATTATTTTTACTGTCATGCTTAATATCAGCATACTCAAAATAACAAAAGAAAAAGCCATATGGGATGTCTGTCAAAATCAGTAACATTTTGCTTCTCTTCTGATTATAAAATAACATATTCACCAGAGAATAGTCATATAATTTGAACATTTCAAACAAAAATAACTGAAAATTTCTGTTTCCTTATACACATAAAATCTCAGTATATATCATGGTCTGCATCCCTTTTTCTTCTGTTAAAATTATTATAGATTCAACATTACTGAAAATTCTCCACTGGTTATTTCAAATGTTTAACACTTTCAGCTTAAACTGACATTACAGAAAGAAAAATAAATTGAAACATGATAATGGAAAATACAGAAAAATAAGTGATATTTAATATGTAAAAAGAGAAATGTAGATGTTGTATAACTAACCCTGAAAATATTTCATAAATTACAAATGAGGAATTGTTGTCTGACAAATTAATTAATTTGTCTAAACAATGGATGCAGTGACTCATAAAATGCACAATGGCACACCTTTATTAATTTTTACATTTTTCAATTAGATCTTTTCAGACTGAAGTTGATCACTATACTCTAAGAAGTATATAATTGAATCATAAGGTAAGACTTAATGAACAGGAAATTAATTTAGTTGAGCAAAATGGAATACTGCACTGATTTAAACAAACAGTATTGAAAAAAAGTGACAAAAGGTATGATTAAATATTCAGATACATAAAGATAATCAACCTCGGGAATGAATGTCAGAAATATAAAATATATTAGATATGCACAGGATGATCACTAATACTGAAAATTATAGTTCTATGGTTGAGTTTAGTGGAAATGAGAATACACTTCGACAAAATGTTTTTGTCTTTGAATTTGTATAAAATCAATTCTCAAAAATATTTAGGCTTTTTAAAAAACAGTACTTATAAGAAAATCTCAGTTGGTTAAAGAAAAGGTCTGATGAGTTCAAGATCTATAAAGTATGTAGGCTTGACTTTCTCAAAAATCTTCAGATAGATTTCAAATATGTCCAGAGCAGGCTTTTTCCAACATGTGTCACCTTAGCACTGGAGAATGAAGATTACCTACATTTGGGGTCATCTCAAGAAATAAACTCTTTATGAGAGAAACTAATCTCAAGACAGGAAAACTATCTAGGGGAAGGTTTTGTCACAGGCACAGTCTTCTTCATCCTGTGAGGTGCTCTTCTCTCTCGATGACTGACACCCCAATACCCTCTCTTGTTCCTTATCTCAGTTTATAAAGCCTCAGAATCATTTACGGTAGAATTTGCAGCCATATTAATTGTCCAAATGATTGTTATAAAATTTGGTCTTTTTCTCCTAGCAATCTATCTGTCTGATGATAATTTTTGTTCCACCCAGTCTGAGAAGAACACAGAAGGATGGGGGGATTTTCCCAACATGAATTTAATCATATTCTGATATATGCCTAGAATGCACTTTACCTAGCTGTAAATAGCTATTAAATGTTTGTTCTTAAAAGAAAATTTATCAGATAAGAACACATAGATAAGTCATTATTACCATTTTGTATTTCAAAGTAGGAGAGGAGGAAAGGAAAGTACTATTTCTATTTCAGCTATAAGAACACTCAACCCAAATGAACTGAAACCCAATAAATGATTATATTGTATGTCTGGCTTCAGGTGTAATTTAATTGCAGAGTCTCAAATGGTGACACTGGGTTTTGGGTACTGTCATATAATTTTCATTCAGATAGCTCCATTAATACAGGCTTTTCCTTCACAATCAAAAGATGACTACACCACCTGGAAACTATACAATTTCTCATGTTCAAGACCCACAAGAAAAGTCAAATTTCCTTTTCCAGGTTTTTCAATCACAGATCCATTGTTCTCACTGGTCCAGATTTGGCCAAGAGTGCTAAGGATATGCATTGTACTAACAGCACAGGCTAAATCTCATATCTGTGCTTATTTTTAAGAAAGAAATTATTTTGGAAAACAGAAAACAGTCAAATTTGGCTAAGGGACACAGAAAACAGATGTATTACCCAGTGTATGTGCATTGATGATAACTGATTTTACTTATGAAAGGTCTTATTTACAAAGAAAACAATGGTTGTACAAAGTTACCATGAACTAGCATTCCATCATGCAGGGAAATACAGCATATTTGATTGTGTATGTACATATGTGCACATACATGCATAATTACTAGAAGAATGGGACCATGATAGAGAATACATTTTAGTACGTTAAAATTTTGATAATATTTTCCTGTTTGTTTGAGGTCTTATAATATTCCCACATCATGTTTCCCCAGAGAAAAATGATTTTTTCCTGAAAACACAAGACTTTTGTGGACAACTTTTGTGAAGTATGCCAAGAGGAATGTGTGCTTTTGCCAGGATATGTAGTTAAAGACTCATTCTACTGACATGGAGAAAATATGTTGGCAGCAGATCAGTCTGAGACTGCTGAGGAGAGAGAGAGGTATACTCTGGAAAAATCACAAATCTCCACCACAGCTTCAAGTCTCCTGTTGAGTTTTTAAAAGAGTTATCAGATTTGCTTAGGAACAAACTTAATTTACAAATAAGCCTTGACAACAGGACAAACTCTACTTAAAAAACAATTACATAGTATTACAAAACCAATGTGGTAAGTATAGTTTTTATTACTGTGGTTACTTTCCTCAAGCTACTGACGCCAACACCACATCTGATCATGAATTGCATTAGCAATAAATAAATATTTACTAACTTTAAAAAAATGGTTTATTTTTGTGTGATGGTCATTATCTGTAATTTGTCTCTTTTTCTTTGAACCTTATTATGCTTACTTTTAATAATGCAGGCCTCTACACATAACAGATCGTGAATAAACTATGAATATTAATATCGTAGTCATACAGATTTACTAGATTTTCTAATTGCATTATCAGTAGTTATTATAAATTGTTTCTATAAAGGATTCCTAACAACAAAGTTGACAGTATCAATAGTTGCAAATGATTTTGAAATGTTGGGAGACATCAATCCTTTCCGTTTATCAATAAAAAAAATAAAACCACAGAAACATAAACACAATGAAGCATCAGGAACTAAAACTCCTGAATTTTGATTCCAAGTCTAGACCATTTTCTTCAACATTCAAAGACAGACATCTACATTGTTTACTTAATCTGACTCTTCATTCTGTGTTTTCCTTTCAGGAACACAGAATTCCTGAAAATCCTTTCAGGGTCTCAAGAATCTCTACTCTGAAACTTAGAGAATCACAATATGTCATAATTCAGTCCTGGGTGAGAACACCTGTATTAGGCCAGAAGGCAGTGACCCCTACCTCTCTTTCCAGGATGACCTCCATTGACCCACAGAAGTCTGCTGAAGGAAGTACAAAGAGGATTGTGTACTGTCTGTCCCTTGGGGTGAACACATTGATGATTGAACTACTAAGGGAAAATGGGAAGCATGTAGATTCCTAAATTTCAAAAAATATTTTTTTTTATTATAAACTGAGGTAATATTGGGGTACCCTCATCAAGTATTATCACCATAGTGCATCACCATAAACCATTGTGCTTCTTTCCCTCTTTGTTCTTTCCCCTTCCCCATCCCCATGTCCTCCCCTCCTTGGTGCTTCAGTTTTATAGTCAATATCAAAGATTACTTTTTTTAAATTTTATTTTTATATTCCCCATATAATTACAACCCCTTTATTTTGACCCCAAACCCTCCTTTCCCCACCTCCCAACCCCCACCCCCCATAGAGTGTCTCTGGTTCATAGTTGTTTGTTGATTTTGATATTTTCTTTCTTATAGTTATTCTTTTTCCTGGTCCCTTATTTAAGTTTTCTAGATTCCTGCTATGAGTGAGACAATCCGGTATTTTTCTTTTTCTTTCTGGCTTATTTCGCTGAGCATGACCCCTTCCAGCGCCATCCATGTTGCTGCAAATGGCATGTGTTTATCTTTTTTGAATGCTGAGTAATAGTCCATGGTGTATATGTACCACATCTTCTTGATCCAGTCATCTATTTTTGGGCATTTGGGTTGTTTCCAAAGCTTAGCTATTGTAAATAGTGCTGCTATAAACATAGGGGTGCAGGTGCTCTTTGGAATTGATGTTTCTGTGTTCAAAGGTTACTTTTTAAGCTAGTCTTATCTTACTACTAATTTAGTGACTTTATATTCCACATATTTATCTTTCTGGGTTTTATCTTTCTTCCTCTGACTTACTTTACTTAGCATTATCCTTCCAAGCTCCACACAAGTTACTGAAAAAGGCATGAGTTTATATTTTTTGATCACTGAGTAGTATACTATTTTGTATATACCACATCTTCTTGATCTTTCCATCTATTCTGAGGCACTTAGGTGGTTTTCATACTTTAGCTATAGTAAATAGTGCTACAATGAACATAGGAGAGCAAATTTCCTTTCTGAGAAATTCAAACCACAGTCATAATGAGATACCACCTCACACTTGTGAGAATGGCCCACATGGAAAAGACTAGAAACAAGTGCTAGCTTAAATGTGGGGAAATGGGAACTCTCCTGCACTGCTCATGGGAATGCCATGTGGTCTAGTCCTTATGGAGAATAGTATGGAGGTATCTCAAAACATTAAGCATGGACCTGTCATTTAACCCAGTAATTCTACTCTTAAGCATCTTACCCCCCCCAAAAAAAAACCCCAAAAAATCAAAAACACTAATTCAAAGTAATTTTTGTACAAATAGTTCACACTATATTAAACAGTCAATGGTATACATTTCTCTTTTTATTAATGGTGATTTTGGTTTGCTAAAATTCTCCATTCCTTGCCATCCCTTCAAAGAGGACTTTTTAATGCTCACCATCACATTTAATTCAAGCCACCTGCTTGCACAGATGGTGGCTTGCTCACTTTTATGTAAGAGCTAAAGATCTAGGCCTGACAAAGCACAAGAGTTAAACTGTCATTTTGCTATTTTTCTCCAAGTTAAGAAGTGAGTTAAGTAATCACAGAAACAGATGTTTTTCCTTAAGTATTTTATTTCACCTTTTTTTGTCTCCCATGATCTTTTACAGACTACGAGATTCCTAGCACTGAAATATTTTTCTACTCTGAAAACATCAACTTGCCTGGGCCTCTTACTAACATGACACTTACTGTGCACATCATTAACCAGACAAGAGCCAAAATCCTGCCTTATTTAACTTCCATTTTATCTTCATAACATTTGCTGTGGAGCACAGTTGGAAACGCAAATCCAATAAACTAGTAGATAACTGTGTTCACAGATAGATACATGATATAGAAAATAAGCACTATTGTTTTGTCTTAACACAAGTCTTGGGACTTAAATAACAAGATGATATACACAATTTTTCAATCTATCGTTAGAATAGTCAATCAGCTCTTTGTTAAGTGTTTACCATGTTCCTAGGAAATGCAAAGGGGGAGAAAAAAGCATCTAAATTCTATTAAAAATAAAAAAAATAAAGTTATATGGTACATTAAAAACACATTTATTATCATCTACAATAGGAAAGGCATTTATAAATCTCTCGCTTAATTCTCACAACTATAGTCCTTTTTTCATAAGAGAAAATTGAGCCTCAGGGAGCTTAATTAACTGGACTAACATTACATAATTAAGAGAATGATGGAGTCAGAATTCTAATGGGAGACAGATTTTAAATACAATTTGGCAATGAGGTTTGGAATAACTGCTTTAGGGGATGCTAATACCTGGCTTCTGTCTTCTAGCACCGAGATCTCTTTACCAAAGCATTCAGAGCCTTAGTGGAAAGAGCAGCTCCTGAAAGTCATTGCAATGCTCCATGATGGGAAATACTGAGACCAAAATATGGCAAATTCAGGGACATCTGCCACAAAGTGTATTCTACAGGGCATGTGTTATGGCTTTTTCAATTGCATCAGTGTCAACTGTCAGACTACAGTCAGAAACTGAGACAGCAGCATAATAGCAACAAGTTACAGTAAAGCTAGTCTCTGCTTGACTGGTATTGAGCCACCTCTCAAATTCAGCAAGGATGGCATGATGACCTTCAAATGGCTGAAGGGAGACCATTTACTGAGTCCTCTTACTCTTACTCTACTAGATTCTTACTCTTACGCTAGATTCATGTCATCTTATCATACATATGTGTGTGTGTTTGTGTGTGTGTTTAATGAGTAATTACGTTTTTTCCCAACTTTTTTTTTGTCGTTGATCCCAACTTTTTTTGTTGTTGTTACCATGAATTTTGAAATTATATATACAGTTCACCTTATGCTTCTATACAGCTCTGATACAGAATCTTTTAAACAAAATACATAAAAAAAAAAGTATCTGGTTCTGACAGATTTTTAAATTTATGGATTCATTTGACTTTCTTCAATTAAAAATATACAATGATTAAACCCAACGATTTTGGGTACAACAGGTTGGCTCTGAATACTTATTTATTAGACATAATTCTAAGAGTAGACTTTAGATAGCAGGAAAGATAAAATTCAAAACATTATCTATGAAAATGTGTGATTCAATCCAAAGACATGCAATACAAAATATCCAGTTGCTTGGCTTTTATTTACTTTTGTTGAGGTGACATTAGTTTATAGCACTATACGTGATTTAGAGGTGTAGTATCACAGGATTCAGGTATATGCGACCACATCATACCCAACACCAAAGCACCCAGAGTCTTACACTATTGTCCACTGTGCCTCCTCACAATTCGCTTTCCCCCTCCACCTCTGGTATCCTCAAGTCCACAGTCAGAGTTCTAGGGTTTATTTATTAGCTTGGTGGTAAAATACTCATAAAACATATTTTTAACATTTTTTTATTTATTTTTGTGGAGACAACCTGGGGTATAGGCCAGAGTTACAGGGGGTGAGCGGATTCTCCAGAGTGGTGAGCACAACAGGCAGATTTAGTGAAATATACTGCTAAGGGGAGTAGAGTGGGAGACAGGAGAGTTCTGCTGCGCCATGTGTGCTACCTCCCTGGCCAGGTTCAAACTTGTACTATAGTGGCTGCTGATAAAAATCAGAGAGACAGAGCCTTGGGCCACTAGGGAGGGACTATCCATTTTTCTTTTAAAGGGAACTAAGGTAAGTTCTACAACTTACCAATTGTAGACATAGGTATAGATTAATCTTTTCATATCAGAATTTTCATATTATTGGATAAATGTCTAACAAAGGTATTGCTGGATAACATAGAATTTCAACTTTTATTTTCTTAAGACACACCCATACCATTTTTAATGGGAGTTCTGCAGATTTGTGTTCATATCAACAGAGGATATGAGTTCCTTCTCTACAACCTCTTCAATATTTGTTGATTCTTTTGTATAGGGCCATTCTCAGAGGCATCAGGTGGTGTCTCAATGTGGTTTTGATTTGTATTTACCTTACAGTAAGTGATGACAAACAATTTTTCATATGCCTGTAGGTCAACAGCATCTCTTATTTAGGAAAGTGTCTATTTAGGTCCTTTGTTCATGTTTTGATTTGGTTGTGCTTTTCTTGTTGGAATTAATAAGAATTGTGTAAATTTTGGAGATTAGCTGTTGGTCTTACGTGTGATATGCAAACATTTTTCCCTATCCTGTAGGTTGCCATTTTGTTTTTGTGATGGTTACTTTTGAGATACAAAAGATATTTAGATCAATATACTCACACTTGTTTCCTTGCTGTTGGGGTTCATTCTTTGTGGTAGATATACTGTAGTGTGTTCCCTATTGCAATATAATATTTTACAGAAATAGAATTTTATAGTGTATTTATTTTTCATAACTTTTGATTATGAGTTTAGTGTTTGAATTTTAATCATCATGTATAATATTTCCTAAGGGAGATAAATTTATTTCTGAAGCAGTAGTAGTAAAGGAAATGCTTAGATGCCCATTTTCTGCAGGGTTTATGGAAATTTTTAAATGTATATATGACAGTGCTATCTAAATATAAAAGAATAATGTTTTATATATATATATGTATAGATTCCAGATCCTTTTAGTAGAGGGCCCCAGTTCCACTCCTAACAAGTGTAAGAAAGTCATCTTGCAATACTCTCCTTGCAGGCTGGGAAAACTCCTGTGGCACTTAGGGTGGCCAGTGTCTCCCAGCATTCCCTGTGTGCCACAATAATCTCCTCACAAACATCTATCATAATGTCCATCAGATTCCATGAGGCCAAGAGATTTCCACTTGCTAGTAACAGACTAATGCACAGGAAGATGAGAAGATATGATGCATCACAAAGTGTGTTTCAACAAGGCTATCACAATTCTACTAAAAAATGTTCAAAAGGCAAAAATAAAAAGGTTTAGGAGATTCATAAACAAGCTAAACATAATTGCCTGTTCATGCTTAGTGCAAAGCTATTCAGATTTCTCACTAGAATGGAATATTTCATATGAACTAAGCTGTTGTTTCCTCCACCATTTTTTCCTCCATTTCCTAGTAGTGGGGGGATTTACTAACATCTCATAAAAATGATGGAAAAACGATGGTGCTCATTTTAGGATTAATTTCTATTTGTGTTTGTAATATAATGTAATTTGTAATTATAGAAAGAGTTGCATTAGCTCTTCTAGGACACTTAATATTTAGTGACTATATTTGTATGAGACAAATTAAACAATTAACATCATGAGGAGTCATTGTATCCAAAAGTCATGGTTGGGTATGCTATTTCATATGCTTCCAGAATCTCTGTGGCTGAATTCCAAAGAAGTCTAAGTCCATGTGACCTCTGGAGTCTCTTTAAATTCTTGTCTAATGATTTGAACCTATTAGAGCCTGCCTGAAAGTCAAGGAGATAATTAGGACTGTTCATCGTCATCTCTTCTTATATGAAGTCATTACTTTAATTGTTAGAGCAGTCTAGTGCTAAGATTGAGCCATCTGGAGAAAACAGTTGTTTCACTTAAAACTTAAGAAAAATCTACATGCCCTATCATAATTTCAGGAAGAATTTCACTTGTGCAGTGATGGACATGCATTGACTGATAGAGTAATATGTAAGTATAATTGATATTTTCCTTCTATATTATTCTTCTTCAGATAACAAGGTATGGGGAATTCTGGATAATGGCAAACATTTAGCCATTCTTAGATTCAAAGACTTAGTACCACATCACACCATTCTGAATGCCAAAACTACTCCTAACAGAAGCTTCAATCCCAATACACACATGCCAGCCCACTGGAAATCCAAAAGTTCCAGCTACATATTGAGCACTATTCACTTTCATTTTTCACAAAAGCATACCCTAAAACACAATTAAACAGTTAATTTGGATTGATAAATTCTTTAGAATCTAAGAAAACATAAAGTTGGACTTCTGGAGTGTTATGTTGGACTTCTAGAGTGTTATGTAACTGCCCTCTTTATGCTCCTACACAGTCCCCATGGCCATGAACCAGAGAGAGCCTTGGAAGACAGAAAACTCATCCTGAAGCCACTGACATTCATTCTCATTCATTCTGAAAAATTGGCCAATATTGATAATTGTTATAAAAAGTTTACCCTGGAGGGCAAAAAAGTTTACCCTCCCTGGTGGCACAAGAGGTTAAGACTCAACCTATGAAGCCCACTGCAGCCACTGAGCAGTTCAAGCCCCAGACAGAGAGCTACCCACATGGAGCAGCAGACCTCTCCTGACTCACCCCTGCTCCCCTCAGCAGTGTATTTCAGTTGACGTGCCTGTTCTGTTCCTCACTCTGCCTCTGGTGAATCCTCTCACCCCCCACAACACTGGCCTGTACCCCAGTTCTTGTATGTATGAATAAATCTTTAAAAAATATATCAGGGCCTCCCCTGGTGGCACAATGGTTGAGCACTGGGCTGCGAAGCTGCCCGCAGCCTCTGCAGTGCCGGTTCGATCCCCGGCCGCCGGCGAGGGTCCCACATGGCACGCAGACCTCTCCTGCCGCCCGTTGCTCCCCTCAGCAGTGTATTTCATCAGTCTGCAGGTTCTGTTCCCCGCTCTGGCTCTGGTGAATTCTCTCACCCTCCCATGCTTCTGACTATACCCAGTGCTTGTATAAATAAATAAATAAAATATTTAAAAATATATATCATTAAAATAAAAAAGTTTACCCCATGAGCCTCACCGTTTGCCAAGAATGTTATTGGGCTGAAATGGAAGGCTGGTATTAAGCTTGCATCAGGTTCTAAGTCAAGGAGACTCACTTTTTTGACTAGCATCAAGGGAAGTTTCTTTCATTTAGGGAAAACAGATGGAACAATTTGACTATAATGGAGTTCATTTTGAGGAACTGCCTTGGCTTGTTCAATTTGATGGTAAGTTGGATAGGATTTCAAATAAAATCTAAACACCTGTAGGAGTTGAGCTTCCTACCCCTGGCCTAATTAAATCAAACTAGAAAATATTTTTGAGCATCTATTCTGTATAGGTATAATTACACTCATGAATTTACCAAACAACATTATAACGCGAATTCTGACACCCTTTCTTATTATACCCTTTCTTATAACTAAATATGGCAGATTACATATATATAACTTCTCACAAAATGAAGGACATCACAATTCAATGGAGGATATAGGAAACACAGGAAATAAAATTATTTCGATACAAAGGAGAGAACTATTATTAAGATAAAGTCATATGTTACATATTGTTCAAATAATTAGCCACATATATTTTGGAGCACTGGGCAAAACTGAGGTATACTGTAATAGTAAAATTCACACTGGATTTTGAAAACTGTAGTATGAAAAATATAAGGTATGTCATTTTTGAAATATGATTATATGAGATATTAGTTATCCAAAACAAAATATGTTGATATAATTAATTTATCTTTTTACTTTTTAAATGTGTCCTTTAGAAATTAAATATACATATATATCATTGCATTTATAATTCACAATAGATTTCTACTGGGTAGCACTGACATGGAGTCAGTATTAGACCTCTCTTTAATTAGTTGTGAGCCCTTAGTTCCTTAATTTTCTTTGCATCAGTTTCCTCATGCATAAAAAGAGGTTGGAGATACTTAAAATTATGTGTGATAGGTTTGTTGGGATGAGTAAGAGAATTAAACCATGTAAAAACCTACTATTATTAAATAAGTAAACACAGAACATTAAGAAAGCACATAGAAAGAAGACCCATCGCAAGCCAGAAGCAAACTTAAGAAAGAATTCCATAACATAAAAAAATTTTAATGGTCTCACTAAACCTTAAAAGAATGCTAGAAAGTTGTTGAAGTATAACAGAAGGGGAAGAGTATTCTAGGAATAGGGAAAATTAGGAATGAAGTCATCAAAACTTGCAAAGACCTCGGCCTATTCCAGGAAGTCAAAATGGTTTTCAAGGTGTTAGACTGCAAAGTTCTTCAAAGCAGGGGAGGGAAGAGAGACTGCATAAGTGACAAAAGCCAGGTCACTTTACTCAGCTAGACTATTGCGAGAATTTATAGAATTAGAAATACCCTCTATAAAATTAAACAAATTTGTCCTAGGGGAATCAAAGGATATATGCAAAAGAAGTTCTGAGATCAGAATAAGTGATGTAATATAGATTACAAAAATATTAAAAGAATATGAGGTGACAGGCATATTTTTTCTTCCCCCTCTTTGCTAACTCTCAAGGCAGCATGCTTTTAATAGCTAGCCAGTTATCATTTCCTAAGTGATACTGAGCCAACATGCCTCTAAAACTTGTACTCATTAAATATAGCAACTGTAAACTAGATTAAGAAATTTAATTTTGGATTTTTAAAAATGGGCACAGCTCAATTAAATATTAACACTCAAATTATGATAATGGATACCAAGCATTTCATGGATAAACATCACTCATGAGTTGTTTATAAGGGCAAAATATCATTAGAGAGACTGAAACTTATGTAAGGTTATAATACAATATTACTTCAATTAAAAATAAAGAATTAGAGACCTACTTCCCAGGAGAAAGAAAAAATATTGGAAACTCTCATGAAAAGGTTCCTTTTTCTTAGAGATACAGGTAGCATTGAAAGATAAACTGACACAAATTACAATTTTCAAGAATTTATTTGCTCAAACATTAATTCAAATTGGACAGCACCAAACTGAAAGTGGTTAGGGTTTCTCTGCTCACAAGCTAGGGAGTTATATGTAGAAACAAAACAGAACATTTGATTGGTCAAAATAGTTGCCTTTTTGGGAAAACCTAGTTGGCTGTCATGATTAGTATTTCTTAAATTTTGATTTTTTGGATTCAGGGGCAGTAACAGGCTTAGGTGTCAGTTTACTTATGTAGATTGGCAAGGATCATCAGATTCCCCTCAGACTTGCCATACCCTTATTTAGTTACACTAACACTTATTACAATATATTTCATGGGAACATATAAATAAAATGGGTGACTTTTGAACTAAATATGGCAGATTAAACTTTCAACATGTGACTATAAGATGTTATATAAGTGAGATAGATAAATATGTTTCTGTGTTTTGTAAATTTAGTATAGAGAACCTGTAACAATAAACGAGCAGCAATATCTGAAATAACCTTTAAATTAGATTAGAGCGATTTTGTTGTCCTCTCCTCTAGTAAGCTTCACTGCTTTGTAGTCAATATTTTATACATCTAGATATAAATAAAAGGTCTATGCACACATTCTATGGACACTCTTATTTGATTTCACAACAGATTTCCTAAACATTTTTGGGTAAATTGTTATCAACACACTTCTCAGAGTTTTCCTTTGTCTATCTCTTCACCACAACCCACTTAGTACAGCCTGTTCTTCCTGTCATGGAGTGGTGCTGTACTGCATTCATTAGCAGCATTCATTCACATCTCAACATTACTACCTTTCTCCTACGTATGCTTTTAGTTTGGGTTAGATTATAGTATTCATATCCTTCGGGCTTAAAAATGAATGACCCAATAAATGTTAATTTTGAAAAAAAAAATAAAAGCCTAGCTAAGGCTTAAACACATCTTCAAATGAGAACTAAAACAGAAAGATATATTAAAAGTAAGTAAATATGACACTAAATCACCTCCAATGTTATAAGCTCCTGGGAATCTATATTTTTACTGATTGTTTATTAAATTGCAGATCTAACTGAAATTGTTCTGGGCAAAACACAGAAACCCGAATTTCTAAAACAATGAGTAATACAGAGAAAAGAACGATATAGAAATGGCCTTGGTGTTGGGAGAGCAGATTGGGAAATAGCAAGCAGTGATGGAATGTGACAGAAGCTATTAAAATTCAAATTCATGCAAACATTCAAATTGTTTCTCATCTGGACACAGTTTCTTCTTCTCATCTGAACTGTAATTACAAATAATGGGCTTCAACCATCTCCAACAGTGTCCAAGGACAGGGGCATGTCTATGCTTTCAAACATTTGGGCCATCTATTTGTTCATATGCTATGGTTTGATGCCCGGTTTCTTTCTGTGCCATGAAATTCTGGTCCAGCATGATACTGGGAAATGATGGTGCAGTGACAGGATGATAGATGAAGTTCACCACATTAAAAGGTTGGGCTGTCCTCTTATTCTTTTGGCAACAGACACAGATTTACCAACATGTCAGCCCTCAAAATACATTTTTCTCTAAAGTTTTAAAGTCAGTCAATGTCCCTACTATGTAAAAAGGACTTACAGGCAAATATCTTTCTCTTTTTACATGAAAGACTGGACTCAAAAATCTTTTTCAGAACAGGGTGTGGTATATATAAGGATTTGTTTTGTTTCTTGTAATTCTAACCACATACATATTGTCAATACACCAAATTTAAAAGACATTGCAGGGTATAACAATTCTATTCTTGAAAGTTCTAATTCAAACCCAAAGCAGCTTACTTTTTTCCAAAAGTAACGTCCAACTGTGATTGTTAAACTTTTGAAAAGATATTAATTCTTTGAAAGGAGATAAAAATTAAAGCCAAAGGTTTTTCATCACAATAGAAGGGAGGGGACACTTCCTAAATACCACATCTTCACAGATGACCACAAGCTAACATCACAGCGTGTAAAAGGACAGCCAATCTGTCATGTGCTTTCCTTACCTTGGTCAGAGCCTTTACACATTGTCCTTGAAATTTTAATCTGACTTGTGTCACTAGATTAAACTGAATTAGAAAACGTATTTATATGTTTTAATTTGAAATTGGTTTAGTCTTTCATCATCCCCTATATAAAGACTAACTTTGTATTTTATTTTTATTTACAATACATCCCTTATTTACCTATTCTTTCACTTAGCAAAACTGGAATATAGCATTCTAACAAGGACTTGCTTCTGTTATTTCAGTTTGAGTTTGTATCTCTCCAGGTCACCAAGGGTTACAAATTTTGTTCATAAGGTCCAGCGTATGAACAGATTGTCCTGCATAATGAAGTTTGCAACAGAAGTCAAAAGTCAAAAACATGTCACATGTCATTATTCCAATAATACTTTTTAAAATATTGTGAAACAATCTTGTGCTTTTAAGATTGGCATATTAAATAGCAGATCAATCATTCACGAGGACAGTGAATACTGGAATTTAGTTTCTCCCTTATTAATGGATGGTTTCATCTGTGTGTGTGTGTGTGTGTGTGTTTCTTTTTTGTGGGAATATGGATGCATGTGTTCATATGCCTGTATCTGCTCTTTCTCTTCATTGCCAGCAATGATGCTTATACTTTTGATTTTCTCATCACATCACTAGATGTTCCCTAGGCTTTCCACATTTCTGAGAAAATTTAAGCTTTTAAGCAAAACTAGCTACTTCCTCAGGATAACATTTGAAACTGAAGAAGATGGATGGAGAAGAAAGTCAAACTATTCAAAGTTCCTACCAATGGCTCAGTACTTCCCATGTATCGGTCATCTTATAAATATCACAACCTTCTTAGGAAGATAATATTATTGGGCCTCCCTGATGGTGCAGGTGGTTAAGCACAGTGCTGTGAAGGTGTCCTCAGCCTTTGAGGCACAGGTTCAATCCTGGCTGGCTGGAGAGATACCCACATGGTACGGCAGACCTCTCCTGTCTCACCCGCTGCTCCCCTCCACAGTGTATTTCAGTAGATCTGCCTGTTCTGCTCCCGGTTTTGTCTCTTGTGAATCATCTCACCCTCCAGCACATCTGGCCTGTACCCTGGTTCTTGTATGCATGAATAAACAAATCTTGAAAAAAAAAAAAAAAAAGAAGATAATATTATCACCATTTTATCTATGAGTAATCAAACCTGGAAAGGTCTAGTAACTTAATTCTAGTCATATGGCTAATTGAAGAACCCAATTTATTTTTTTATTTTTATTTTTTAAGATTTATTTATTTATTTATACAAGCACTGGGTATACTCAGAAGTGCGGGAGGGTGAGAGAATTCATCAGAGCCAGAGCAGAGAGCAGAACAGGCAGACTGGTGAAGTACACTGCTGAGGGGAGCAGCAGGCAGCAGGAGAGGTCTGCGCAACACGTGGGACCCTCGCCCTGCGGCCAGGGATCGAACCACCGTTGCAGAGGCTGCGGGCAGCTTCGCAACCCAGCACTCAACTGCTGTGCCACCAGGGAGGCCCCAAAGAACCCAATTTAAACTAGATTTCTGAGAACATCTAGATTTTAATACTAAATCATAGATGTTTGAGTTTCCATGTAGTTATAGAAATCAAAGGACAAGTTATAGAAAAGTAAGACTTTTTATTGCAGCCTTTTCAATTTTATTACAAATGTTATGATTTATTTTGTTCTGCTATATCAAATATTAATTTTATTATGAAAAACGCAGTAGCACTATAGGTGAAATGCATTATTACAGGACACTTTTATAGGAGAGAAATTGACAATATCCTCAAAATCTGAAATAGCAAAAAGTATGTGTTATTGGTTCATTAGATAAGAGTAGGTGTTTAACTTGGGGAGTACTAATATTCCTAGAAATTTTCTGTTTATAGAAAATGGATCCATTAAAGCATTTCCTAATACTAGCTCTGAGAAGTATCACTTGGTGCTCTAAATTATGAGTTCCAAGATTTTAAAGATTAAGAAACATTCCATTAAAATTCTCATTTTAGACATGTCAAAATGCATTTTAAGGTCCCCAGTGGGAGGTAAGAAGATAGAGACATGAGAGTGATATTTCTACATTAATCTGTAAAGCATAAGTCTATTATTTTTTTTAAGTAGAAAATAATTCAATCAGGGATTTCCAGACCATTATCTTGGTGATATGGATCCAAGACAACCTATTTTGCATACTTTTAAATTAGTAGTTACTTCAATAGGTAATCAAAAGCAGTCCTTTACAAAGAAATATAGTTAGCCCATAGCTACCTATGATACAATTTTGCATCAAGACTTCATAAATGTAAATTATTATGAAAGTAAAGTAATTTGGGAAGCTACATTGTTTTACCTCTGGCCTGACTGAAAGTCTATGGGCATATCAACTAAATGACCAAAATGTTCTGCTCATTATTTCACAATTTCCTTTTCAATACATGTATCACCCCCTCAAATCTTAAAAACATAATTTCCCATAGTTGGGCAAGGATATTTGACTATTGTCATCATTCCTTATATACTATGCTAAATATTTTGAAATGGTATAATGTATATTTCAATAGCTTTTTGCACCAGGTAGGGAAAATATACTAGGGCTTTTAAAATATAGCACTTCAAATGCCTTTAAGATCTGTTCTCATTTTTGTCATACTTTTACATATAATTTTATTTTAAAGTTCATATTGCATAATAGCATTGCATTATTCCTTAAAGAAATATTTTTTTTTAAGATTTATTTATTTATTTATTTATTTATTTATTTATACAAGCACTGGGTACAGTGAGAAGCACGGGAGGGTGAGAGAATTCACCAGAGCCAGAGCGGAGAGCAGAACAGGCAGATTGACGAAGTAAACTGCTGAGGGGAGCAGCGGGCGGCAGGAGAGGTCTGCGCGCCATGTGAGATCTTCACCAGTGGCCGGGGATTGAACCGGCGCTACAGAGTCTGCGGGCAGCTTCACAGCCCAGCGCTCAACCACTGTGCCACCAGGGAGGTCCTTAAAGAAATAATTGATGGCACTATTTGCAGAGCTAGAGGAATTTACTGATTAATTCATGAGTACCTATTACTTCAACCTAGAAAGAGTCAAAAGCAATACTCACATAGGTAATAGGAAAATATATTTTAAGGATTAGATGATATTTCCTAATTTTATCTTTATTTTATTGTTTCCTTGACTCTTTTCTACTAGTAGGTAGAGTCAGCAATTTATTATTCCCAAATGGATTACATTCTTAATGTTCCCTTTTAGGAATATACAGAAGAACTAGATCAGGAGATGGATAAAGACCACTGTGTGTGAAATAATGACTAGTAGGTTAGAACACTTAGTTTTTCCACCTGAGAGTATGGGGGAAAAAACAGCAGCACATAATAAGTACTTCCTCTAGATGAAGGACATGCTGCTCCTTCTCTTTATAGGACTTTCCATTCCTCCACCAGCTACACTTTCTTCTAATAATCGGGCAAGGTCTCTATGAGCATAGGATATGCCATCAGTATATATTGATAATGAACCATATAGAGTCCATTTCTGCCCAGGACTCCAGATATTCCTATCAAAGTCCTCTTCCAGGGCCTGGAGAGTTCATTCCTTGGGTCTTTCCTGCTTAGGATGGATTGAGCCATATCTGTGAACATCTGTGGGCCTAATGCACAGCAGAGGATAACTAGGAATGTGTGAGTATTTTCAACGTTCAGGCTGGGGTATCCACACAATTTTTTTAGATTCTTCAAGATGCTAAGAAAAGAGGGTTGGACACAAGATCAGATGGTGTTAGTGTTACTATAGTACTGAGTTTTTATGCAGAACTAGAAGGAGTCAAATAATTCTCTGTTCAAACTTGACCTTCCAGATAGTGTACTATCTTTCTTAAAATAGGAGTATGTGGTGTTTTTTTTAATTTAATACTATTGTTTTATTTATGTATTAAATATTCCATGACACTGGTGAGAGTCAGGAGAGAGGGACTAGCTGAGAGATTGAGCATTTTAACCAAAGGGGTCAGCACTGCTGAAAGGGACAGTTGAATCTAATACCTCATAGGTTAATATAATAAAGATATGGATCAAAATATGTTTTACCAAGCTGGTTAGCAGGTGGTGGCTCATAAGGAAGACCAAATAAGTTTTAAAAAATAAATTATATTTTCTGTGTATATTTAAAGTGAAATATTAGCAATTTTGTGACATACCTACTCAGGGATAAATATGGGTTTATATACTACTCCTATATATTTATTTATTTATTTTCCTATATATTTAAAGAGATGGTTGTTAACAGTTTTGCGATCCTTTACCCAAGTTGCATTCTAACAACCAGTTTTTCAAATATTTCTTCTGGGTTTCATTGATCTTATAGCATGATACTTGAACATCATTATTATTTCAGTGTAAATAAATCACATAAAATATTAATAGTTACCATACCTTACTAAACTTGGTGTTTACCATGTGTCAGATGCCAGGACAGTTCTAGAAATCTTAGAGATGATTAATCACGGGTATTATTCTCAGAGAATTTACAAATTTTACAAAGTTAAATATGGAAAGAAAATGCTAAAATGCTGTGGTGGCACAAGGAAAGAAAATATTAGTCTCCCTCAGAAGGATATGCATAATTTCCAAATATGATTGACAGGCAGCTGGTGGCTAGTCTACCTTTTTGTTAAGGTCACTCAAGATAACACAGACAGCCTTAAAAAACAAGAGGTCTGACAATTTATCTTGGTTTAGGGACTGCCTTAGCCAGTTGAAAGTGCTGCAACAAATTACCAAAAACCTTTATTTTTCACAGTTCTGGAGACTGGAAAATACAAAATCAAGGTAGTGTTAGAACCACTGTCTAATGAGAGTCCATTTCCTGGTGTTCAGATTGCTGTTTCTTCATTTTGTCCTCACATTATAAAAAGCACAGAGGGAGAGAGAAAGTGAAAGCAAGATAAATAGAGATAGCTCCAGTTTCTTTTCATCAGGCCACTAATCCCACTTATGAGTCCCCCACCCCCCAAAGGCCTCACCTTCTACTACCATCATATTGGAGGTTAGGATTTCAACATAAAAATTTCTGAAGAACACAAACACTCCATTCATAACAGGGACCAAACCATTAAATATGATCGGGTCCTGTTACTGTTGTTGAAGAGATAGACAGAATGCATATTTTGGAGGACTTTGTGTCCGTATCAAGATATTTGGATTTTAAGCTAGTAGTCAATTTGAAGTCAATAAAATAATATAAAACCAGGAAAGGGCATTATCAGTTTTACCAATTTTATAGTATAATGATCACCTTGATGCTGCAAGGTTTGTGCGTTAGAGGAAGGCAAGACTCTAAGGCAGATATGTAGGAGAAGAAGTAGACTAGGTTAAAGTGGAGTGGAATCTAAAAAAAGGTAGAAACAGGATGACTACAAGAGAATAAATGTATAATGAGGTAAAGAGGCAGAATTCATTGAAATTAGATGCCATTTAGATGGAAAAAGAGAGGGAAAAATTCTGCATGATTGACAGGTGATGGCATCATTCACCATAGTTTGGATAACAGCAGAAAGAATTAGTGAGGGACAACTGTGATTTCAGCTTTGAACACTGAGTTTGAGGTGCCTGTAGATAGTTAAGATCTGGATTATCTACAGTGGAAAAAAGGGGAAGCAAATAATTAAATTCTCAAAAACTATTCAATTTTTGAATGACATATTCAAAATAAATTTCAGATTTCCATGAGGTCAGAGAAGGAAGTGGAATTTTTTTTAATCAAAGAATACTTATTATTTATATGGTTAACAATTGAAAGAGGGAAAAAGTGAGGAAAGGAGACTGGAACTGACTATAATAAATCAAAAAAGCAGAGCAAAGGGGACAGAATATATAAATGCATATTTTTATAATTTATGTATAAATAATGTTTATGTATAATTTTATGTATAAATAATTTAATATATATATTTTTGCAACTTTCCTTATAATACTTCTTCCTGAAGTAAATAATATACAGAATTGTCTATAAAATCAAGGATGAGCAGAAAGATAAAACTCAGCCTTCTTTGCATGTAATTTATATATTATCCAATTTACCCATATTAAGAGCATAGATCACTGAGTTTTCACATTATACACACACGCAAATATAGGTGTGCACATATATCTCTATTTTGTTTAATGATATTTGATGCTTTTGAAACAAGGTATGAGGCCTCATGGATTCAAATTATTTTCCTCAATATTAAATGCATAAAGGAGTTAATCAATTAAAGTTGATTAAAGAATGAATTTTGATGTAATGAATGCATCTCTATTGTATTTAATTTCATCTTTTTCTTGATATGTACTCCAAATGTACTATATAGTTAATCCTCCATAACTGAAATTTAACCTGCAATGGTCACTTCATTCACTCATTATGTGAAAGATTCTTGCTTTACATGGAATAATTCCATGTCTAATCAGACGTGTTGAGGCCAGACGACATCTCTCCATCAGATCCATTATACATCACTCCAGTTGCTCTTCATGCACATCGACACTTGTCCCTTTCCACTCACAGCTCTTAGCAGTGACCAAGGCAAACATGGTCACTGCAATACTGCACTGATATTCCTCTGCTGTTTCTCATGATTCCAATTGCATGAAAAAGACCCAGAATTAAAGAGTAAGGACAATATTATGTAACTAGTCCTTTTTTAACAGGATGCAACATTTTTAGAGAAATATAAAATAAACTGTCCCAGAAGAACAGTTTAGAAGAAAACTTCAGAAACTGCAAAATATTTATAAAGAGAAATGATTAGCATTATGTTTGTTAAGCATTTTCAAATTCCTACCAAAAAAGCATCCTCTAAATCCAGATATAATAAGTATGTTTTTTAAACACAAAACCAAGAAGACTATCTTTCTAACTGTGGAATGTCACCTTGGGAGTTATTACTTGAGTTCAAATAGATAAAACTCCTGGTACTTCATTATGTCTCTTCTACTTATGTGCCAAAGGAGAATAACTAATAGGAAGAGAAAGGAAGGTTTTATATTTTCAGGTAGTTACGAAAAATGTAATCCATTCATACAACAGAGTGTGTGATTACTTATGTGGACACCAAGAAGAGTTAATGGGCCTCAAAAACCCATTATATCAGTGACTAGAATGTACCTAAAAAGTTGAAACTTGAAAATTCCATCACCACTGCATATTCAAATGGTTACTAATTTCTAAAAGGGAAAATTACTACATTTATTGCTATATTCTGAGAAGAAAGAAAAAAATTAAATGTAGATTTTCACCCTTGAGGACAAATTCTGTTATAGTCCGCTTTATATCCACAAAATATAGCATATAGTGAACAAAATTTCTCAATATACATGCCTCCATATCAAAGTAATATTTTCTGAAGATGGCCTGATAACATGCAGTCTTTTCTAATTTTTTCTTTAAACTCTAATCACAACAATGAAATGAAATCTGAGAATTTAAAAATAACCCCAATTATTCAAGTGTTGGAATTTGGAAATACACATAATAATTTGGACTCTTATAATATTCAGTTTTGGAGTTTAATATCACATTCAGTTTTCATTCCTCAAAATTCCTATTTTCATTGATCTCTTTACATGATACTTCAAGATTCACCATTTCTCAAATTCTTTTTTTGTTGTAGAGGGGAGCCAGCTAGGGTAGGGTTAATAGGCACTCTTGGAAAATTAAGTTTAGCTTATATTTTGTTTCATAATATGTTTCATAATACTAACACTGCCTACATGAAAGAATAAAAAGATGGCCATTTTAATGAAACCATGGAAACTACTTCTCATGTGGTTGGAAAATCAAACTTGCTTAATGAAAACTGATTTTCCCCCAAACTCTGGCAAGTGACTGCCTTATGCACACCCAAGTCACAGGTGTGGCCTCTGAGGTTCTCAACATGTCTAATCAGTGCTGTTTGCAGTGGCAGATGCCAACTGTAAGCCCCTACCAGAGCATACATCAGATCACTGAGATTGCGCTTAACTTGTCCCTGCTGTTAGAACGTAGGAAAGAGGAAAAGGCTGTATTAATTAGCTAAATACTCTGGTGACTAGAGTAAAACCCACAAAAATATAAATGAAGTATATATGGTTAACATGTATATTTTATATGTTTAGCATTATTAGAGTATTTATACTATGTATTCAATAAAAACAGGTACATAAATAGAAGAACCACAAATGCTAGGTCAGGTGTAGTGCAAATATAGCATATTTTATCCCCTTTAATTTTATCTTTGTTTTTACTAGTCCTATAATGCTGTCTACATATGTCTTTGAGTTCAAGAAAATAGTCTAGGGCCTCCCCTGGTGGTGCAGGCGGTTGAGTGCAGCGCTGTGCAGCTATCCACAGCCTCTACAGCGCCAGTTCTATCCCAGCCGGTCAGCAAGGGTCCCACATGGCGCAGCAGACCTCTCCTATTCACGCCCACTGCTCCCCTCAGCAGTGTATTTCAGTCAATCTGCCTGCTCTGTTCCCAGCTCTGTCTGGTGAATCCTCTCACCTGCCGGTGCATCTGGCCTGTACCCTGGTTCTTGTGTAAATGAATAAATAAATCTTTAAAGAAAAAAAATAAGAAAATAGTCTAGATACATTATTTCCAAAGTTTTTTTTCTAAAAAATTGTCTGGGGACCTCTCCAGTGGCTCAAGGGGGTGAGTCTCAGCACTCTGACGCTATCAACAGCCACTGCAGCAGGATTTCCATCCCAGGCAGGGAACTGACCCACATGGCACAGCAGATCTCTCCTGTTGGGCCCGCTACTCCCCTTAGTAGTATTTCAGTGGATCCACCTGTTCTACTCCCCACTCAGTCTCTAGTGAATCATCTCACCCCTGCACCTCTAGCCTGCACCCCATCCCTTCTATGCAAAAGAAAATGCTAATTAAAGCTTTCCTAGTTCTCATTCATGCATCCATAATGCCACTTCTGGTTCAATCATTCTGGGACCAATGAATGTGCAAGACACACACACACACACACACACTCACACAACTAAAATGCTGAATCACTGTTCATTCAAAAAAAGTTATTTTTTTCTAACAAAGTATTAGCACTGCCTTACATATGGATTTTGTCAGTATTTAGCTTTTTAATGCAAATTGTGACTTTCTAAATATTTAAAAATATTTAGAAAATATTTCTCATCCACAAAACCAATATTATGTATTGAATGAAAGTGAATTAATTGTTAAAAAATATAATTGTCACAGTACCTAAATTCGGGAGGCAAAATGTGCTTTCTTGTTTTCAGTTGCCTCTCGTTGACATTTTTAACTTAGTTATTTCTGTCAAATATAATGTGATGAAAATAATAAAGCGGAAATCATAAATTTGTCAATATACCTCCAAACATTTAATCATGAAATGGTACTAGAGGTCAAGTGGAATGATCCATCCGGAGTGTGATACACGGGTGAAATATTGAGGAAACTTATTTAGTAATATCATTAAAATTTGTAAGTCATAGTGAGAAAGATAAAAACATGTGAGAAAGATAAAGACAAATACAGTATGATTTCACTCATAGATGGTATAACAAGAAAATAAACAGATGAACTAAATAAAATAAAAATGAACTTTTACACTATAGCACCAGTTAATGGTCACCAGACAAGAAAGGAGAAGGGGGTGAATTGAGACAAAGGGGTAACTGTGTGGTGAAGCACACCGTTAGATTTTTAATGGTGAACTTAATGCTGTTATACGCACATACTGATTTTCGGTGATACATACATGAAACGTAAATAATGTCAAAATGAAATGTTATTTTAAATTGAAAAAAAATTTACAGGGCCTCCCTGGTGGCTCAAGGTGTTAAGACACAACCTATGAAGCTATCTGCAGCCACTGCAGCATGATTTCGAGCCCCCACAAGGGAGCAACCCACATGGTGCAACAGACCTTTCCTGACTCGGCCGCTGCTCCCCTCAGCAGTGTATTTCAGTACATCCGCCTTTTTTGTTCCCCACTCTGCCTCTGGTGAATCCTCTCACCCCCAACGATGCTGGCCTGTACCCCAGTTCTTGTATGCATAAATAAATAAATCTTAAAAAAATACAACTTTTTCATTAACAGTCTCTTAAGGAATAATTATATACACACCCATATGCACACACACACACACATATATATAACACACTTTGAATGTTTCATAGCCTTTCTCAACTGTATCAATTATTTTTTAATTTTTTAAAATTTTTTACATCATTGTTCATTTTTAAACAATATTTGCTTCCCCCCACCCCCTCAGGCATAGTCCCCATAGTTTCCTTCACCAATTCAGCCATGCACCATCACCTCAGTCCCCTGTGTTCCTCCTTCTCTCCCTCTGATCCCTCTCCCTCCTCCTCACCTGCAGGATGTCTCTGATTTATAACTGTCCATTTTTGCTTGGTTGTGTTTTGTACTGTGATTATATTTTACACTGGTGTCTGATTGGGTTCCCCTATATTCCTGAGGATGTGGTGAAAAAGGAATCTCCTACATTGTTCGTGAGAGTGCAAACTGGTCCAACCACTTTGGAAAGCTGTCTGGAGGTTCCACTAAAAATGAAGCTACCATATGACCCGGCAATTCCACTACTAGGGATCTTCCTAAAGGACACAAAAACAATGATTCAAAAGACCACCTGTACCCCTATGTTTATTGCAGCACTATTTACAATAGGTACATATGGAAACAACCCAAATGCCCAAATATAGATGACTGGATCAAGAAGATGTGACATATATACATAATGGAATATTATTCAGCAACAAAAAAGATAAACTCATGCCATGTGCAGCAATGTGGATGGAGCTAGAAGGAATTATGCTTAGTGAAATAAGCCAGAAGGAAAAAGAAAAATATTGGATGGTTTCACTTTTATCTAATTATTCATCCACAATAATTGAACACTTATTATACTGCCTCACTTTGAAGAACATTTTTAAGTGATATTTCAATTTAAGCAGATGACAAATTTTACTAGTGACAACAGTAATGCCAAGGAATAGATGCTGCAGGCATTACAGCAGAAAATCCACTGGCTTCTAAGACAGAAGTCGCTGCCACACATGTACCTTTCTTATAACATGGTTAACTTTCATGTACCATGTGTGGCTGCCTAACTATTTACAGTCACAGATTCTTATTACAGTTGTACTGAGAAACTGCTGAAAGGCATATGATATACACCTCTGCAGAAGCGTGGGAACAATTTTGCAAACCAATCTCATTTTGCATGGAGCTTAATGCCAAGTGGGTGTCAAAGTCCCTGTCAGTTCTCCAAAGAATGCAGTTTCTTGATTTTGCTTCCAACATTTAAGACAGAGGTGAGGCTGTGTTCATCACAGGACTCCAAATTCGAGTTAATGCAGTGCAGTGAAGTGGGTAACACTCTGCTGTGCTACACATTCATGTGCCAGGCATATGTAGGAATTATATTCCACTGGCCCTAACCAAGAGGGAAAATGAAGATAAATTATTCTTATCTCATGTCACCCACTATGAAATGCCAAATTCAGTATTAATGGTAGGAGGACAGAGAATGTGTAAACAAGAATGGTGGGTTTTTGTTCCTCTTGCTAGTAGAATTATCTCAACTACTAACATCAACTTGAATTTATGTTTCTCATTCTTGTTTTATCATCGCAGCATATGTTGCTCTAATACTTCTTCCTAATAAGAAGAAATATCAACAGCCTTACTGTTTCATTAAAATTTCTAACAGTTAATGAATGGTCTATTGGCCTGATCTCCTGGCTCTCTCCCAGTACATTCTGCACCAAATGTCTTCCCAAATGTACTAGCTGACTCATTTAGAAATATTTTTCTCATGTTAAAAATTTAATATTAAAAAATACACAATATTTTTATAACTCAAAATTAACAAAGCAGAGGAATTAGCCCTATTTCAAATAAATGGCTTGATTTGCTGAAAAATCTCACCATTTCATTCTTCTTCTATGTAGCATTTCCTTCCAATTATTTTATAAATTTATGAATTCATTTAGCAAATGTTTATTGAGTGCCCTCACTATTCTGGGTAGAAGAGAGAAAATAAACCAGATGAACTTCCTGCCACATAGTGCTTTCAGTCTAGTGGAAGAGTCAGAAAAGTCATAAACATATATAATAAAACGTGTGTATAACAACATGAAGTCCACTGCTAAAATTCAATGTTGCGCTTCACCACACAATTATCCCCTTTGTCTCAATTCCCACTTTCAGCTCTTTTCCCTTCTGGTAACCACTAATTAGTGGTATAGTGCAAAAGTTCATTTTTATTTTATGTAATAAATATCAAAAATATTTAATAAAAATATGTAATAAAATATGTAATAACACCTTCATGGTGTTTCCCATGAAGAAAGTAATGGGGAGGTCACTTTCAGAAAGTGTGGCCTGAGAAGGCATCTCTGTGGCTATTTCAGTTTAGCAGATCCCTGAATAAAGCAGTCAGCATTTTTAGATTTACTTCTGTATTCTCGTGAGCACTATGAATCAATATAAAAATTGAGGAATTCATTAGTAGTCATTAAATATTTGGTGTTTTTTCTTCATGTAGGAATTTTCATGAATATCGGGTGCCTTTTTAATGATGAGGATTTCACATCTGAACTTCCACTGTCCAGCAATCATGATGTTTTTCTTTACATAGTACATTTCTGAATATTGGGCTCTGTTTTTTTTAATTGATGAGGAGTATACATGGTGAATTAATTTTGCTCTAGCAATTACAGCTAAGGACTCCAGTGTCTAGTTTCATTTCTTACTTCAATTCTCATTTTGTTACACTGGATTATAAAGTTTCTTTACAGCTCCACTTTTATTTTTATGGCTTTGTGGTTTTGTTGTTGGATTGCTTTTATCTGCCATGTCTTATCCATTGATTGCACTTCATTCAAATAAGGGCTTATTCTTTCTAGTGCTTGTTTCCATCCTTATGCCAAGAAGCCTCCATGTGACATTTTCATTTTCTAACATGCTTCCTTTTTTCCCAGAATGGACTTGTTGAGTTTTGTACTTCATGCCCTATGCATTTTTGAGGATAGCATGCTTTCACAAAAGACAGTCATCCAATTAAGCACATGGTGCTCCTGTTCTTAGAAAAATGGATTCCCCTTTCTATCCAAAGGCTATATGATATCATGTCTATTCAACTATCAGCCACATCACAGGACTCTCTGTTCTCTGGAAATACCTATACGAAGCTTTTTCTAACTACAGAATACTTTTATTTATTATCAGCGTTATCATCACCACCACCATCATCATCATAGCACAGCCATCATCTTTTAGTATTCAATGGTATTACTACCATCCTGCTCAAAAGTTTGCTATTAGTTGAGAAAAAATACCCTTAACCCTTACTGACACTTATCAGTTAGTTTTGGTCAAATGTTAATAGAAATGAATCCTGCCATGGGCCTGTAAGCATAACTGACCTTGCTTCAAGTTTGTCTAAATTGTTTAGAAAGTGTGCATATGTTTATGATGCTATATGTGTTATGGTTTTCCTTGCAGTGATTTCTGATTTTTAATTGCAACAATTTTTATTCATTTGCTTCTGGTTATCTGTTCCCAAAGACAGCCTCCTATGATCTGAAACCAAGAAAATTTAAACACTTTGGAATCTGCATTAGAGATATTAAACAACAACAACAACAACAAAAAAAAAAACAAAAAACAAAAAAAAAAACTGGGTAAACAGGACTTAGGGAAAGTTTTTGGAAAGAAATTAACTTCTAAGGTAAGAAATGATTGACAGAGGATTCTATATAACATAATCCATCAATGAGAACATTTTGATTTATTATTAATGCACACAAAATGATAATTACACCCTTCTTTTAATTATGTTCTAAAGTCTTAGAAAAGAGCAAATGCCTCAGTCTAATTTGTAAAAATAAACCCCATTTTAATTATGTGTACCTCATCAAATTTCTAAGATTAGAATATAAAAAGAATGAATTACTTTTTAAGATCAAAACAGGAGTAACCTATGAGAGCAGTCATTCTCTACTTTGGAAAAGATGGGGGTGAGGGTGGGTTGGCATGGGGTAGGGGAGAAGTGAAAGAGAACGAAGCTGAAAGAAAAAAAAAAATGAGACTAAAGTGGCCAGAATGCAGATCCTTCCTGTTTAGACTTCAGAACAAGTATTTTTAAAGGTCCTGTGCTGAATAAACTGGGTGAAGTTCCTTTTTACTTATTTCAGAACACTTTACCACATGCTTAAAGAAAACAAGATAAAAGGCAGAGCATGTTATTTGAACACTGTCTTGTGGGTCTTGCTTTCTGCCTTGAAGACTGAAAACATGAACATTGCTGGGAGGGAACAGGAAAGAAGCATTTGCTCCCAGGTGATCTTTGACAGTATCTGGTGACAATTTTGGTTGACCCAACGGGGCATTGCTACTGGCATCTAGTGGATAGAGGCCAGCAGTGCTGTGACACAAACTACCATACACAACAAAGTCTCATACAACGAAGATTATCTCTTCCAAATATCAACATTACGAAGTTGAAAGACTTTGATTTAGATCTGTTGTACTCAAAACTTGGTCATCAGAATCACTTGGAGGAATTTTCAGAAATACAGATTGCTAAGTGTGACCCCTAATATTTCTGACTCAGTAGGGGTCAGAAATGGGACACTAGAATTTGCATTTCTAAGAAATTTATTTTTTTTTCTTTTTATATATATTTTTTTATTTTTACATCATTGTTCATTTTTAAACAATATTTGCTTCCCCCCCACCCCCTCACGTGTATTCCCCATAGAGTTTTCTTCACCAAGGCACCTGTGCACCATCACCTCAGTCCCCTGTGCTCCTCCCTCCCTCCCTCTGATCCCTCTCCCTCCTCCTCCCCTGTGGTATGTCTCTGATTCATAATTGCCCGTTTTTGCTTTGTTGTGTTTTGTACTGTTATTTTTTTTTTTTTCACACAGAGGTCTTATTTGGTTCCCCTATATTCCTGCTGTAAGTGAAACCATCCGATATTTTTCTTTTTCCTTTTGGCTTATTTCACAGAAGAATTAACATTATTAAAATACCCATCCTACCAAAGCAATATACAGATTCAACACTATTCCAATAAAAATCTCAATGACATTCTTCAAAGAAATAGAACAAATACTGATGAAATTCATATAGAACCACAAAAAACCCACAAATCACCAAAGCCTACTGATGAAAACAAAGGAGAAAGGCGGTATCATACTTTCAAACTTCAAGCTATACTACAAAGCCTTAATAATAAAAATACTTTGGTATTGGAACAAAAACAAACACACTGACCAATGGAACCAAATAGAGAGCCCAGAAATAAAATCACACTTATATGGACAACTGATCTTTGACAAAGGAACAAAGAATATGCAATGGAACATGGACAGTTTGTTCAATCAATGGTGCTGGGAAAACTGGACCACCACATGCAAAAAAAAAATGAAACTAGACCATTACCCTTCACAGTGCACAAAAATCAACTCAAAATGGATAAAAGAACTGGACATAAGACCTGAAAATGTAATATATATAGAAGAAAATATAGGTAAAACACAACAAGACATACATCGCAATAACATCTTCAAAGATTCATAACCCAAAGCAAAGGAAGTCAAGGAAAAGATAAACACCTGGAATTACATCAAACTGAAAAGCTTCTGCACAGCTATAGAGACATTAACCAAAACAGAGACACCCCCAACTGATTGGGAAAAAATCTTTGCACTCCATTCAACAGATAGGGACTGATCACAAAGATATACAAAGAACTTACAGTACTCAACAAAAACAAAATAAACAATCCAGTTAAGAAATGGACAGAAGAACTTAAAAGACATTTCTCCAAAGACGAAATGCAAATGGCCAACAGGCATATGAAAAAATGTTTAACATCCCTTATCATCAGGGAAATGCAAATCAAAACCACATTGAGATACCACATTACACCAGTAAGAACTGCATTTCTAAGAAATTTCTTGATGTTGCTAATGTTACTAATGCGGGACTGTCCTGAAAACCACTATCCTCAGCTAAATAACTTTGACATAACCACTCAGAAAGTCCTACACTTCTCCTAACATAAGAATTTTCATATCTACAGTCACAAAGTATCCACCTTCCCTTCTAGGTACTCAGTTCAAGTAGAATATGCAGCAGCTGTTCAATCTATCACTGCTTGTTCACCTAACAAGCAGTCAAATTTACACAGACTAAGAACTCCTGAAACTCTTAGAATACTGCTACAAGGTTTCAGAGACTAAGAGTTTAAAACCCATTTCTCTTATTTTTATTTTTTTATATATTTCGTACATCATTTTTCACTTTTGCACAATGTATTCATTTTCATCTTGGTTATATTCCCCATACAATTGCACCCCCCTTATTTTGACCCCAATTCCTCCTCTCCCCGCCCTCCTACCCCCCCGTAGTATGTCTCTGGTTTATAGTTGCTTGTTGATTTTGATTTTTTCTTTATTATAGTTATTCTTTTTCCTTGTCTCTTATTTAGGATTTCTAAATTCCTGCTATGAGTGAGACCATCCGGTATTTTTCTTTTTCTTTCTGGCTTATTTCGCTGAGCATGATCTCTCCCAGCTCCATCCATGTTGCTGCAAATTGCATGAATTTATCTTTTTGATTGCTGAGTAACAGTCCACTGTGTATATATACCACATCCTTCTTCTTCTTCTTCTTTTTTTTTTTTTTGTGGGACCCTTGCCGGCACCGGGGAACGAACCGGCGCTGCAGAGGCTGCGGGCAGCCTCGCAGCCCAGCGCTCAACCACTGCGCCACCAGGGGAGGCCCTATATACCACATCTTCTTGATCCAGTCATCTATTTTGGGCATTTGGGTTGTTTCCAAAGATTAGCTATTATAAATAGTGCTGCTATAAACATAGGGGTGCAGGTGCCCTTTGGAATTAATGTTTCTGTGTCATTTGGGTAAATACCTAGGAGTGGAGTTGCTGGATCATATGGAAGCTCCATCTTTAGCAGGTTGAGGAACCTCCACACAGTTCTCCACAGTGGTTGGACCAGTTTGCACTCCCACCAGCAGTGCAGGAGAGTTCCTTTTTCTCCACATTCCCGCCAACATTTGTTGTTGCTAGTTTTATTTTTAACATGTGCCATTCTTACTGGTGTAAGATGGTATCTCATTGTAGTTTTGATTTGCATTTCCCTGATTACAAGTGATGTTGAACATTTTTTTCATATGCCTGTTGGCCATTTGCATTTCATCTTTGGAGAAGTTTCTATTTAGTTTTTCTGGCCATTTTTTTACTGGATTATTTTCTTTGTTTTTATTGAGTCTCATCAGCTCTTTGTAGATTTTTGTGATTAGTCCTTTATCATTAGTGTTGTTTGCAAAAATTTTCTCCCAGTCGATGGGGTGAAACCTATTTCTCTTATAGAACAAGAACAAAATGCCCATGAATCAGATATTTTTAACATAAAAGATAAAATGTTTGTAGGGGAGTACTTACTACTGCTTCTATAGCTTCTGCCTTGACTACTTTAAAGCATCAAAATAATTGTGCTCAAACTATAAGAATTTACTTTAAAACATTTATACATGTTTTAAACATTTCCCATACAAAGGAAAATCATGTGAACATGTCATCAGATACATGCACAAGATCAAAGAAAGAACTTATTAAAACATCATGTTACATTTTTAAAATGTGCTTTATTAGCATGAAATAAAACAAACTTAATTTTTAATGCTTATTTTCCCACTTATATTTTTCTCAATTATGAAACCCTATTGAAGAAAAAAATGAGAGTAGTTTTTAATATAGTTGCAAGGAGAAGTTATGCTATATATAGAATGCATGTGATAATTTTTCCTTTAGATTTGTGTTCAATTTAAAGTGTGATAGCTCTCAGTAATCATCAAAGGTATTGATCTGTCTTCTCTTTTGTAATCTAGCCATATGCCAGTAACCAAAATAATCTTCCTAAAACACCCCTTTGATCTCCTTCCTCTCTTACAAATCTTAAGCAAGATTCAGCTGAACACTGAAAATTGTCAAAAAAAAAAAAAAAAAAACCTTCTGGTTCAGAAAATCAATTATTAGTCTAACTCCACAGTCCTAAGATAATGCCTAGAAGTACTGAATGACGTTTGCCCACACACACACACGTGCAGACACACACACAGAGTACAGATGCACAGACACACACACACACACACACACACAGAGTACAGCTGTGCCTACAAGATTGAAAGAAAAAAATAGAAATCTTCAGCAGCAGACAGCTAAGTTGACTGGTATGAACCCTGGTAGCAGAGGTATGGGCACTGGATTTACTTATGATGAAGGAATGGATTTGATGGTCATCCAGGTTAAAACTGAGACTGCTGCATAAAATCTAGCACTTTGTGGGGCACAAACCTAGTGAAGAAAAAAAATCTTTGCTTACCAAATGCAAGAATTTAGAAGAATCTTGTATTGTCCTGGGTCTGAGAAGAATTATTTAAAGGAATTGGTAATAAATCAAATTAGTAGGTCATTGTTCTTATACATATATGGAGCCCAAGTTTATACTAATTATGTGAGATTTGGGAAGATCAAAGCTGAAAAATAGGGGCCTCCCCAGTGGCACAATGGGTTGAGCACAGTGCCATGAAGCTGACCACAGCCTCTGCAGCGTGGGTTCAATTCCCAGACGCCCAGGGAGATACACACATGGTGCGGCAGACCTCTTCTGACTTGCCCGCTGCTCCCCTCAGCAGTGCTTTCGGTCTGTCTGCCTGTTCTGCTCCCCACTCTGTCTCTGGTGAATTCTCTCACCCTCCCACGCTGGCCTGCACCCCAGCTATTGTATAAATTAAAAATAAATATTAAAAAAAAGTAGCTGATGTGCCTCCCATGGTGGCGCAGGCGGTTGAGTGCAGTGCTGTGAAGCTGTCCGCAGCCTCTTCAGTGCCCATTTGATCCTGGCCAGCCAGGGAGATTCCCACATGGCATGGCAGACCTCTCCTGTCTCGCCCGCTGCTCCCCTCAGCAGTGTAATTTGTCAGTCTGCCTGTTCTGTTCCCCACTCTCTCTCTGGTGAATCCTCTCACCCTCCTGCACATCTGGCCTGTACCCTGGTTCTTGTATAACTAAATAATCTGAAGAAAATAAAAAAACAAATTTTTTTAAAAAGCTGAAAAATAGTAGCATTTCAAGCACTTGATATCCATATGTGGCTAGGTGCTTTTCTAAGAAATATTTTCTAGTAGGAGACAGGAAAGTAGTATAGCAAACATAACCATGAAGCATTGTATCATGGTAATTACTGCAAACATAAGCAAGTAGAATTTTAAAAAGTTTCCCAGAAGAGATAATAGTTCATCTGACTTCAGATTACAAATAAGAATATATTGGTCACACACAAAAGGCCTTCTCAACTTCATCCTTACAATTCACATAACAGAATTTTTATCAACTAGCAGATCCATATCACATTGCAATATCTAAGTCAAATAATCACAGCATGTTGAAGCGTCCAGTTGGAAATGCTTGTTCCTATCTCTGGTTAAATGCAGCATGCTTATTAAATCACACCTTTGGCTCTTAACTCTAAATTTATTTCTTGTCCCATGGTCTTCTTGTGACTAAATTTATCATTTTATTTTATTGAATGTGGTTCTATTTGTTACCTAAAAATTTTCTGAGGTAATGTAAGACACACAATTGTAAAACAATAAAAATATGCATAACACTAGGTTACAAAGAAGAAAAATACAGATACAAGGGGACTATTCTTTAAAAAGAGAGGGAGGGAATCAAATAGACAAATGAAATTTTATGGCTCATATAGTGAATATGCCATTGAACTTTCTGAAAATCAATGTGAGAGAAAAACAGTATCAGTTCAATAACCCTTATTATCTTAATGAAGAAAACTTCTTGTCATTAAAATTAAAACTTGTCATTAAAATTAAAACGTCATAATTACAGGGAAATATTGTGCAACACACACACTAACTGCTTGAGCAAACAGTTTATTTCATGAGAATAATCATAAGTAAAAAAACAACTTTACAAAGTACTATTTGATTCAAAAAAATGAAGTGGTAGAATAAGTAACACATAGGTATTAATTTTCAGCAGTGTATAATTATAGTGTAAAAATTAGAACCAGCAACTATATTCTATAGCTGTAATTTAAAGTAAGCTACAATTTAGAGGGGCAGAATTAATATTTTAATATGATGTAAAATATTTATCAAGATTTTACTTCTTTGATAACATTTGTTTTATAGATTTTTTGCATAGAAATTTACTTTATTATGGATTTTCAAGAAGAGCTCCTTTTGCAATCAACTCACAATAACCATCTGCATAAATACATGCATTGTATCTTATATTTTATTTAAGGTTTATAAATAAAATCATTTTCACCAACTGTACAGAAAGCTAAGTAATATTCTAATAAAAATCTCTTTTGTTTCCAATAACTGTCTTCCTAAGAAAAGAACAAAAGGTATCTAGATTCAGGGAAATTGATACATTCCTTAAATTCCAAATAAAACTGAATTTATCCATATGTAGCAAACCACTCTGAAACTTTTATTTATGCCTTGCAGTTATTATTTTTAAATGAATACATCTTTATTTTTTATTATGGTAAAATATATACAACATAAATTTTACCTTTTAAACCATTTTGTCTCCAGTTCACTGACATTAAATACAATCATAATGATGTCCATCCATTACCATTAATCATCTCCAGAAGTTTTTATCATGCCAAGCTAAAATTCAGTACTCATTAAACAATAATTCCCTATTACTCCTTACAAATCCTATTCTACTTTCTGTCCTATGATTTTGACTGTTTTAGGTACTTGCATAAGAACAAACAAAGTTTTTGTTTTTGTGTCTGGATTAGTCTTAGCATCATGATTTTAAAATCCACACATTTTAAAGCACTTATCAGAATTTTATTCATTTGCAAGACTGAATGATATTCCATTTTTATGTGTATTCCACATTGGCTTAGCCTTATAGCCATTCATAGACATTTGTGTTAATTCAATATTTTGGCTATAGTGAACAATTCTGCTATGCACATAGTTGCACAAATATCTCAAGTCTTAGCTTTGAATCCTTTCGGATATGCATCTAGAGTAGAATTTTTGGATTCTGTAGCGATTCTATCTTTAATTTTTCAGGATCATCGTATTGTCTTCTATTGCACTATTCCAGTTTACAGTCCTACTTACAATGTGCAAATATTCCAATTTCTCCACGTCTTTGTCAACACTTGCTATTTTCTTGTTTTGTATTGTATTTTCTTGTTTGTTTTTCTACTAAGTATGAAGTACTATTTCATTGTGGTTTGGATTAGAAGATCTTTTAATAGTGATTACTGTTTAGCATCTTTCCATGTGTTTATTCTCACTATTTTTGTATCATAGTTTCCATTTTTCATTGTCATGAAGTAACTGATTATTTTTAAAATTTGCTACACAACAAATATGACATTTGGTTTTGAATTGCTTGAATATCATCTGTTTGGCATTATAAAGTTCATAAAATGAATTTAATAAAATACCCAATTTATTTCAGGCACAGCAAAAATACTGTATCATTTTTATTATCTTTTTAGTGACAGCTCTTATAATACCACTGAGGTATCATTTATTACCTTCAAAATTATACCTATTCTCTACAGAACTCACTTAAACATATAAGTCATATTCTTAACATGTTACACATACAAACTATTGTTATACTGCATGATTAAGGTAAGGGGACACTGGATTATGAATACTTGAGTTGCCATCTTGTTTTTCTAACCAGCATCTTGTCTTCTATTACAATTTTTAAAACACCACAGAGACATTTACCTATGAGATTGTTGTAATCATAAGTAATTTAGGCAATATTAAAGCTGTGATATCAGTCTGAACACTGTTTTCTCTCTGTTTCTACCTAAACCACACAGTTCACGTATAATATGACTGAGTAAGTCTCTTCTCCAATCACTTTTACCTCTCTTCAAATCTACATCATGATTTCAGATATCCAGGAAGAAACAAGATGGGTTCCAACTACTTGCCTCAATTATTGTTTTACATATAAGTAGTGGCTCCAGATGAAAGTGTTTAGACATGAAATGAAGGAAGTTAGAACACCAGGCCACAGATCAATATGCTCTACAGTGTAAAGACTGGCAAAATATATTTCTTCTTTAAATATGGAAACTTACCCAGGATGTTATTTAAAAAGGCTGTTTGTACTTGCTTCACAGCAGAAACAAATTTCAGTTTGCTGCTTGATCTACACACTAGATAAGAATAATTCATAAAGAATCTTTTGGCAATATTATCATCTGGAGTCAACTCAAATGTCATCATTTCCATGCAAGTTGCCCATTACATGAATTCAGGTAGGGGATTAAAGGATACTTGATGTGTTGTGATTCCAAAAAGGCAGCAAATGTTTTGATACAATTATCAACAAATTTATTCTAATTTAACTTCACACATCCATGTGTTTAATCAACTACAGAACACTATGCTACTTTAAAGAAACACTATGTCTTATACTTGTTGAAATTACAGATCATTAAACCTAAATTTTGAATTGGTTTAATGATTGTTAGTACACAAATATTAAACGAACTGAATACTGTTCATATGCAAAGTGTTGCATTTGGATTCCAATCCTTATTTCAAAACATAGTTGTGTACATAAAATGAAGTTTCAGAAGTTGAACAGAAAAATTCAAATTGGTAAAGTATATTTCCATGCTTTTTAAACTAGAATTAATCTTAGTTTTTGTCTTTTTCCATTCTTCATTATTGTCTTCTTTTTGTACCCACCTGTTCTCTGCTGTTTCCAAAAATCAATACCAGGCCAAGGCTCTAAATGGGTATTGATAAATGCTCTTTAAAATGGTTGAGAGACTACATCTAATATTTAAGAACTGATGAGTATTCCCTAGAAGTATCAATTATCTGAAATCAGGTGTTTTTTACTTGAAATCTACAACCCACCACTTAAATAAAGTTCTTAAACTTTGCATCCTATCCAGTGCTTCTATAAGTTATATTCAATGTCATTTTAGAAAAAAAAAATCTATTAAAATGTATCTGTCTTATCTCAAGGCCAAAAATAGTTCATCACATCAAACTTTAAACTTTTACAGCTAAATCTGTGATTCTGAAAATAGAGGTAGGCACATAGAATCCCATTTTTCACAACTAACATATTCATTTTATTTTCAATTCAATAGAACTTGTATTTATATATCTAAAAATGTCTTTTTATCCCAAGTTTTATATTATCTAAGTTGCTTCAGAAACTAAACAAAAATAATACTGCTACTCCCAAAAAACATCTATTCAAATGCTTTTACTGAAATATTGAAATTCACCCACTCAATAAGAGGGACATCAGAATGCCGTTCATTTACTATTTCACCTCTCATTTCCCGCTACTGCCCTCCACTGTTCCCTTTACTCAAGTCACAATGATTCAACCCTTTTTCATTTTTATCCATCAGTCTAGAATACCCTTGTCTCATAAAAATTCAATGCCCAGGATCAATGCTAACATTTATAATTCACCACTTGATTATTTTCTTTATCTACTGTCCAATGGATTTCCTTTACATTCTCGCAAATTCATTCACATTATGTAAAGAATATACAGGCAACCTTTACTTTTAGATAATATGTCTATAAAGCAAGGCATTCAAGAATGTTGCAGCTGTGAAAATGACCATAATAATTACTCAAAAATTATCATTGTCCCACGGCCTTTGGAAAAAAACTGTCAAAATATTTTAAAACTCCCTTAACAACAGTAAGATACTAAATACAGTCAATTTTTAAAAAGCTATAAAGCTAATACATATTTATTAAAATGTGATTTAAAACATTAAAACATTGGCATTTAAAATGTTTTGTCTTTTGTAAGAAACAAGAGTAACTGGTCCTGCATGCCCTTTTTCTCACTGCATAAAAATGCCATAAAGTCTCTTTTCTCTGCTTTAGTGAATCCTCAACTCCTTTTAATGTGAAGATTTTAGGTCCCATCACTTCCTCTGGGACATAGTCATCAGTTTCATCAAAAATACTTTCACCACTTACATCAATAAGTTTTCCTTCACTAAGTTCCCCTGGTTTCATATGTATAAATTCTTGATAAGCAATAACATCAATATTTCCATGTCAGTTATTTCTTTCATAATTTTATTCATATTCCATTCAAATTTCACTTCCAGCATTGCCACTTTTTCTTTGGTGCATATTTATCTTTGCTGGCCTGATTCTTATTTGGATTATTCATTTTTGTAAATTATCACATGGGCTGATCAATTTGAGAAAAGGAGGCAACACAACTATGTATTATGCTGTCTGTGAACTGAATAAGAGATGTGTAGGAATCAATGCCATATTGTGAGGAAGTGACATAATTGGTCACTGATCATCATGCATATCTTAGTTATGTAGTCATTTGTATGCTAAAGAACTAGCAGAAAAGTTTGAATGTTACACATAGCTAATATACCATGGTAACTGAAATAAAAACCATAGTGTGGGAGAATTGATGCTATTTAACTAAACCACAGCAACTGAATTCTTAACTTTGGAACTGTGGAAAAACTGGACTAACAATGTATGTCTCTGTGTCTGTGTGTAAACATTCTAACATTATTTTGTGTTTTCTATCACAATTATTATTTAACCATTCTTACTATTGGAAATAGAACTTCAGGAACTTTTCTGCCTCTAGCATCATGTTGCTTGAGCTGATCCAAAACACTGGCAATAAGAGTGCTTTCTTCTTATTTACTCCCATTCTATACCATGCCATTAAACAAATGCCTAGAAAGTAAACCAGGACTAAAGTCACACTTATCCTTCCATCAAATTTAAGAGATAAATATTTAAATATATATTTAAAACAACTAAATTCAAAATACTATAGTCACTGCTTATTGTTAAAGAATGTAAATCATAGTCTCAATATTCAAGAAGTTTCCAATATATCTTAGAAATGACCATAATATATAAAATAATTGAATCAATAAACTATTAGTCTATTTTAAATTAAAGAGGCCACTGGCTAACTACAAAGTATCTAGCAATTTTACTTTTTCTGACCACCAACCCAGATGAAAATTAAAACAGTACTTGATAAAGTTAGAATTTCTTAGAAACAAAACTAGACCTATCCAAATTTTAACTCCATTGATAGAGTATGGAAATTTGTATGATTAAGTATCTGTGATGATCAGTGGAAATTGGAAGCCACTAGGACAGACTTTGCACAGCTTTTACCATTATTAAGAGTTGAAAGAGTAAGACAACTTCCTAACTATTGTTTTATTAAAGAAGTGGAACAACAGAGAATGGTGAAAGAGTAACAGAATACCTGATAAGGAAAAAAAGCATACTGATAACAGTATGGATGCATATTTGAGGAATTAAAGAAAACTTTGGGTAATATGTATGAGTAAGATTTAGAAAGATAATTGAAACATCCTTTTATAAATATTGACGTAAAGACATATGGCTGCCTCTGGAAGGGGGTTTATAATAAAAGACTAGACCCAAGAAAACTTTCTTTTATTATTGATATTCAGTATGACCCTATTCTCAATGAAAACTCAACCTTC